>NC_090438.1:292352828-292977828 GCF_031143425.1 Pleurodeles waltl
TATACAATAAGAAAACAATTTACTTGAAGTCAATGAAGAATTGCCAGAGTAATAATGTAATATACTGTATCATCTGCCCTTGTAACTTACAATACATAGGGGAAACAGGGAGACAATTCAAAATCAGATTCAGTGACCATAAGTCAGCTATTAGAAATATGAGAATGCAAGCTCCGTTAGTTTCCCATTGCTTGATGTTGAAACATACAGAGCACGATCTTAAGTTGATTATGCTAGAAACGATAGTTCCATCTACTTCTGGAAATTCAGACACATACAGAAGAAAAAGAGAGGTTTTTTGGATCTATTATCTGGATACTGTATGTACAGGATTGAATGAAAGCATACCATGGAAAAATGTTTTGGAATCAGGGGCTTTCTAGCTCTCTCCACTTGTCCTATCCCCTCTTCTATCTCCTGTGAGATTAGGTTGGCGTCATAAAGTTTAAGGAATTTTTGCTTTTGGGCAGTTTCCTTTCAACCACTAAAGAGGGAATTTACCAAGGTATTTTAATATACTCTTTTGTAGAGGAAAAGGCTTCTCTGAGATTTTGAGGTTTTCTTATACTGTTGCTTTGAAGTGCTCTCTTAGATCTTCTGTGTAGTGTCACAATAGTACTTTTTAAATTTTATGACCCTTTGTCAGTTATAGAACCAACAACATCAAGTGAGCCAAATAAATTATTCTGTTTTCCTCTGCTAGTTTAATCCTGTCATGCACCCCTTGTGGGGTGTTTTTATCTTTTGTTATGAACCGTCTAAGTTACCCTTCAAAAGGAGATAGATGATATTTGTCAATATGCATCAGATCTGGATTTGCAGCAGTGAAGTAGAGGAAGGAAAGACTTTGTAGCCACTGCTCTGGAATGTGAGCTTTGTTAAATCTTATGGCTCGGTTTTGTAGTATGATTAAGAACTTAGTTGGACTATTACTTAATTGTATGATGTCCATTTGACCAACACAGGGTTTTTGACTGTCCTACATTTAGTGCTATCTTGAATAGATAACTGAGAGCCCCATGTCTATTTATTTATTTTCTTATTTTTTTCTGTATCCATTTAGAAATCGTTCGCTTGGCACACTATGTGGCGATTAGCATTGAATATGATCAATTCTTCAGTGCAACAGTTGGTTTGTGGGTATGCCTCAGAGCCTGGATGGAGCTGTTGTAATTTATTTATTTTACCAACATGACTGCTTTATCTGCACAATGTTTGAAACTAATTTATCCATTTCTTTTACCAACATGGTCGCTACATTCTTATGGTGTTTAGAACCAGCCCCTGTAAACAACTGAGTTATTTCTCTAGTTGTTCTTTCTGACTTGAGACTGGATAGGTATATTGGGCTGCCATACAAGTGTGTGATGATTTGCTTTAAATACGGTTAGGCATTTTCAGTATTGGAGCCACTTTGGGCCACCCTTGGGAAGATTTGCTTAGAAGAGGGCATTCTGCCTATGACGGTGAGTTTAAACGTGATTCTCTGTCGGTAGACACAGCCTTTCAAGTAGTGAAAGGTTTCTGCAAGTATATGCTGTGCACTAAGGACTGTCTTCGCCATTCATATTCTTTAATATGAGCTATATGTAGGGCAATTAAGCCTTGGGATATATTTATTTGAATTGAGTTTAGCCACGGTCCCCTGGTATTTTATACATCATTTTAAAGTAGGAGAGGCCTTTTGTGCTTACACAATGATAGGTGTTAAGGACTGTTTTTTGGTGTACACATTTTACAACATGAGCAAAATCCAGAGTAATTAAAATGTTGGATATCTGTTTTACATTGTAAAAATGTTTCGCTTGCCCCTATTCTTATGCTACATGCCTTGATGTAGAGCTTCTTGAGTGCTGTGCATTTCGTGGAAAGGTACATTCATAGTATACGACTGGCACTCTGTGTAAATATAGCCAGCTTCCATCTGCAAAGGTAGTTTGAGGTACATTTGTAATATTTCTTTCTTTTTTGATTGAGAGAAAGCTCCAGAAAGTGTGGACTTTTCCCTCCCTGAACCTTTTCTAATAGTTGTGACCTTTTCTTTATTTTAGACACTCTTAGGTTTCATGGAGTCCATCTTTATTTATTTATGTTTAATTATTTGCATGAAACTTGGTGTTGGTCTTGATATAGGGCACTTAGACACAGTCTTTTTATGAGTATGGAGTTTGATCTTTGAATTATAGAGGGGTGTCAGTGTTTGGTGTTTATTTCACTTTGTTCAATTAACACACTTGAGGTTTACAGCATGTGCACTTTGTTGATACGACTTTTGGATAAGCAGGGGTGTATTTTCCTTAACTGGAGATGTAATGATCTAGTGATTTTGTGTTCGTCAAGTAATTTTTTGTAGCCATATAATTTCTTTGATTTTAGATCGTGGAAAATAGGACCACCGTCTCCCTGTAGTGCTGTTTTTAAATAAAGTACTGTGCATTGGATGTATGCCCTGAGGAAAGTGGGTGACCGTATGGTCATGTGACAGTGAAACGCATGTCAGCACGATACATGGATTAGACAACATTTTCCATCTTTTTCCCCCTCTTTGAACTTTGCATATTATGAATTGAAGTGTTCCACTTCGTGATTGATGGATATGTTCATCAGACTACATAAATATGTATGTAGCAGACTATAAATATCTTTGTGAAACTGGAACAATATTGTAATTTTGAAGAATAGGAACATGAAAATCATGTAATATATTTGGATAAAAAGTGTTCTTTTTTGTCTCTTGGGGCGATAGACACTTGTAACGTCCAACTGTATTTTTGATTCTTGTTTTTTAGTAGTGAGTTAGGTGTATGAGTGGTGTGAATGGTATGTTTTCATGGGTTTTTAGGGAGAATTTTAGTGAGATCCTACAGCTGTATATCATATTAGGAATGACGACTAATTAAGAATATTAACAAATAAATGAATTGTTTTTGTGATTATTAGCATTGTTCTCCTGACCTCTTTCTTCCTATAATTCTTGAGGGATTCCTTTTAGGAACCAGCTTGGGAGGTAAGTTGTTTTTCTTGTTTTCGCTAAAGTGCACAACTCTATACTTAAGACCTTTGTGAAGTTCTTTTAGAGGTAATTTGCCCCTTTTTGGTTCCATACGAACAATAGCTTGGCCAGGATATAAACATTGTATAAGAATTGATTCCCAAACATTTAAATGTTGAAGTTCTTGTGGAATTGGAATTATTTCTAACTACTTATGTGCTGCTTTAGCTGGCATTTTATTATCCTCTAACTTATTATAGCAGTAGTTACATATTAATTGCTTTGTGGCCAAATCAACCCGTTCTTCCACAAACAAATAAGCAGCAAAACATTGCCTCTTATCTCTGTTTTCTTCTTCAGCTTTTGAGTACAGATCAACATTATGAGTTTGCCTTTTGTAGTGAGTGTATGGATAGCATATACAAATACTGTTTGGTTTCAATTGCATGCACTAAGGTGCTCTCTTGGAAGTAGCTTTCTTCATTAAAGAAAAGTTCAGTACTGGAAGTATGTTTCTATTCATCACTGAAAATGTTGCAGAAGTTACTTTTATTTACAAACCTTTCCTTTGGCTTCTCTTTTTCATAGCCAACACTATTTTATCCAGTGTTCTCATCCTAATCAGAATCAAAATAAATAGTTTCCTCTTCAGGGCAAAGGTCTTATGAACTACAGTTTCAGCATATTCCTTTTGTTTCATTACTAATATTCTCCTTTTATACTGTTTGATAGTTTTGAAAAGATTCTGAATTACTCTACTTTGGAACATTCTAATTCTAATCTCCTTAAACTGCTTCTGTCTTATTGTTAAATTATCTTCTGTGTTAATTTGTGAATAATGACAAACAGCCTTTAATGTCACAGGTGAAGAAAGGGTTAGGAAACAATAGCTGTTGACAAGTGCATTCAAGAAATATAAAAATGGAAGACATGCAAGAGAGTGCAAATTTGAAAAGGTTGCCATTAGTTGTTGATTTGCGTAAGAGTGGTATACCGTTCATATCCCCTTTTAACAGAGATTTGAAACTACCCAATAAGAGCAGAAAAGTACAAATAAATTGACCAATAAACTCAATTGAAATGTATTTAAATTTAATTAATTAATTTATTTAAAAAATTGCATTTTACGACGTATATGTATATCTCAAGTTTGCAACAATTTCTGTGAAATATAGGGAAGTGTGAGTTACTGTGTTACTGTGTGACTATTGTTATATATTTGTCAAATATATGTGTGATGTGCATATGTACAAAAAGATTTTAGTTTAAACTATGGCAGTTGCAGACTCGTTTAGCCCATTGCAAATTAGTACCACAAGTCCCAAAATTCATAGTATCAATAGCAGAGTACAACAGCATTTCATGCATTTGTGTCTGTTATATTTTTCACAGACATATCTGTGAGGTGCTTATGTACAGAAAGATAGTTGTTTAAATGTTGGCACTTGTAGAGTCCGTTTTTCATTGTAAATTAATACTTACATTCCTAGAAATTATAGTACAAATAGTAGACTGCATCACTATATCATGCATTTACATGTAAAAGTTCTCAGCAATGTACTAGATAACCTTTAGTCACAGTGTAGGTTGGAGAATGAGTGCATTAAATATGGGTGAGGCCTACTCCTGCTGAGTTTAAGTGTGTATTTTTATATGTGAGCTTGAGTTGGCAGTAGAAAACTTGCTTGGCAAGTATTAGACTGATCTCTTACTACAGAAAACTGACTCGCCTGTAGGTAGGCCATGAGCCACAGTGCTATGTGATTAAAAGGTGAGACTTCCTTCAATGTTTCACTGAGCTAGATGTGCATAGGCAGAGCCTTCTGCCCATTATATATGCAGAGTTCCATTTATACTGCAACTCATGTACCTACTTATAAGAACACAGAAGCACTCAGACACGCAGACAAACACTGAAAGAGCCACTCATACATTCACGCACACATCCAAACAGCAGCTATGTATACTGCAGTATCAGAACCAGTTGCTAACTGATACACTCAGAAAAGTAGTCCTTTAAACATGGGTTGTGTCTACTACTGCTGACCATGAGTGTGTAGTTTTATTTTAAACGTCAGCTCGACTTGGCAGTAGAAAACGTGCTTGACAAGTCTTAAACTGACCTCTTACTGCTGAAAAGTCACCCATCAGCTAGGCTGTATGTGAGACGTCTTTGAGGGTTTCACTGAATTAGATGTGCACTGGCTGACCCCTATACCCAGTTAAATATGCAGAGTTTGACTCATACTGCAATGCATTTTCCTACCTATAAGTGAAGAAAAACACTCAGACATGCAGTCAGACACTGAGAGAGTCACTTCTACGTTCATGCACACATACAGACAGCAGCTGTGCATACTGAAGTATCAGAATCAGTTGCTAACTGATATGCTCACTGACATATGTAGGCAACTGCCTGAGATAAACTAGTCTCCCATCCAGAGAAGTAGTCCTTTAAGCATGGGTTGGGCCTACTACTGCTGAGCCTGGGTGTGTATTTTTAAAAGTCAGCTCTACTTGGCACTAGAAAACCTGCTTGATAACTCTTAAAGAGAGCATTTACTACAGAAAAGTCACCCCTCACCAGGGCTGTAGGGAGGCCATGAGCCATGGTGCTATATGATTAAAAGGTGAGATGTTCTTGAGAGTCTCACTGAGTTAAAGGTGCACTTCTAGGTTCCTATGTCCAATTATATATGCAGAGTCTCAGTCATACTCCACGTCAAATACCTACTTATAAAAGGATACAAGTACTCAGACACTGAAAGAGGCACTTATACATTCACTGCTACATTGAAAACATAGCTGTGTATAGTGTAGTATCACAACCAGTTGCTAACTGATACACTCATCCGCATATGTAGGCATCTGCTGAGAGAACCTAGTCTCCCATCCAGAGAAGTAGTGCTTTAAACATGGGTTGGGCCTACTACTGCTGAGAGTAACTGTGTAATTTTAAATGTTGGCTCAACCGACATTAGAAAACCTGTTTAATAAATTATAAACCATCCTTTTACTACATAACGAAGGGAAATGTAATTATTTGTTTTCTGTTTGCAGATATCTACTAATACCTAAAAGAAATGTCCACAAAAAGTCAAAGAAAGAAAGAGAATAAATAGAACTTTGAACACAGAGAGAGAAATGGGATAAAAATGCAAATGTGTATGAAATCCATTTTTTGCAGGTCCCATAAAAGTCCATATTCTCTAGGTTCATAGCTTTAAGAAGCAAGACTGCATAACAACGAGCTTTTGAACTTTATTTGTAGCATTGTAACAGTTTTGAAATGGTTTACTACTGGCACTACATGTTTGAACCAACATGTATGTATGTAGTATTTATATAGCATAAAACTTGCTGAGAAGCATTGGAGCACGGTACAGAGTTCTAGGCAAAGAAACAGTCCACATGTGACCGGAGGAGTAGCTGGTTTCTTAAAAGCAAATCTACCTGTTACTACATCTGTAGTGCTCTACCAATCACCAATTTAACAAACACAATCTGGTTAAGTCACAACACAATTCTAAATGGATCTCTGCTCAACACCTGGTAGCTACGGATCAAGCAGTAGGCAATCGCCTGAATAAAAATGTGCTTAGGCCAAGCACGGCCAACAACATTAAAGATAGGAAAACACCACAATAAAATTGCTATACCAATTCAAGAAAACTTTACCAATCAAAAATCCACAGAGATTATTAAAATTGGATATGGAGAACCAGAAGTATGGAATTTTTAAATGTAACGCTGAACCTCCAATGAAATAGTGGGAACTGAAAGTCAATAACCATGGTTGACTGGTGCCTTGATACTATTTCGGCTGACAACAGTGGAGCGAGGGTCAGGTAAGGTCAGTCACACTAGCCATAGTTTTTATCTTTGGGCTTAGAGAACTTTATGTTTCATTTTTGGCCGGAAAGTCAGGAGTTGGGAGACAGGAGCAGGGAGCTGCTGTATGGAGAGCTCGGGTGTAATCATGCTCCATACTTGAGATGTCCCGAGCATCGGGCGCCAAGCATGCAGGACACTGTCTCAAGCCCCAAAGCAGGGGCTTTTGTGCTGTCTGCCAAGCAGCGCATGAGCTGAGAAGAGCACAGCGGGCTCACTGCCAGATAGAGATGGCTCGGGTTCCTGTCGAGGTGAGCCTGCTAAGTCATTGTGCTGCTGGTAGTCTGTAACACATTGTTTTTCCCCCGGTGGAGGCTGCCAGAGTGCTTGTGCCCTCCGAGAGGGGGCCAAGTGTTTCTTCCAGATATGTCAGAGGCCCCCTTGTTTAGGGCTGGAACCTGTGGTAACTGCTGGGTAGCTGTCGCAGGCAGCTGGTGTGTGCTGTCTGGTGGCGTGTGCCAGCATGACAGGCGCTCACAATATTGCTTGGGATGTTTGAGACTTGGGTGCCAGAGTGGGTCAAGTGGCTCCAGTGGAATCTGTAAGGGGCATCTGAGGCCATCTGTTTCCATCATATGTATCACAATTTATATCATCTTCCTCAACACATTGCTCAGCACATTCTTCCTCACCTCAAGCACGAAGTATTTTGCAGTAGGAGCACATGTTATACCTGTATAAAAACATAAGTGCGAACATGCACCAAATTAAAATGAAACAAGGCTCTAAGGAGGCAAATTATACACAACAGGGATAATTGGATCAATGGACACACTTATAAACTACTGGAAAAGCAAAGCAAATGCTTAGTCTAAAATAATTAAACACATTGGACACTTATGATATATGGAAGGTGAAATTGAGGATAGATCACAGAGGAGAACTGATTAACATCAGGAAGTCAATCAAAAGTGACTGAAGGTGCGAGTCGCTAATGATCCTGCCAATAAAAGTGTGGCACCTGGTGGAGAAGGACACAAAGAAAAGCGAACAGCAAGCAAAATGCAAGCCGGAAACAATGGGTGCTAACGCTCACAAATATATAGCAGCACAAAGGAGATCTACATACCTTTTCAGATGGCTCAGGTAGCCCCTGGAAGAAACAGAAGGGCAAAAAGAGCATCCTATAATTTGAAAATATCCCACAACAACAATGCAGTTTGCTTTCAGTGCCACATATGCAAAAAGGAGGGGCCCAAGAAGTCTAAACTGATACTGGTCAAAGCATTAGCATATAAGCCAAATAGAATATCATTCTAATACATTCCTTTCCAATCTCACAGATCAAGATCACACATCCACTAAACACTTGTTATCGTCATTAGTAATCTTTGATAAATCTGAAATCCATGGAAAAATGAGTCACATAGTACAGGCTAGGACATGCATAGGTTCTGAAATAGTATCTATTCAGAGCACCTGTCCACAATTACAGCTAGCTTTATCGCTAGACAATCTCCTAGATTCTAATAATGGCATACTAAATCCTGCATACCAAATTTACTAACTCCCACTCAGAGGAAAGTCTGAATAATAACAATAAGCCTGTATTGACATTATTAGCGTTAACGGCCACAGCATGATGGAAAATACAATGAAACAAGTAGTCATTACCCCATGTGAAATATTTCAGTATCAAGAGGCTACAGGAGATACAGGATGGACAGAAATGTTAGAAGATCCTTTGAACTCCCTCCTAATAGGCGGTCCGAGGTCCAGACAGACAGAATCTCCCATGTCAACTATGTCCCATAGCTTCTGTGAAAGTATACAGGACCATAAGACTTGAAGTAACCCTATGGTAGAGGAAGTCAATAGAGCAATTATTAACAATAACTATTGATGCGCTGTACATGCAATCACAAAAACGGATACACAAATTGATATACATTTTGAAAATTGTATTTCAATCACAAGAGTGTGATAACATTCTTGCCTTTGATATTCAGTAATAACCATGAAAAATGTGAGAATGGGGGAGAAACTGAACACTGCTTTTGTGGAGGGATAAACCTGGGACGCTCCCAGCTTCTTGCAGTCCATGATAAGCTCCTGACAGAAGATCGAAAGGGATATCATGGTTCATGATTTTGAGCGGGTGAGTGTTCTCTCAAGTAAATCTCCTAAGCATTATGCTGAAAGCTCTAGCATTGACTGTGGCAATCAGGGGAACCACATGGCGGACAGGAGAATGGATCTGAAACACAAAATAATTACAACATGATCCTTTAAAGGGGCACTCCCTAGGGACTCGGATATCCATATGCAACCAAGGAATACAATGTGACCTCTTGATAGAAGACTCATTGATCAAGAGCATAGTGACCACAGAAGTAACGGGAGAACCACAGAACGTGAAACAGTAACGAAACTGACCATTATAAAAACTGCCTTGTTCCACAAACTTACTGAAAGGGGCTAAAACCACCCCACCCCTGATCTAGAGTCTTGTCGCATCCCTCAAAAACGAGCAAAGCTAAAAAGTTACACAGTCCTTGCAGTGAAATAATTCCAATAGTTCTAAAGCAATGACAATGTCCATCATAGCCCAGATTAATAAAAATCCTGATACAAAATAAAACGATAAAAAACGCAATCCTTTCGCAGAGACACTGAGTAGTGAAAATCATAGGAATCTTCCAGACGGATCGAATTGTTTTGTGATCATCTTTCCTTAGAAGAATAGGGAGGGCCCACATGATGTCTTTGAACAAGAAACCCTCGTACATCTTTATGCAACAATTCTGATCCTGTCCGGCATAAAGTATAGTTATATAGATACAGATTAATTCATCACTGGACACAATATATATGATAAAAGTCCAGTTGAACGCACTAGAAACACGTGAACATGCTCAGGGATTGCAACACTAATTATGAATCAGCAAATTCAATTTCTTAAATGAGGAATCGAATTAGCTGACAAAGATTAGTATAAATATCCCTCTCCACTGCGCAGAGTCTTCACTGATACTGAGCAACAAAAGGAAGCCACGATGCCCAGGCTCAACCACCTCACACAAAGATATAAATAATACAGGTAAGACCACAACAAAACAGTGAAAGAACTTGTAACATAACTAATCAACTAAATAACAATGATCACCTGTTATTGGCCCTGGCTAACAAGCATACTCTCAATTGAAATACCAAATACATAGCCTGTAAATGATAATGTATTATAAGGAGATGAAAAAGAGGCACTCTTAATTGTTGCAAAGAACATTGCAGCAATACGACAAACGGAATATCAGTCACATTTGTGATGGAGCAACCCGCCTTCCAAACTCTAAATCAGGCCCTATGTGTCCCTTTGCAATTTGCAGAAAACAGGGTGTCTATAAATTCTTGGCATACAGAGGATCCGAGACTAATGAAAAAAGAGCCAAATCAACTCCAATAAGACATACCGCAATAATGAAAACTAAATTTAAAATTCGAAGATAGGAATATATAGTAAAATGTTGCCAAGAAAAGGCTGCTGTTGAGGCATAAAGATGGCACAAATATCTCCACACGGGCAGCACTAGATAGTTTGCATAGTTAAAATAATGTTAATGAATTGCAACTCAATTTCAATAAACCTAACAATGCTTCTTGGAACAACTACCTGTTGTGATGCATATTGCATTGGAGGAGAGAAAATACAATGAACCAATGCTTACTTCTAGCCAGATGCAAGCCATGAGCAGTCACTCTAAATACCTCCAACTACATCTAAGGAAATCATATTGGTCCTTAAAGAGCTCAACAAGAAACCCCACCCTTGAACTACTTAATGTGAAATGTATTCCAGTTGTAACCTATGCCACACCTACGTATGGAGCTAAACTACATAAAGAACTTGGAAAAAAAACTCTCAACAATAATTGGGACTGTTTATAGCCTTCTGAACAGCACTCTTATCAGTCAACTCAGGCTGGAATTCGGTCTTACCAAAATGGCAGTGCTCGCAGATCTCCAGTTTATGAAGTACTATTTCAGGCTGAATAAATCATACCCAGACTCCCTCAAACCTACGTATAGAAAGAATTACTCAAACATCCACAGATCCACATAACCAATGGTATAACAAATTTGGAGAAAATCCTTGGGGAGATGGTGCTGAAAGGGGAATGCAGCCTGAATATTAAGTATAAATTATTCAAAATTGTGAAAAGAAAATTTGGTAGCAGTGGTACCGGTAACGCACCTCCTGTCAAAGAAAATAGAGTTCTGGGTAAGTATAATAAGCAATGAAATTAGAAGTTTGGTGCTTATCTGGTATCATGTACCCCACTACCAGGAATACTAGTTAACAGAAGGCCAAAGGTCCACTGTATATATAGACTCAAATAGAGATACCTCAACACTCTGATATAGAAGTCGAAAAATTGTAAAAGTCCGTCTCTTAAAATTCTGTGGAGAGTAATTTCAAAACAGTGAATTTATTCAGTCATGGAAAATTCTGTAAGTTCCAATAAACATCACATCACAACGACAGCCACAGCCGATGCATGTTTTGTCACAATAAGTGACTTTTTCAAGGCTGTAATTACATAAAAGATGATACAAAATGAGTACAGGGATAATGCATAGCACATTCTTTACAAAATTGCAATGCAAATGGTGAGGCAATCTAGTGCCCTTCATTTAAAGAAATATGTGAATAAAAATTGCAATTTTTATACCGCACCCAAGAGTGATAGAGGAAGCATTAGGGTGTCCATATAAGAAAACATGTACAGACCATGTATAATGACAGAGAACAAGATAGAAGAAAAAGTGCCATTTATAAAGGAATAGGGCGAACAATAAATCCACCATAGTGTACGGTCAAAGATATTGCGCATCATAAGCGTAAAGTCTAAGAAACAGAGAAATGGTTCCGATTATTTAGAAGAAAGACTAGCCTAATAAATCATGTTGAATAACAAGTCCAAAAATAGTATGTAAAGGTCCTCCTGTACGATATTGGTCTGGTAACAACAAACATGCAAAATGTGAGTGTACTGTTTCTAGTAATGTACAAGAAAAAAAATGAGAAAAAATTAACATCCTGAATATCCTAAGGGACCAACCTAAGCAACGTCTTGAAAGGTCCAAACAGGAAGTTGGGTAACTGTAGTAGGTGGTGTCCCAGATCCTATGGAAGGAATCAGGTGGTTGCATAAAACCTTCCAAAAGTCACCAACCTGGATAATTAGGAGAGGTATGTAAATGTATATAATGAAAAAAAAAATTTTTTATTTTTTAAGCCACCGTATACCAAGTCTGGTAATGTGGTGGCATAATGCATATCTACCATGTGGCATACGTAACAATATAAAGCTAAAGAGAAGAATGCTCCCTAGTACTGAACAGGTTGTTGTGTTCAACAGACCTATGGCTATAAACTAAGAAAGTGAAAGTAGGATTACTAAACTGCATGTATATAAAATGAATATAGAAACAAAATTCAGGAAAAATAACAAGCCGACTATGGCCCTCGTTACAACCTTGGCGGGCGGCGGAGCGGCTGCCTATGCGGCCGCAATCCCACCAGCCGCATTACAACATAACAGAAACAGAGTTTCTGCCCGCCGGCCTAGCGGGGATGTCGGCCGTAACATTTGAGCCGGCTCCTAATGGAGCTGGCGGTGTTGGGGCCATGCAACAGGTGCAGCTGCACCCGTCACGCTTGCAAAGTGAAAAGCAAGGTAGGGCTGTGCCTGGGGGCCCCGCGACTCCCCTTCTCGCCAGCCTTTCCATGACGGTCTCTAGCGCTGCAAGCAGCGATGCCCTGGTGGATTATAACCGCCGGGACAACGATGGCGGGAAACCGCCGGTCCTGGTGGGGCGGCCGCGGCGCTACCGCCACGGTCATATTACTGCAAATTGTACCGCCAGCCTGTTGGCAGTACAATCGCCAAAACAACCCTGGCAGTCTTTGACCGCCAGGGTTGTAAAGAGGCCCTATATCTTGAATGTGTTTACATGTCAATCATGTAAAGCCAGAGTAAAATAAAAATAATCAACAAGGAACAAAGTCAAGAAAACTGGCATTTCCTGGAAGTAGAGATGTGTGTATGAGGACCACTTGCAAAAACGACTGGCATTGGCTCGCCTACAGAACACGTTTCTGAATATATTGACATCTGTTTGCAACCTTGTGTTCATAACTTCCCTTCATACATAAGGGACACAAGGGACCTTTTGAACAAACTTGAGGACATAGATTAGATGGATAATGTTGGAAAATGGGATATTGGTAACTGCAGGTAAGTAACTACACTTAGCAATAGGCCACTTACCTCCACTTAGGTCCAGTTAGGCCTCAATAAATTAAACCTAGCTCAACCTTTGATAGCTTGGTAACGAGCGATAAGGCTTAACTAAGGATATAAAGCGTAAAGCATTCAAATATCAAAAAACAGTAATTAAATAAAACACAGGAAACTGTTTAAAAACTCAAAACCAATTTATATAAATAGGATTTTTTTTTAGATTTTTAGATTTAAAATGACACCAAAACAAATAAAATCGGATAAAGGGAAACGAAGATATGAATTTTTAAAGAATTAATTATTTTTAGTACTTAGAAATGAATAGCGGCAATCTGGTCATCTGTTCGCACCTCGACCGGGGCAAAGTCACAGTTTGAGGCCTACCGTGATGGAGCCCTGCTCGGCTACAGCCAACGGAAGGCCTCGGTCAAAAGTTTACCTTAGGACTTAGTCATTTTTCTGGAGATTTTCTTCAGCTGAACCAAGTCACCACTCCAATCTGACCTCTTGGAACTCTTCATACGCGTCGCCGGAGCCCTCAATGGAGATTTTTACCTTCGGACGTAGTCATTTTTTTAGATGAAAATCCTTTGAGCCTCATCAGATCACATCATTAAAACAAGCCATCAGATCAACATTTTATAGATTTAAATTCCTTCTTGTCCCACTCCTATCTCCTAACACTGGTAGTCACTTGAACAATGCAACCCTAAATAAATGCTGTAGAGGCTGTAGGTACTGACAAGGGAAAATAGCCTTTACAATGCATCCGGAGCCACACAGACCATAATGACGCAAACGTTACCACGCTTGCTCTGAACCACACATGTAGTTAAGGCACCATGCATATGCATGGTTCAGGCAGACAGGGGAAATGAATGCAGCGGCCGGTTAAGTGGGGCTGGATGGGTTGGGGGGTAGGTGGGGGTACTTTTAAGGAGAGGGTGGGGTTGGAGGGCTGGGGGTGGGGCAAAGGGGCAGTTTTGCTGAGCAGTTTTAGGCCTCAGGGGGGTTTGAGGGGTTGAGGTACGTTAATTTTTTTGGGGGGGTTTTAGGTCTCAGGTTGGGGAGGGTCTAGGGGTAGAGGTAGGGCAGGGTGGGGTCGGTGGGCTGGGGGAAGGGGCAGTTTTGGAGGGGTCAGGGTTTTTTTGTTTGAGGGGTCAGTGTTAGGGCATAGGGTGGTTGAAGCCGGGGTAGTTTTTAGGACAGGGTGGGGGTGGAGGGCTGAGGGTGGGACAATTTTGGGGGGCAGTTTTAGGCCTCAGGGCAGGTGGGGGGTCTGGGTACTTTAGTTTTTAGGGTGGGGAAGGGATTTAAGGTCTCAGGGAGGGGAGAGTCTGGGACCAGGTATTGGGGAGTTAAGTTTTTCGGGTGGTGGAATGTTTTAGGGCTTAGGGCAGGTGGGGGGTGGTGGGGTTATTTTGCTTTTTGTTTGGGGGAGGGTTTTAGGCCTAAGGTTGGTTGGGGGGTTGGTGTAGTTTTTTTTTTTCCTAGACCCAGGTTTTGGGGGGTCGGAGTACTTTTTTTTGTGGTGTGGAGGGTTTTACGGCTTAGGGTGGGAAGGGGCTTAGGCTTTAGTTTGGGGGCAGTTTTAGGGGGGTAGTTTCAAGCCTCAGGGCGAGTGGGAGGGGTTAGGTAGATTTTTAACTTAAGGGGGAGGGTTGTATGGCTGAACTATGCATGTATTTAGCACATATAACTTTACTAGGCATACAAATTAGTTGTAGAGGCATGCGTGGTAAGGGCATGCATGGTAAAGACACAGTTTTGGATCCGACCACATTGTTCAACCATACGTGGTCCTACCATGCGTGGTTCAGTCATACAGCCACTGACAAAAGTCACTGATGCATATTCAGTTTCCTGCCAGGAAACTACAAAAAAGTTGTGACTTTATCAAGGTCTAACAAACTTTTGTCCTGTATAGCGAGCTTGTTGATTAATTTCAATTCACTTTTTTTTTGCTTTACAAATGTTGCTATTTGTGTAAATCGCCAATTACTTTCCCGTCTGTTGGGACTGCCAATGTGAATTAATTGTTTCTCACTGTACTTCTGAATAGCATTCCGGAACATAGGGTGAACATGTTGCACTCACTGGCCATCCATGTGAGAGGGAATGAAACTATTGGTTTGGCCATTTATTCCAGTATACTGTTCAGGAGTACATAGTGAATGCAGATTGTACAAAAGCCCAGCAGTCCACCTAGTAGCTTCACTGCACTTTATTACCTTTCCTACCAGAAGGGCTACATTTCCCTCAAGTTTTAACATGCCTATTGTCAACATTAACTGTTTATTTGCTGATAATATTACCATCCTAAGCATTCTTGAATGAACAGCAATTTGGTATATCTGGATTTGTGAATAATGAAGTACCTTTTATAATACCTAATAGTGTGACAAATTGGGTAGTTATGTTTATTAAGCAACAAAAACATATATTTTTTTATACTTTATCTTCATTTTCTGGAACTTTATGATTCCTGAAAGACTCTATCAGGGCAAGCTTTAATGTTTAATTCAGGGAGGGCCTCTTAAAATCAGATCTGTCATCATCAAGTTCCTCCTGAAGCATTAATCTTGGTGCTAACAGCTCAAAGAGGGAGAAAGCAGGATTCCATAGTCAGTGATATTTCTTTGCCTCAGGAGTAGCTTTTTCACTTCGAATTGGGCCCAGCTTTTATCTTCAAACTTCACATTTTGGTTCTCAAAATGCTCAGAAGGTGCAAGGTTGGATGCGGTGGTCAAACAGGACTTCACCTTGTCAGATACAATTAGCGTGGGGTCTCACAAAAGCCTTCCACTTCGTGTCACAAAGCTGTAAGTTGGAGAACCTCAAGCCCCTCTCTGAGACAGCCTCTGCCACCTTGTCTTCGTATTTTGGTAGTCTAAATTCTACAAAGTTCTTGCTGCTGGGTCAAACTATGTTCTCGGTCCCTCTAGTACAATAATTTGGCTGCTACTGGTCGCCGAGGTGCAACCAGCAGAGCGGGATGCCCGGCACTTGGTACGCTGCACGCACGCTGCACGCATAGTAAGCTGTTAATCCTTTAGGTGCCTCTTCCTCACAAAGCCATTTGTCCAGCTAGGACATCATGTCATTGTTAGTGTCTTTAATTTGTTCCGGTAGCCCAATAATTCGCACAGTGTTCCTTTTGGCCCTGTTTTCTCAGTCCCCAGCCCTTCTCGTTAACTCCTTAGTTTTAGCTTCTACTTGGGTTAGGCGGTCTAGAATCGTTGTCATGTCTGGAGCAATTTCTGCCAGGGATGATAAGGTTGTTGTGACCCATTCATCTAAGCGTCAGTGGTCATCTCTAAGTAGACCAATGTCCATTGCAATAGTGTCAATTTTTAATTCCATTCCAGCACCTCATTCAGAGGTTCAGACCCAGAGCTCTCCAGAGGCATGTTCTGAGGGTCATTAATGTGCGATAGCAAGTCTAGTGATAAGCTAAAGTCAGTCACATCCTTTTACTTAGAGTACTTGCCCATCGTAGAAGCACTAGGAGTAGTTCTGCAGTGGGAATATGGCAACCTCTAGGGGCCACTTTAATCCCCTGTGTACTGGAGAAGAAAGATGGTATGTAGGTGCTAGGCTTCCTGGTGCAATCTGCTGTCAGTTTCAGGAGTGAGTAGGGCTAGCATAGATGGTTGTTGTCTGTTCATGGACATCCAGTAGGAAACAAGTGGGACACCAATGCCTCCTGTCCACACAATAAAGCAGTAAGCAGACCTCTGGGGGAGTCATAGGTTTCATTATGTGCAGCTATTGTGTCTGTACTGTAGCTACCTTTGGAATTTCCTGGTTTCCAGCTGTTGGTGTCAGCTATATTTCCACGGAATGTGGCCCCCACCACCTCCTCCAAATATAGCCAGTGGCAGAGTTTCAGAGGCTAGGCACCACTCAGCGCAGGGAGAGTCAATGCTGTATACACAAGCGTCCCTGGTTTAATACATCCAGGTTTATAGCCTTGCCTCCGGTATGTTTCCCAGTGTAATGCCATCTCAGGGGGATCTTGGTCTTCCCTCCAGCATCAGGGCAGGATGGGGGGGTGGGATGATGCAGTCAATGATGGTGCAACAAGTTTTCCTGCAGCCCTTAGCCGGGTGGGCTCTGGGATGATCCTCACACCTCTCCCGTTCTGGGCAGGGCACACCAGCGGGTGTACTCGGCAGTAAGGATTCATTCACTCCTGTCTCTTGATGGGTTTTCTTCAGGTTGGCAGGTAAAGGGCAAAGAAAAGGGTAGGCAGGGGGTGCCTGAAATGTTTATTATATCCCCTTGGGTGTGCGTGTTTCTGTTTAGGGGTCACCCGCCTCACCTCTACATCGTAGGCTCCTCAGGTTATACTTCTTCTGTTTCTGGCTTGGCCCCTCCCCAGGGCCGGTCCCGACATCCTTCACGCCACTCAAATTAGTCTCGTCTCATCTTTGATCTCCATACACGTCTCTGCACGGGCCGCTCCTCTCACACTCTGTGCCAGGTGTGGGTTGCTGTGGTCCCTCGTTACACAGCAATTGCACAGCAGTTAGTCTTGCAGGTTCACTTGCAGTTGCATGGAACACATCCAATCTGTGCTTCCCAGGGGCTGCTGGAGCTCTCCATCTTGTTAGGCGGCAATGCGGGCCAGGCTTCCGTGGCTGCCTGTCCTTCCCCCACGCACATATCCTGTTCACCGCAGTAGGACATTGTGGTAGCAGGGGACTGAGTTATAATTTTGGAGCAAATACTGGCTGTTTTAAGCAGTCGATGGCTCCGGATGGTAGGAGCTCCCCAACCAGCGTTCTACCCCATTGGCAGCTAGCCACGCCCCACTCTTGGCACTCATGTAGCACCGAAAAGGCCCAGGGGGCTCCATTTATATCTGGCATCATTACCCTATTTTACAGACATTCCTGTTTCGTTACTGCAAACAAACTCAAAATGCCATGTGTCAGGATATGTTTGGACTGGTGAAAGTCTTCAGACACACTAAACTTGGGCTCTGAGGGTTGTGGGTGTGTAGGGCTATGCACTATGGTAATCACTTGTGACCTCCCTCATCTAGCAATTTGTTGGACTTGGCCCTCTGTGCACGGTCATTACAAAACATTTTGCCTTAACCCTCCTGTTTTCTGAACCTGTAGTTTGTTGGCTTTAGAACTCAGCACACGTTACCATTCCTAACCTGTGCAAAAGTGCTTGTTCTCTTTTCTTTAAACATAGTGAAAGTTGCTTACACCCACATCTGCTTTACTTGTAACATGCTGGTAAAGTAGTACTACAGGCTCCTAGGGCCTGCAAATAAATTCTACTACTAGCCCTGTAGCACTAATTGTACCTCCCACTTAAGTAGCCTTGTAAAACGAGGGTCACACCTGCCATTACAGTCTGTGTATATAGTTTTAAACTACCATTTTGACCTACTAAAATACATATTTTGCCAGGCCTAAACATTCTTTTTTAACACATATTGGTCACAGATAGGGTAGCCCCTAAACAGCCCATGGGAGAGGGTGTGGTGTATTTGAAAAGGTGGACATGTACCTTTAAGTTTTACATGTCCTGGTAGTGAAAAACTCACAAATTAGTTTTTCACTTTTGCAAAGCCCACCTTTCCCATAGGATAACGTTTGGTTACCTTATTACATTTAATAAGTGATACCTTTTGTTTGGGAGCAGGTAGAATGTCACGTTTGATGCTGGAGGAATTGTAATTTACAATCCTCTTTAATGGAAAAGTCGACTTTTAAGTCATAATTCTGAATATGCTACTTTTAGAAAGTTGGCATTTCTTGACCTAACCATTTGGTTCATGCAGCCGGTTTCCTGGGTCACAGAGCTAGGTGTAGTTGGCAGTTGGCCTTTGCGTATTTCTCTGATACAGCCTCACAATAGAGTGGCTGGGTGTTGGTGGGATGGGCTATCCTTACTTGATGAGAGGGGTGGAACTGTCATCTATCGCACTTCAAAGAGCCAACACGCACACAAAGAACTTCACACTAGCCTATTGTGACTGCAGACATTCTGTGGCCAACACAGGAAAGCAGGCATTTCCAGGCATCTCTGGGATGGGAGGTGGGAGTCCTCCAGAGGACATTTCATCCACTTCAAAGTGGGCACGAGGCATAAACATAGAACTCACAGACCCACTCTTCAGTACCCTCCTGGACCTGTGGATGCTACAGATAGAACTTCCTTGCAACCAGAGAACTGCCCTGCTGCCGGAGGCCTGCCCTGCTGTCTGAGAAGGAAGACTCTACCTGCACCCTTCATCCGAGGCTGACTCCAAGGGTCAGCTGACTGACCTCCTGTTCTGAGTTTCAGGGACACAACAAGCTCCAGAGGCCTCTCTGTAATTGCTCAGCTGAACTGCTGCACTGAACCTGCAACTGGACCTTCCTAAGCCCTGCTAGCCTTTACTGGAGTGAGTTGCTGATCCCCAAATGCTGCCTCCCTATGTCCGGGCCCTTGAATGGCATTGGAGCAAGCTTCTGCTGGCCTAACTGAAGGTTCCAGCAAATGTGGCACAAAGTGACACAAAGTCCCACAAAGCCTTGCCACACAGCTGCGAGCCTTATCTGAACTGATGCTGAATGATGCCATCAGTGATCAGTTGTCATGCAGCTTCTCTCAACCTTTGCATATCCCAGCAAAGCCTCACCGCACAGCTTGGCTGGAACTGATAACCGAATGACATGAAGCCTCACAAAGCAACACCATGGGGATCCTGCACCAAGGGCACAAGGTACAATCCCCAGTGAGCCAATCTTGATCCTGTGCCCAGCATGTGCTCCATCATGGCCAGTCTGACCTTGTGACTTTGTCCAGGTCCAACGCGACCAAATACTATTAATTGGCACTTTGTACCTTTTGGTGCTAATTTTATCTAAAAGTTTTAAATTGCATATCTCCAGCCGCCATACTGATTAGCTTTTTTGTTGTTTTGGTGTCCTTTTATTTATTAAATCTTGCTTTATTTCTTAAATTGGTATGGGATAGTTCTTGAGTTGTGTTTTCTTTATATCATTATATTGCTGTTTGAGTGGGGCATAAATAGTTTTGTGCCAAGGTGCCAATCTGCCAGAGTGTGAAGCACAGGTTAATTTAGTGACTTTTGTGGTTTACCCTTATAAGGAGTGTGGCTGTTGCTTGGGAAGGGCTCACACACCCACATTCAATAACCCTATTTCTCACACAATTGTACCACAACGAACCCAGAGAAAGACATCTGGCAGGAGAAAAGCACAGCCATTCAGCAACCAGATGGGGCTACTAAAGAATTGTCCCGGCATCCTATTCTCTTCCTTTCAGGTTCCCCAAAGTGTTCCATGTAGCTCAATAGACCTATCAGGCAGGATTTGATACTGTGGTGTCAACAGAATGCCCACAACCCCTATCCTGCATATCCTGTTGAGCTCAGACGAGTCATTTCTGCACATTTGGGTAAGCCTATTGCGTGCTCCTGGGAGGAATTTCATGCGCCTCACCAGGCTGAGCAGAGGCTGGGAGCTGCTGGCGAGTTAATACAAATTATACTCCACGACCTTTATGTAGGGAAAAGGTAACTTTGGACTGCTTGCTCTACCATGAGCTTTCCACTGCTGCCCCACCCCCTTGGACTCTGTGTTGGTTTTTCCCTTTGGCCATGCATTGCCCCCAGCATACTATACTGCCCCACCCTTTTTGAATACCTGCTGTACGCCGCCTCTTTAACCATTTGTAGATCCCATCCGTGTCCCTTGTGCTTCTCTAAACATTTCACCCTGAACGTAAGTCAATTTGGCACGTATATTGTGAAAGGTTATTCAAAAAACGTAGCTAATATACAGAACATTATAGCATGGGTAGCAGTGCAAGGGTCCCTAGCTCAAACAACGGGTACAGGACATGTGGAAGAGTTCTATGCTTCCTCTCACTCAGGATAGGCGGACAGATGCAACATCTGCAGCAGGAATATATAATTACCCATTTGTAATAAATACTCATTTGCCCTTTTACCTAGCTGCCACCGCCTCTGTGTGTAACTCAGTCTCGCAATTATTTTCTTAATCTACAAAAGCAAAATATTATCGACTTGCCCCTGCCTGTTTTTATACAATGTCAAACCATTCCCATTCATTTCTTTGCTATATCTCACAACAGTGTCTGGAAGTCTTGCATTCGGCGATAACCAGGAACATACCCTTGTGTGATATTACAGAAGAGGATATTTATAACTTCAGGTGAATGCTTCCTACGTGAATGGGATAATTGAATAACTCCGAACCTCGATCAATTATGCACTGGTCAATATAAAAATGTACACGCCCACTCACTCACTGATGGTAAGTGTGTGAGTGTTGGCTTCACAATGCTTGTTTTATGAAAGGAATTTCCTTAAGGTAGCTGTATTTTGCAAACACACATATGCAGCTAATGGAATAACAGATAGAGAAGCCTGAGAGAGACAACAAAGCAGACCTTTGTTATTGCATCGATGTAGCAAGAAAAAGCTGAAAGAGGACAGGCCTTCAACACTTCGCACGATTTGTTTGTCAGTAACATGAAAGGTTACATCAATTATCTGCGAAAACATATGTTAATTTCAGAGCAGTGGCATGTCTGGCTTTTGACAAATTGTCGTACCTTCTTCTTCATGCGGAAATATAGTTACTTCGTATTTTTGTTTTAGACACTTTTTTCTATCTACTCACGCAATATCCAATATTAATGAGATCACAGGATGTAGAGTCTCATGATCTTTGACTAAGTAGAAAATACTACTCAAGCACTGAAAAATAAAATCGTATATCAAGTGTTAAACTAATGAAATAACTTGAAAAGACTATTGAAGTCGACACAAATGAGGAAAGAAAAATCGCATGCGATAGAATTGTTAACAATATTTTATAAAAGAACAGTTACAAGAGTGGACTAATTTGCTGATGGTATTTGCTTACTGTAGGATTCTCCTATGGGTCCCTGTAAATGGCATTCAGCATAGTATATATCCTCTAGCTACAAATCAGCCCAACAGCACCAGACCTCTATCCACCACCTCCTTGGGCCTACCTTACAACCTCTACATGTATGCATTTATTTATATGGATGTTTTAGCTCTTTCACCACTAAGGCTAGTAACATGAATAATGTAACTAAACCAATATTACCAGAACTATTTTTACTTCATTATTCCAAGCTAGACAACAGAGAAGAAATAAATCAAGGTAAACAGTTTAGAAAGGAAAGGCTAAGGAAATAACAAGCTGTAAGCTTTTTTTAATACAAATAATAAAGGTGATAGATACGTTGCCATGGGTGACTCTTTCCTGCATTCTTCAATACCTTCTCCCTAACCACCTATGACTGCACATCAAACAAACATGTGTCTTCCCCACGGCTTCTATATGTCCCAATCAGTCCTTCGGTTTTCTTGATAGCTCTAATGGGTCTTCGGTGGTCCCACTATCTCACGAGGATGAATGGCACAACATAGTGAAAATAAAAAGCAAAACTAAAGAAATTACAACCTATACCTGCTACCAAAATTGCATTCTGGGGTCAAATGTGCTTCAATAGACAGCCGTGCTCTATCTGTCTCTGTAGCACAGGTCTTATCTTGCACAAAGCTGCAAGCTGTAGCCAAGGAGGATACCCTTCTGCTACATCACACTGAAATGGGTTTGCTGGTGCAGAGAAGCTCAAAGCAGGTTCCAAATCTTTGCAAAATATTTATGACTAATCCAACTTTATCAGTAAATTGGGTTTGTAATTCATAGTTTAAAAAGTCAAAAAATGACTTTCATAGTTGATTGCTAGCCAGAGATAACAATATGACATTTAATATTGTATCCCAAATGCTTTCCTACGGACCAGCTAGTCCTGCTACAATTAAAATAACGTTTGGGGCCTTGTCACTGCAATGACATGTTTAACGTTCACCTTTTATATGTTGTAACTTTCAAATATCATGCACCCTACCTTGTGGCAGGTAAGGTCTATGTAGGGGTGACATTTCCATTTAATAGGAGGATTTAGAGCTCTCAAAAGGGGTCAGGTTTAAAAATTAACTGTCATTGTAGTGCATGACATAATGGTTGCTGTAGTTGACTGGTGAAGTTTCATTTATAGGCCATGGGTACACCTTGTGCCATAGAGTAGGGATTTATAGATAAGTTAAATATGGCAAATAGAACTATAGCCAATTTCAACATGAATCCCACTATACAGAGTTAAAAAACAGCAGAATTACCCAAAAATAGAGGAGATCATGCAAAAAGTCATTTTTCTACATCTACGATTGATACAAGAGAATATGCAAAAGAACTAAATGTCTATCAAACTAAATTGAGGAGTCCCAGAAGGATCCTCTTTGTTTCTAATTCTCTTCAATGTATATGTGAGTCCTCTTGCAAACCTGTTAAAGTTGATGTCAGGTGACCACTGGCATTGTTGTATAGGTATTTTAGCCATATTTTAGACATGTGATTTTAGCAAACTAGGCCTGCCACTGTGCACTTTAACCTAGTTATATTTTATTCAGCATTGTTTTATTTTCTAGCAATAGCTACATTCTTGTGGTGCTGTTTTATTTCTCTCTATTTCATTGTCCTTTCTCCTAGGAAATCTTTCTTAGTAGGACATTTATTCCACTCTGTGTTTTTTCCAAGGCTACAGTCAGATAGGGTTGCCGACAAACTGGTATGTTGTGTCTCCAACATTCACAGAAAAACACACACTCATACGTGGGGCCATTTCTTAGAATGTCAACTGTTTTATTATAAAAACACTCCTTTGTCCCAAACACGTTAGAGAGAGATTCCAGCCAGATGCCCACGACTGTAAGCTGATTGCTTTGCTACAGCAGTTTGCTTAGGCGGCCGATCCCCTGATCTACATGGGGATGGTGTCTTCCTAGACTACAGGCTTCGTTATCCAGGTATGAGGGATGATGCTGTCCCGGGGGGAAACCTGAAGGGCGGATTAGGCTTATTATGCTGCGCCAATCATAGTGTAGGGAGAGAACATATATACAGTATTATTCTTAGTGACAGGATGGTAGGACTATTTTTGTGTTTCACTCTCCTTGTCACCTGCTTACTTTTATTGTGTTTTATCATCCTTGTTATTGCAGTACATGCCTTTTTATCTAAGATGCAGTTCTTTCAATAAATTCTTATTGAACTATATTCTGCCTCTGTTGTCTTTGCCTGTATGAGACCTGGTAACCAGGAGAAAGGGATGAGATCTGATTGACCACGATTCCCCTGAGGAGTCTTTCTTGTCATGCGCCCGGTTGCCACAATCATCCCTGTTCTTGGACAAAGATGAGGCACTGCTAGTTAGCTGGATAAGGCAGACAGGCATCATATGGTGTGGAATTGTACTTAGCACCCACAATCTATATGATCCTGCCTCCCAAATCCAGTAGCCTCATTAGAATAATGAGAACCTACGCCACAGCATGTACTAAGATGAAACACAGCTGGTGGTGTTACTGAAGATCAATCAGTCCGCTCTAAGCAATGGTTTACTGGGAGCTTTGAAGACGATCATAGGTTGGACGAGCAGAAATTTCCTAAAATTGAATACTTTTACACCCACGATCCTGCCCCTGTTTTCAAGAGTCACTATCTCTCTAAGAATCTTCCCTCTAGCCTTTATCCTCAGACAGCTACTCCTCCATTAATCTCCCCAGCACAAGTGTTCAGACATTTGGGAATCCTGATGGACTTTAACTTGGACTTTCATGTGACTACAGCTACAGTAACAAATCTTTCTTTTATAGGCCTCATATTGAAACAAATGATTTATTTCCTCCCCTACTCTCAAAAAGTTACAGTGGTAAATACATTTGTCCAGATGTGATTGGATTTTTGTGATTCATTCTACTTAGGGCTTCCCGAGAAGAATAGTTGCAGACTACTTCGAATTCAGAATGCGACAGAGAGTCTCTTTTTTATCTCTGGAAATTGAGAGTGCAAAAATGTATTCATTTTAAGCCAACATGTATGGTCTACTAGATTTATAATAACCTTGGATCTTACTATGCGAACAAAAAAAATTAGATGTGCTATTCCCCTTATGCCTTAAGAACTCAAAATTCTGCTCTTTTCACCATCTCTAAGTACATGGAAAAAATCACGTCCACAGGTTAAGTGGCTGAGTTATTGTCGGGAAGACCAGATCCTCGGGGCCTGCGCACTTTCCCAACATGTCTACCGCTAGACAGCTCCAAAACTCTGATAGAAATATCACAGAGCCTGAGAGAGTCCAAGTGGGGGAAAAGGGGATTAGGAAGGGAACATCTGGGAAGGAGACCTGTAGGAAGCAAAAGGTTAAACAACACAATATTAAGATATAATCACATTGACTTTCACTAGATTACGGTTCTAAGCATTCCCATACTGTAACCATGGATAACCTAAGAAGTGACTATAACTGGACTTCAAGAAATCTAGGTATCTGGAAAAAAATCAAGAATGGTTAATACAATGTTTTCACATGAGCTTTTCATGAAATATCACATACTGTCTAGAATACAAGAACCTTCTAGAATAATGTTTCAGAACAAACATTGCATTTTTACATGAAGACAAAGGCTATCTGAAACATTCCCTGGAAACAACAGGAACTGTACTAGGAACTTAATATGCACTAAGAAGGTCACACTTTGAATTAAGCATCTTCACGGGAAATCCAAAAGCTCAGGATAAATGTGTGCACCTCTACAAACACAACACATCAACTTTGTAATTGCCATGAAAGGATCGCACACACTGTAGCTAATCTGAACATCAAGTTTTACATGCTGGAAGTGAATCGTGCACACTGCCGATTCGAACAAGAATATGCAAATTCCATGAAATGATCGCGCAAGCAGTGGCCGATCTGAACATCAAGGTTTTCATGCGGAAAATGAATTACGCACACTGCCGATTCGAACAAGAATATGCATATGCCATGAAATGATCGCGCAAGCTGTGGACGATCTGAACATCAAGGATTACATGCGGGAAATGAATTGTGCACACTGCCGATTCGAACAGGAATATGCAAATGCCATGAAATGATTGCGCAAACTGTGGCCGATCTGAACATCAAGGTTTACATGCGGGAAATGAATCGCGTACACTGCCAATTCGAACAAGAATATACAAATACCATGAAATGATCGCGCAAGCTCTGGCCAATCTGAACATCAACGTTTACATGCGGGAAATGAATCACGCACACTGCCGATTCGAACAAGAATATGCAAATGCCATGAAATGATCGCGCAAGCTGTTGCCGATCTGAACATCAAAGTTTACATGCGGGAAATGAATCGCGCACACTGCCTATTCGAACAAGAATATACAAATGCCATGAAATGATCGCGCAAGCTGTTGCCGATCTGAACATCAAGGTTTACATGAGAGCAATGCCTCGCTCACTCTGAAAGTTTTAGTAGGCCCAAAACTCGAGAGTCTTTGAGAACAGGGTCGGGGCCCAGCCCGACCTCCGCCTTACTGCCCTGCTCAAGGATCACCAATACAATGTGGGGCAGGCCTGGAACGTCAAGGTAGGCCTCCGGAACAGGAGCTCAGGAAGTTGCTGCTGCTCTGCACCAGGACCTCTGAATAGTGAGCACTTGGAGCTGGGCTGGCTCCCTTATATAGAGTCTGGCCCAGCTCACAAACCACACCCAGTCATGCTGCAGGGATAGCTTCTAGAAGGTCCTAGAAAGGGACCACACCCTAACACACTCAGTAAGTCTCCAGCAACACCTTGCAAATGAACAGTTATTGCAAACATCATTAATAGTGTTTTTCAAGGTTAAAGTCTGTAATGCAAAAGGATAACATACTGCATATAAACACAATGCATGAATTATGCTCTTGCATAAAGGCTGGGTTTTTCCATTTTTGTCGCCCGTAGAGCGCGCACTGTCCTGATGTTGACAGTTATAGAAAATCATCCAGATACAGATTTACTCAGGCAAGTTTGCTCAGGAAAAACAAAAAGTGTAATTGAGAGTGGTTGCTGTGCTTTACAAACAAACATAAATAAATAAATAAATAATGCCAACTAACCTACCACTCCTGAAGCTATTATCATACATATAGTAAGTTTTAGACCTTGCATCCTTGGCTTGGTTTTCCCCCTAACTTTTTGCTTTCAACCCACCTGTTTGCTGACTGCGGTTTTGCTGGCTTTTGTATGCTTCACATGTATCCATTGCTCAGTGCTAAAATGTTTGTGCTCTCTCCTTGAAACATGGTAGAATTGGCTTATGCCCAATTAGCATACTTAATTTACTTGTAAGTCCCTAGTAAAGTGCCACTTTCTGTGCACAGGGCCTGTAAGTGAAGTGTTTCTTGTGGGCCTGCAGCACTGAATGTGCCACCCTCTTAAGTGTCTCAGGTCTGGAACTGCAGCCTGTGTGTGCAGATTTTACACTGCCGTGTTAACCTGGCAAAATAAACCTTTGCCAGGCCCAAACTTTCCCTTTGAATACATATAAGCTATCACTACGGTAGGCACAGGACGGTCCAGAAGGCAGGGTGCAGTGTTTTAAAAAACTGAGACATGGGCATTTGAGTTTTACATGAACTGGTAGTGAGAAACAAATTTTTCACTAATGCGAGGCCTACCTCTCCCATAGACTAATTTGGGAGTTACGTTATTGTTAGAAATTAGGTTTTTGGTTGGCGGTCAGGTTACCCTCTGTCCAAGCAAGAACCCTCACTCTAGTCAGGGTAAGTCACACACAATCCAAAATTTGCCTGTGCCCACCCTCTGGTAGCTTGGCACGAGCAGTCAGGCTTAACTTAGAAGGCAATGTGTAAAGTATTTGTGCAATAAATCATACAATACCACAATATAGCACCACAAAAATACACCACACAGTGTTTAGAAAAAAAATATATAATATTTATCAGGATAATTGTAGGTCAAAACGAATAAAGATGCAATATGAAATACACCACACAGTCTCTTTCTATGGGTCGCGGGGGATTACCAGATGTCCCGGGTCTGTGCGTGGATTCTTCTGCTTGTTTTCCGGCTGTGCATCGTTCCGCGGTGCTGTGCGTCGAAGTTTCGCTCTCACGGCAGGCGTCACGTCGATTTCTTCTCTGGAAGTTGGCCGGCGTTGTCCTTGCGAGGCCGTGCGTCGAAGTTCCGGTCGTCCCGAAGGCGTCGCGTCGATCAGCGTCGGTGTGCGGCATTTTTCTCGCCGCGGAACAAGCTGTGCGTCGAAAATTTCGGCGCACGAAGCGTCCAAGTGAAAAAGAGAAGTCTTTTTGGTCCTGAGACTTTAGGGAACAGGAGGCAAGCTCTATCCAAGCCCTTGGAGAGCACTTTTACAGCCAGACAAGAGTTCAGCAAGGCAGCAGGCCAACAGCAAGGCAGCAGTTCTTTGTAGAAAGCAGACAGGTGAGTCCTTTGAGCAGCCAGGCAGTTCTTCTTGGCAGGATGTAGTTTCTGGTTCAGGTTTCTTCTCCAGCAAGTGTCTGATGAGATAGGGCAGAGGCCCTGTTTTATACCCAAATGTGCCTTTGAACTGGGGGAGACTTCAAAGAGTGGCTAAGAAGTGCACCAGGTCCCCTTTCAGTTCAATCCTTTTTGCCAGGGTCCCAGTAGGGGGTGTGGCAGTCCTTTGTGTGAGAGCAGGCCCTCCACCCTCCCAGCCCAGGAAGACCCATTAAAAATGCAGATGTATGCAAGTGAGGCTGAGGACCCTGTGTTTGGGGTGTGTCTGAGTGAATGCACAAGGAGCTGTCAACTATGCCCAGCCAGACGTGGATTGTAAGGCACAGAAAGATTTAAGTGCAAAGAAATGCTCCCTTTCTAAAAGTGGCATTTCTAGAATAGCAATATTAAATCCAACTTCACCAGTCAGCAGGATTTGGTATTACCATTCTGGCCATACTAAATATGACCTGCCTACTCCTTTCAGATCAGCAGCTACCACTTCAATACTGTATGAGGGCAGCCCCAATGTTAGCCTATAAAGGGAGCAGGCCTCGCAGTAGTGTAAAAACGAATTTAGGAGTTTTACACTACCAGGACATGTAAACTACACAGGTACATGTCCTACCTTTCACCCACACAGCACCCTGCTCTAGGGGCTACCTAGGGCACACATTAGAGGTGACTTATGTGTGGAGAAATGGGAGGTTTAGGCTTGGCAAGTACTTTTAAATGCCAAGTCGAAGTGACAGTGAAACTGCACACACAGGCCTTGCAATGGCAGGCCTGAGATAAGGTAAAGGGGCTACTTAAGTGAGTGGCACAACCAGTGCTGCAGGCCCACTAGTAGCATTTAATCTACAGGCCCTACGCACCTATAGTGCACATTATTAGGGACTTATAGGTAAATTAAATAGTCTAATCATGTAGGATCCAAAGTTACCATGTTTAAAGGGAGAGAGCATATGCACTTTAGCACTGGTTAGCAGTGGTAAAGTGCGCAGAGTCTAAAAGCCAGCAAAAATGAGGTCAGAAAAAGAGAAGGAGGAAGGCAAAAAGTTTGGGGATGACCCTGTCAAAAAGCCAGGTCCAACAGTTATTACATCTCTTAAGTGATCATTTTCACATGTGTGCAGGTATCCAGTTCATGTTTGGAGTCTTTGGGACTGTAATGACAAATCCTCAGTCATGGTCAGATTTTAGATTACAATTTTAAAAATGCCACTTTTCAAGAGTTGGCATTTCCCTGCCTTAACCATTTAGTGTCTACTGCCTGACTCTGGGTCACATGACTGGGTGTAGCTTACAGTTGGGCTTTGTGTAGTCCTCCTAGACATTCATACAAAATGGATTGCTTAGGTGTGCCTGGATGGCCATCACTGGCAGGATGGGAGGGAGAAGCTTGGCACAGTCCTAATTACACTTGAATAGACTCTGTCCTTCATCCACACAAAGGGCTGTATACCACCTATAGTTAGTCTGAAGCCAGGACAGGGAAAACAGGATGCCTGTGGACTTCAAAGGCAAACCTCTAGAAGTATATAATATCGGACCCAAACACGAACTCTTCAGTACACTTCTGACCTGTGGATACTCTGCCAAGAAGAAGGACTGCTATGCTGCTAAACGGGCTGCCACTCTGTTGGACTGCTGCTCTAAAGGACTGCTGCCCTGCTGTGCTAACCTGCTGCCCTCTTGTCTGGGTGAGGACTGAACTGCGTCAGGGGCAGAAGGCTCCAAGAACCTTAAACCCAGCACCTGGACTCTGCCATCTGTGAGTCGTACCCTGTCAAGTGATGCTACCCCAGTCCTAGACCCTTAGAAGTGGGTCTGAATGTGCTCTGCTAGCCCATCTGTGGATCCAGCAGAACCAACACATCCTCTCTGCTGTGTGGCGCAATTCCAAGCAGAACCGACACATCTACTCTGCTGTGAGGGTTCTTCCAGCACAAGGGCTCTTCATTGACCTTGCAGCCCGCATCAGAACTGCAGCTGTGTGAAGCTTTATTGACATAGTCCCTCGCATTACAAATCTCTTGTCGATGGCTCCCTGCACGATGGCGCATGTTCTTGCAATGCAGCCTTGAAGCTCCTTGGAACAGATGTATCACCTCGTCTGTGTGATGCATCGTCAATGCAGAGCTTAGGATCACAAGCCCTGATGTGATCATCGACAGTGGCACAGGACCTTGCATCACTGCTCCATGGAACTGACACATCGCATCAGCTGCGCAACGCATCTTCAATGTGGAACCTCGGGACCCTCCCGCCACCAGGATTTAAAGTACTCTTGTTCAGAAGGCCTAACTAGGTCCTTCTTGCCAGTTCACGCTCCATTGCACTGAGCCCAAACTTGTCACTTTGTCCTAGTCCAGAGCTACTAGAAAACCACAGTTGGTGCTTGTGCTTTTTTGGCGCTATTTTTCCCTGAAACATTTAAAAATTGCATATCTCCGGTTCTACCAATTGGACTTTTGTAGTTTTGGTCTTGTTTTATCTATTCAAATGTACTCTATTTTTCTAAATTATTGTGGGGTTAATCTTGTGTTTTCACCTTATTACTGTTTGAAGTGCTGCATTAATACTGTACACATTACCTCTAAGTTAAGCCTAACTGCTCTATGCCAAGCTATCAGAGCAAATGATAATTTGGGGTTTGCTTGTGCCTTACACTGACAAGGATTTTGATTGTTGCTTTAGTAGGGTTTAACCCCCTCAACCAGTAACTCTGCCTCTCACAGTAACTGTACCAGGAGGCCACAAAGCTGTGAATAATGAAACTAGCTGTAAAATCTGTAGTCTTTCAAAAATAAGCAATCAACATATTGATGAAGAGTAAGCTATTCAGGGTGAAGTGTTTCATACATTTTGGGGGTCATTCTGACCCTGGCGGTCAGTGTTAAAGTGGCGGCCAACCCACCAACAGGCTGGCGGTCCAAAAAATGGAATTCTGACCCTGGCGGGAACCGCCAACACAGGCCGCCGCTTTAACACTCCGACCGCCACTGCGGCACAAACAAACAGCGCGGCGGTCACCGCCAACAGCCAGGCGGCAGACAATGTACCGCCCACCCTATCACGACTCACCAATCCGCCACCTTTTGCGGGGCGGGAGCCCCGCCGATAAAAACACGGCGGAAACAGACATTTCCAATGGAAAACGCTCACCTCGACACACTCCACGCGGAATCGGAACAGCATGGAACCGGAACTCCACATCCTCCCAGCCATTGCCTTCCTGCTCTTCTTCCAGGATCACGAAGGTCGCCGCAGACGACAACGGTGAGTACTGCACCTACGACACAGGGGAGGGGGGTGGAGGAAAGGTTACGGGCACACACATACGCCACACACCCACCCTCACCCCCACCGAAATACCTACACACCAATGCAGATTAAAAAGTCAGAGTGACACCCCCAAACCCCCAAAACAAAAATGCAAAGACAAAAGGCAATGATTGTAAAAATAGAACTATATTATAGCAATAATGAAGTATAGCGAACTTAGCAATATATACAGAATTATTACACATCTAGAACTATATATATACAAGTAGCAAAAGTCCGGCACAGTTTTGCAAAGTTCAAATGTCCGTGGGCCAATGTGCAGCAACACATGGGCAAAGCCCACACACGAGATCGAGTCCATTGGAGAGAACACTGCTGGGGCATCACAATAATAAAATACTGGCACCTCAGGTGGAAGGGAAGGGGGGGCACCTCAGCCACATGAGTCCACGACGCCAGATCCACGAAGGGCCTCCATGCCCACTGTGCCATCCTGGGGAGTGCAAAGCCACAGTCTCTCAAGTCTCTACAGTGGGTGGATTGCCCACTGTGCCATCCTGGGGAGTGCAAAGCCACAGTCTCTCAAGTCTCTACAGTGGGTGGATTGCCCACTGTGCCATCCTGGGGAGTGCAAAGCCACAGTCCATTAGGTGGATTACAGAGTCCACTGGTCATGGAGGAGGCATGGTGGGCAGAGTGCCTCGTGAAGCCCTGCCCGACACAGAACCGGACCTGCCAATGGGCCAGCGGTGCTTGAGATGAGGGCCCAGCGGAGCGGGGCTTGACAGGAGGGCCCAGCGGAGCGGTGCTTGACAGGAGGGCCCAGCGGAGCGGTGCTTGACAGGAGGGCCCAGCGGAGCGGTGCTTGACAGGAGGGCCCAGCGGAGCGGTGCTTGAGATGAGGGCCCAGCGGAGCGGTGCTTGAGATGAGGGCCCAGCGGAGCGGTGCTTGAGATGAGGGCCCAGCGGAGCGGTGCTTGACAGGAGGGCCCAGCGGAGCGGTGCTTGACAGGAGGGCCCAGCGGAGCGGTGCTTGACAGGAGGGCCCAGCGGAGCGGTGCTTGAGATGAGGGCCCAGCGGAGCGGTGCTTGACAGGAGGGCCCAGCGGAGCGGTGCTTGAGATGAGGGCCCAGCGGAGCGGTGCTTGACAGGAGGGCCCTGTTCAGCGGTGCCTGTCTTGGCGTGGCCCTGCCCAGCGGTGCCTGTCTTGGCGGGGCCCTGTCCAGCGGTGCTTCTCACGGCAAGGCCCTGTCCAGCGGTGCTTTCTCACGGCGTGGCCCTGTTCAGCGGTGCTTCTCACGGCGGGGCCCTGTTCAGCGGTGCTTCTCACGGCGGGCCCTGTCCAGCGTGCTTCTCACGGCGGGCCCTGTCCAGCGGTGCTTCTCACAGCGGGGCCTGTTCAGCGGTGCCTGTCTTGTGTTTCGAGTGTACCACACCTGGCCAATACTTCCCGCTCAGTCAGCATCGGACCTTTCCGTTGCGGGGCCCTCCTGTGATGGAGTCCTGGGGCCCTGGGTCTCCTCCGATACCCCCGGAATGGGGCTGGTGGGGCCCTCATGGCCAGGTCGGCTGCTCCCTGCCTTCGCCGCTTTGCTGCCCTTGCCCTCCTTGGCAGACTCTCCGTGGCCCTTGGCTCCCTTACCCGATGTGGCAGGTGACGGTGCAAGGCTACCCTCCTTGGGGGAAGGCGTATCAGGCCTCTCGCGCCTGCCCTTAAGTTTTTTGCTCCTCTTCCCAGGGGGGGGGGCTGGCTGTGCCTTTGCTGCTGGCCAATGTCCCTGCCCAAGGAAAGGGCGGACTCCAAAAACCATGCACGACGTTCTTGGGAGTTGCTGGGCTGGTGGTGGCTGAGGTGTTTTTGGAACTCTTATGAGATGGAGGGGGTGGGTCAGGTGAGGAAAAGAGGTTCACTTTAGAGAGGAATAGTTTTTTAGGAGCAATGGGAAGGGTAGCTGGAGTGGGTATGGGAGTGGAGGAAGAGGATGTGGTTGTAGGAGAGTCAAGTCTGGTGTCTTTGGGTGCAGGTGCTTGGGCTGGAGGCTGACGTGAGGTGGATGGCTGTTGGTTGGGTGCCTGCCTGCGTTTGTGCGGTTTGGAAGCGGGGGTGACAGACACACCGGGAGAGGACACAGGGGACGTGTACATGTCAGTGGGGGTGGTGACTGCACTGGTCTGGAGGGTGTGCTGGTGATGGGTGTACTGGCTGATGGTGGTGTGCATGCAGGTGTGAGTGTAGACGTCACAGGGAGGGAGGAGGGAGACGAGGAGGTGGGGGACACAGAGGAGGGAGTGGCTGTTGGCATGTCTGCATCTGTATGTTGCTTGTGTGAATGCTTGTGTGTTCTGTGGTGCTTATGTCTGGATGAGCTTCCCTTGGGTGTTGAGGTGTGTGCAGGCTGGTCTGTAGGTGTGGATGGGATAGGCAGAGGAACAGGGGAGTGGGACTGGGTGGAGGGAGTTAGAAGAGGGAGGCTGGAGACAGGGACAATCGCTGCCGTCAGTGCTGAGGCCAGAGCGTTGAATGATCGCTGCTGGGCAGCCTGACCCGAATGAAGGCCCTCCAGGTATGCATTGCTTTGATGCACCTCCCTCTCCACACCCTGGATGGCATTCAAAAGGGTAGACTGCCCAACAATGATGGTCCTCAGGAGGTCAATGACCTCCTCACTGAGGGCAGCAGGGGTGACTGGGGCAGGGCCTGAGGTGCCTGGGGCGAAGGAGATGGCCGCCTTCCTGGCCGTGCGGGCACGGGCCGAAGGCCGAGGGGCTGCTGGGAGGGCAGAGCTGGTGCGCTGGGTTCTACCAATTGGACTTTTGTAGTTTTGGTCTTGTTTTATCTATTCAAATGTACTCTATTTTTCTAAATTATTGTGGGGTTAATCTTGTGTTTTCACCTTATTACTGTTTGAAGTGCTGCATTAATACTGTACACATTACCTCTAAGTTAAGCCTAACTGCTCTATGCCAAGCTATCAGAGCAAATGATAATTTGGGGTTTGCTTGTGCCTTACACTGACAAGGATTTTGATTGTTGCTTTAGTAGGGTTTAACCCCCTCAACCAGTAACTCTGCCTCTCACAGTAACTGTACCAGGAGGCCACAAAGCTGTGAATAATGAAACTAGCTGTAAAATCTGTAGTCTTTCAAAAATAAGCAATCAACATATTGATGAAGAGTAAGCTATTCAGGGTGAAGTGTTTCATACATTTTGGGGGTCATTCTGACCCTGGCGGTCAGTGTTAAAGTGGCGGCCAACCCACCAACAGGCTGGCGGTCCAAAAAATGGAATTCTTACCCTGGCGGGAACCGCCAACACAGGCCGCCGCTTTAACACTCCGACCGCCACTGCGGCACAAACAAACAGCGCGGCGGTCACCGCCAACAGCCAGGCGGCAGACAATGTACCGCCCACCCTATCACGACTCACCAATCCGCCACCTTTTGCGGGGCGGGAGCCCCGCCGATAAAAACACGGCGGAAACAGACATTTCCAATGGAAAACGCTCACCTCGACACACTCCACGCGGAATCGGAACAGCATGGAACCGGAACTCCACATCCTCCCAGCCATTGCCTTCCTGCTCTTCTTCCAGGATCACGAAGGTCGCCGCAGACGACAACGGTGAGTACTGCACCTACGACACAGGGGAGGGGGGAGGAGGAAAGGTTACGGGCACACACATACGCCACACACCCACCCTCACCCCCACCGAAATACCTACACACCAATGCAGATTAAAAAGTCAGAGTGACACCCCCAAACCCCCAAAACAAAAATGCAAAGACAAAAGGCAATGATTGTAAAAATAGAACTATATTATAGCAATAATGAAGTATAGCGAACTTAGCAATATATACAGAATTATTACACATCTAGAACTATATATATACAAGTAGCAAAAGTCCGGCACAGTTTTGCAAAGTTCAAATGTCCGTGGGCCAATGTGCAGCAACACATGGGCAAAGCCCACACACGAGATCGAGTCCATTGGAGAGAACACTGCTGGGGCATCACAATAATAAAATACTGGCACCTCAGGTGGAAGGGAAGGGGGGGCACCTCAGCCACATGAGTCCACGACGCCAGATCCACGAAGGGCCTCCATGCCCACTGTGCCATCCTGGGGAGTGCAAAGCCACAGTCTCTCAAGTCTCTACAGTGGGTGGATTGCCCACTGTGCCATCCTGGGGAGTGCAAAGCCACAGTCTCTCAAGTCTCTACAGTGGGTGGATTGCCCACTGTGCCATCCTGGGGAGTGCAAAGCCACAGTCCATTAGGTGGATTACAGAGTCCACTGGTCATGGAGGAGGCATGGTGGGCAGAGTGCCTCGTGAAGCCCTGCCCGACACAGAACCGGACCTGCCAATGGGCCAGCGGTGCTTGAGATGAGGGCCCAGCGGAGCGGGGCTTGACAGGAGGGCCCAGCGGAGCGGTGCTTGACAGGAGGGCCCAGCGGAGCGGTGCTTGACAGGAGGGCCCAGCGGAGCGGTGCTTGACAGGAGGTCCCAGCGGAGCGGTGCTTGACAGGAGGGCCCAGCGGAGCGGTGCTTGAGATGAGGGCCCAGCGGAGCGGTGCTTGAGATGAGGGCCTAGCGGAGCGGTGCTTGAGATGAGGGCCCAGCGGAGCGGTGCTTGACAGGAGGGCCCAGCGGAGCGGTGCTTGACAGGAGGGCCCAGCGGAGCGGTGCTTGAGATGAGGGCCCAGCGGAGCGGTGCTTGACAGGAGGGCCCAGCGGAGCGGTGCTTGAGATGAGGGCCCAGCGGAGCGGTGCTTGACAGGAGGGCCCTGTTCAGCGGTGCCTGTCTTGGCGTGGCCCTGCCCAGCGGTGCCTGTCTTGGCGGGGCCCTGTCCAGCGGTGCTTCTCACGGCAAGGCCCTGTCCAGCGGTGCTTTCTCACGGCGTGGCCCTGTTCAGCGGTGCTTCTCACGGCGGGGCCCTGTTCAGCGGTGCTTCTCACGGCGGGCCCTGTCCAGCGTGCTTCTCACGGCGGGCCCTGTCCAGCGGTGCTTCTCACAGCGGGGCCTGTTCAGCGGTGCCTGTCTTGTGTTTCGAGTGTACCACACCTGGCCAATACTTCCCGCTCAGTCAGCATCGGACCTTTCCGTTGCGGGGCCCTCCTGTGATGGAGTCCTGGGGCCCTGGGTCTCCTCCGATACCCCCGGAATGGGGCTGGTGGGGCCCTCATGGCCAGGTCGGCTGCTCCCTGCCTTCGCCGCTTTGCTGCCCTTGCCCTCCTTGGCAGACTCTCCGTGGCCCTTGGCTCCCTTACCCGATGTGGCAGGTGACGGTGCAAGGCTACCCTCCTTGGGGGAAGGCGTATCAGGCCTCTCGCGCCTGCCCTTAAGTTTTTTGCTCCTCTTCCCAGGGGGGGGGGCTGGCTGTGCCTTTGCTGCTGGCCAATGTCCCTGCCCAAGGAAAGGGCGGACTCCAAAAACCATGCACGACGTTCTTGGGAGTTGCTGGGCTGGTGGTGGCTGAGGTGTTTTTGGAACTCTTATGAGATGGAGGGGGTGGGTCAGGTGAGGAAAAGAGGTTCACTTTAGAGAGGAATAGTTTTTTAGGAGCAATGGGAAGGGTAGCTGGAGTGGGTATGGGAGTGGAGGAAGAGGATGTGGTTGTAGGAGAGTCAAGTCTGGTGTCTTTGGGTGCAGGTGCTTGGGCTGGAGGCTGACGTGAGGTGGATGGCTGTTGGTTGGGTGCCTGCCTGCGTTTGTGCGGTTTGGAAGCGGGGGTGACAGACACACCGGGAGAGGACACAGGGGACGTGTACATGTCAGTGGGGGTGGTGACTGCACTGGTCTGGAGGGTGTGCTGGTGATGGGTGTACTGGCTGATGGTGGTGTGCATGCAGGTGTGAGTGTAGACGTCACAGGGAGGGAGGAGGGAGACGAGGAGGTGGGGGACACAGAGGAGGGAGTGGCTGTTGGCATGTCTGCATCTGTATGTTGCTTGTGTGAATGCTTGTGTGTTCTGTGGTGCTTATGTCTGGATGAGCTTCCCTTGGGTGTTGAGGTGTGTGCAGGCTGGTCTGTAGGTGTGGATGGGATAGGCAGAGGAACAGGGGAGTGGGACTGGGTGGAGGGAGTTAGAAGAGGGAGGCTGGAGACAGGGACAATCGCTGCCGTCAGTGCTGAGGCCAGAGCGTTGAATGATCGCTGCTGGGCAGCCTGACCCGAATGAAGGCCCTCCAGGTATGCATTGCTTTGATGCACCTCCCTCTCCACACCCTGGATGGCATTCAAAAGGGTAGACTGCCCAACAATGATGGTCCTCAGGAGGTCAATGACCTCCTCACTGAGGGCAGCAGGGGTGACTGGGGCAGGGCCTGAGGTGCCTGGGGCGAAGGAGATGGCCGCCTTCCTGGCCGTGCGGGCACGGGCCGAAGGCCGAGGGGCTGCTGGGAGGGCAGAGCTGGTGCGCTGGGTGGCGGCTGTACCTGTAGTTTCGGTGGGCACGGATGTTGCTGCCACCGCAAGGGAGCTCCCATCCGAGGACGTGTCGGTGTCACTGACGTCTGCACGGGTCCCCGTGGTGGAGCCCCCCTCGCCCTCCGTCTCACTGGTCATGTCGGAGTCCGTTGCATGGCCCTCCGGGGCCATGTGAGATGCAGCTCCCTCTTGCGCCGATGCCACTTCTCCGCCTGATGATGCTAATGCACACATTCACAGAAAAACAAAGAAAATTGGGGGGGGGTGGAGAAATAAAGACAAGTTTAGTGCATGCATTGGGGACACTGTTGGCGGAGAGGACAGACACAGAAGCCCCCTGCACTACGCTGCGCACTTGGGGTACACTACTCATTCACTAGGACATGCCCTACAAGCCTATGGGCGACAACTGCCCACACGGAATACACAGGTCCATGAATAGCGTTACTAGGCACCCTACAGAGATGGGAGGCGGGGGCACAGGACCATACCTCACCGAGGGGCCTAGCCTACAGAAATCGCCCTGGCCTAGGGATACCCACAGCCACCCTCCCCCACCCAGGCACCTCCACTGCGCGCAAATATAGCTGAATGTGCTGGTACTCACCCCCTTGTGTCTGCTGTGATGTCCTCAAGCGCCCATCTAAATCGGGGTAGGCCACCGCCAGGATCCGGGACATCAGGGAGGTCAAGGTACGACTGGCACCCCTCCTAGGTTTGGAGGCCATCCCCTGCAGAGCCTCGGCGGTCTTCCTGCTCCCGCGGCGGATGTCCACCCACCTCTTGCGGCAGTGGGTGCCCCGTCTGTTGTGGACCCCCAGGGCCCGGACGTCCTTGGCGATGGCACGCCAAATATCGATCTTCTGATGGGCGCTGACCTATGTGACATGTACAGGGGGGGAAAAGAAACATCATCACTTTTCTGCATGCTCGATGTGAGTGGCCCCCCTCCCCAAACTTGCCATGTGGCACATGCTCTCATCTGTCGTGCCATGCATTCGTAATTCTCTCCCCTCCCCTCCATCGTACATCCACCCCACTCATCACAGGCATTGCCCACTATGCATTGGCCCCCGTGTACTCACCTGTTGGTCTGGAGGACCGTAGAGTAGCGCATACTGGGGGAGGACCCCGTCCACGAGCTTCTCCAACTCTTCGGAACTGAAGGCGGGGGCCCTTTCCCCAGTCGCAGCAGCCATTGTCACTTCCAGACCGAGGTCACAGCAGCACTTGCAGTATAGGTCCTCTCCTGTGGATGCTCAGGTCTCGTGTGATTAAGCAGAGAGAAAATGGCGGTCACGCCCGCGGCGGTGCGTATCGCGGCGGTGCGTACCGCGACCGCCTGCGCACATCGTCATTGGCTCCTGAAACCCATAGGGTTCAATGTTAACCAATGCTGCTTTGCGCCGCGGTCTCCGACCGCCTACCGCCACGGCGTGCCACGCCAGCGCAATGACCTCACTTCACATTGTCACACTTCACAGGTCAGGCAGCCGCCATTTCAAGGGCCCACATGGCTTAATTCCTACTGCGTCACACATGGCTAGGCCTTACATCGACACTCATACAAGCCATTCAATCCAGAGAGATTCGTGTACTGTGCAGGCTGTGGGAACTTACCTGTGGGTTGATTGACTCTGTGCTCCATGTTGTCCTTCCTAGGCACCGTCCGCTGGGACTTGCGAGGAGACGGAGGAATGTTCCTGTGTACAGACCGCTGGTGGACCTGTCGACAATGGAAGAATGACATGTCATACTCACCTACAGACTCAACAGTGCCACTATACAGGAACTGTGTGCCCAGCTGGAGCCAGACCTGATGTCACCCATCCGCCAACCCACAGGGATTCCGCCTCTAGTGCAGGTGCTGTCAGTACTCCATTTTTTGGCTAGTGGATCATTTCAAACTACAGTGGCCATTTCATCTGGGATGTCTCAGCCTATGTTTTCAAAGGTATTGTCCAGAGTGTTGTCTGCCCTGATGAAATACATGCGGAGCTACATCATATTCCCTGAGGTGGGTGACTTGCCTACAGTGAAGGGTGATTTCTATGCCCTTGGACACATTCCCAATATCATTGGTGCCATTGATGGTACCCATGTGGCTTTGGTCCCCCCAAAAGACAATGAGCAGGTGTACAGGAACCGAAAAAGTTATCATTCGATGAATGTCCAGGTGGTCTGTTTGGCTGACCAGTACATCTCCCATTTAAATGCCAAGTTCCCAGGGTCAGTGCATGACGCGTACGTCATGCAAAATAGCAGCATCCCTTATGTGATGGAACAGCTACAGAGACAGCGTGTGTGGCTAATTGGTGACTCTGGTTACCCCAACCTGCCTTGGCTATTGACCCCAGTGAGGAATCCCAGGACAAGGGCAGAGGAACGGTACAATGAGGCCCATGGGCATACTAGGAGGGTGATCGAGCGGACCTTCGGCCTCCTGAAGGCCAGGTTTAGGTGCCTGCATATGACAGGTGGATCCCTAATGTACTCACCAAAGAAGGTGTGTCATATCATCGTGGCCTGCTGCATGCTTCACAACCTGGCTTTGCGACGCCAGGTGCCTTTCCTGCAGGAGGATGGTCCAGATGGTGGTGTTGTGGCCACTGTGGAGCCTGCGGAGAGTGAAGAGGAGGAAGACGAAGAGGACGACACAGACAACAGGGACAGAGTGATACTGCAGTATTTCCAGTAACACACAGGTAAGAATCTACTCCTGCATTTTATTATATGTGTAACAGTACTGGCTCTCTACTGTCTGACCTTTCACCCCAATGTATGGTAACTTAGTTGTGAATTTGCCTTCCTATTTCAGTGATCTGGTCCCCAGGGAGTGCCCTCTGGTTTATTTCCCCATGGACTACCGCTGTGTGACACTGGTATGTTGTCATCACAATGTAATTGGACATTTTTGGTTGGTTATATCGAATACATTTGGTTTAAAAAAATAAATAGCAGACTCCAGATGGGTTTTGTGCAATAATTGTGTTTATTGAAGTGCAACAAATGGTGTATAGGTCAAAAAGGGTGATGGGTGATGGTGGAGGCATGTCCATGGCAGAGTCCAGACTCTCGTTCGCACAGGTGCATTGTCCATATGCCTGTGGAAGGTGGAGCAGGGGCAGTTCAAGGTTGGACAGGGTGAACAAGTGGGACAGTGGGATGACATCCGGGGGGATCCGTGCATGGCGGGGGGCTTGACATCCTACTCTGTCTTCTTCCTAGATCTCAGGCCTTTCTTGCGGGGTGGTTCTTGTTCTGCAGGGGTGGGGGTCCGGGTGGCCCGTTGCTGTTGTGTCGGGGCCTCTTGACCACTAGCGCCGGCGGAGGTGGTGGGCTGTTCTTCCTCCATGCTAGTGGCAGGGCCCCTTTGGGGGGCCACATGGTACCGCAATGTGGTGACAATCTGGTTGAGTGCCACCACGATTGTACCCATTGCGGAACTGATGCTGCGCAGTTCTTCCCGGAACCCCATGTACTGGCCCTCCTGCATGGCCTGGATCTCCTGGAACCTGGCCAGGACCGTCGCCATCGTCTCTTGGGAGTGGTGGTACGCTCCCATGATGGTGGTGAGGGCCTCTTGGACAGTGGGTTCCCTAGGCCTGTCCTCCCTCTGTCGTACAGCAGCCCTCCCAGTTCCCCTTTGTTCCTGGGCCTCTGTCCCCTGGCCGGTGTGCCCACTACCACTGCCCCCAGGTCCCTGTTGTTGTTGGGGTGGTGGGTTGCCCTGGGTGCCCTGTAGTGGTAGACACACCGCTGCTTGACCTGTCCTGGAGACAGAGGCATGGGCCCGCTGGGTGGGTGCTGTGCTGGGGTTTCCAGAGGGGGGTAGGTCTGCTGTGGCCTGTGGCTGCCTGAGGGGAACCGACTGTCTAGAGGTCCCTGATGGTCCGGGCTGGTCATCAGGTTCTAGGTCGACAGAGCTGCTGTCATCACTGGGGGCCTGTTCTGGGGGTGGGATGGACATTTCTGGACCCTCTGGGCCGGTGTGTTGGCGTTCGGGCCCTGCAGGGGTAAAAGAGTATGGTTATTGCTTCTGTGTGTGCCGTGGCGTGCGATTTGTGGGTGCCCTTGTCCCCCAGTGCTGGCATTCCCTTGTGGGAGGAGTTGTGAGGGTGGTTTGGGGGGGGGGATGGGTATGTGCAGTGGTCATGCTTAGGTGATGGGTGTCCATGGTTTGTGTTGGCATTCAGGGGTTGGTGTTGGTTTGGGTGGGTTGTGCTGGTGAGACATTAGCAGGGAGGATATGTGCTGGGGGGTTGGGGGTGTGGGTTGGCATGCTGGTGGTTGGGGGGGGTGAAGTAGTTGAGATTAGACTTACCAGAGTCCATACCTCCGCCTACTCCAGCGAGGCCCTCAGGATGCAGGATGTTCAGGACCTCTTGCTCCCATGCTGTGAATTTGGATGGAGTGGGTGGGGGTCTGCCGCCAGACTTCTGCACAGCGATGTTGTGTTTTGACACCATCGTCCGCACCTTCCCCCGTAGGTCGTTCCAGCGCTTTCGGATGTCTTCCCGATTTCTGGGATGCTGTCCCACAGCGTTGACCCTGTTGACGATCCTTTGCCATAGCTCCGCCTTCCTGGCTATTGTGGTGTGCTGCACCTGTGTGCCGAAGAGCTGGGGCTCTACCCTAATTATTTCCTCCACCATGACCCTGAGTTCTTGGTCCGAGAACCTGGGGTGTCTTTGGGGTGCCATGGGGTGGTGTGGATGAGGTGTGGGGTGGTGTTTGTGGTGATGAGTGTAGTGGTGTGTGGTGTTTTGTGCGTAGATGTAGTGTGGGGGATGATGTTGGGTTCCTGTGTGTGTTGTGGTTTGCGTTCCCTGTGCTCACTCTCTGTGTATTGCGCCTTGTCTCTGAATTTCGATTTGTGGGGGTTTGTGTGTGATGTGGGTGTGTGTTTTATATCGTATTGATTGTGTGGGAGTGGTGTTTGTATGTGTATCAGGTGTGTGTATTTGTAATTGTCCAATGTGGCAGTGTTTTGTAGATGTGTGTGTATTTTGACCGCGGCGGTGTGTACCGCCAATGGGATACCGCGGTTGAAAGACCGCCGCGTGGATTCGTGGGTCGTAATGGCATGGGCGTATTTCTGTTGGCGTGACGGTGGAGGTTTGGTCATCTCCAGTTTATCGCTGACCGCTGATGTGGCGGCCTTCAGTGGAGGTCGGGTTTTTGGCGGTTTGCCAGTTGTGGGTCAGAATGACCCTGGTGGGTTACCGCGGCGGTGTTATGGCGGTCTTCTGACCGGCGGTAACTGCCTTTTACCGCCAGGGTCAGAATGACCCCCTTTGTGTTTACAAGAACATTTCAGTAAATATCCAGTTACACTGAAAGATATATGTATGCATTTCATGCTATATCAATAACCACCACATTTCGCGTTCCTCATTTCCATCCTTCTTCGCTTCAGATATTATTTCTACAAGCTTCTGGTTGCCAGGGTCTGTGTTACAATTTGACAAGGTTCCTCACGGTTCCTTCTCCCTCAGCGATGCAAAATAATAGCCTTTAAGAATGTGCCCTATATGGTTCAAGTCTGTATTTATTTGTTCACACAGCTATGACCCACAGTAAATATCAAAAGGGCCACTTCAAAAGGATATTTCAATCTCCAAAGCAATCATTGCAAAGACCCTTTCATTTCCCTATTCTTAAATGTGAAAAGTCAAAGAAATCATGTTGGTATGGATATTTAATTCAAAAGGAGTTAAGGGCCATTTCTTTTATCAGCAATTCAAACAAAAAGGCCGTCTTCAAGGGCCTTTGTGCACATACATATGCCTGGCATTTCTGTAGCACACCCATGCAATATCGTCCTGGGGCTCTGAAATCTGCTGGAACACAATGCTTGGATTACTTACCAGTAACCTTCATCACTCCAATTCTCTCTTCCAAGTCTAGGTTTTTTAATGAAAAAATTGGAGAAAGCAGAGGCAAACCTCACTACTAAGGATTGGGAGGAGGAAGAGGATGAGGATGATAATGGGGGAATCTGAGTGTTTGAGACAAAAAGAAAGTCTTAAAGTATTTATGAAAAGGGCGCATACTAGACACATGAATATGAGAGGACTTTCCAAGAACGAGAACATCAACTGAAAGGCCCATGCTTTCCTCAATTATTGACACTTTTAGGAGTAGGTAAATACCTCCTCGTGTGTGTACTGCAAACATGCGCTTTTTCCTAAGTTTAAATATGCAGTGATAGGAAGAGGCACTGAAGAATTGTTTTGATGTCTCTCTGCCGGGGCGTAAAGAATTGATCTCCTCTTTGATATGCTGGAAGATCTGTAACTGTACTCAATTTCAAGCACAGGATAATCACGGAGTACACACATAAGAAGCAAACACTTTTGAAAGATCATCAAGTTTGGAAAATACGTATTTTTTCTGTTAAAACTAAATTTGATGCAACTCAAGTTCAGCAAGAAAAGAATCAGGCTAAAAGGCTATTTCAAGAGCATTTTTCCCTAAAGCTTATCATCCAACAGCGCACTCTATGTCTCCCTCTCGCGAAAGTTACTCAGATTAATCATGTGTTTATTGACAAACAGATAGAACGCACTATGACAATGAAATAAAGATTGAAGCACCTCATACAACACAATTGATTCCTTGCTCGTTTAATTTTAGTCTATTGTACGAGTGACCTAGCCACCTTCAGGACTCCTTAGAACTTGACCAGCCCATGTGTTGAAGGGTGGGCCACGGATTGATCGTATTCCCAATGTTTTTTATTGAAGACCTGGTGGGTTGTATGCATCTGTTGCAATCAATTGTTTAGGTATGCAGGTGAGACCTAAAAACAAGATAGCGTTTTACTTTAATCTACAGGCAAGATTTCAATCATATGGGCAGAATGCCCAGATGGTGTAATTACAAAACACTTTTTTTCTTTCTTTAAATGCTACAAAATATAAACATCTTTATCCTAACTATGGTGCACTATTTTCAATGCCTTGTTGTAAACCATACTATAATAAAAGAAATGCGCCTGAGCAATTTAAAGTGAAAAGTAAAACCATTAATGGTTAATGGTTCCACAGTAAAACAAATAGAACTTTCATAAATGCATTTTGAATGCCTACATCACTCTGGAACATGGTGGGTTTGTGCAAGAAATAAAGTGTAGGGTTTATTATTTATTTTACAATAGTTGAACTTTATATAGTGCTTTGCGGTTGGGTGAATGCATGTGTCGAAGATGCAGATAATACATTTATTTTGTCATGCACTGAGAAGTAGTGCAGTGCCTTCAGGTTGATCTGACTGAGATACAGGTCTTTAGCAGTGAGAATGAAGTGTTCTAGTAATTCTGAGGAAGAAATTTGACATCTAGAAAAAATAAGGTCAGAGCGGGCAAATAACCCACAAATAGGCCTGTCAGAACCACTCAAATAAGTATTTTTCTCATTGTAAGGAGCGAAATGCAGTAAAAGTATGCAGAAGGCCTGCTATAAAAATAATATGTGAGTATTGTTAGTAATGGGGTCTTTGGTTGGCAGTCAGGTTATCCCCTGTCCAAGCAAGGACCCTCACTCTAGTCAGAGTAAAAGAAAGTCACCCTCAGCTAACCCCTGCTTACCCACTTAGTAGCTTGGCATGAGCAGTAGGCTTAACTTCAGAGTGCTAGGTGTAAAGTATTTGTACCCTCACACACAGTAACTCAATGAAAACACTACAAAATGACACAACACAGGCTTAGAAAAATAGGACATATTTATCTAAACAAAACAAGACCAAAACGACAAAAATCCACAATACACAAGTCAAGTTATCAATTAAAAAACAAAAAGAGTCTTCATGTAATTTTAAACACAACGCTAATGCTTTTAGCATAAAAATGTACCTTGGGTGCGTCAAAAATAACCCCGCACGGGCGTGTGTGTGTCAAAAAGGACTTGAAATGCGTCGATTTCACTCACAAGTGAGACCTTGCATCGTTTCTCCTTTAGTCGGGTCGGCGTGCGTTGTTTCTTCTCTCCGCAGGCGAGCGATGCATCAATCCGGTCAGCACTCTTGGGTCCGGGCAGGCCTTGCGATGTTTCTACACGTCCAGCTGTGTTTGCGACAGAAATTCAGCTGCATGATGGTCTGAAAACCACGCAGCGCGGGTTGCGATCTCACCAGCCTCCGTCAGCGATGCTGTGTGTCGTTTCTCCAGCTGCAGGCGTCGATCTTCCGGTCGCTTTGCAGGCGTGCGTTGATTTTCAGCCGCGACGCTGGCAGAGTCACGTTGATCTATGTGGATTTCTCACTCTTGGGCTGCCAGCTTCTCCTTTCAGGGTCCCAGGGACTGGATGGGCACCACATGGCAGAATAGGAGTCTCTCCAGAGACTCCAGCTGCTGGCAGAGAGAAGTCTTTGCTGTCCCTGAGACTTCAAACAACAGGAGGCAAGCTCTAAATCAAGCCCTTGGAGAGTTCTTCACAAGGAGGAAAGCAACACAAAGTCCAGTCTTTGTCCTCTAACACAGGCAGAAGCAGCAACAGCAGGAGGGCTCCATAAAGCACAGTCACAGGCAGGGCAGCTCTTCTTCCTCAGCTCTTAAGCTCTTGTCCAGGCAGAAGTTCCTCTTGGTTTCCAGAAGTGTTCTAAAGTCTGTGGTTTTGGGTGCCCTTCCTATACCCATTTTGCCCTCTGAAGAAGGCCTACTTCAAAGGAAAGTCTCTCTTGTTTGTGAAATCCTGCCTTACCCAGGCCAGGCCCCAGACACACACCAGGGGGTTGGAGACTGCATTGTGTGAGTGCAGGCGCAGCCCTTTCAGGTGTGAGTGACCATCACTCATCAGGAAATGCAGACTACACACCAGCTCCCTTTGTGTCACTGTCTAGAGAGAGGTGCAAACAGCCCAATTGTCAAACTGACCCAGACAGGGAATCCACAGAAATGGTTTAAGCAAGAAAATGCCCACGTTCTAAAAGTAGCATTTTCAAACACACAATCTTAAAACCAACTTTACTAAAAGATGTATTATTAAATTGTGAGCTCAGAGACCCCAAACTCCACATGTCTATTCGCTCCCAAAGGGAATCTACACTTTAATCAGATTTAAAGGTAGCCCCCATGTTAACCTATGAGAGGGATGGGCCTTGCAACAGTGAAAAACAAATTTAGCAATATTTCACTGTCAGGACATATAAAACACATTACTATATGTCCTACCTTAACCATACACTGCAAGTTGCCCTTGGGGCTACCTGGGCCCTACCTTAGGGGTGTCTTACATGTAAGAAAAGGGACTATTTGGGACTGGCAAGTGGATACTCTTGCCAAGTCGAATTCACAGTTAAAACTTCACACACAGACACTGCCGTGGCAGGTCTGAGTCGTGTTTACAGAGCTACTAATGTGGGTGGCACAACCAGTGCTGCAGGCCCACTAGTAGTATTTGATTTACAAGCCCTGAGCACCTCTAGTGCGTTTTACTAGGGACTTACTAGTAAATCAAATATGCCAATCATGGATAAACCAACTACATACACATTTTCTAGAGGAACACTTGCACTTTAGCACTGGTTAGCAGTGGTAAAGTGCCCAGAGTAACAAAAACAGAAAAAACAGAGTCCAGCACACATCAACAACTTGGTAAACAGAGCAAAAAGTTAAGGGAGACCATGCCAAGGATGAAAAGTCGAACAGGTGTTATATGAGGAATGGGCAGAATACACAAGAGCTGTCATGACTGCCCCTCCGAGTACCTAAGCACCTGATTTAGATTTCGGCAAACAGGTCCTCCGAAATATAAATCCCATAGGAAATAATGGGATTTATATTTTGGCAAACGGGATATCTGTCCCTGTTGTGGCCTAGTAACCCGTCCACCAAAATATAAATCAGGCCCTAATTCTAAAGCAGGTTCCTAACACTGAGTTATGCAGTAGTATTCCCAATGATGTAGGTGAAAAGACAGGGGCCTACTGATATATCATCTTAGGTGATGGACCTCAAACAGTCTCTCTTCTGAATTAGCTTTTTCCATTTACTTCCTTAGGCAAGGCATAAGAACGTGCAAAGGGACGTAGCTTGGTCGATAAGACCTGGGAAGGGGGTGAGCTTCAGATTTCCCAACAATCACGCTGCTACATAATGTTAAAATACATTATAGGACAAGCATGACACACAGGAGGGGCTTTAGGGGCAGCCGGAAGGGAGAGCACTGTGGGATTGCTTGGGATACAAAGCGAGAGAAAGCACATATAACTAACATTTTTTAAGTCTTCCCAAACAGATAGAGGGAGAGAGTGTGTGTGCACTTTTGTCTATGTGAAAGCACCTCTACCCAACTATTTATTGCAAAATCCATTCATTACATTTATTAGGGGGGGTGTAACACCCCAAACAGTCCCCTCTCCCCCCAAAGATATGCCTCTGACTGTGTATTATGCTATTGAGTGCTCTTCCTTAAACCATAAATTAGGAATGCATTCTCAAATGCACTGGCTACACCCACTGGACACACCCACTGGCCTGTCCCTTGCCAAACCCTAATAACTGCACGTGTGGACAATGACATTAATGCACATGCAAATTACTCACTACAGAGGTTTGTCCAAGAGCATTTCACACTGTTGTGTACTTTTACCAGTGTGTTTATAGATACTAGTCAAAGAGACAATTTATTAAATAGGTGCCTCGACTGTCCAGGTTTAAAAGTTCATGGTTCTCCCCACTGCTAACCATTTCTCTTAAATGATGACAGCATTAGACTGTGCTCCAATCAGTGAGTTAAGTGTTATATTTTTTTTCTCTGAGACTTCTTATTGCATTTTTTACAACAAAACACAAGGCAGTATAGGCAGAAAGCACACAGGCAGGCAGTGATACCATCCAAGCTGGTTAACATTTGGAGTAATGTGGCCTTTGGGCCCTGGCATACAATCAGCAATAATGTTAAGCAACGTTAAAGAATACAGTGAACCAAAATTTTAAAAAAACACCAGCAGCACCGTATTGTTGTGTAACCATTTTAGCTATGATTTTATGCACGTTATTTTATCAAACGAGGCCTGCCGCAGTGCACTTTAACCTAGATATATTTTATTTAGCTTTGTTTTATTATTTTAACATTAGCCACATTTGCAATCTTGTTTTATTTTCTCTATCTAGCTCTTCTTGGCCTAGGTCAGCACTGCATTCTTCAACAAGACATTTTCTCTCTGCACTTTTCTCAAGGCTGCAGTAAGATAGGTTGCCGGCAAAAGTGGTACGCTTTGTCTCCAATGTTCACAGAAACATACACACTCTTACGTGGGGATTCTTGGAACATCAGCTGTATTATTATAAAAATACTATTTTGACCCATGTACGTTAGAGGGAGATTCCAGCCAGATGACCACGACTGTATGCTGATTGCTGATTGCTTCAATGCAGCTGCTTGTGTAGACTATCTGCTTCATGGCCCATATGGGAACGGTGTCTATCTAGACTACAGGCCTCTTACTCGGGTATGAGGGATGATGTCTTACCAGGGAGAACCTGAAAGGCAGAATTAGAGTTTAACATGCTGTGCTTTAACATAGCTTAGGTAGGAACTATCTCTATAAACCTTAGTGACAGTATGGTAGGGTTATTCTTGTGTTTTACTATCCTTGTCACAATTGTAATCTTATTATGCTTCATCGTCCTAGTTGTTGGAATATATGCTTTATTGTCTAAGATGCAGTTACTTCAATAAAAACCTTATTGAACTATATTCTGCCTCTGATTGTCCTGGCATATGTGAGACTAATGTAACTGAGAGAAACGGATGGGATCTGAGTGACCATGATTCCCCTGAAGAGTCATGTATATCATGCTCCCAGTTGCCCTTATCATCCCTGCGCTTGGGTGGAGATGAGGCACTGCTAGTTAGCCGAAAAAAACACGGATTAGGTCGGCAGGTAGCACATTGGGCGGGATCAGACTCAGTCCCCGCAGTACAGGTGATTTGGCCGCCCAAATCCAGTAGTCTCATTAGGATAGTGAGAACCTACACAACAGTTTCTCACATTCGCAAAATCCTGATGTTTCCATGCCTTCCATCCTACCCCTCCTCTGTGGTGCAATTATGCTGTAAATATTCTGGTTTCAGCTTCTATGTGCCATTTTTGTTGAGGACATAGTTCCACGTGTATCCCACAAAAGGCTGTCCAACCTTCCCATATTTAGAAATATATCTTAGGGCAACCCCTAGCTATATAGAGAAGGTAATTCAACCCCAGGCTATGGTCTAAGCCCCCCTTCCAAAACTCCAAGGAGGGCGGCCGGGATGTACTTTGATGCTTTTGCAATATCTTGCTTGGTGATTGTAAGGCCCAACTCCAACACCCCCTCCAAGAAGGGAACAAAGACAGTGCAGCTTCAGACCGGGTGCTTAAAAACATCCATCTCAGTCTGACAGCCCAAATATCCGGCAGACTCAATCAGATGCCTTCGCCACAATTTCTCCCTTGTGAAATAGAACCTGTGTAAATAGTGCAGCTGTATGAGGTAGTATTGGGAGGTGATGGCCACCTCTCCGGGAGACGCCAGTGCCTCGTCCCAGTCCTCATCTGCAAGTCCCGATTCCAAGCCTCCTGAAAGTGCCCAAAGGCATCCGGGGCATTAACAACTAATGACCAATAGATGTTGTGGGATGCCCATCAGAAGTATTTTAACTTTCAGTGGGCTGAACTCTCGGATATCATCCATATGTGTGATATTGGGCGTGGGAGCGTGATAGAGATGTAAATGCTTGTAAACTTGGGTCCAGTGGAACCCAAACTCCTCCTGAAGATCAGTGAAGGTCTTAAGTGAATTACCCAACCAAGAGATGCCGATAAGGTTCCAGCCCAGCTATCTACCGCAGCACAGTGCCTGCCTGAAAAGGAGTCTCCAGTGTACTTCATCTTGTCCAACCCCTGGATGCCCTGGCTTCCGTCCATACAGTAAGGACCATACAGGTGGCCGGGGGAGCAGTGGGAAAGTCATCCTCCTGTATAGCACGTGTAGGAGAGGCGTCACACCTAGCGCCCACCCCTCTGACACACCCCTCTGAACCTCTCAAACTACAATTCAGTCAGGAGCGTCAGTTGGGCAGCACGTCAGTATACAACACAATCCTCTATTCAACCTCTGGCCCCCACTCAAACCCCCTCAACCGAGCATATCCACTCTGACCCACTCTGCCAATGACTCAATAAACAGGGCAAAGAGAAGCGGGGAAATGGGACACCATGGCATGTCCTTTGTTCAACCTGGAATAATGAAGAAATTCCACACAGCCAAGTGTCTCAGAACCTATGGAACAACATTTTGGGGTCTAGATTCACTCCAACAGAGGCCCCTAGAAGGGTCCTGGGCAGGTCCAGTGGGAACTGGTCAGCTGGGCTGGCTCTTCATGAAAAGGGCTTCTAGAATCTTGTTGTGCCCATGTAGCTTAAAAGGAAGTCAGCCAGCCAGCTGACCCTGGAGGTCCACTTCTTCGTCCTGGGTACTTTCTAAAAGTACCTTTTCCTTAATAGGTAGCACAAATTCAAGTTCACTCGATACTGGATTGGAAATATAAAAGAGTACTTGAATCATATTGCTAGCTGGCTCCTAACCCAAATTAGAATTCTTAAATGATATAATATAATATGTGATTTCATATTGAACAGTAGCTTTTTTACAGTGAAAATCTCCTTGTATGTAAGTTAAATGTACCAACTAAGACTATAAGCAGTGCTTAATTTGAGCTGTCGGTTGCCGATGGGGGCCAAAGGCGCTCATTTCTAGGGATTAGCACTTATTTTTCCACATAAGACATTAACCAAGATCAAGAGATGGAAAAAAGCACAAAGTGGAAAGACAATGGAAGACAAAGACAGAAAAATATCACAAAGTGAGTGAGCAATACCCTGCAAGAGTGAGATTAAGTGTAAGGGAGTGTCTGGTAGTGGATTAAAGAGGCATCAGATATTTTAACACTGTTCAGCCTTGGTAATCCTCCTGCCAACAGTTAAAGCACTGGCCACCGGGTTCTGAGCAGATCCCCAGTTAGTGGCACTAATTCTTCTACAAATTAAACACTGATTATTGCCAATTTTTAAATGGTTTAAGAATCAGAGCACAGTGGAGAACAATGTCACAGTGGGGAGAGTCTAAAAAACAGAAATAGAATCTATCAAAAAGGGGGGGGGTGGCCATGCAAAAAGAGGTATTTTTCTATAACTTGCATTAGTGTCTGTAATAGTACTCCCCATAAATGCAATTGACAAATGCATAGGTCATCTCAGCCTATACCTGTCTTAGCTCTCCGCCATTGGTGTTGAAAACCTCCTAATTAATATTATACATTTCAGGTGTGAATGTAAGAGTGGCATGGAGCAGTTGCTGAAAAATGGGGAATACTTACTGCAAAGTGGAAGGAGGAAAGGCAAAATTAAAAAAGGCACAGGGAATGATGTGTAAATACAAAAAAGTACATACAGAGAGGTCAGTTGCTATTCACCAAAGCTAAACTTGCATCTACTTCGATAGTGCCACAGCCTGAACAGGAACAAACGTATTCTATTCTATTCTATTTTATTCTATATTCTATTCTGTTCTATCCTATTTATAGAGTGCACAGCTAATGAGGGCTTCCCAGCACTGAGCAACCTGAATAGTGGCAATTAGTTTGAGGTACTGTCTGTCCGGGTAGTCAAGTTGGTCTATTGACAAACAGCCATGCTTTTAGGTGCCTTCTGAAGCTGACTTCATTTTGGATTTTCTGGATCCTAGCTGGAAGGGAGATCCATAACGTTGGCGCATGATATGAAAAGGACCTGCCGCCAGCCCTAGCTTTGCTAATTCTATGGATTGAAAATTGTATTTCATCAGCAGAATTTAGTGCCTTCAGGGGATAGACGGCTGTAGCATGGGCTGAAGGAGAAAGGGGCCTTTTTGTGGTATATCCTATGAGCTAAGCAGAGGGCCTTGAATTTTATTCTCTGCTCAATTGGAAGCCAATGGAGTGAGGTCAAAGTGCTCGAGAATGATTGTTGCCTTGTAACTTTTAGAAGTAGGCATGCAGCAGCATTTTGCACTGTCTGCAGTCTTTTTGTACCATATTGTGAGAAACCCAGGTACAGGGAGTTTCAATAATCGAGCCTTGAGAGGATAAGCGCTTGTACGACGAGCCTTCTGGTGGAGAAAGGAAGGTGGTTTAATATTATCCTCAGCATCCTAATCATGCCAAAACAGTTTGCTACAACTTTCCTGGCTTGGGTATTAAAAGTGAGTGAATTGTCACGCCAGATGCCCAGGTTATTTTATAGGGTATTTGGGCGAGGGCACACTTCCTAGGGATTGTGGCCAATTTACTAGAGACTATGGGGGTCATTATGACCCCTGCGATTTGAGATAATGTGGTGGTAGTATACCGCCAACAGGCTGGCGGTACTTACTGCCACATTATGACACTGGCGGGTTGGCTGAAGCCAATCCGCCAATGTACTACTCCGACCGCCATGGCGGTAGCAGCTGCTGGGCTGGAGATAAGAATCTTCAGCCCGGCGGCCGCTATTGTGCTGCCGTCGGTATCATAACCCTGCCTACCTCCGTGGTTTCCATGGCGGTAGACCCTATCAGTGACAGGAAATTCCTTCTTTGTCACTTATAGGAGGCCCCCTCCCTTACAACACTGCCCAAGAACCCCCCACCCTCCCTCATCCACACTCCCTCTCCCTTCCAACCTCCCCATACACACACTCATCCACATATACATACATGCATACATACATGCATGTATTCATTCATTCATGCACACATCCGCACACACATCCAAACATACACGCAGACACGCATTCACATTTCCATTCATACAAGCACTCACCGACATTCATGAACGCACTCACACACCTTCATACATGCACGCAAACAACACTAAACACACACTTGCATTCACGCACACACTCACACATGCATGCACACACCCACCCACACACACACACACACACACACACGCACAACACCCCACCCCCCTGCCCGGTCGGAGACCCGACTGACCTGTATCCGGGGGTCTTCCGGCAGGGGATGGGGTGCTGCTAACGCCAGCTGCGCCCACCAGCAGAACACCGACATGCCGTATTATTTCACATAATATGGCTGTCGGCGGTCTACTGCCGTGGCGCTGCTGGTGGTAGCAGCACCACCTTACCACCATCCGCCAGTATAGCCACAGCTGAATTTCCGCCCTTCTTGTGGTGGAAATCCGGCTGTGGTCATAATTCAGCGAATGGATGGTAGCCGCTGCGACGGTCTTTTGGCGGTAGGAGGTTTCTACTGCCATTGTGATGATGAGTTCCTAAGTGTTAGAGCCATTGCCTACAACAATAACTTTGAAGTTTGAGGCAACAGTGTGCCATCCACTTGGCAACTTCTTTTAAACAGGGTCCCAATTATTATCCTTTTGCCTGCTTATCAGGAGTGAGGGACAGTACCGGTTGTGTAGTACTCGAATAGCTGTCAATGGAGAAGCCGAAGGTTTGGAGTATGTATGCCAGCAGGTGTACATAGAGGTTGAACCTTTAATCCAATCAAGCCAAGGGGCAAATCACACACAACATATGACCTCTCGCAGGTACTGCTAGTGATCACACTTAAACTAAAAGGGGAATGGAATAACAATACCAGCACAAGAACTTTTCCTAAAAAAAATAAAAAGCAATTAGTGGCCATAAAATGTAGATACTTTCTATACCCATGTAAATCACACTGTACAAATGATTAAAAAAAAAATAATGGAACAAAATGGCCATATAACTTTAGACGTTACATAAATCACATTGTACAAAAAATTTTAAATGTTAAATCAAAAAGAAAAAAGAAAACTAAACAAAATTTTAAAACAGGGCATGCAACTGTATATATTGCAGGCACCTAAACAAATCACATTTTAAACATGTGAATATAACAGATGCATATACAGAGAAAATTAAAAACACATGAGTCATATCAGATCTAACTTTACACATATTCAGGGACATCAAAATACACCCCCAGTCCTAAACACACACATATATCTAAATACATATCACATACATTTATATGGATGCACAACACCACTGTAGCTCGTTGCTGCCTCCATTTCATTTTGCAGCATAAGACAACGAGGGCAGAGTGCAGGGTGTAGTCTCTCTCTCATTATTCTAGTAATGTTTGCCATGAGCGCAGTATGCTCCTCAGGTAACACGTTCTCTTTTCATTTCAATTTATAGTTCCAAGTAGCATAAGCATAAACTTCTGCCAGGGGCGTAGCTTGTTCAGTAATATTGTGGGGGAAAAGTGGGGCGAGCTTCAGGTTTTCCAAGAATCACACAGGCATATCATGGTAAAATACATTATATGACAAGCAGGGTAAATGATACAGTGGAAAGGAAGAGAAATGCAGATTGGTAGGCTACTAAGTGAGGGCAAAAGCAATATTGTGTAAACTAACCAACAATTTGTAAGGCTTTCTACACAGTGTGTGTGCGTTTTTGTCTGTGTGCAAGTCAAACTTTCTGGGGAAATCCAACAGACACATCACCATACCAGAGTGAAAGCACCTGTATACAACTATTTAGCAGAAAATACATTTATTCGGGAGTGTAACACCCCAAACACGTCCTCGCTTGAGCTACTCCCTTGTTTCTGTCGGTGCTATGTAGAAAAACATTTGTCAGATTTATGCCTAGAATACGCCTGAAAAGTTACTACTACTAACGTTATGGTTATTGTTGGACTTTTTGGCTTATGCAGGGTCATCCACAATCTTTTTGCCTCCTGCCTCCTATTTTGTCTGACCTGTTGCTGTTGGCTTTTGAACTCTGAGCACTTTACCACTGCTAACCAGTGCTAAAGCGCATATGCTCTCTGTGTAAATTGTACTGTGATTGGTTTTTCCATGACTGTCATATTTGATTTACTAGTAAGTCCCTAATAAAGTGCACTAGAGGTGCCCAGGGCCTGTAAATCAAATGCTACTAGTGGGCCTGCAGCACTGGTTGTGCCACCCTCATGACTAGCCCTGTAATCATGTCTCAGACTTGCCACTGCAGTTTGTGTGTTCAGTTTTAAATTGTGTGTTCGACTTGGCAAGTGTACCCACTTGCCAGGCCTAAACCTTCCCTTTTCTTACATGTAAGACACCCCTAAGGTAGGCCCTAGATAGCTCCAAGGACAGGATGCAGTGTATTGTTAAGATAGGACATATGTTTGTTATGTTTGTTAATGTGTTTTATATGTCCTGACAGTGAAATACTGCTAAATGTGTTTTTCACTGTTGCAAGGCCTGTCCCTCTCAGAGGTTAACATGGGGGCTACCTTTAAATATGATTAAAGTGTAGATTCCGTTTGGGAGCGGACAGCCATGTGGAGTTTGGGGTCTCTGAGCTCACAATTTAAAAATAAATCTTTTAGTAAAGTTGATTTTAAGATTTTGTGTTAGAAAATGCCACTTTTAGAAAGTGGGTATTTTCTTCCTTAAACCATTTCTTTGACTTTGTCTGTTTTTGGATTCCCTGTCTAGATCAGTTTGACAGTTGGGCTGTTTGCACCTCTCTCTAGATGGTGACACCGCATCTGTGTTAGAAGGGAAGGGAGGAGTGGTCACTCACACCAGAAAGGACTGTGCCTGCCCTCACACAATGCAGTCTCCAACCCCCTGGTGTGTGTCTTGGGCCTGGCCTGGGCAAGGCAGGATTTCACAAACAAGAGATACTTTGCTTTGAAATAAGCCTACTTCAAAGGGCAAAATGGGTATAAGAAGGGCACCCAAAACCACAGACTTTAGAACACTTCTGGGAACCAAGAGGATCCTCTGCCTGGAGAAAAGCTGAAGAGCTGAGGAAGAAGAGCTGCCCTGCCTGTGACTGTGCTTTGTGGAGCCCTCTGCAGTTGCTGCTTCTGCCTGTGCGAGAGGACAAAGACTGGACTTTGTGCTGCCTTCCTTCTTGTGAAGAACTCTCCAAGGGCTTGATTTAGAGCTTGTCTCCTGGTGTTTCAAGTCTCAAGGACAGCAAAGACTTCTCTCTGCTAGCAGCTGGAGCCTCTGCTGAGACTCCTACCCTGCCAAGTGGTGCCCATCCAGTTCCTGGGACCCTGAAAGGAGAAGCTGGCAACCCAAGAGTGAGAAATCCACACACTGACCGCCACGTGGGGAAAAGATGGACACGACTCTGATCTGCAGCTGAAAAATCGATGTGCCGCCAGCTTCGCAGCTGAAAATCGACACTCACCTGCAACGTGACGAGGAGATCGACGCCCACGGCTGGAGAAAAAACGTGCAGCATCGCTGATGGAGGCTGGTGAGATCGCAACCTGCGCTGTGTGGTTTTCGGATCATCATGTGGCTGGATTTCCAATGCAAACATCGCTGGTTGTGCAAAAACGACGCAAGGCCTGCCCGGACCTGCGAGTGTGGCTCAAATTGACCCATCACTCTCCTGCGGAGAGAAGAAACAGGACACGCTGACGAGACTGAAGGAGAAATGATGCCCGGTCTTGCTCGTGAGTAATATCAACACATTGCAAGCCCTTTTTGACGTACACCCGCCCGTGCTGGGTTATTTTTGATGCACCCCGGTACATTTTCACGCTAATAGCATTAAGGTTGTGTTTAAAATTACAGGAAGACCCTTTTTGGTTTTTAATTGATAACTTGACTTTTGTATTGTGGATTTTTGTCGTTTTGGTCTTGTTTTGTTTAGATAAATATTTCCTATTTTTCTAAACCGGTGTTGTGTCATTTTGTGGTGTTTTCATAAAGTTACTGTGTGTGTTGGTACAAATACTTTACACCTAGCACTCTGAAGTTAAGCCTACTGGTTGTGCCAGGCTACCCAGGGGGTGAGCGGGGATTAGCTGAGGGTGATTCTCTTTTACCCTGACTAGAGTGAGGGTCTTTGCTTGGACAGGGAGTTACCTGACTGCAAACCAAAGACCCCATTTCTAACACTCGTAACACTCCACAACTAGGATTTAAGGTCCTTTATTCAACGAGCCTAACTTTTTCTCTGAATCTAGCCAGTGCTCCAAAACGATCGTCAGGGATCGAACTTTGTTGGTGCTTTGTGCTTTTGGTTGCTATTTTTACATAAACCTTTGTATATCTATGGTTCTACTGAGTGGATTTTTTTTGTTTTGGTTTCAAATATTTCTCAACTTTACTGATTTTGCTTGATCTTGAAGACTAGGTGCAAAAGATCTGACCACCCTTAGCCCCTGGGCTTAGCCATGCACTTGTGGGTGACACCTACCTGGGCCCTCGGTTCGTTGACATTCTGCGGAGAAATTAACCGCTACGGTGCCTTGGACGAGGTGATCTTGCACCCGGGAACCGGGGAGAGGGCTAGCGCTCCCCCCTATGGGCCCCCCACCCACACACCCCGGTTGTGGGTGGAAAGGGAAGCCCTTCTCCTTCCACCTCCAACCCCCCGTGATGTCAGCACGCATCGCGCGCTGACAATCACAGAGGGCCTCCTTCCATCGCGCTGGAAGCTGAGCTTCCAGCGCGATTGGAAGAGAAATGCAAAGCATTTCTCTTCCGATAACGTGGTGGAGGCCGGAGAGGCTTCAAAGGGAAGGAAATGAATTTTCTTCCCTTTGAAGTCTCTCTGAGCATTTCAAAAGCCGGATTGTAAAGCAATCTGGCTTTTGAAACGCCCACTAGACACCAGGGATTTATTTTCTATGTGGAAATTGGCATAAGGGAGCGACCCCTTGGGCAAGGGTCGCTCCCAGGGGGGCATTTTTTTTTAAGGCGTTTTCTGCCCCCCCGGGGGCAGAAACCTCTAGGCACCAGGGATCATTTTTTTTTTTTGTTTGTTTTGTTTTGTTATTGTTTTGTTTTTGTTTTTGTTTTTGTTTTTGTTTTTGTTTTTGTTTTTGTTTTTGTTTTTGTTTTTAGAGGCACCGGGGATTTTTGTTGTTGTTGTTGTTGTTTTACAGATGGTGAGCGACCCCTTAGGCAAGGGTCGCTCCCCCGGAGGGGCAAAATGTATTTAGGCCATTTCTGCCCCCCTTGGGGGCAGTTGGCCGATTTTAGGTCAATCTGCCCCAAGGGGGGCAGAAACAACTAGGCACCGGGGATTTTTTTTTCCACCAATGTCATGCAGGGGGAGCGACCCCGTAGGCAAGGGTCGCTCCTGGGAAGGTTGGGGGGGAGGGGCAAATTTAGGCAGAAACCTCTAGGCGCCAGGGCAAATATTTTTGTTTTTCGTTTTTTTAGAGATGGGGAGTGACCCATTAGGTAAGGGTCGCTCCCCTGGGAGGCAAATTGTATTTAGACCATTTCTGCCCCCCTTGGGGGCAGATCGGCCAATTTTTGTTAGGCCAATCTTCCCGAATGGGGGCAGAAACCCCTTAGGCACCAGGGATTGGTGTGTGTGTATGCGTGTGTTTTCTTTAGGGAGGCAGCCCCTTGGGTAAGGGTCGCTCCCCATTGGAGCACATTACTGTTGGCCCCCATTGGGGGCAGATGGGCCTATTTTTGGAAGGCCCATCTGCCCAGGGGGGGGGGCAGAAAGCCCACAAGAGGCCAGGGAAGTTTTTTTTCCAAAAGTAAGAGGGTGGGGGTATGGCCATACCCCCCCCCCCCCCAAATAAATGGGGCCAAAGTTGTTCTGCCCACTAGTGGGCAGATGGGGCAGTTACCTCTGATCCACACCCCAGGGGGGCAGAAAGTCTACTAGATGCCAGGGAATTTTAAAAAAACAAAAAATATTGGGGTGGTGGCTACCAACCAGTATGGGCCTGGTTACACCCCCACCTCAACTGAAGGCGGTAACAGTCTTTCAGCTCTCCGCCCACTCTAAAACATCTTATCCCACAGCAAGCAAGAAGGCATTTGTTTATTTTGGGTTTTAGTTTTACATTTGGGCCATGAGAACTTGGCTTACTCTCAAAATCGTCCCACTTGGAATGGTGAGGGCTGCACTTTATGGACTTTGGGACGCTGCCATGTAGAAAAATCCACAAGACCTAGACACATCTGAAAACTAAACATCTGGGTGATTCCAGACTGGTGTTTTTCACATGCACTCCGCACCATTTTTGTACCCACAATCCCCTGCAAACCTCCAACTTTGCTGGAAATCACACATTTTTACCACATTTTTGTGATGGAAGCTTCCGGAATCTGCAGAAATCCACAAAATTCCTACCACCCAGCATTTTCTCATCTATACCGATAAAAATTCTGCTGCACTTGTCAGCCTAAAAATGTTTTTTTTTGCAAACTGCCCTTTTGGACCCCTTTGTTCCCCCTCAATATCAACATGTTTTTGGCTCTTCCCCTTCACAAGCACTTGGCCCACCTACACAAATGAGGTATCATTTTTACCGGGAGACTGAGGGGAACAATTGGTGGTATGAAATGTGTTCCACTGCGGTGATCCCACACAGAAATGTGGGAAAAATGAGATTTTTGTAGCTAAATTTGAGGTTTGCTGAGGATAGGTAGGAAAACATTGGGGGATCCACGCAAGTCACACCTCACTGGACTCTCTCAGGTGTCTAGTTTTCAGAAATGTCTGGGTTTGGTAGGTTTCCCTAGAAGGTTGCTGAGCCCAGGACCAAAAACGCAGGCTCCCCCCTGCAAAAACAGGTAGTTTTGTATTTGATAATTTTGATGTGTCCACGTTGTGTTTTGAGCCATTTCTTTTCGTGGGCGCTAGGCCTACCCACACAAGTGAGGTACCATTTTTATCGGGAGACTTGGAGGAACGCTGGGTGGAAGGAAATTTGTGGCTCCTCTCTGATTCCAGAACTTTCTGTCACCGAAATGAGAGGAAAAAGTGTTTTTTTGGCCAAATTTTGAGGTTTGCAAAGGATTCTGGGTAACAGAACCTGGTCAGAGCCCCACAAGTCACCCCATCTTGGATTCCCCTAGGTCTCTAGTTTTCAAAAATGCACAGGTTTGCAGGTTTGGTAGGTTTCCCTAGGTTCCAGGTGAGATAGAGGCCAAAATCTACAGGTAGGCACTTTGCAAAAAACACCTCTGTTTTCTGTCAAAAAATGGGATGTGTCCATGTTGTGTTTTGGGGCATTTCCTGTCGCAGGCGCTAGGCCTACCCACACAAGTGAGGTACCATTTTTATCGGGAGACTTGGGGGAACGCTGGGTGGAAGGAAATTCGTGGCTCCTCTCAGATTCCAGAACTTTCTGTCACTGAAATGTGAGGAAAATTTGTTTTTTTTAGCCAAATTTGAGGTTTGCAAAGGATTCTGGAGATTCAGGTAGACCCCCCATATTTTCAATTTCTATTCTACTTGAGCACTTTCCGTATTATCGAGCGTATAGCTACGCTCCTTGTCCCTTAGGGATCCCAGACCCTCACGAATGTCCCAGACCTTCCAGCTCTCCGTGTGGGCAGAAACATGTTGGTCCCTTTCTTTTAGACTCCTTGAGTCATCATTCTCAACAGAGTCCCTACCCTGGTTTTATGTTTACCTGTGAAAACCTACATTAAAAATCCCCAGCAAAATAGGTGATTTGTAAGGTAATTTTATTATTCACCAATTCTTTACCTGGATCCCTTGTATTATCCAGCTAGATCTATTTTCAGCACTCCCTCTATAGTTCTTTTAACAACGAGGTTGAGTCCGCCCAGATAATACCATCTTACCTGGGTGGGACTAGGTGGTCACATGATGTAGCATGACACTATAATGTGTGTGAGACCACCTAGTCCATAAAGGGAACGCCGTCCAAGGTTCAGCCACTCTTCACAACCATTTCTTGCCCAGGGGAATACTCGCCTAACTAGCGCATCCTGAACAGGGCCTAATAGTCCAATTCCCATCAGCATCACCCCACACCTTTTATATGTGTATGCTTATCATATGACTTCAAGTACTAAACATTCTTTACATAGATTATGTCACTGATCCATGTTTCAAAATGAATGGTAATGAAATGTACAAAAGCTTTCAAATGGCAATACAGACACATTCATAGATAGGCACTGGTTTCTTCACAAAAGACTGAAAATAAGGAGGAAAGTGAACTATGGCAGAGACGAATGCCTAAGCTATGTTACTCCAGCCCCTGAAAAGAGATGGAGTGTGGGTATGGTTTAATGAGTGCAGATCAAGTGACCATTCCATGTGTATCTGAAGGTTTAATTTCATCATAGTCACACGGCATCATCAAAACAAGCTAACGACTAAGAATATATTGTGTCTGTTATCAATTGGCCCACGTATTATCTGTACTTGCACGGAAGCTGAAACAAAGAAATAGTTTGATAACATTTTGCATTTGCTGCCTCGTCAGATAAGTTCAAGGAACTGGCTGAAAAAGATGGTTGCAGGATGCTCAACCGTGCATTTTGTGAGACTGAATGGATTTTAGGAGTACAGGTGTGACACCTATACATCAATGTCTACTGGATTGTGAGTTAAATTAGTGATCACGAACAGTATACAGTAGTTACATCATGGGGCCCTCTCTTTATCACTGTATTGAATTCACATTACGATTGTAGTGACTATTATAAATTGTGAACTTTTCACTATTTGACCTTGGTCAAAAATATTATAGAAGTGATGTCAAAAATGCAGGTCCATGGTAGGACATTTACATATTTATTACAGCTGTGATAATTGTATTGTATCATACCTAGATTGCCTTCTCTGAACTGAGACTTTACTACTTATTCATGGCTACCTGCAGAGTCAGGAAGGCATGGAAGGCCAACACGCTTTCACAAAGTATCCGCTGTCCTAGTTAATGGGGAACATCAGCACTCTGGCCCCTGATAGCACTTTGGTGCCCATTAGATTAGACTATAGGGATCGGTTAAAACTCTAACAATGATATTACATTTGGTGGTGGAAATCCAGCTTACAGTGCATGCTTCAGAACTGCTGCATCCCAGCTGTGGAACATACTTTAGGCTGATGAGCCCCAATGGACAAATAAATGAATGCTTAAAGTCTGCCTTTAAAATCGTTTATCCCCAAGACTCACCTGGTTAATGCATGATACTTCATTTAAGGCTGGCACCTGTGTAACAACATAGCTGTGCCTCCAGGAAATGCTCAATAACAAAGCTAACTTTTATCGCTGTTACTCTACATGCCATAATGACAAACTATGTTACTTGTTGTATAGGTTCTATTTCATGTTCTACTGTATGCTTACTGATAGAGTCCACAACATAAATAAAGACTTTCCAACATTAATTATGATACCATCTATTCAGGTTGGATGGAAATCACAGCAGAAAAAAATCTTGTTATAGTTGTTTTTGTTATTAGGTTTTTCTATAGAAGCAACAAGGCAGAGTCCATATGTGCAGTAAGTGGGCTGGTTTCTTATCACTGGAATGGTCAAAATAAATAAAGAGCAGAACCAAGAAGCAAAGCTTAGTTTAGACTCAGCTTCTAGTTGTGGTTTCCTGGTCATCTTCCAGAGAGAGGTGAGGGTGAGATCTTTGTCTTTATGGTGGCCTGTAGAGTAAGGTTCTCCTCCCATCTCCTCCTTACAACACAATCTAGCGCTTTGGCATTCCTATCAAAGCCCTTCCATTCCCCTTCTCTGCGCATGCTCGTGGTGGACTCCTCCTTCATTCACTCCCATTGGGTTCCGCGTTCTTTAATCCCGCTTTAGAGACAGCTTGTAGGATGGACCTTTTAGGCTGGTGAAAAATGGGAAGGCGTCACTGGTGTATATCTCCCTGACAAGAGGTGGGATCCCTCTTCCCTGTTGGGGACATGCCAAAACAATTACGCAATATTGTGAACCTTGACGATAATTACTCTTTTTCATTTTCCTAATCCGAGTATAATAGGATCTTCCTGACAGGCTCCTTTCCAGTTGTTCGGCAAAGGTTTTTCTGCATGTGACGAAGCAGTACCGAATTAATCGTGTATTTGTACAAAAAAATGAGCATTTTCGTCCACTTCACACCAGAAGTAAGGCACTACGTTAGAGGCCACTTTCAGTAAACGTATTCCTGAACGAGACTTCTTTGGTTTAAAAAAAATCTGTCTCGTGAGTAAAGTGATGTATAAGATATAGATGTGTTTTTCTTAGTAATATTTTCATACCTAATGCGTTCGGTGTTTCCTGTCTCCAAACTTTATGGTCTCGAGCTAAATACGTATACTCCGTTCCGTATTATGTAAGCCGAAAACATTGTGTGGTAAAGTGATTTGACCATGTGCAAAACCAAAGTAATGTTTGTTCAGGGAACTTCTAAATATTGTTCAGAACCTGGAGGTAGTTCGTGTGATGTGGTCTCGAAAGGTAAATTCTCTGACTTTGCTCAGAAATACTAACAAAAGGAATTAGAGGCACCTGGAAGAAGCTTGCTAGGAGGTGCGGCCTAGCGTTGCCTACTTTGTAACTGGGGAAACAGGTTCAAATACCTGCTTCGGCTCAATATCGTGTGATATTGGGCAAATCACTAAACCTCTCATGAAATGAAAAAAAGAGTGATGTCTGGTTCTTATGCAAAACGATCTAATCGCCCTTGGACCGGGTTCGAGCAATATAAAACAGCAACAAAGAAGAAGAAAAGACACAACGAACAGATGCAGATTTCCGCGTGCCCTGAAGTTCCTAGTTATGGTAAAGTTTTTCCAAGGAAAAGAAACAAGCCCACTTAGGTGATGAAGCCCGCTCACGCCCGTACGATATGCAAAGCGCATGCGGTTGGATGGGTTATCAAGTACCCTGTCACAGCTCCTTTTCTTACTCTAAAATCCCTTTTTCATTGGCGGTTCAATCATGTCAGGTTTGTAACCGTGGAAGCACTGATTTGATCAGCCATCATTGGATTTACAATATATAAATGACACCGCTACCTCTGAGCAGCATCTAAAGCAGCTGCCTTATATCGATTTATATTCCGCGAGCAGAGGAGAAAGATTGAAGCGCGGTGTAGTGGTCTTGTCCAAGATCAATACCAATTTTTTTCTAAATGGCACGAAGGCCAGTATAAGGACAGCATAAGTCAAAGCTAGACAGATCAAATTTACTCGATATCCCTTTCAATTACTGTGGTGCACGCACGGAGATATGTAACATTAAAGCAGATAGCGACATCATCCGTGTGCCTTAAATTTACAGCAGGTGTAAAGCGTGCCTAAACGCTGGCCTTAGCTGCACGTTATAGAGTGGGAAGCTGGAAAGAAGTCCGAGGCGCGGATCTAGTCCTTCATTCATTTAAGTCTGTCAATACTTTATGCACTTACATCTTGGCTTTTCTGGATAGTACTTGTAGCTATCGTTTTCCCAGTTTCTTAGCGCTATAAATGATCCGTTTCTGTGACACTATATTTTTAATTCTTCAGAAGGGTGTCATTTCTGATAGAACTCAAACCTGTGACCATCAGATCCTATCAGCGAGTGCTTAACTCAAGGCGCTATCATACCAAATTATGCGGATAATCAAACGTAACTTTTTTAAATAGCATGTTCTTTAAGCAAAAGAATACAGAGAGGGCTAGATATAACTGTAAGAGGGAATCAGTCACACGCCAAGAGCACATTTGCAGTCTTATCCTCAGTGTATGAAACACAACTCTTGCACTGTCTCCATTTGCACGCAGAGCCGAGCAAAAGACTGAATTTAAGGTTACTCATAAAACAGGCCTGTGATAGCGACTTTTGTTCCAAAATGTCCCTCTTAGTTTTGTCACCAAATCATAGGTCGGAAGTGAAAAAACAGTACAAATTAGAATTCGCATTCCTTAAGGAAGCAGGTATCAGGAATCAAATTACTATATTACAGACTATCAAGGAGAAAAATATTATATGAAAAATATATTGTTGCAAAAATATTGAAGATCAAAATATTGAGAAGGTAAGTGCACATAGATAAGTATAAATGTACTATTTGTAACTCCACACCTGCGTACCTTATCTATCTATCTATCTATCTATCTATCTATCTATCTATCTATCTATCTATCTATCTCATTATGCATAGTATAATTGTGCTTACCCATAGAAAATTACCTCCACAATATTTTTGTCCTTGATATTTCTGCAGCAATATTTCTTTCACACAATAGTTTCCCTCAATATTCTGATTGAACACCGAATCAAATAACCGACTGACATATTAACCCTACTGCACCGCTCACTATCTAGGATGTCTCTAGATCACTTAAAATTTGGTGCAATATGAAGAACATTCATTTTGTAATTACATGTGTCCATACCTGGGTTAGCTGTTAACAGGGAGAACGTTATCACTAATAATAGAATAATAATATTTGTTAAAAAAATTAAGCATCCCGCGGTACAGAAGAGTTCCAGATTTTAGCTGCTGCATAAGCAAAGTCCCGAAACCCATTTGGGCACAGCAAGCAGAGAAGCAGAAGCAGAGCACAGAGAATGCATCACATAGCAAAGGTTCAATCACTTGTGTATGAACAGAGGGATATGTATGGATTTTTTGCACATGCAGAGACTCAAATATCATGCTTCCCAATCGGAAGTCAGTGAATGTGTTTAACATGGTGGGTAGCGGGAACACCTCAAAGATAGTCAGTCAGGCGTCTAGCCTCCGTATTTGCAGCTCATACTTTGGAAGCAGCACACAAAGTGCAGTTAGAAATCCAGTCGGGTTCCCACTATAGCAAGCAAAAATATGAAGCGGGAGAATGGAGACAGGAGCAGAAAAGAAAATGTGATTGTGAATTCCAGATGGAAAAAACAGGCAGAATTAATATTTCAGTTTGTGCAGTGCCGTTGAGTGCTGCATCATCAGGATAGGACAGGTAACCAGCGAGGCATGCTACCACTATTTAGACCAGGTCATTTAGGAGCCTACTACAAATGGGACCAGAGTCTCATCTAAGTTGTATTTGAGATACTTTTCCTTACCCAGGTAGAAACTACAGTCATGCAAGAACAAACTTTTTATTGAGTGAGGCGAGTATCTTCATCTACCTGAAAAATGATTTGGGTACTGTCTGCGTAGTTCATTACCTCCAACCCAAAAGAAATAATGAGTCCGACTGGAGGGGCTAAATAGATGTCAAAAAGATCAGGGCTCAGACAAAAGCCCTGCCAAATGAGTAGGTCAATCAAGGAATTTTGTTAACTTCAGAGTACAACAGAGGTCGATACAATACAGCGGCAGGCATGCCATCTACCCTTATGTTACAATCACTCAAGATTAAAAGATTGGCAGTAAAAAGAGCAAATGGAGCAATGAATTTGGCAAAATCCCAAATTCCTGACCCACGTATTTTCTTTCTTTCCATGGCTTATTCTTTCTCATAAAGGTGCTTTCAGAGTAGAGGATTTATGCAATATATCTAATCCAGAGATTTTATGTCCTTTGTACGACTGAAATGACCAGTTTTACATCACACATGTTCGGGTCAGTCAGACATTGTTTTCTTTACCAAAACCAATGGCTATAGAAGACTTTTGTGAATTATCTTTTTTTCTGTCAAGGGAACTTTGTTAGATTTCTCGCTCTGTTTCATAAAAAACAATGACACTGTCATCCAACAATTTATCAGGTCTAAGGCACTTGGAAAATAGTGGGTGGACCAAACTAGTCACCTTCTACCACTGTTCATTCCCTCAATCATCCTGTTGTACCTGCTGACTTGTAGTAGTCAGCACCTTGGATGGAAAATGATTAGACCTTCCAATAATGTATTTAAAAACAACAAGGTTCCAGAGGCCAGATATATTCCCTTTTATTAGTAAGGTGAAATTCCCAAGTTCAAATATTTAATTAAAACTCCACGTTGGGACTACTTCCATGGATATTCTTCTTTGTAGAATCTGTTCACAGCTTCTTCCAGTCTTCAGGCATGATCCCTGTTTGTAGCTTTTCTCTCAGCACTCACCCTATCAAATCCCAACTGAGACTCTACCTCAGAAAGTTTTGCCATCACGCTTTAGTAACATAACATTTCCATGAATGGCGTCACCAGTGATCTGGAACATTCTTTCCCTGAGCACCTACACTCAAACACATACTCAAAGCACTCAGAAAATAACTAAGTAAAATCTTTATACCAAAGAACACTATATTGGTGTGAATGTTGAGAAAAATACTAAGGAAACAACAATACACTGTCCAGATAAACTCACTGTCCTGCCAAATATCACTCTTTTAGAGGCAGCTAGATTCTCTTAGGTGCCACTCGTCTCCAGTGGACATGTTAAAAATCTGCTATTTCACTGGTGACCAAAATTCAATCAATCACTCAGGGTCTCTAAGCACACACTTGGACAATGTGGATTTGAGCAATTATGAAGCCGATTCCTTCATTTAATTGTGACATGACATCTTGTAAAAGATTAAATTGCTACTTCCAGTAGTGCAGGTACAACCTTCACTATGAGCAATAACTCTTACCAAAGGCATCCTGTACATGCATGCTGCCCCTCTGTAATTGTGTACAGAGTGGTATGTCCTTTGCATTCTGTCTGTTTATGTTATATATGGCCCTTAGTGTGTTAATGGGCAAAGTATTTTGTATGCAAGGATTCTGATCCGCATATTACTTCTGGACAGCTCCTTGCTGGGAGTGGGTCACATACAACATTTTAAATCACAGGAGCATTCAGATTTCCCCTTATATGTTTTTTAACAGTGCCTCTCAATTCATGTTGCATACATAGGCAATAGGAACTGAGCTAACAATTGGACCCCTTTCCTGGAGCTTTAATATCTAGCTCCAGAGGTCTGCCTCTGTTTTATAAACCAAAGATATGAGTGATATGAGGTCTCCTCACTGACAGATGTGGAATGAAAGGTATGAGGGCCACTTTTCCCACTCATACTGGCCTATCGTGTAGACCACCTATGAAGTAGCAGCTGATCGATTACACAATCAAATGTCTGAAAAAGGTATGAACAAATATGACTGTCTTTTGCTAAACACTGCAGCCGAGTTTAGTAAACTATTTTCAATATGGTTGAGGTGGTTCATGTATTGTAAGTAATATAAATATGACCATAGCAATGATACTTACAAACTAAATAACCAGTACTGTGCCATTGTGGGCTTTATAGCAAGTTTCTATCTAAAATAAATTAGTTTGTATTTTAATCTATAAAATGCATTCGAAATATACACTGTATAGCCTTGTTATGCAGTATAACTATGCTAAGCAGCATAGGTGCAGTAAATATGAACATGCTAAAATGATCATTCTAAAAGCTCATATTACATTTAGGTAAAGGGGGAAAGATTGTGTGCAGCCCTTCAACAATAATACATTCAGTCTCCAGTTCTTGAGTTTTGCTTTAGAAGAGCTTCTGTTTACAGACATTTGGACGTGTGCATGATTTGAGATGTGGATGCTCAGACTTAACTTAGAGTCAAAGTGTAAAGTATTTATGCAGGACTCAAAGAGTAAAAAAGTGAAAACTCAACACAAGAACACTTCCAAACCAATTTAGAAAAAACGGAGAATATTTTAATACATTTAATTATAAAATGCCACTAAAATGAGAAACTCACAAAAATCCAATACACAGAACTAGAGATATACTTTTTAAAGTTTGAATTAAAAATAGAACCTAAAAGCACAAAGTGCTGACCATGTATCTGGTCGAGCGAGACCAAATCAAAGTCAAAAGTTAAGGCCAACCATGAAGCTCAGGTTGGATAGAGGGTCAGGTTCTTCGCGGTTGAAAGGTTACCTTCTTACTTAGAAATGTTTCTAGAGGTTGTCGATGAGTTGTCGGCGGGGCAAGCTACATCCGAAGCAGTACTCGATGAAAGCAGGTTGGTGAAGAGTGGGATCCTGGCACAGTCAATGAAGGCGGAAAAGCTCTAAGTGGGTGAAGTCTGTAATCTTTGCCCAGGAAGGCCTCGACAATCATCCTCATGAAGCCCTCTACATTCTGACTTAGAAACCTTTCTAGAAAACACATCTCTTTCAGTTTGTTGAAACAAGCAAGTTGAATCAATCTGGCGATTTTACATCAATGACAGTCCCACTCTCCCGCCGGTTCCCTGGAGGAAAAGTTGGCAAAAACGTTCTAAGTCCCAGCTTTTGAAGTTTAGCCAGGTCCAGTTGGAACTGGTCAACTGAGCAGTTGCAAGGAGGGAGGCCTCTGGAAGCTTGTCATGTTACTGTAACTCAAACAGGTGGTCAACTAACTGACCCTTGGATTCACTTCAGGACTCCTGGGTTCAAGGCAAGAAGGTGCTGTCTTCCTTCAGGGTCGTCAAACAGCAGGGCAGTCCTTCTTCTAATTCTTCACATGTCCAGGAAGGATCTGAGGAGGATACTGAGATTGCCACGTTTATGCCCAGTGACAGCGTGGGTGGGGCAAACTCCTGACCACTTCCTAACCAAAGGGATAAGAGTTCTTGGGGTGACCCTATTCCCTTTGCAGCACTTCCTGCGTGCTTTGCTCTAACTACCCCACAATACTCCTCTTCCCCCAAAAACCAACATGGCAAAACCCCATTTTGTCTAGTCAGAGTTCCCTGTGCACAACCCAAAGTGTGGCTATGTAAATGGAAAAACCTTCACTTGTGGCACTCCAACCCCGTTTTGGGTAGTTCCCCTTCAAACTGGGTTTGAAACCAAGCTGACTAGGGAGCATAAGGGAGACGGGCCTAAGTGTAAGCTACATCTGCCAGTGACAGGGTAAGCTTCCTTTGAAGCCAATAAAATGGTTAGGCACAGCCCCCCAGGCATCCTGCTTAAGGAGAAAAACAGCTTTACACACCCAAGCCTTTTGTCCACTGTCAGGTGAGTCAAACAGCAGTCAGATGACACTGGCAGAAAGGCCTGTTTGGCTTAGGCAGATAAATGACAACTTTCTAAAAGTGTTATTTGTAAAATACTAATATAAAAGCTGGCGTGACCTTTAAGTTGAATTTTAAATTAATATTAGTACTTGAATCATTTTTCTAGCTGATCCCAAACTGAAACTAAGCATTATTGTTGTGATAATGTAATATATTGTTTTCCTACCGGAGAGGCAGCCTTACTACAATGAAAAACACCTTTGGGATGTTTCACTGACAGGGCATTTAAAACATTAAATATACCTTTCCTGCTTTTCAAATACAATGTGCCCTGCCGTATTGGCATTTCAAGGCCTACTTTAGAGGTGACTTATAAATATTAAAAAGGAATGCTTAGGCCTGGCAAAAGGTTTATTTTGCCAGATCAAAATGTCAATTTCAAACTGCATACCCAGGCTGCAGGGGCAGACCTGGAGACCTGTTTTATAGTGATACTTTAGTTGGTGACACAATGAATGCTGCAGCCCAGTAATAGCACTTAATTTACCAGCCCTGGGTGTATGTAGTACCTCATACTTGGGAATTATAAGTAGATTAAATGTGCCACTTAGGACTATATCAATTTTAGCATGTTTAAATAGAGAGCACAAACACATTACCACTCGTTAGCAGGATGAAAACGCAGAGACCTATGACCAACAAAAAAAGTAAAAGAAGGCAGAAATTTGTGGAATGTCAGGCAGAAGATAGTTATTTCCAACTCAAGGCCTTTTCAAAATTTTATTTGCCTCATCTAGTATTTCTTGTAAGCCACTTGAACGAGAAAATCACTTTCTGCAAGGAATCTAATCACAGAACAAAGACTCCTGTGAGAAACACTTCAGCAAACTATGTAAATCCTTTCAAGGACGCCCTCCCTGTGTCAACTGTCACCATGCCCCAAAGTATATAATAATCATATAAAGATGAAAGAGGCACTCTTAAGTTACAATTTGTGGTCCTTTGCTTATTATTTTGCCAATGCTCTATTTTAAATTCCAGTTGGAGGTCCTCAAAAAGCTTTGCTGTAATTGCTGATTCCTCACTATCAAAGCTAAAGTTTATTACTAGAAGTCCACCAGAAAGTGAAGAAATTAACGTAAGCAAAGCCCTCTTTAAGGCTGTCAAACACTGAACAAATGTTCTCTAGAACCCAGAGTACCAGATTCATTCACCAAAACATCATGCAATCAACCTCTTCTTCACAAAGAAGCTCAACAAAGTCAGATAATTTTCACTTTCACTGTCCCTAAACTTCCAGCCAACTCCTTCTTCAATCCAGTATCACACAAGGATCACTCCAAAATCTTGAACTATCTGCAGGCAACACCATTCATTCTGTCATCAAATCACTCCAAGAACAGGGCCACACACCTCTTCTCCTCATTATAAACCGCCCCTAAGCCAAGGAACATTCCCTTAAAAAAGTCAGACTATTTCCCTGCTAAAGAAATTATCCAGAGAACCAGACAACCTCTCCAAAGTCTGCCCTACTAACCATCCTCAAATCACCAGGAAAGCATTTGCCACTAAGCTGCAGGAACATTCCAGCAAAAATAATCTTCTTCAGGACAACCAATGAGGCTTTAGACCACACTCAGAAATAAGGCAGCAACACCGCAGGTAGTAGACAATGCCCTCCTCCTCAACAACAGGAACAACCTTTGCCTTTTGGTAATGCTTGACTACCCAGTACCCTTTGACACAGTCGATCAAACCTCTCTAAACAACACTCTGAAAAAAATGTAGAGATTTTCAGGCACTATCTTTAAATAGTTTGAACCCTAACCTGCTATTTGGAACTAGCTTGTACAAATAGGTTGCACAATATCACCGAAAATACCCATTTCCTGTGGAAAATTCCCTCCTCCCTCCTATCATTTTTAATTTCGACGTGGAACCTCGAGGACCAATTCTTGCAGACAGCAGCATAAAGATTCATCAATACAATTCCAGTTTTCTAAGGTCAACATGGCTAAGCACAAAATGTATTTTTGATAAAATTCCCACTACCACCATTTGGGCACATCAAAGCTCCTGTGTTTTCTCTTTTTTGACCTCCACAACGGGTGCAAAATCTGTCAAAATAACTTCAGTGGAGGACGAACTTGGGATCGTCAAAAATGGTTGCGGAAGAACTTCCAGTTCATTCAACAGCTAGGCTGCTGATAGAAGTGTGGCCCCCTGTCCCTGCATGGTTGTCCAATCTAACATTTTAGTAGCTTGTCTGGTGGCAACACCTCAATGACTGTGGTAGCAATCATCCATCATTCTACTATAGAGCTGTTGTTTGACTCTGAGCCCAATGCTCATAAAAAGACAAAAGGGACCCTCTGGTGAAGCTCCCAAGGACCCCTGATGCTGGGGTCTGGTGACAGGATCCATAGCAGCAGCAATAGAGTAATTGGAACTGTGACTGAGGCTCGGGGGGTCAGAATTGTTTTAATATTGAATTGATGGAACCGCTGTTTGAGCGCTTGCACACCAAAGTTGAACACATTCTTTTGACACAGTTTACCAAAGATTGTTGTTTACTCCAAAGGCAATCATTGGTATGTCTTCATCCATCCCATCAAGTGCTATATAGAATGGGCATGTGATAGTTAAGCCCTCATCCATCATTGGCTATCTACCATAGGTTGTAGAGTGGCTGGGTAAGGGATGGGGGTTTAAATGCAACTCTTGCACTGTCTTGGCACAATTAAGGTCATTGACTCTCAAAGGGATACCCCTTCAGTCCTAATCTCTACTCTTTTGCTCCTAAACTCAAATGTGGAGAAATCTTTCATAAGAAAGGAGAGTCCCAATTGGGGCAGAATGCCCCCTTGTAATCACACCAGGACACAATCTGCATTATACTCCTTAAATTTTCTGCATGATGCCACACCATATGTAGTCATCCTGGTGAATGTACTCTTCTTAAAAGAGGGCGGTACAGAAAGATTTCATCAGTCGAAAAACAAATTTGTCCATTGGGTAGAGGCAGCCATTTATTCAGTCACATAAATATGGTTAGACAAGTAGATTGGGTCGGGATGAGTCCAAAAAGCTTTGATGGTGACTGTGTAGTGCTAATTGTGACCTGTTAAAGATTGCAGACAGGTTGCTTTTCCAGCTTTCTCATGCCAGTTAGCCCCTCTTCTAGAACTCAGGTTTGACCATTGAGCTTTTTTAAGCACTTAGGGGGTCATTCTGACCCCGGCGGGCGGCGGTCGCCGCCCACCTGGCGGGAACCGCCATTTGTCCGCACTGCGGTCAAAAGACCGCTGGTGCTATTCCTACTTTCCCGCTGGGCCGGTGGGCACTACCCAAGGTAGCGCCTGCCGGCCCAGCGGGAAAGAGGCCTGCAACACTGAAGCCGGCTCCGAATGGAGCCGGCGGTGTTGCAGGTGTGCGACGGGTGCAGTTGCAGCTGTCTAAAAACCGCCAGAAACAGGCTGGCGGGAAGGGGGTCAGAATCCGCCATGGCGGATTTGGGCAACCGGGGGAAATCCGGCGGGAAACCGCCGGACCCGGTTTTCTGACTGCCCAGGAAGCACCGCCAGCCTGTTGGCGGTGCTTCCGTCGTCCCCAGGGAATGAGGGCCTTAGTTTCCCTCAAGACATCTGGAGCACCCGGCCCCTACACCACATGAAACCACAGAGGTAGCTGCACATTTCTGTATTTTTGCTGCAAAAAGATGTGAGTATCTAAGCTCTTTGGATGATAATGACTGACTGGGTATTATCTCAAGACGTCCATCTTCTACTTGCTCAATAGCCACTAAAGGAGGTGTGATTGATGCATCTGGCAAGTCCTCTAACATATTGAAGATTTAAAACTGTAATATCGGGGATCATGGAAGTAAGGACATCTATATGCCCTGGCTTAATTTAATTAAATGTTTAGCGTTGTGTGTTTTCAATAAACCTGGGTGGTCTCTAAGTCCTTCTTTGAGAAAGGATTTAGCTCCTTTGCCCCCCCTGCTGCTTCATCAGATAGAGCCAAGAGTTGTCTAATCAGCATGATCTCACTTCAGCCTAAACCGGAAAGTAGTGTTGCTTGATACAGGATTGCCATATTGTTAGTTGTGTTATTAACTTTGTTTTCAACTCATTAAGATTATTGCAATTTAATTTTTATGATCACAGTTCTACTCAGAGGAACCTTGAACACCACAGTGAACTTGTATTCTCATATGTCCCTGGATAATTGTATTAAACATTTCAAAGTGATCTGTGATTCAATAGATCCAGTTAGGCCTGTTCCTGAGATTGATGTTACCCGGTGCACTTTGAGAATCACTTTTCAGATGGAGGAAGTCTCAGAAGCAATTGTCTGTTTCCCAAAAAGTAAAGCTCCTGATCCCAATGAAGTCCCTTCTGATATATATATAAACTTAACCTCAGTTTATGGGCCCTTCTAATTACACAGACATTGAATGCAGCTGTTAGATAAGGGATCGCTTTATCCTAGTCTCACTCAATAATTATGCCAATCTTAAAAAAATGCTCAGTAGTTAAGTTGCTAAGGTATTATCCAAGCTTGCGGCTTGAGAGGACACTAATCAGAGAATATCTAACCTTCAATATGGTTTTAGGTCACGCCAAATCACGCTTGACCAGTGTTAAATCTTACATCTGCTGGTAAGTGAATCCACTGTGACCAAAGGGAGAAGTTCTCACATGGTCTTTATGGAGTTTATGTCTGCATTTGATCGGTTAACAGCGCCAAAGTGTGGCTTTTGATTATTTCTTTGGGGGTAGATTATGATCCTAGTCTATTTCTTATTTGATTTGCATAGTAATATGACTGCCTCAGTGAGATATGGCTCTGATGGCTGTTATACAGGGAGTTTTGAGAGCAAGCGAGGGTGAGACAAGGGTTATTTGGCCCCTTTTTTATTCACATTATATGTTAACGAATCAGAGGTGTCCCTGCTCAGCTATGACCAGAATATGATGCAGGTGGGGTCTAGATTTATTCTGGCACTCGCATATGCGATAATGTGGTCCTGATAGCAAGAACAGCACCTGGTCTTAAGATTTTACTTGAATAATTTGTCAACTTAATGAATTCCCTTGACTTTTGTACCAACTTCAGCAATCAGGTGAGAGGCCCTAGAGCCACAAAGAAGGTACTAGCGTCATGGGTGTTGTTAGAAATGGGGTTTCTGGTTGTCAGTCAGGTTACCCCCTGTCCAAGCAAAAAGCGCTCACTCTAGTCAGGGTAAGTCACACACAATCCAAGATTATCCTGTGCCCACCCTCTGGTAGCTTGGCACGAGCAGTCAGGCTTAACTTAGAAGGCAATGTGTAAAGTATTTGTGCAATAAATCATATAATACCACCATATAGCACCACAAATATACACCACACAGTGTTTAGAAAAATATATAATATTTATCAGGATAATTGTAGGTCAAAACGAATACAGTTGCAATGTGAATTTGTAGAGATATCACTGGAACGTGATATAAAATGTCTTAAGTCTTTAAAAAGCAAACAAAGGGGGTCATTCTGACCCTGGCGGTCCAACGACCGCGGGAGCACCGCCAACAGGCTGGTGGTGCTCCCATGGGCATTCTACCGCCGCGGTCAGAAACGGGAAACCGGCGGTGTCCCGCCGGTTTCCTGCTGCCCAAGGGAATCCTCCATGGCGGCGCTGCAAGCAGCGCCGCCATGGGGATTCCGACCCCCTTACCGCCAGCCTGGTTCTGGCGGTTTTGACCGCCAGAACCTGCCTGGCGGTAACGGGTGTCGTGGGGCCCCTGGGGGCATGGCCCTGCAGGGGCCCCCTAACAGGGCCCCACCAAGATTTTCAGTGTCTGCCAAGCAGACACTGAAAATCGCGACAGGTGCAACTGCACCCGTCGCACCCCTTCCACTCCTCCCGCTCCATTCGGAGCCGGCATCCTCATGGAAGGGGGTTTCCCGCTGGGCTGGCGGGCGGCCATCTGGCGGTCGCCCGCCAGCCCAGCGGGAAACTCAGAATTACCGCGGCGGTCTTTTGACCGCGCAGTGGTATTCTGCCGGCGGGACTTTGGCAGGCAGCCTCCGCCGCCCGTCAAAGTCAGAATGACCCCCAAAGTCTCTTTCAAGCACAAAGTACCTGGTTTGGAGTGGAAAATCTCCTCAGAGGGCCACAGAAGAAGAGATACGTGGAAAAGGGTGTGTGCGTCGATTTCTCCCCAGCACACACGGACTTGCTTTGTTATTTTTCACACGGTGAAGTCGTGCGTCGTTTTCCGGCGTGCGGACAGTCTCTTTCTGTGGATCGCAGGGATTACCAGATGTCCCGGGTCTGTGCGTGGATTTTCCTGCTTGTTTTCCGGCTGCGCGTCGTTCTGCAGGGCTGCGCGTCGAAATTACGATCTCACGGCAGGCGTTGCGGCGATTTCTCCTCTAGAGGTCGGGCGGCGTCCTTGCGAAGCCGTGCGTCGAAGTTCCGGTCGTCCCGAAGGTGTCACGTCAATCAGCGTCGGTGTGCGGTGTTTTTCTCGCCGCGGAACAAGCTGTGCGTCGAAATTTTCAGCGCACGGAGCGTCCAAGTGAAAAAGAGAAGTCTTTTTGGTCCTGAGACTTCAGGGAACAGGAGGCAAGCTCTATCCAAGCCCTTGCAGAGCACTTTCACAGCCAGACAAGAGTTCAGCAAGGCAGCAGGCCAACAGCAAGGCAGCAGTCCTTTGTAGAAAGAAGACAGGTGAGTCCTTTGAGCAGCCAGGCAGTTCTTCTTGGCAGGATGTAGTTTCTGGTTCAGGTTTCTTCTCCAGCAAGTGTCTGATGAGGTAGGGCAGAAGCCCTGTTTTATACCCAAATGTGCCTTTGAAGTGGGGGAGACTTCAAAGAGTGGCTAAGAAGTGCACCAGGTCCCCTTTCAGTTCAATCCTGTCTGCCAGGGTCCCAGTAGGGGGTGTGGCAGTCCTTTGTGTGAGAGCAGGCCCTCCATCCTCCCAGCCCAGGAAGACCCCTTCAAAATGCAGATGTATGCAAGTGAGGCTGAGTACCCTGTGTTTGGGGTGTGTCTGAGTGAATGCACAAGGAGCTGTCAACTAAGCCCAGCCAGACGTGGATTGTAAGGCACAGAAAGATTTAAGTGCAAAGAAATGCTTACTTTCTAAAAGTGGCATTTCTAGAATAGTAATATTAAATCCAACTTCACCAGTCAGCAGGATTTTATATTACCATTCTGGCCATACTAAATATGACCTTCCTACTCCTTTCAGATCAGCAGCTACCACTTCAATACTGTATGAGGGCAGCCCCAATGTTAGCCTATGAAGGGAGCAGGCCTCACAGTAGTGTAAAAACGAATTTAGGAGTTTTACACTACCAGGACATGTAACCTACACAGGTACATGTCCTGCCTTTCACCCACACAGCACCCTGCTCTAGGGGTTACCTAGGGCACACATTAGAGGTGACTTATATGTGGAGAAAGGGGAGGTTTAGGCTTGGCAAGTACTTTTAAATGCCAAGTCGAGGTGACAGTGAAACTGCACACCCAGGCCTTGCAATGGCAGGCCTGAGACAAGAAAAAGGGGCTACTTAAGTGGGTGGCACAACCAGTGCTGCAGGCCCACTAGTAGCATTTAATCTACCAGCCCTATGCACATAGGGTGCACATTACTAGGGACTTATAAGTAAATTAATAGTCCAGTCAGGTATGATTCAAGGTTACCATGTTTTAAGGGAGAGAGCATATGCACTTTAGCACTGGTTAGCAGTGGTAAAGTGCGCAGAGTCTAAAAGCCAGCAAAAACAGTGTCCAAAAAGTGTAGGGAGGCAGGCAAAAAGTTAGGGGTGACCACCCTAAGGCTGTCAGGTCTAACATGTGTCCCCCCCAGCTGAAAGTGGGGAGAGCTACCCGACCTCCTGGGAGCTCTCATCGCTAAGGCGGAAGTATCTGGAGAGACCATCAGCATTGGCATGGTCAACCCCTGGGCGATGTTCCACCGTAAAGTCCATCCCCTGTAGGGAAATGGACCACCTCAAGAGTTTTGGATTCTCACCCCTCATCTGCATGAGCCATCTGAGGGGCCTGTGGTCTGTCTGAACCCGGAAGTGAGTCCCAAACAGGTAGGGTCTTAGCTTCTTCAGTGCCCAGACCACAGCAAAAGCTTCTCTCTCAATAGCACTCCACCTCTGTTGCCGTGGTAATAGCCTTCTGCTAATAAAGACTACTGGTTGGTCTAGGCCCTTCTCATTTAGCTGTGCTAGGACTGCCCCTATGCCATGCTCTGAAGCGTCTGTCTGCACGATAAATTCCTGGGAGTAGTCAGGGGCTTTGAGTACGGGGGCCATGCACATGGCTTCCTTCAGGGAGTCAAAGGCTTTCTGACAAGCCTCTGTCCAATTCACCAACCTAGGTTGTTTCTTGGAAGTGAGTTCTGTCAAGGGTGACATAGCCCTTGACAAATCTGCGGTAGTATCCTGTGAGGCCTAAAAAGGCTCTCACCTCAGTCTGAGTTCTAGGTGGTTGCCAGGCCTTGATAGTTTCAATCTTGGCCTGAAGTGGCTGCACCTTGCCACCACCCACTAGGTGTCCCAAGTACACCACAGAACCCTGCCCAATCTGGCACTTACTAGTCTTGATGGTCAGGCCTGCCTGTTGCAGGGCCTGAAGCACCTCCTTGAGGTGGAGCAGGTGTTCCTCCCAGCTGGAACTGTAGACAGCTGTGTCATCCAGGTAGGCTTCACAGAAGGCATCCTTGCCAGCTAGGACCCCGTTAACCAACCGTTGGAAGGTAGCGGGGGCATTTTTCAATCCAAACGGCATCACCCGGAACTGGTAATGGCCATCAGGGGTTGAAAATGCGGATCTTTCTTTAGCCCCCTCAGTCAGGGCGATCTGCCAGTACCCTGAAGTAAGATCAAACGTACTCAGGAACTTGGCAGCGCCCAGCCTGTCAACGAGCTCATCAGCTCGGGGGATGGGGTGAGCATCAGTCCGTGTGACTGAGTTGAGACCCCGGTAGTCCACACAGAACCGGAGTTCTGGCTTCGCACCTGGGGCAGTAGCCTTAGGGACCAACACCACTGGGCTGGCCCAGGGACTACTGGATTTCTCGATAACCCTTAGAGCTAACATCTTGGAGACCTCCTCCTTGATGCTGGCCTTCACCTTATCCGATAACCTGTAAATTTTGTTCTTCACACAGAGACTGTCACCGGTGTCAATGTCATGAACACAGAGGTGGGTCAGTCCAGGAGTAAGGGAGAACAGGGGTGAGAACTGCTCCAACAGCTCATAGCAGTCTCCTTTCTGGTTTAGAGTCAGGGAGTCAGAAAGAATGACCCCGTTCACTGACCCATCACCTTCTTGGGCAGAGAGGAGGTCGGGGAGAGGTTCACTCTCCTCTTCCATTCCTTCATCTGTGACCAGAAGCATGTTGATCTCAGACCTCTCAAAATGAGCCTTTAGTCGGTTAACATGGAGCACCCTTAGGGGGTTCCTAGGGGTTTGGAGGTCCACTAGGTAAGTGGCCTCCCCTTTCCGCTCCTTTACTTCAAATGGGACAGACCAGCGGTACTGGAGAGCCCTAGGCTCTACTGGCTCCATTACCCACACTTTGTCTCCAGGTTGAAACTCTACCAGGGTGGCCTTCTGGTCATACCAGCGTTTCATTACCTCTTGACTGGCCTCAAGGTTACTTTGGGCCTCTTTCCAGAAGCGGGTCATCTGGTTGCGGAGGGCCAACATGTAGCTGACCACATCCTGAGGGGGTGCCTTTGGAGCTTTCTCCAACCCCTCCTTGACAATGCTTAAGGGTCCCCTGACAGGGTACCCATAGAGAAGCTCAAAGGGACTGAACCCTACCCCCCTCTGGGGGACCTCTCTGTAAGCAAAGAGAAGGCATGGTAAGAGAACGTCCCACTTACGCCTCATGGCCTCAGGGAGGCCACCAATCATGCCTTTCAAGGTCTTGTTGAATCTCTCCACAAGACCATTAGACTGGGGGTGATAGGGTGTGGTGAACTTGTAGGTTACACCACACGCATCCCACAGAGACTTCATGTATGCAGACATGAAGTTAGTGCCTCTGTCAGACACTATCTCCTTGGGGAATCCCACACGGGTAAATATCCCCATCAGAGTTCTGGTCACCACCGGTGCAGTTACGGTCCTCAGAGGGATTGCCTCTGGGTAACGGGTGGCATGGTCCACCAAAACCAGGATGAACCTGTTGCCTAAGGCAGTTTTGGGGTCCAATGGACCAACAATGTCGATGCCCACCCTTTCAAAGGGGGTGCCAACGACAGGAAGTGGAATCAGGGGCGTTTTAACCCTTTTTCCTGCTTTACCACTGGCCTGGCAGGTAGGACAAGATCTGCAGAACTTATCTGAGTTGGTCCTCATTCTGGGTCAATAAAAGTGGGTGACAAGCCTGTCAAAGGTCTTGCCTTGCCCCAAATGTCCTGCCAGGGGAATGTCGTGAGCCAGACCCAGTCGGAAGGTTCGGTAACACTGGGGGACCACCAGCGTACGCGCTGCCCCAAAGGCCGGAACCTTAGGCTCACTGTAGAGGAGATCATTCTCCCATTATATGTGGTGATCGCCAGAGGCTTCACCTGCCGCCTGGTCTGAGACTTGTTTCCTCAGACCTTCCAGAGTGGGACATTCTTTCTGCACCTTGCAGAATTCCTCCCTGGTGGGTCCACCCTCAACTTGCCAGCCAGCAAGCTCAGGTAAGTCACCTAGGGTGGCAATGTCTTCCCCATTTGGCTCGGGAGCCTCCTCCTCAGGAGCCCCGTCAGCCACTGCAGGAACTTCTGGGGCCGGTTTCCCGCGCCCCTTGCCCCTCCTCTTGGCAGCTCTCTGGGCCATTGTTCCAGGCTCCAGACGCCCTTGACTTCCCTCTCGGTCAGCCATGGACCGTGTGGTCATGCAGACCCACTCAGGTAACCCTAACATCTCCAGGTGAGACCTGAGCTCCACTTCTTTCCAAGCAGTATGCTCAAGATCATTGCCTAACAGACAATCTACAGGCATGGCAGGACTCACAGCTACTTTCAGAGTACCAGAGACCCCCCCCACTCAAAGGGAACCAGAACCACCGGGAGGTGACTCTCACGATTGTCAGCGACTATGACCTGGTGGAATGTATTAGGGACTATCTGCTCTGTTGACACCAGCTGACTCTTGATAGTAGTCATACTGGCTCCTGTGTCACGCAGAGCCTCCACCTTCTGCCCATCAATGGTGACCCACTGCCTGTACTTGGAAGTATTTTGGGGCATGTGGGCTTTGGGCACCATTTCTCCTTCTCCCAGGGACACTAGGGAAATCTCTACCTGTTCCCCAAAGCTATCTGGGTCCATCTCCCCCGAGCGCTACACTAGTCAATCCAGGTGTCTGTCCGGTAGTGGACGGTGCTCTCTTGGAGCACTGGGGGTCGCCTTTATAGTGACCATACTGGTAACACTCCATGCATTTGGGGTTGGATTTTCCTGACCTATCATATGTCCCTGGCTTTTTCCCAAATCTGGAAAAGGAAGGGTTGCCACCCCCTCCCTGGGAATTCTTTTGGGGGCCTTTGGAGAGTTCCTTATCTGTAAGTTTATCTCCCCCCTCTTTCTTCTGTTGGGAACCCTGACCACCTTTGTGGGTGTCCCCCCCCCAGGTACCTTCTTGGACACTCTGGTGCTAACCCAGAGGTCCGCCTCCTCAGCAAGCTTCCTGGGATCAGTCAGCTTACTATCCACTAAGTGCTGGTGCAACTCTGTATAAGTAGTATTAAGCATATGCTCTCTCAGAATCAAGTCATATAAACCTTTATAATCATCTACTTTGTTGCCCCGCACCCATCCATTCAGTGCCTTACTGGAGAAGTCAAAGAAATCTACCCATGTTTGTGTGGTTTGTTTGGTGCTGTCCCTGAACCTCTGACGGTATCCCTCAGGGGTCAGCCCAAACTTGGCAAGTAAAGTGGCTTTCTGAAGTGGGTATGTGTTTTGATCAGGTTGATCCAATGTGAGAAGTGTATCCCTCCCCAATGGCGGTACATAACCCCACATAGCTACCTCCCATTGCCCTTCAGGAACCCCATGAGCCCTTAGTGCAACTTCATAAGCAGCTAACCATTTATCTATGTCATCTCCCACCACAAAACTGGGCACCACATTTTGGGGTATACGAACCTTCTTCTCTCCAGCAGGTCCTGTCAGTATGCTGCCACCATTATTGCTGGATTCAGACTGCTTTGCCTTGAGATCCAGCTCCTTGAGACTCAGTTCATGAGCCAATAACAGTTTCTTTTCAGCCAAGGCTGTCTCAGCTGCAGCTTCAGCTCTTTCAGCTTCAATCTGTTTGGCTGCTCTTTCAGCCTCAGCTTGCTTGGCTTCTCTCTCTGCCCTTCTTTCCTCCTGTTGAGCCTCAATTTTCAGTTTTGCCATTTGCAATTGGAACTCCCTTTCCTCTCTCCTTTCCTCTGCGGTCAGGCTTTGCACAGAGACACTGCTCCCTGGTCTGGAAGGGGGCACAATTGCAGTGGTAACACCATCCACAGATAGTGACAAATCCTCTGAGGGGCCATTTTCTGGCTCCTCTTCCTCATCATCCTCTTCTAAATGGGCTTCTGCTCAGGCCCTCAGCGCCACTTGAAAGTCCTCCTTTTTGGAGGCCCCTTGGGTGGGTACCCTCATTGCCCTGCAGAATCCTTTTAGTTGTTTGACCGTATATGTATCCAACAGGACTAGGTCAAAGTCTCCTATCTGAGACCCAGTCAGAGACATGTTGAGTGAGGATTTAATTTTTGAAAATTGTCAGGAAAAAACGAATTTGCAAAAAGAGATAAAAATCAAGTTGACCTTCAACTGTGGTAGGTAGTGAAATACTTAGCTACTGTATGTCACTGCACAAATACAAGTCCTATCCTGACCGCTGATCACCAGTGTTAGAAATGGGGTTTTTGGTTGTCAGTCAGGTTACCCCCTGTCCAAGCAAAAAGCCCTCACTCTAGTCAGGGTACGTCACACACAATCGAAGATTATCCTGTGCCCACCCTCTGGTAGCTTGGCACGAGCAGTCAGGCTTAACTTAGAAGGCAATGTGTAAAGTATTTGTGCAATAAATCATACAATACCACCATATAGCACCACAAAAATACACCACACAGTGTTTAGAAAAATATATAATATTTATCAGGATAATTGTAGGTCAAAACGAATACAGTTGCAATGTGAATTTGTAGAGATATCACTGGAACGTGATATAAAATGTCTTAAGTCTTTAAAAAGCAAACAAAGGGGGTTATTCTAACTTTGGAGGAGTGTTAATCCGTCCCAAAAGTGACGGTAAAGTGACGGATATACCACCAGCCGTATTACGAGTTCCATAGGATATAATGGACTCGTAATACGGCTGGTGGTAAATCCGTCACTTTTCCGTCACTTTTGGGACGGATTAACACCTCCTCCAAAGTTAGAATAACCCCCAAAGTCTCTTTCAAGCACAAAGTACCTGGTTTGGAGTGGAAAATCTCCTCAGAGGGCCACAGAAGAAGAGATACGTGGAAAAAGGGTGTGTTTGTTGATTTCTCCCCAGCACACACGGACTTGCGTCGTTATTTTTCACGCGGTGAAGTCGTGCGTCGTTTTCCGGCGCGCGGACAGTCTCTTTCTGTGGATCGCGGGGATTACCAGATGTCCCGGGTCTGTGTGTGGATTTTCCTGCTTGTTTTCCGGCTGCGCGTCGTTCTGCGGGGCTGCGCGTCAAAATTAAGATCTCTCGGCAGGCGTCGCGTCGATTTCTCCTCTAGAGGTCGGGCGGAGTTGTCCTTACGAAGCCGTGCGTCGAAGTTCCGGTCGCCCCGAAGGCGTCGCGTCGATCAGCGTCGGTGTGCAGCGTTTTTCTCGCCGCGGAACAAGCTGTGCGTCGACATTTTCGGCGCACGGAGCGTCCAAGTGAAAAAGAGAAGTCTTTTTGGTCCTGAGACTTCAGGGAACAGGAGGCAAGCTCTATCCAAGCCCTTGGAGAGCACTTTCACAGCCAGACAAGAGTTCAGCAAGGCAGCAGGCCAACAGCAAGGCAGCAGTCCTTTGTAGAAAGTAGACAGGTGAGTCCTTTGAGCAGCCAGGCAGTTCTTCTTGGCAGGATGTAGTTTCTGGTTCAGGTTTCTTCTCCAGCAAGTGTCTGATGAGGTAGGGCAGAGGCCCTGTTTTATACCCAAATGTGCCTTTGAAGTGGGGGAGACTTCAAAGAGTGGCTAAGAAGTGCACCAGGTCCCCTTTCAGTTCAATCCTGTCTGCCAGGGTCCCAGTAGGGGGTGTGGCAGTCCTTTGTGTGAGAGCAGGCCCTCCACCCTCCCAGCCCAGGAAGACCCATTCAAAATGCAGATGTATGCAAGTGAGGCTGAGTACCCTGTGTTTGGGGTGTGTCTGAGTGAATGCACAAGGAGCTGTCAACTAAGCCCAGCCAGACGTGGATTGTAAGGCACAGAAAGATTTAAGTGCAAAGACATGCTTACTTTCTAAAAGTGGCATTTCTAGAATAGTAATATTAAATCCAACTTCACCAGTCAGCAGGATTTTATATTACCATTCTGGCCATACTAAATATTACCTTCCTACTCCTTTCAGATCAGCAGCTACCACTTCAATACTGTATGAGGGCAGCCCCAATGTTAGCCTATAAAGGGAGCAGGCCTCACAGTAGTGTAAAAACGAATTTAGGAGTTTTACACTACCAGGACATGTAACCTACACAGGTACATGTCCTGCCTTTCACCCACACAGCACCCTGCTCTAGGGGTTACCTAGGGCACACATTAGATGTGACTTATATGTGGAGAAAGGGGAGGTTTAGGCTTGGCAAGTACTTTTAAATGCCAAGTCGAGGTGACAGTGAAACTGCACACCCAGGCCTTGCAATGGCAGGCCTGAGACAAGAAAAAGGGGCTACTTAAGTGGGTGGCACAAGCAGTGCTGTAGGCCCACTAGTAGCATTTAATCTACCGGCCCTATGCACATAGGGTGCACATTACTAGGGACTTATAAGTAAATTAATAGTCCAATCAGGTATGATTCAAGGTTACCATGTTTTAAGGGAGAGAGCATATGCACGTTAGCACTGGTTAGCAGTGGTAAAGTGCGCAGAGTCTAAAAGCCAGCAAAAACAGTGTCCAAAAAGTGTAGGGAGGCAGGCAAAAAGTTAGGGGTGACCACCCTAAGGCTGTCAGGTCTAACAGGTGTGAGAACACAAGGTTTGCGTAATTTTCCTATTTAGGAGTGAAATTTGACCATTGGTGAAATTTGACCATTTGAGTCATTGGTCTCTTCCTTTACCATAAAAAATCATTCTTAATGTCCGTTTCCTCAGTGTGTGATTTTGCTACAAAACTGGGGAATAAACTGATTAATAAATCCGTCAAAAAGATATGTTTGGCCAAATGTCTTCCGGCTGTATCTTGCGGAGGTGACATTTGAGGGTATGTGGATACCTCGCCATGGCACACTGTAGACAATAACTTCATGTAACATCTGTTTTTGCACCATAGAGCATCTCTTCTTATATTTATCATGAAGAGTTAGGCAGGGGTTATATTTCTCATGTTGTCACCCTTTGCCCATTGTTGAGATGTATAACAATCTAGAGCAAAAGTGAAACTGGGTAGAATAGAGCAATTGTTTTGGATTGTTTGAGTCTTGAAGGGGCAGCCAAAATCTCTTGGGTGAAGTACGACAAGTCTGTTTTCATGACTTTAGGTCTCCCTGAACTGTTTAACACTCCATTACAAAATCTGATCTGAGCTGATAAAGAGCAGAACATAAGAGAACTCAGTGAGTAGATTTATCACTGTACATTCACAATCCTTACATCTTTTGTGTAGGGCTTGGAGCTATTTAACTTATCAGTCAATATAAGTAACCACTGTTATAAAGCAAACATTACTTATAAAAATTGAGTGAACAAATCATATAAATATTACTAAAGAGCTCAATTAGAGAAACTCGTGCTAGAAATGTAAAACGTACATGTTTGAAATATGGTTGACATGGTGTCCACCATTGGTGTCCACCATATAGAGTTCTATGTGAAATCTTAAACTCCTTTGGAAACATATTTTGATGAAACCATAGCCATTTGCACTGACAAAAAATAATTAATATTGATGGATAAAACTAATGATTTGAGATTAATATTGACTGATTAAATAATGTACTAAATATGTTTTGAAATGCACTATATTAAGTAAGAGTTATGAAATCTAATTATAAGCCCTGTATGGTTTAATATTTGAAATTGTTTTGTTCTTCATATATTAGCATTAGTCAGAAGGGCTAATCTTCAGTATTTTTCCGCAGTGCAGTGTTAAGATATTATGCTGACTTCATTGAAATTCGTTTGCAAAAACATATCTATTAGCTGTCTCATTGAAAGCTTACAGTGAAAATCTACTGCCTTTTTCACTCTGTTCACTCTGTACTTCCTTGTGACAGCTATTGAATATTTTAACAATGGGTCTTAGTTTCTAGTAGGAAATAATGTTCGTACAAATGTCATGTTCTGTGCTGTTTTCTACAATGTTAACATTTGGTGGAAACTGTAGTCCGGAAAGAAGTGTCAACAGTATTTAATGTTCAGTCATGTTCAGGTCTACAGATGACGTAGGTTTTATGATTCTAACAGTTCAGATACTTTATGCCCTAGTCTACTGAACTGTTGTTCTTTCATGTTCCTGGTGTCGATCACTGAAGACCTGCTGTTCCTGTGCTCTGCTGATGAAGACTCTGCTAACTGCTGTCTCTTTTAGGAGAGGTATAACTGATGTGCCTTTGTTTTTCTTTGCAGGTTTGTTTTAGAAATCCAACAGTATGTTTGATAGCGCCAAAGGTTAGATAGTTTCCAAATTAAATTTTGTCGTATTTTTATTTTTCATGTGCCAAAGCCCAGATTTACATATGCATTTTCGAATTAAAAGTAGAATCAGGGATGTCCTACCCAATAATCAAATTGAATGTTTATTAATTGATTATGATTGATTCAACTGCACAATTACTGACTCCTTATTGCACATTGTTGTTTATTGGTATTGGTTCTTTGTGTTTGATTTGATGATCTTATTACTCCTGTCTGAGTCAAAAGATGTGAGTTGACCTCTGATGGTAGTAGATGTCACTGCCCTTTTACGTGTCACCTAAGCCTAATATAGGAGGTCACATTCCCACACCACACATCTGGCCTACGCCTGATGGCCTTGGATGCCAAAGAACCATGTCAGGGAGCTTTACCTAATTTCTTGAAGCTAGTGTGGCTCTAACATCACTAATTGCAAAATGAGTGTAATTGCACTTATTCCATAATACACTTGCCCTTGAAGTTGGGGTATCTGCAGTGGAGTAAAAGGGGCTCTTAACTCTGCTTTAAGACTTGACGTCCCTTATGTGTGATGAGTCAACATCAGTCTAGTGAGCATTCCATAACATGAGGTTTTATGCAAGGAACGGGCCCAAATACCGATTTGCAATTTGCATTTTCGCAAATTGTGATTCGGTAATTGAAAATCGCAAATTGCGAGAACGCACACCTGGAGGAGCCTGATGACATCACAAGCAGGAAGTGAGTCATCCCAGGCAGTTTGCAGGTGCCACACCCAAACCAGCACTCAGAGAGAGTTAGCCCAGCCACACTGAACAAGTCTCTGAAGAAGGCAGCACAGCAGAACAACCATGGACACCTCTGCCCAGGGAAAGGAGAAGGGTGAAAGGAAGCGCAAGCTGAAGTTCAGTGAGCAAGAGCTGGAGGTGCTCATAGAGGAGGTGGTCAGGAGCCATGACTGGTTGTTTGGCAAAAGCCCACTCCAGGTGCCTGAGAGTGAAAAACGCAGACTCTGGGCAGATATCCAGACAAAGATCTGCGCTGTTGGAGTGGCACAGCGCTTTGTTGAAGAAATCAAGAAGAGGTGGTACGACCTGCGGTCCCGTGCCAAGGAGAGGGTGGCAAGATGACTGCAGGAGGCCAGGAGCACAGGAGGCGGACCACCCACAGAGACACCCTCCACCCCGATAGAAGACCTAGTGGAGTCCACACTCTTCCTGGAAGCAGTCAGTGGGGTCACTGAGATTGACACCTCCGGCACACCAAGTACCAGCAAAGGTAAGTACAATATTGATTTGTAACCCCATATGTGAATGCACAAAAGCCCCTGAGGAATTAGCAAGTAACGTAAAACATTGTGAGAAGTAGTCCATTCCACATCTTAGAAGCAGCACTACAATGCCTTATGGGAGTGGTAGTCCACAACCCAGAGTTGAAAGTAGCACATACAATGTAAGAGGCAGAGCGACACACAGAAGAACACAACACAGTGAAGAGAAGTACCTGTACCTTTATTACCATTGTGTGACCTTAATTGTAACAAACATAACTGACATGCTGCATATTGTCGTTGCAGGTGGGCCAGGCCCAGCAGCCACAGCATGTGCCAGTGCAGAGGAGACAGACACCCATCCTGCTTCAGACTCCAATACGAGTGAGTCTCAGAACATTGCACCACTCCGACGCAGGCCTAGGGCACTGCCACTGCCAGAACTGAGTCAGGACTCTAATGAGCAGCAGGAAGGCTCACAAGCACCGTCCCCAACTGGCAGATGCACTCAGATGCAGGAGCCCCGTTCGCAGCAGAGCACAGCACCCCGCAGGATGCCTACATATGCAGGTGCACAGGCTTATGAGGCAGGTGAGGGAACATCCTTATTTGGTGGCCTGAAATCGGCTATGTTGCAGCAGCAGCAGCAGCGCCTGCAAAATAAAAAGATCACGGCATTAGAAAGGCAGATGCAGCAACGTAATGCAAACATGGGGGGCCTGCATCGCCAGCTGGAGTGCCTGAATGCCAACATTGAACAGCTGCATGAGGGACAGGTCCAGGCATCGCAGGACACAAGGGAGCTCACTACTGCTGTGAGGGAACTATGTCAGGAGCGCTGCTATGACAGGGTAAGCCACCGCAGACAGGAGCGACGCTTCATGAGCATGTTTGGAGGATTTTGTCGCTCTGTGACTAGGCTGGCTAATTCCACCTCCCTAATATCGCATTGTGCAGTGGCTGCACAGGTTGAGGCAGCACACAGCAGCAGGGATGTGGCCCAAGGACTTGTACAGATCACTAATGTGATAGACAATATAATGGGAAACCGGTCAGCCACACCTAGCGAGCTTGGACTGGGGGACACGGAGGACACATCCAGCCTCAGCAGCCTAGCTGTGCCCGCAATGGACACCAGACTGCGCAGTTCCAGGCACAGCACTGCCACAGAGGCAGACAATCGAGGTGCCAGTGAGGCAACTGCGCACTCGAGTGGCGTGCGTGGCCGAATGTCTGGAATAAGGACACTATGAAGGAATAGTGCTTTACTGTGAACTGCTATTGTTTTTTTTCACAATTACTTTTGTTGGTATTCGTTGGGCTTACATTATCTGACATTAAGGTAATAAATTTACTCACTACAGGTACATTTGTCAGTAGATTTGTGTTTTCATACTCACATCTGAAATGGTTGTGTGTGATGTCAACACGCCTTTGCCTTCCCTCTGCTGCACTGGTCCTGTCTGCTTGCTGTAGGGGTGGTATGGGATCATCATCCTCATCTGAGTCTGGCTCCGATATTTCCACAGGTATGCCCCTGGTGGTAGCTATATTGTGCAAGATTGCACAAGTAGCCACTATTCTACATGTTGTCTCTGGGCTGTACTGTAGTGACCCTCCACTTTTGTGGAGGCACCGGAAATGACTCTTCAGCAGGCCAAAGGTGCGCTCCACCACGTTGCGGGTCGCCCTGTGTGCTGCATTGTATCTCCGTTCTGCTGGTGTTGCAGGATTTAGGTAGGGCGTCATCATGTAGGTGCGCATTGTGTAGGCACTGTCTCCTGGAAGGGACAGAGGGTATATTGAGTAACTGAGCCATCTGACATCAGCACGACTTCAATGCGCCAGTGTACAGAGGGACAATACCTAGTAGATATCCTTCACCAAACTCCCCAGCTAGCAGTCTTGTGTGAATCCCGCTGTGGCAAAAGATGTATGAATCATGGGTGCTCCCTGGGTACCCGGCCACGAGATCAGTTATGATGTAGGGCCTTGCATATCACCTGTATATTCATTGAATGTTGGTATTTACGGTTGCGGTACACATACTCTGTGGCTGATTGTGGACAGATTGCAACATGTGTCCCATCTATGGCACCTAGGACGTAGGGGAACTGAGCTATCTGGTAAAAATAAATTTTTGTCTGCTGTATTTCCTGTGGGGTGTGGGGGAATCTGGTGTACTGGTGTATTCTGCTCAGCATGGCGTTAATAAATGCTTTGAAAAATCTAGAGAGGGTACTCTGTGAGACCCCTCCAGCTGCTGCTATGACCCCTTGATGGCTCCCTGAGGCGAGTAGGTGGAGGGAGCATAATACCTGCACATGGGTGGGGATGCTATGAGTCCTATGTGTTCTGCGCTGCAGTATGGGTTGTAGCTCAGCTATCAGATCAAGTATCATGGCAGAGCTCAACCTATACCTCTCAAATATTTCCTCCTCTGTCTGGTCAAAAAGTGTAATGCGCACTCTGAAAATGCGCTCCTGTCTCCTCCTCCCTCTCCTCAAACCTGCCAAGTTCCTCATCCTCCTCGCCATGACGTAGAGTGCAGCCATTGTGGAAAAGAGTCTGAGGCATTCTGGGCCTGTTTATATAGGTTGCACCTGGTTACCACCTGGTTTCACTTAGTGGTATTTTGCATGTGCAAAATGCCATTCTGCGAAAAATCGCAATTTGTGATTTTTTGATGCATCAAATTGCGACTTGGGTTTTGCAATTCGCATTTTGTGCCTTGCAATTTCCTACTTGAAATACCGAATCGCAAAATGCAACAAGCAAAAACAGGTCGCAACGCAAAAAATCGAAATTTTTGCGATTTCTTATTTTTGGTCTGCGAATGCCTTTCATGCATCGCAGACCACGTTTTTGCATTCGCAAATGGCCAAATTTTGCGATTCACACCATTTGCGAATGCAAAAATCTTTGATACAGCTGGCCCATAGACCCTTCAGACATGCCAGCAGCCCGAACCGCTGGATGGAATTACACCAAATTTAGCAAAAAGTTTGCTTTTGGTCCGCAGATCAGTTTTTTTTTTATTTGGTGTAAATCTGTTTAGTAGTTTTTGAGATATTAAAAGTAAAATAGATTTGTATATCTAGGGCCGTGGATCTAGGGAGATCTCTTGCTAAGATATGGTTGGTTGCTAACACTTCAAACAATTGAAGTGTTAGCAGCCATTTTGGGACTCTGCTTCAGCCAAATCCCCCAAAAAACATTTTAAAAAAGGGGGCTGGGTATAAATACCCGAACCCTCTAGCCTTGGTCTAGGGGCCCCCATGGGGACCCTCCAAGGCTTAGAAGTATTTGCTTTGAATCACAGACAAATCCACCACTGGATCCATGGATTTCTATGTGATTAAAAAAAGTGTTTTCCCACATTGGTAAATGCTTTGGCCCCTAGTGGGCCAGGTCCCTGGGGCATTGAGGGCTTAAAATAGGAGGGGAGCACATGGCCCCCTAAGGGATTTTAAAACCCCAGTGACAACCACGTTCTCAGGGCTAGATTTACAGCAATTTAATGGGGTTTCCTGCGGGTGTCCCATGTCCCAGGGACCACCTTCCCAGGAGCTATGTTTGTGTGGGGGGACTGCACGTCCCCCATGCCCCAAGGACCAACACCTCCTTGGGGCAACAAAATATATAATTAATAGAGGGACTCCTGCATACCCACCGGTGACCACCACCTCCCCGGGGAAACATACTTATAAAGCCCCCTCATGTATTTATTTAATGTAGCCTTAAGGAGGTGGTGGTACCCCGGGTGGTCCGTGCAGCCCCACAAAAGTTTTTAGAAGGTAGCTCTGGGGAGATGGTGGTCCCTGGGGCCCTATTTGGGACTGCGTGCCCCCCCTAACATTTTTTATTAGATAGCCCTGGGGAGGTGGTGGTCGCTGGGGCCTGGAGGTGGGTCCACGTGGCCCCCTACCAATTATTTTTTTAGGTAGCTCTGGGTAGGTGGTGAGTGGCATGGGGTTTGGGTGATTACTGGAGGTTGGCCGCAGGGCGTGGCCACAGGCCAGGCTTATGGCCAACCCTGCCGCATGTGGCTGAAAGCCTTGCATGGTGTGGGGTTTGGTAGTGTTAGAAATTGGGTCTTTGGTTGGCAGTGAGGTTACCCCCTTTCAAAGCAAGGACCCTCACTCTAGTCAGGGTAAGTCACACACATTCCAAATTGTCCTGTGCCCATTGTCTGGTAGCTTGGCACTGAGCAGTCAGGCTTAACTTAAAAGGCAATGTGTAAAGTATTTGTGCAATAAATCATGCAATAACACAGTGCAAACACCACAAAAAGACACCACACAGGTTTAGAAAAATATAGGATATCTATCTGAGTAGATTAAGGTCAAAACAATCAAGATTTGATAAATACAAGTTGAAATATCAGTTTTGTAATGATAAATAGAGTCTTTTAGTTCTTAAAAACAACAATGGTCTCTCGTGAGCGCAAAGTACCTGGTTTGCTTCTAAATTATCCACACAGGACCACAGAGGAGAAGGTGCGTGAAAACCAGGGAGGTGTGTCAGTTTCTCTGGGCGCACACAGGCGATGCGTCAAAGCTTTTTCACGCAGCAAGGGCTTTGCGTTGATTTCCGGCATGCAGACTTGGATCCTCTTTGGATTGCAGGATATTTGGACGTTCCAGGGACAATGCTGAGAAACCCTGGGCTGCATCGATTCCTCTCGCAGGAAGTCGGTCTGCGTTGTTCTGGCTCTGCGATGCATCGTTGCAGTGGGCCGTGGATTGAAGGCTGGCGCTGCGTCGATCTCCACTCGAGGAGCCGGGCTGCATCGTTCCGGTTCGGCGATGCAGTGATTTTCTCACCACAGGGCAGGCTGTGCGTCGATTCTGGCAGGCTGTGTGTCGATTTTTGCCGCACAAGGAGTTCTTTGCAGAGATGAAGCATTTTTGGCCCTGAGTTTTCAGGAAACAGGAGGCAAGCTCAACCCAAGCCCTTGGATAGCACTTCTCAACAGAGCCAGAGGGCAACAAGGCAGCAGGGCAACAGCAAGGCAGCAGTCCTTTACAGCAAAGCAGCCAGGTGAGTCCTTTGGGCAGCCAGGCAGCCTCTCTTAGCAGGTTGCAGGTTCTGGTTCAGAGTTACATTCCCAGTAGGTATCTTGTCAAGAAGTGTCAGAGTTGGTAGGGTCAGGGACTCTGTTTATATACCCAAATGTGCCTTTGAAATGGGGGAGACTTCAAACAGTGGCTTAGAAGTGCATAAGGTCCCTTTTCAGTACAATCCTATCTGCCAGGGCCCCAGTAGGGGTTTTGGCAGTCCATTGTGTGAGGGCAGGCCACTGTCCTTTGAAATGTAAGTGTCAGGCCCTCCACCCTTTCAGCCCAGGAAGACCCATTCATTATGCAGATGTGTGCAGGTGTGACTGAGCATCCTGTGTTTGTGGTTGTCTGGGTGAAATGCACAAGGGAGCTGTCAACCAGCCCAGACGTGGCTTGTAAGGCACAGAAGATTTTAAGTGCAGAGAAATGCTCACTTTCTAAAAGTGGCATTTCTAAAATAGTAATTCGAAAATCCAACTTCACCAGTCAGCAGGATTTTGTATTACCATTCTGGCCATAATAAATATGACCTGTTTATCCCTTCTAATCAGAATCTACCACTTAAACGGTTTATGAGGGTAGCCTAAGTGTTAGTCTATGAAAGGAACAGTCCTCACAGCAGTGTAAAACTAATTTAGGAGTTTTAAACTACCAGGACATATAGAACACATATGTTCATGTCCTGCCTTTTTTTTACCTAGCACCCTGCCCTATGGGTTATTACCTAGGGCCTACCTTAAGGGTGCCATATGTAGAAAAAGAGGAGTTTTAAGGCTAGGAAAGTGCTTTTAAATGCCAAGTCAAATTGGCAGTGAAACTGCACACACGCTTTGCAATGCAGGCCTGAGACCTGGTTAAGGGGCTACCTATGTGGGTAGCACAATCAGTGCTGCAGGCCTTCTAGCAGCATTTAATCTAGAGGCCCTGGGCACATGTAATGCACTTTACTAGGGACCTATAATTACATTAAATAAGCCAATTGGGTATGAGTCAATGTCACCATATTTGAAGGGAGAGAGAGCATATGCACTTTAGCACTGGTTAGCAATAGTAAAGTGTGCTGAGTCTTAAAACCAGCAGAAACAGTGTCAAAAGTGGAGGGAGGCAGGCAAAAAGTTAGGGGACCGCCCTAAGGCTGTCAGGTCTAATATCGTTTTATTCATGCCTTTGCACAGCCGTGGTTGGATTAACATATAGTAATTAAAATTACTTAACGTTAAAATAAAAACAGATAGAAATTCACTGAAAAAACAAAGGTTACAGGGATGTTATAGTTAGCAAATTGAATTCAGAAAATCATATAAATTTACTTAAAAAAAGGTTATAGGGACATTATAGTTCGGCTCACATTCTAAATGAACAAAACCCTAGAAATTATTTCAAGTAACTATAACTTGTGACCTAATTACCCCACATATTACAGCACTCATGACATCTTTGATAACATTATTGATAGTACCAATGTAATATTTGCAGGAAAATGTTTGAGGAAATAACTGTGCATGGCAGGGGTGTGAGTTACAGTTACCTTAGGGCACGAGTTATAGTTACTTTAACAGCTCAATCTCAATGGTTTTGTACGTTTAAAATGTGAGCCTACCTAGAATGTCTCTGTAACCTTTGGTTTTTAGGTGAATTTCTATGTTTTTTTAAATTCTATTTCCTAACTATAATGTCCAAGTGTATCATATATATATATATGATACATGTGTCAGTTTCTAATTGATATATGTGAATGGACTATACTGCAAGCAACGAATATGTGAATATGGCACATTTAGCCCATTAACATTTCCGGTTGTAAAAGTACCTTTATTATCAAAAATGCTGGATTTACGACTGCTGTTTAGAAAAATGTTTACAAAATGTGACTTAGCAGCCATTAGTCAATAGGGCAGCAGAACATTAGATGGGAATAAATTCCACGCAAAACGAATTTGAGCAGATGTTTCAAAACGTGCTACTTCTTGAAATTGTAATAATGCCCACCAATGTTCCAGTGGCCCTTTCCAACCTCAGAAATGCTTGGAGATTTGCTCTTGCCACAGGCTGTCATCTATCCATTTCCATGGGGGGAAGGGTGAGAGAATCCCTATAACTTTGTGTGGGCCTTATGAAGGGTTTCATCACAGGGAAAAATATTTTCCCCATGGAGAAACACAATAATGTGCAATTGCTCAATAACTTTCCTTTTTATAATGCGGAAATAGACTGGGCAAGCAATTCCTCACTGGGAGAATGCTACCACACAAAAACGTCACGTGACTTTACTGTGAGAACCTCCATGTTCTAGGGGTAAACTTGTCAATGCCTAAAAACAGAAATCTACACCTGTGCGTAGGAGTACGTGTGAAGGTGTTTATTTACATCTTTTCGTTGTGAAACAAGCTCATAGTTTTGTAGTGTTAAGCAAATTAAGACTTGAGACTTGTAGAATGTGTACAAGAACAGAAGACTGACTTTCCTTAATCCGTGGTACTCAGTAAACCTTGTTCGGAATGAGGGGTCTGATTTGAATGAACTTTACTAATGAGGACACCATTCAATAGGAATTGACTGAGTTCCTGTAATCACGTTGTCGAGTGAATCCCCTAATGTTTGGGAGCCAAGAGATTAAAGGATTTGTGAAAGTGAAGCAGAAGAAAATGGAAACAGGATAAGTGAGTTCACCTATTTCCCTGACTGCATTATTGTGTTTCTGGGAAATCTATTAGGGAATCATTATAAAATGAAGAAAAACAATCAATATTTATGTAGTCGAAAGAGGCTGATATTCAATGAGCTAATGAATAAAACAAAGTACAGCCCCGTGGTTCAGACACTATCAATTTAAATGTTATACTTGTCCTTTCTCTGCTACTCCAAACAACATCAAACTTGGGGACCATGTTACAAAGACATGACACGAATTATTCTAGAAGAGTGATGTGCAATGCCCTTCGATGTTTCCGATGCCTCTATTAGTGAATAGAATACTAGTTCGGGACGTGTTGTATCAGATGGTTAAGAGCAATATGGTTTCCATAATTCACAGTCACCAATGCGAGCCACAAACTAACAAAGGAAGGTATTTTGATGTGTAAAAGAGACTACGAAGCCCGTTTAAACTTTGGCATTCGTTTTTGCGACCATCAAAGTCTGGTGACTTCTAGTTGTTCAACCAGGTGGAGGTGGTGCAATCTGAGGCATTCAGCAGTATAGAGGTAGCTAGGAGGACAAGATCTGCACAGAGTTAGAGCCTTTTTATGAATGTTTATGTTGTATTATTTCCAGAGCACAAGACTGCTATGACTGACTCCTTGGTACTGAACTGTGGGGTCCCAACAAGTTCAGGTTACACATTATTTGGAAATGAAACAGCAAGAGATGCTTGTGCATCAGGGTGGGTCAACAACTCTTCACCTTTCTATGGAGAATTGTAAGCCCTCTAACAAGAAGCAGGATGCATGAATCAGAAATCGTGGCAACAGGATATCTATTACCAACCAAGGCCTCACAGGAAGAACAGTGAGGCAGTTGTTTCTGCCCAAGCCTTGCCGGCCATGTGTTATTTCAGAGAGTAGAATTGTGGTATGATGAGAAGAGGAAGGGATGGAGAAAGACAGGGTAAGCCAACACTACTAAAATGTTGTTGTATGCCCACCCACTACTCGCTTTTTAATCCGTTGTGCAGGGGACCTGGGAAGTATCCTTCACCCATTCATAGGGACCTTCTGGTTCGTACATACCCTGATGCTAATATGTTTTTATTACCTATAGTTTGTTCATTAAACACATTTAGCATGTCCTTGTAAGCTACTTAAAGAACTGACCCATCATTTTAGTGTAATATATTTATTCACATGCATAATCCAGCACACCACTCTGGCAGCTAAATTATTTGATGTCTGATAGTTTCGTTGAGGTAAGTACAGAAAGACAAGCTTTGTCAGGGAAACACAAAACTCTGGAACCATCTTCCATGGCACATCCAGGTAAGTTGGAATCATCCTACCTTTCCATGGCTGGCAAAGCTGTTCCCCAATGAAGTACTTAACCCTCCAATTTCCTTATCCCAGAGAGCATCTGGAAGTTGCTTAGTTATGCGTGGTGCTTTTAAACACGAATTCGCAAAATGTAGTATAGCATTGAATGCTCTATTAAAACACACCTCTCAGTAGTTTTACAACATATGTGTATAGTTAATTGCAGGAGATCATTCAGTTCCTGCAATTTCAAGGACAAACATTTCTCACACTTTCAGGTCAAGCTAATGTGGAGCTGCACAAACTGGTGACTTCTTAGGTCATGACATAATACAGCCTTATGGACCACCACATCAGACAATACTAGCAATTAAAAGCCCGTTCTTGTGCTACTATCTGAGCCACAGACTAGGGTCAATAACTTTAAAGAGGGACTTTAAAGGCCACAACATTCCTGCTGTAGTGGACTAGAAGGCTGTTAGAATATTCTGCCCAATGATGCTGAAATGTTGTAATGAAGAAATACTGCTGCAATATACCGGGAATGTAAAACCTAGAGCAGCCCTTGGCATGTTCTTCTTGCTTTAATAACAGTTCCTTCTGTCCCTTCATGTTAGGTATTGTAGAGCTTCACACGTCACCATGCCCAACCCCTTAGTAACTGACATGAAGGGACATTAGGGAGTTATCAAGAAGGCAGAGAGGAGCATCCACCAACCCTGCTTCCCTCTCTGCTCTGTCAAATTGGTTTGCTTCAGTTGGCAAGGCAGAGGAACACGCATTTCCCCCTTTCCCTTTCCATGGCCTTATTGACAGTCTGAACAGGAAGGAGGGTGTGGAGAAGGCTCACTGAGTATTTTTTTCCTAGAGCATCTGTCTCTCCCATTCCCGAGAAACCAATATACCCTGAGGAAAGGTAGAGGAGAGGGAAAATCAGAGGCCGTAGATCAGACCATTGTAATGCTGACAGCAGAAGGTCCACACCAGGGATAGCAGGCCGTTGCTACTCCATTGTATTCAATGGAGGTTTCAACAAACCAGTGCCCTTTACTAACTTCGCTACTGAGCCTTTTCCGTCTCTGTTGCTGAGCCCCTTTTGTGACATTCGGAGCAGTCCACATTTATTATTCCAAAACCTTTTTCCACAAAAAAACGATCAGTCGAAATTTGCATCTTTTTGCCTCCAGAACTGGGGATTATAAGAGTACCCGTGGTTTGCAATTTAACCAGGAGAAACCTGAAAAAATAGCCAAAATATTGCAAGGATTAGATTTCGTTTGGAAAGTGCAACAAAAGTGATGTTCAATGATGTCACTCAATGTTTTTCTTATTTTCTAAAAGTGGCATTAAGAAAAAGGTTTCTGTGATAAGATTACACTGGTGGAGTGGCAAAAACATTTTCTTCAACCCAGTTTTTTCAATTTTATAAGTAGTGGTCAATATTTCCTATTTTTATAGTTGAGTGATGAAACATACGGGTGAACTGAACGAAATATACATTTATAAAAACTAGCCAAAATTATATACTTAGCATTGAGTCATTTATGTAGCTCGCCTAAGGTTTTCCAAAGACATTAATCACGTGTATCAGAAAATAGTACATTTGAGGGGAGGAAAAAAGAAATAATAATCATGGCTTTTGTTAGACTTGTTTGGCATGGTCTCCCCTAACCTTTTGCCTCTATTTCCTAGGATGTTTCCGTGTGCTGTACTCTGTTTTTGCAGTTTTTTTTGCTCTGGACCCTCTACCACTGCTGACCAGTGCTAAAGTGTAAGTGATACCTGTATAAATTATATGTGTACATTGGCTTATCCATGATTGCCATATCTGATTTACTGGTAAGTCCCTAGTAAAGTGCACTAGAGGTGCCCAGGGCCTGCAAATCAAATGCTACTAGTGGGCCTGCAGCAGTGGTTGTGCCACCCACATTAGCAGCCCTGTAAACATGGCTCAGACCTGCCATTGCAGTGTCTGCGAGTGCAGTTTTAAAATTCCAATTCGACTTGGCAAGTTTACCCACTTGCCAGACCTAAACCAAAAGCAATGTTTGTAATTATGGCTATTGCCATATACTCGATAATGATGAAACCAACATTGATAGCATTCCCCACATTTGGAAAAGGTAGATCTCTGGCCTTAAGTATATGGGCATTGACCTTGCCAGCTCCCTTATTAGGCTATATCACCCCTGGACCTTGTAAAATACCTCCTATAGACTTTTCTAAAAAAAAAAGATAGGTGAAAACAATACAAATAACATTTTTTCTACACATACAGCTATTGGTAATACTGAAATACAGGAAGATTAAGGTGGTCATTCCAACCCTGGCGGTTGGTGTTAAACCTGCGGCTAAACCGCCAACAGGCTGGTGGTAAAAAAAATGGAATTCCGACCCTGGCGGAAACCGCCAACAGAGACCGCCACATCAACACACCGCCCACCACGGCGGGACAAACAAACAGCGTGGCGGTCACCGCCAACAGACAGGCAATGTACCGCCCACCCTATCACAACACACCAATCCGCTACCTTTTCCGGGGCGGCAGCCCCGCCGATAAAAACACGGCGGAAACAGCCATTTCAAACGGAAAACGCTCACCTCCATACACCCCACGAGGAATCTGGACAGCATGGAACCCGAACTCCACATCCTCCCAGCGATTGTCTTCCTGCTCCTCTACCAGGAGCACGAACGCCGGCGCAGAAGACAACGGAGAGTACTGCACCTACGACACAGGGGAGGGGGGAGGAGAAAATATTACAGGGACACACATACGCGACACACCCACCCCCACCCTCACCCACTACAACACACACATCAATGCACAGTAATACATCACAGTTACCCCCCCCCCCCACACCCCCTGGAAGAATGCAAGAATGCAAAGACAAAAGGAAATGATTCTAAACATTGGAATATATTGTATTACTGGCTGAATTATATATATATATATCTACACATCAAAAACACTTATATACATATATGTACAAGTCCGAGCATTGTAGCAGGCATTGTCCGTGGACCACTGGGCCCAAATCACATGGGCAAAGCCCACACAGGATACCTGACTCCAACGGAGAGAACACTGCAGGAGCATCAGATAGGAAAACTACAGGCACCTCAGGGGGAAGGGGGGCACCGCAGCCAGATGAGTGCACGACGCCAGATCCACGAGGGACCTCCATGGCCACTGTTCAATCCTGGGGAGTGCAAAGCCACAGTCTCAAAAGTCTCTACAGTGGGTGGGTTGCCCACTGTGCCATCCTGGGGAGTGCAAAGCCACAGTCTCTCAAGTCTCCCCTGTGGGTGGGTTGCCCACTGTGCCATCCTGGGGAGTGCAAAGCCACAGTCTCTCAAGTATCTATAGTGGGTGGGTTGCCCACTGTGCCATCCTGGGGAGTGCAAAGCCACAGTCTCTCAAGTCTCTGCAGTGGGTGGGTTGCCCACTGTGCCATCCTGGGGAGTGCAAAGCCACAGTCACTCACGTCTCTGCAGTGGGTGGGTTTCCCACTGTGCCATCCTGGGGAGTGCAAAGCCACAGTCACTCAAGTCTCTGCAGTGGGTGGGTTGCCCACTGTGCCATCCTGGGGAGTGCAAAGCCACAGTCTCTCAAGTGGATGACAGTCTCCACTGGTTCTGGAGGGGGACTGGTGCCCAGAGTGCTTCGTGCAGCCCTGCCCGACACAGATGCGGGCCTGTCCCTGCCGCTAATGGGCCAGCGGTGCTTGAGACGGCGGTGCCCAGTTCAGCGGTGCTTGAGACGGCGGTGCCCAGTTCAGCGGTGCTTGAGATGAAGGGCCCAGTTCAGCGGTGCTTGAGATGAATGGCCCAGTTCAGCGGTGCTTGAGACGGCGGTGCCCAGTTCAGCGGTGCTTGAGATGAAGGGCCCAGTTCAGCGGTGCTTGAGACGGCGGTGCCCAGTTCAGCGGTGCTTGAGACGGCGGTGCCCAGTTCAGCGGTGCTTGAGATGAAGGGTCCAGTTCAGCGGTGCTTGAGACGGCGGTGCCCAGTTCAGCGGTGCTTGAGATGAAGGGCCCAGTTCAGCGGTGCTTGAGACGGCGGTGACCAGTTCAGCGGTGCTTGAGACGGCGGTGCCCAGTTCAGCGGTGCTTGAGACGGCGGTGCCCAGTTCAGCGGTGCTTGAGATGAAGGGCCCAGTTCAGCGGTGCTTGAGATGAATGACCCAGTTCAGCGGTGCTTGAGACGGCGGTGCCCAGTTCAGCGGTGCTTGAGACGGTGGTGCCCAGTTCAGCGGTGCTTGAGACGCGGTGCCCAGTTCAGCGGTGCTTGAGATGAAGGGCCCAGTTCAGCGGTGCTTGAGATGAATGGCCCAGTTCAGCGGTGCTTGAGACGGTGGTGCCCAGTTCAGCGGTGCTTGAGATGAAGGGCCCAGTTCAGCGGTGCTTGAGACGGCAGGGCCCAGTTCAGCGGTGCTTGAGATGAAGGGCCCAATTCAGCGGTGCTTGAGACGGCGGTACCCAGTTCAGCGGTGCTTGAGATGAAGGGACCAGTTCAGCGGTGCTTGAGACGGTGGTGCCCAGTTCAGCGGTGCTTGAGATGAAGGGCCCAGTTCATCAGTGCTTGAGACGGCGGTGCCCAGTTCAGCGGTGCTTGAGATGAAGGGCCCAGTTCAGCGGTGCTTGAGACGGCGGTGCCCAGTTCAGCGGTGCTTGAGACGGCGGTTCCCAGTTCAGCGGTGCTTGAGACGGCGGTGCCCAGTTCAGCGGTGCTTGAGATGAAGGGCCCAGTTCAGCGGTGCTTGAGATGAATGGCCCAGTTCAGCGGTGCTTGAGAAGAAGGGCCCAGTTCAGCGGTGCTTGAGACGGCGGTGCCCAGTTCAGCGGTGCTTGAGACGGCGGTGCCCAGTTCAGCGGTGCTTGAGATGAAGGGCCCAGTTCAGCGGTGCTTGAGATGAATGGCCCAGTTCAGCGGTGCTTGAGACGGCGGTGCCCAGTTCAGCGGTGCTTGAGATGAAGGGCCCAGTTCAGCGGTGCTTGAGACGGCGGTGCCCAGTTCAGCAGTGCTTGAGATGAAGGGCCCAGTTCAGCGGTGCTTGAGACGGCGGTGCCCAGTTCAGCGGTGCTTGAGACGGCGGTGCCCAGTTCAGCGGTGCTTGAGATGAAGGGCCCAGTTCAGCGGTGCTTGAGACGGTGGTGCCCAGTTCAGCGGTGCTTGAGACGGCGGTGCCCAGTTCAGCGGTGCTTGAGACGCCGGTGCCCAGTTCAGTGGTGCTTGAGATGAAGGGCCCAGTTCAGTGGTGCTTGAGATGAATGGCCCAGTTCAGCGGTGCTTGAGACGGCGGTGCCCAGTTCAGCGGTGCTTGAGATGAAGGGCCCAGTTCAGCGGTGCTTGAGACGGCGGGGCCCAGTTCAGCGGTGCTTGAGTTGAAGGGCCCAGTTCAGCGGTGCTTGAGACGGCGGTGCCCAGTTCAGCGGTGCTTGAGATGAAGGGCCCAGTTCAGCGGTGCTTGAGACGGCGGTGCCCAGTTCAGCGGTGCTTGAGACGGCGGTGCCCAGTTCAGCGGTGCTTGAGATGAAGGGCCCAGTTCAGCGGTGCTTGAGACGGTGGTGCCCAGTTCAGCGGTGCTTGAGACGGCGGTGCCCAGTTCAGCGGTGCTTGAGACGCCGGTTCCCAGTTCAGTGGTGCTTGAGATGAAGGGCCCAGTTCAGTGGTGCTTGAGATGAATGGCCCAGTTCAGCGGTGCTTGAGACGGCGGTGCCCAGTTCAGCGGTGCTTGAGATGAAGGGCCCAGTTCAGCGGTGCTTGAGACGGCGGGGCCCAGTTCAGCGGTGCTTGAGTTGAAGGGCCCAGTTCAGCGGTGCTTGAGACGGCGGTGCCCAGTTCAGCGGTGCTTGAGATGAAGGGCCCAGTTCAGCGGTGCTTGAGACGGCGGTGCCCAGTTCAGCGGTGCTTGAGACGGCGGTGCCCAGTTCAGCGGTGCTTGAGATGAAGGGCCCAGTTCAGCAGTGCTTGAGATGAATGGCCCAGTTCAGCGGTGCTTGAGATGAAGGGCCCAGTTCAGCGGTGCTTGAGACGGCGGTGCCCAGTTCATCGGTGCTTGAGACGGCGGTGCCCAGTTCAGCGGTGCTTGAGATGAAGGGCCCAGTTCAGCGGTGCTTGAGATGAATGGCCCAGTTCAGCGGTGCTTGAGACGGCGGTGCCCAGTTCAGCGGTGCTTGAGATGAAGGGCCCAGTTCAGCGGTGCTTGAGACGGTGGTGCCCAGTTCAGCGGTGCTTGAGATGAAGGGCCCAGTTCAGCAGTGCTTGAGACGGCGGTGCCCAGTTCAGCGGTGCTTGAGACGGCGGTGCCCAGTTCAGCTGTGCTTGAGATGAAGGGCCTAGTTCAGCGGTGCTTGAGATGAATGGCCCAGTTCAGCGGTGCTTTAGATGAAGGGCCCAGTTCAGCGGTGCTTGAGACGGCGGTGCCCAGTTCAGCGGTGCTTGAGATGAAGGGCCCAGTTCAGCGGTGCTTGAGATCAATGGCCCAGTTCAGCGGTGCTTGAGATGGCGGTGCCCAGTTCAGCGGTGCTTGAGATGAAGGGCCCAGTTAAGCGGTGCTTGAGACGGTGGTGCCCAGTTCAGCGGTGTTTGAGATGAAGGGCCCAGTTCAGAGATGTTTGAGACGGCGGTGCCCAGTTCAGCGGTGCTTGAGACGGCGGTGCCCAGTTCAGCGGTGCTTGGAACGGCGGTGCCCAGTTCAGCGGTGCTTGAGACGGCGGTGCCCAGTTCAGCGGTGCCTGAGATGAAGGGCCCAGTTCAGCGGTGCTTGAGATAAATGGCCCAGTTCAGCGGTGCTTGAGATGAAGGGCCCAGTTCAGCGGTGCTTGAGATGAATGGCCCAGTTCAGCGGTGCGTGAGACGGCGGTGCCCAGTTCAGCGGTGCTTGAGACGGCGGTGCCCAGTTCAGCGGTGCTTGAGACGCGGTGCCCAGTTCAGCGGTGCTTGAGACGGCGGTGCCCAGTTCAGTGGTGCTTGAGATGAAGGGCCCAGTTCAGCGGTGCTTGAGATGAATGGCCTAGTTCAGCGGTGCTTGAGACGGCGGTGCCCAGTTCAGCGGTGCTTGAGATGAAGGGCCTAGTTCAGCAGTGCTTGAGACGGCGGTGCCCAGTTCAGCGGTGCTTGAGATGAAGGGCCCAGTTCAGCGGTGCTTGAGACGGCGGTGCCCAGTTCGGCGGTGCTTGAGACGGCGGTGCCCAGTTCAGCGGTGCCTGAGATGAAGGGCCCAGTTCAGCGGATCCGGCCATGGCGTGCAGGTCATTTGCCACCTGTCCTGTGGCTGGCGGGGCCTTCCTGCCCATCTGTCGGGTGGCTGGCGCGGCCTTCCTGGTCTGCAGTACCGGGCCTGTTGGTGTCCTCCTGCCCACCTGGGATGGGGCTGGCGGGGCCCTCCTGGCCAGCTGGGCTGATGGCGGTCTCCTCGGGCGTGCTGCCCTTCCCAGCCTTCCCTGTTCGCCTGTGGCCCTTCCCCACCTTGGGCGGTTGCCACCTGTCTCCACACTTCGTGCCGGAGCCATGGTAGGGATTTTAGTGCCTGGTGTTTTCACCCTCTCGCACCGGCCGCTGACTATCTTCGGGTGTTTCTCCGGGGGTGGGCTGCCCGTGCCTTGGCTCCGTACTGAACTGGCTGCCCTTGAGGGTGGGGGACTCTACAGTCCATGGCAGACTGTCATCACAGGGCCCGGTTTTGTGGTGGCTGAGGTGCTGACTGGAGTCCTATGAGATGGATGGGGTGGGGGAGTTGTAGGAAAGAGGTTAAGTTTGGACAGGAATAGCATTTTAGGACCAGTGGGACGGGTAGGTGTAGTGGGTATGGGAGTGGAGGAAGAGGTTATGGTTGTAGGAGTCTTAAGTCTGGTGTCTTTGGGTGCAGGTGCTTGGGCTGGAGGCTGTCGTGAGGTGGATGGCTGTTGGGTGGGTGGCTGCCTGCGTTTGTGTATCTTGGAAGAGGGGGTGACAGACACACTGGGAGAGGACACAGGGGACGTGTAAATGGTAGTGGGGTTGGTGACTGCACATGTGCGGGGTGTTCTGGTGTGTGTGCTGGTGATGGACGTAGTGGCTGAAGATGTTGTGCATGCAAGTGTGAGTGGAGACGTGACAGGGAGGGAGGAGGGAGACGAGGAGGAGGGGGACACAGTGGAGGCAGTGGGTGTTGGTATGTCTGTATGTGGATGTTGCTTGTGTGAATGCTTGTGTGATGTGTGGTGCTTATGTCTGGATGAGCTTCCCTTGGGTGTTGAGGTGTGTGCAGGCTGGTCTGATGATGTGTCTGGGATAGGCAGAGGTACAGGTGATAGGGTATGGGTGGAGGAAGTTGGAGGGGGGAGGCTAGAGACCGGGACAATTGCTGCCATCAGTGCTGAGGCCAGAGTGTTGAACGATCGCTGAAGGGCAGCCTGACCAGAATGAATGCCCTCCAGGTATGCATTACTCTGGTGCACCTCTCTTTCGACACCCTGGATGGCATTCAAAATGGTAGACTGCCCAACAGTGAGCGTCCTCAGGAGGTCAATGATCTCCTCACTGAGGGCAGCAGGGGTGACTGGGGCAGGGCCTGAGGTGCCTGGGGTGAAGGAGATGCCCACCTTCCTGGGTGAGCGGGCATGGGGCAAACGCTGAGGGGCTGCTGGGAGGGCGGTGCTGGTGCGCTGAGTGGCGGCTGTACCTGTTGTTGCGGGGGGCACGGATGTTGCTGCCACCACAAGGGAGCTCCCTTCAGAGGACGAGTCCGTGTCACTTATGTCTGCCCGAGTCCCCGCTGTGGAGCTCCCCTCGTCCTCTGTCCCACTGGTGTATTCGGAATCCGTTCCATGGCCCTCCAGGGCCATGTGGGATGCAGCTCCCTCGTGCTCCGATGCCACTTCTCCTCCGCCTGATGATGCTAATGCACACATGAACAGGAAGACCACAAAAAAGGGGGGGGGAGAAAATAAAGACATGTTGAGTGCATGCATTGGCGACACCGTTGGCAGAGAGGACAGACACAGACGCCCCCTGCACTACGCCACGCACTTGGGGTCCACTACTCAATCCGTGTGACATGGCCTACAAGCCTATGGACGACATCTGCACACATAGATGACACAGGGCCATGAATAGCTGTACTTGGCACCCTACAGAGGTGGGGGGCGGGGGCACAGGGCCATGCCTTATGGAGGGGCCTAGCCTACAGAAATCTCCCTGGCCTAGGGATACCCACAGCCCTCCTCCCCCACCCAGACACCTCCACTGCGCGCAAAGTCACCAGAATGAGAGTGTACTCACCCCCTTGTGTCTGCTGTGATGTCCTCACGCGCCCATCCAAATCGGGGTAGGCCACCGCCAGGATCCGGGACATCAGGGGGGCAAAGTCCGACTGGCTTTGCGACGTCAGGTGCCTTTTCTGCAGGAGGATGGTCCAGATGGTGATGTTGTAGCAACTGTGGAGCCTGTGGAGAGTGAAGACGAGGAAGCCGAAGAGGACGACATAGACAACAGGAACACAGTAATACAGCAGTATTTTCAATGACACACAGGTAAGATTCCAACCCGGCATATTACATATACTTAACCCCTACTACCTCTCTACTGTCTGACCTTTTCCCCCAGTGTATGGTAACTGAGTTGTGACTTTCCCTTCCAATTTCAGAGATGTGGGCCATACTGCATGACATCTGCTTTGTTTCCCCATGGACTACAGCTGTGTGACAGTGGTATGTTGGCATCACAATGTAAATATGCATTTTGGGACGGTAATGTCTAATACATTAGTACAATATCACAGCCAGACTCCTGATTGTTTTGTGCAATAACTGTGTTTATTTCAGTGCTCTATATTGGTGGGTGATTGCAAATCGGTGAGGGGTGATGGTGGAGGATTGTCCATGGCAGAGTCCAGACTATTAGTATCACAGGTGCATTGTCCAAATGCCTGTGGAAAGTGGAGCATGGGCAGTATAAGAATGGACAGGGTGTCAATGTGGGACAGTGGGATGACAATCAGGGAGGTATCCTTTCCTGGCCGGGCTCTTGGCATCTTACTCTGTCTTCTTCCTGGATCTCAGGGCCCGCTTGCAGGGGGTGGGGTGCTGGTGGCCTGTTGGTCCTGTGGCGGGGCCTCCTGTCCACTAGCGCTGGCAGAGGTGGTAGGCAGTTCTTGGTCCATGCTAGTGTCAGGGGCCCTTTGTCCTGCCACAGTGTCCCGCAATGTGGTGACTACCTGTTTCAGAGCCCCTACAATGGTGGCCAGGGCGGAACTGATGTTTCGTAGTTCCTCCCTGAACCCCAAATACTGTTCCTCCTGCAGAAGCTGGATCTCCTGAAACCTGCCCAGGACCGTCGCCATTGTCTCCTGGGAGTGGTGGTAGGCTCCCATGATGAAGGAGAGGGCCTCGTGGAGAGTGGGTTCCCTTGGCCTGTCCCCCCCTTGTCGCACAGCTGCCCTCCCAGTTCCCCTGTTTCCCTGGGCCTCTGTCCCCTGGACCGTGTGCCCACTACCACTGCCCCCAGGTCCCTGTTTTTGTTGGGGTGGTGGGTTAACCTGGTGTGGTGGGCTGTGTTACGAGCGGATCAAATAGAGTCAAAAGAATGGGGTATTTTACGTTTTTAAACTTTATTCTCTGTTTAGTCACAGGCTATTTCTTTTAACGGTAGTGTTAAGGGTCTAAGTCTCTGGGGTTCCTGTTTTTCCTTAACTTCTTTCTTTTCTCCTAGGTTTTCCTCGTTTTCCCGGTCGCCTTTGGTCTATGGAGGATGGACGTCTCTCTCGGACCCCGGCCGAAATGAAAGAAACAGAAAAAGAATCGGTAAGTACTTCTGGGATACTGGGTGGGGTACGGTGCTCGTGAGGGTTTAAGGCAACATGCGGGCAAGATCGTGAAGGGGTGATCAGGGTTGGGTTTTAGGGTTGCGGGGGGTCCATACTGTGCCTATTTCCCTTCTTGCCCCTTCCCTTGTCTCTCATTCACCCTCCCCGTCCTTCCTCCCACTTCCCTGGTGCCTTTCCCCGTAACCGACTTCCCCCGTGACCCTCCCGTCCCTAGGAGGGACCGTACCTTGTCAAGCCACGACCCTCCTGGGTCGTGGCGGCTTTCTCGTTTCTCCGGTGTTTCTTCCTTTTACAGCTCTCGCGCTTCGGTGTTTCCTCTGGGTGCTTCTTCCTGGTTCCTCGCCGGGGTGGGTAACAGGTTTGTCCTCCTCTCTCCGGTCGGGATTTCCTTTCCGCTCGTCTCCTCTCCGCCACGCACTCCCGTCGCTCTCCACTCTTCTCCTCCCTGGTGCTCCGACGCGCGCGCCCTTTCCGGATCTGCCTCCTTCTTTAGTCCGCGAAACCGGAAGTCGTCGATGCTGTGATGACGTGGCGTCTCCCCGTTGCCAGGGGAACGCCGCGTCGTTTCCGTGGATTCAGCCGAAAGAAGGCGGACTCGAGGTGAGTGTGCCGGGTCCTCCGGGACCCGTCTACAATCCCCTACCCTAGATCGGGGCTGTTCGAGGTCCGATGATGGAGGGAACCGGGAGAGGTAGTCGGCGGGACCTTGTAGGGAACCAGGGATATGGCGAACCTGGAATGTAAAGGGTTGCAGTTCTAAGAACCATCTCAAGATTCTGGAGTTAGAGTCTTTGTGAGCGGCAAGCCAGGTGAGAGGGGCATGGTCAGTGAACAAAACGAAAGACCTCCCTAAGAGATAATATTGCAAGGAGTCTATGGCCCATTTAATGGCGAGACATTCTTTTTCAATCGTTGGGTAATGGGTCTCTCGCGGAAATAATTTCCTACTTAGAAAAACCACTGGGTGGTCAAAACCTTCTTCATCGGGCTGTGTAAGCACGGCTCCAAGGCCTACGTCCAATGCATCCGTATATAGGTGAAAAGTATTTAAGAAATCGGGGCATTTTAGTATTGGGTCCGTGACAAGAGACTGTTTCAAGCGTTCAAAGCTACGTTGTTGGAAATCGGTAAATGGAGCCAATCTGGTGGGGTTTTGTTTGGTCAGGAGGTCAGTCAGGGGGGCAGCTATGGTGGAATAATTGGGGATAAACCGGCGATAGTATCCTACTAAACCTAGGAACGACCGTAGGTCTTTTTTTGTTTTAGGTTCAGCCGTTTGTAATATAGCCTCAACCTTGTTTTGCTGTGGTTGCAGCGTGCCATTTCCTATGATATACCCCAAATAGGAGATTTCAGTGTTTCCTAGTAAACACTTCTTAGGGTTGGCAGTTAAACCGGCTTACGTTAAGGCGGAAAAGATTGTATCCAGATGGACTAAGTGTTCTTGCCAGGTTTCGCTAAAAATGACTATGTCGTCTAGGTAGGCAGCTGAGAAAGTTTGGAATGGTTTTAAGATTCGATCCATCAGACGCTGGAAGGTCGCGGGAGCGCCGTGAAGACCAAAAGGTAAAACCGTAAATTGGTAAAGGCCGGAAGGGGTTGAAAAGGGCGTCTTTTCCTTGGCCTCGGGATGGAGGGGAATCTGCCAATATCCCTTGGTTAAGTCCAGGGTGGATAAATAACGAGCCTTCCCTAATTTCTCTAAGATGTCATCCACCCTGGGAATGGGGTAGGTGTCAAAAAGGGAAATCTCATTAAGTTTGCGAAAATCAATGCAAAATCTTATCGATCCGTCTGGTTTAGGAACCAACACTACGGGGGAATTCCAAGGACTATTAGAGGGTTCAATGACCCCTAAGGCTAACATTGCTTCGATTTCGGCTTCAATTATAGGCTTTCGGGCTTCGGGGATGCGATATGGACGAAGACGTACTACTTGTCCTAGAGGTGTGTTAATGTGATGGTATGTTAATGTAGTTTTTCCTGGTGTTTTGGAGAAAAACTGGGGATGTTGCTCGATTAGGGTGTCTAGTTGGGTTTTTTCAGCATCAGTTAGCTTTCTATTAATACTGGGTTTTTCTTCAGGAGGGGTTTCTCTTATAGGGCATAACTCTAGTTCTCGTTCTTGGGCATAAGAGACCGAACACCCAATATCCGTCTGGTCGGTAGTCTCTTCTGCCGATTTCCATTGTTTTAACAGATTTATGTGGTAAATTTGTGTTTTTCTTGGGTGGGTGCTTATCTCTAATAGATAAGTGACAGGGGAGACTGATCTAATAACCCTATAGGGTCCTTGCCATTTAGCGATCAACTTATGGTCAGATGTAGGTCGCATAATAAGGACCTGTTCATTAGGGAGGAAGGAACGAATTTTGCTTCCCTTATCATAGTAGGACTTTTGCTGTTTTTGAGCCGTGACTAGGTGACTATGAACGTCTTCCCAGAGGGTTTGCAACTGCCCTCTGAGTTGATGGACATAATCCATCAGGGGTTTCCCTTCTTCCTGTTCTTCCTCCCATGTCTCTGCAGCCATATCCAGAAGGCTGCGAGGCTGCCTCCCGAAAACCAATTCAAAGGGGCTATGCCCCGTAGAGGACTGTTCGTGGGTCCGTATAGCATACAGAACCAAAGGAAGCTTCTGATCCCAGTTGCGACCGGATTCATCTACAGTTTTCCTTAACAGTGTCTTTATTGTGCGGTTATATCGTTCTACCAGTCCATCTGTCTGTGGGTGATAGACCGAGGTTCGTAGCTGGGTAATCCCTAATAACTGACATATATGCTTCATGAGTTTTGACATAAAGGGGGTACCTTGATCCGTCAATATTTCCTGGGGAAAACCTATGCGGGAAAATACGGTTATCATGGCTTGGGCTATTGTTTTGGTGGTCATGCTGGCGAGGGGTATGGCTTCTGGGTATCTAGTCGCATAGTCAACTATGACTAATATGTAGGTATGACCTTTAGAAGAGGGAAGGAGGGGTCCCACCAGGTCCATGCCCATCCGTTTAAAAGGGATATCAATAATGGGTAAGGGGTAAAACGGTGCTTTCCTGGGCATCCCTGGCTCAGTTAATTGGCATCTAGGACATTGGGAACAGTATCTGCGTATCTGAGCATATATTCCTGGCCAATAGAATTTCCGCATCAGGTATTCTTCCGTTTTCTCCCGACCAAAGTGACCTCCCCCGGGTTGATTGTGGGCTAAAAACAGTACGTGAGCTCTAAATGACTAATTGTTGTTTGGTATCCCCTTTACCCGTTCTAGTTATCCGGTATAGGAGGTGTTTCTTGATAAGAAAATAAGGACCCACCTCATTAGTAATCTCTGTTCTGGCCGAGTTCCAAGCATGGGAAAGGGTAGGATCTTCTCTCTGGCTCCTTTGAAAAGAGATGGGCCTGCTACTAATCTCTGCTATTAGTTTAGGAACCTCCTTCGTCTTTCGGGTTTCCTGATATTGTCTTTTCTCCCGTCTTTTCTCGTTTCGCGTAAGTTTCTTTCGGTATGGAGGTACTTCTATGGGGACATTGTAAAAAGGGGCTTCTGCCCACCACTCGGGAGTCCCAGCGGGCTTACGAACTTGATCTAATAGGTCATAGAACCGACTATAATCAGTCCTGATAATACAGTCCTCGATTAGTTGCTCCATAACCCCTATCGAAAGCATATCCCGAAAGGGCCCCCATTCTATCTTGACCGTGGTGAGGGGATAAGTTCCTTTGTCTCCATGTATACAACATATGGATACCCAGCGGTTGGTAACCGAAGTATCCAGAGGGATTATATCCTTCCTGATTACAGATTGTCCACATCCTGAATCGATTAGAGCCGAAATGACCTGTCCATTTATGGTGACCAGGTATCTAAATTTCTCATTCCCTTTTCCTGTACACAGTACTCTACGTCGTGTGACCCCAATTTCCATAGGTTCCGGTCCTTCGGATTTCCTGGGACATATTCTGGCAATATGGCCCCATTCACCACAGTGGAAACATTGTGGGGACTGCATAGGGTGATGTTCTACGGGTATAGGGAAGCGCGTTTCCTCGGGAAAATACCTGGGAGCTGGTTTTAGTGGAGGGATGTTTTTTTTTTGGAAAGGTCTCGGGGTTATGGGTTTACTTTCCGTGGACCGATGGAAAGCACAAGCCAAGTCAATAGCAACCTTAGTGTTCATGTTTGGATGTTGTCGGATCCAGTTCTTAGTACTAAGGGGTAGTGAATCCAAATACTGTTCTAAAGTAATTGTCTTAATGACATCCTCCCGAGTTGTCCCTATGGGTCCCAACCATTTTTGAGCTAGGTCTTTCACCCTAAAATAGAAGGAACGAGGGTCCTCGTTCGCACTCCATTTTATTTTTCTAAATCGTAAACGATAATATTCCGTATCATGCCCAACCCGCCCCAGGATACTTTTTTTTTATCTCTTGATAGGGGGTTGTACCATCAGGATTGACGGATTGGTAGGCAGTCTGCAGGAGTCCTGTAAGCAAGGGGGCCACATACTGACCCCAGCGGTCCTCTGGCCATTGAGCAGATGAGGCTACCCTCTCGAAATTCGTGAAAAATGAGTCTGGGTCTTCCCCTTCCTGGTATTTTTGGAGGACCGAACTGGGAACGTTTGGGTGTACCTTACTGGCCGCGATTGTATTGGTTAGTTTTTGTAATGCAGTCTCATGTACTAATTGATTATTGGCTAGTATTGTAGCCTGACTTTTTAACGCCGATTGCAAGGCCTCCCGGTCTTCCTTGGCTTCTCGTTGGTGGGCTTCCCACACCAACTGCAGATGTCTCTGTCCTTCTGCGAGTTGCTTAATTATGTCCTCAAGTGATGGGGCTTCGCTCATGATGAAACGCTCGTAAGCCCACCTGAGAAGAGATCCCACTTCTGACACCACTGTGCTGGGCTGTGTTACGAGCGGATCAAATAGAGTCAAAAGAATGGGGTATTATACGTTTTTAAACTTTATTCTCTGTTTAGTCACAGGCTATTTCTTTTAACAGTAGTGTTAAGGGTCTATGTCTCTGGGGTTCCTGTTTTTCCTTAACTTCTTTCTTTTCTCCTAGGTTTTCCTTGTTTTCCCGGTCGCCTTTGGTCTATGGAGGATGGACGTCTCTCTCGGACCCCGGCCGAAATGAAAGAAACAGAAAAAGAATCGGTAAGTACTTCTGGGATACTGGGTGGGGTACGGTGCTCGTGAGGGTTTAAGGCAACATGCGGGCAAGATCGTGAAGGGGTGATCAGGGTTGGGTCCATACTGTGCCTATTTCCCTTCTTGCCCCTTCCCTTGTCTCTCATTCACCCTCCCCGTCCTTCCTCCCACTTCCCTGGTGCCTTTCCCCGTAACCGACTTCCCCCGTGACCCTCCCGTCCCTAGGAGGGACCGTACCTTGTCAAGCCACGACCCTCCTGGGTCGTGGCGGCTTTCTCGTTTCTCCGGTGTTTCTTCCTTTTACAGCTCTCGCGCTTCGGTGTTTCCTCTGGGTGCTTCTTCCTGGTTCCTCGCCGGGGTGGGTAACAGGTTTGTCCTCCTCTCTCCGGTCGGGATTTCCTTTCCGCTCGTCTTCTCTCCGCCACGCACTCCCGTCGCTCTCCACTCTTCTCCTCCCTGGTGCTCCGACGCGCGCGCCCTTTCCGGATCTGCCTCCTTCTTTAGTCCGCGAAACCGGAAGTCGTCGATGCTGTGACGACGTGGCGTCTCCCCGTTGCCAGGGGAACGCCGCGTCGTTTCCGTGGATTCAGCCGAAAGATGGCGGACTCGAGGTGAGTGTGCCGGGTCCTCCGGGACCCGTCTACACCTGGGTTCCCTGTAGTGGTGGACACACCGCTGATTGACGTGTCCTGGGGACTGAGGGATGGGCCCGCTGGGTGGGTGCTGTGCTGGTGTTCCCAGAGGGGAGAAGGTCTGCTATGGCCTGTGGCTGTCTGAGGGGAACTGACTGTCCCGAGGTCCCCGATGGGCCGGGCTGGTCATCTAGATCCAGGTCGACAGAGGTGCTGTCCTCACTGTGGGCCTCTTCTGGGGGTGGAGTGGAAATTTGTGGACCCTCCTGCGCGGTGACGTGGCGTTCGGGTCCTGCAGGGGTATAAAAGTATGGTTATTGCATTTGTGTGTGCCATATCGTGTAATGGGTGGGTGCCCTTGTACCCCAGTGCTGGCATTCCCGTGTGGGGGCTTTTGTGACGGTGATTTGGTGGGGGATGGGTATGTGCAGTGGGCATGCTTTGGTGATGGGTGTCCATGATTTGTGGTCACATGCAGGGATTGGTGTTGGGATGGGTGGGCTGTGATGGTGAGACATTTGCAAGGAGCAGGATGTGATGGGGGTGAGGGTGGGGGTATGAGTTGGTATGCTGGTGGTTGGGGGGGATGAAGTAGTGATGATTTGACTTACCAGAGTCCATTCCTCCAGATATTCCTGCGAGGCTCTCAGGATGCAGGATCGCCAAGACTTGCTCCTCCCATGTTGTAAATTCTGGGGGAGGAGGTGGGGGTCCGCCGCCAGTCCGCTGCACCGCGATGTTGTGCCTGGATACCATTGAACGCACCTTCCCCCGTAGGTCGTTCCACCGCTTCCTGATGTTGTCCCTATTCCTTGGGTGCTGTCCCACAGCGTTGACCCTATCGACTATTCTGCTCCATAGCTCCATCTTCCTGGCAATGGTGGTGTGCTGCACCTGTGTCCCGAAGAGCTGTGGCTCTACCCGTACAATTTCCTTCACCATGACCCTGAGTTCATCCTCGGAGAACCTGGGGTGGCTTTGCGGTGCCATGGGGTGGTGTGGGTGATGTGTGGGGTGGATTGTGTGGTGTTGTGTATTGGTGTGTTGTTAGAAGTGCGTGGAAATATTGCTGGGTGAAAGTAAAATGCGCGTCTGGGTGCTCAGTTCTCTTTTTCTCAGTGCGTGGTCCCGATTCTGTAGGAGTGGGGGTTTGTGGGTGATGTGGGTGTGTGTTTTATATTGTGTTGGGTGTGTGGGAGTGGTGTTTGTATGTGTATCAGGTGCGTGTATTTTGAATTGTCCAATGTGGTTGTGTTTTGTAAGTGTGTGTGTATTTTGAGCGCGGCGGTGTGTACCGCCAATGGATTACCGCGGTTGAAAGACCGCCGCGTGGATTCGTGTGTCGTGATAGTGTGGGCGTATTTCTGTTGGCGTGACGGTGGAGGTTTGGTCATCGCCAGTTTCTCGCTGGCCTTTGGTGTGGCGGACTTTTTTGGATGTCTGTATTTTGGCGGTTTGCCTGTTCTGGGTCAGAATGACTGTGGCGGTTTACCGCGGCTGCGGCGGTATGTTGGCGGTCTTCTGACAGCAGTAAGCGGCTTTTACCGCCAAGGTTGGAATGACCCCCTATGTTTTTTAAGTGGGATCGGGAGAAATCCCTTAGAAATGGGGGATTGCCATAGTTATCACTGTTACTGCTTCAATAACTGCTAAAATTACTTACATTTGGAAAGTTTAATGTGTGAAAACTTTATCGGCTTTCAGCAGATAAAATGTTTAAGTGTTTTAAGCATTGGTTATGTTGTTATGGGGAGGGCATTCTGGAGCTGAGCAGTTGTAAATCTATACAAACCTAAGGCCAAGTGAGACTACTGGAAAAGCTTGATCTTCAGCTTCATGCAGAATTTAATGTGAGGAAGAGGCTGTTATTTGTAGCAGCTCATCATTACACGCTTTAGAAGTGATACAGGTGAAGGTTTAACCCCCTGATCTGGTTTTCCATATCCATGTGTCCGAAGGAGCGGAGGTGCCTTAAGGATTCTGAAAGCAGATGTGGTTGTTGAGGGATACACTAGGCCAGTGTTATGGGGTGCCTTGAACGTGTCGATGAAGAGTTTGAAATATTTTCGTTTGTGCATGGGGAGCAAGTAAAGCTCCTTCATTTGTGATGTGATGTGAGTGCGGCATTGGAGATTAAGAGTGGTTCTGGCTGCTGAGTTTTTATCGGATTGCAACCTTCTGGTGAGAATTTTTTGATCTGCATAGAAAGTGTTCCTGTAGTCCAACTTGTGCCAAGGGTGTGTGTGTGTCGGTTTTCTGGGTGTTGGAAGCCATTTGAAAATCTTTCTCAGTGTCTTCAGGGCATGGAGGCATGAGGCAATGACCGTATTGACTTGGATGGCCATGTTGAGTTTGCTTTTAATGACAATCCAGAGGTTCTTGGCATGGATGGTGGAGGTGGATGTCGGTCAAAGCTCTGGTCATGTCAGTGTTCAACTTCAGACAGTTAGTCTTCATCCAATAGGTCATGCAGGCATTTAACTCGATCCAGGTACTAGGGGTCTTGTCTGTGAGGGAGAGAATGAGTTGCACGTCATAAACATAGGAGAGGATGTTAATGTCGTGAGAGTGGATGATACTGGCTAGAGGGGTCATAAACGAATTGAATAGGATCCTGCTCAGGGAGTATCCTTGCGAAACTCTGCAGATGAGGTTTCGGGCATCAGAGGTGTATGGTGCCAAGCTGACTGACTGGGTCCTTCCAGTAAGAAAGGGGCAGAACCACTGGCGTGCATGTCGGCGCATTCTGATGTTGTGTGAGCACTGGATGAGGAGACTATGTAAAATGCTGCAGGGAGGTCCAGAAGAGTAAGGGTCGCTGTGTTTCCTTCATCCAGAGTCATGCACATGTCATCCATGGCAGCGACAAGGACAGTTTCTGTTCTGTGGTTGAGTGTGAACCAGACTGAGTGGTTTCCAGGAGTTGGTGGTTTTGGAGGTATTCTGTAAAGGGTATGTTGATGATTTCCTTTAAGACCGTGGCCAGATAATGGTAGAAAGGAGATCGATCTTTAGTTGGCAAATGTTGAAGAGTCTGTGAAAAATCTCCTCAGCAATGGCAGGACAGTTGCATGTTTCTTAGCATCTGGGAAGGTTACGTAAGAGTTGGAGGTGTTCAAAATGGGGGTGAGCATGGTGATGATGGGTTGCGATGCTCTGGAGTAGGTGTAATGGGGCCAGGGATGTGATGGGGACCCTGAGTGAATGGACTGCATTGTGGCTGCAGTTTCTTCTGGGGTGATAACTGGCCATGTGGTTATCATTGGTTCTTTGGATAGGATCAGGAGGGGTTTGGCGACGTCTGTTGGGTACTGTCGTGGGTTGAAGTTGCTGTAAATGGTAATGATTTTGTTGCTGAAGAACTGATAGAGATATTTGGAGAGCTCCTGCGAGGGAATGATCAAGTTGGAAGTTGCCACTGCTGAGGTGAAATCCTTCACAATGGTGAATGTTTGTTTTCTGTTGGTCATTTGGATGTAGTGTCTGAGTGTAGATTTGAACATGCTCCTGTCTGCATTGTCCTGGCTCATTACCCATTTGCACTGTAATTGTTTGAAGTGATGTTCCATCAGTCTGAGTTCCTCCATGTATCAACAGGTCTGGGGTCTACATCTTGTTGAATTGCTTTGTTGAAGGGGGGCAGGCAGTCGGAACAGGTGGTGATCCAATTATTGAAGTTCTTGGTGGCTTTTGGAATGATGTTGCTGTGTTTGAGTCATAGGGTGTTAAGAGTGTTATCACAGTCCTTGTGAGTGGTGGTGTTCCAGTTTCGGTGGGCAAGTCTGGTGGTGGGGTGCATTTGACTGTGACAGGGATGCTGAACTTGATGAGGGCATGATCTATCCAGGAGGCTGGTGGTGGCTTATCAACACCCAATTAGACTGGTAACTCTTGTTGCTGGTTTAATCAGTTAGAGTAGGCCATGGAGAATGAGAGCTTCAGTAACCAGTGATGAATTGTACATCTAGGTACAAATTTCAAAAGTTGTAGTGATGAGTGGTAGTGGTAAGCATGAAATGGGATTACCCCTGATACATTTAGTTTATCCATTACTGTTTATTGATCTGAGGACAGTAAGGTTTACCTAACTGTAATAGGACTCACAGATCTGCTGAAAATTGTAGTAGCCCCACAGTTTCCACCTTTTTAGACTTTCCCAATATATATAATTTTAACCCTTTTCCCTAATTCAATCTAAAATATGCAGCTTTTGTAGGGTTTTGATTCTTCTTGATTCAGTGGAAAATAGACACATGTAAATTCAAAGGAATTTGGCCTTACTATTTTTAGTGTACTACTGTAAACAATTATATTTGCTTGGGTTCCTAACTTAGCTTATGCTAAATGGGAAGCTGACTTGTATTAAGCAGGATGATGCTTTCTGACTGACTTTAAATTGAATGAACTGTAATGGACCCACTAACTGAGGATTTTATACACAGGCTTTCAGCTGGTTTTAATTGTTTTTGTTGTTCATTCATGTTATCTTGCTTATCCTCAAAAAATGAATGTTTGGGTGTGCAATTCAGTCACAATTCAGTCACAGATCAAGAGAGTTTAGAACTAACTTAAGACTTTTGACTATGAGGAAGAAAAAGGCAGAGGCGGTGAGGTGTGATAAATTATTGTGACATGCAGCAGAAAATTGTCCTTATAAGAAATTGACATGCTGATTGAGGAGGAGGAGTCATTTACCACTGTTGAGAAATTTAGCAGGTGCCAAAGAGTAGAGTCAAAGAGAACCATGTTTTTCAATAAAGCTGATAAATCATTACCAAAGTTTGCTAATGCACCTTTGTCTCTCCCTCTTAACACTTGCTTTCGTACAGCCCCCAAAACAGGGATGTCCACAATTGATTTTCAAGATGTAGATTTTTCTTTACTCACTAATAATAGGTTAGTACTTTTAGCCAACCTTGATTCTGAACAAAATGTCATTGTCATTCCATTTTCTCCTCTTAGGCAGAACTTAGGGGGTCATTCTGACCTCGGTGGTAAAAGGCTCTTACCGCCGGTCAGAAGACCGCCATTCTACCGCCGCGGCCGCGGTAAACCGCCACGGTCATTCTGACCCACAACTGCCAAACCGCCAAAAACCCGACATCCACGGAAGGCCGCCTCATCAGCGGTCAGCGATAAACTGGAGATGACCAAACCTCCACCGTCACGCCAACACAAACACGCCCATGCCATTACGACCCACGAATCCACGCGGCGGTCATTTAACCGCGGTATTCCATTGGCAGTACACACCGCCGCGGTCAAAATACACACCCAGCTCCAAAACAAAGCCACATTGGACAATTAGAAATACACACACCTGATACACATACAAACACCACTCCCACACATCCAATCAACTATAAAACACACACCCACATCACCCACAAACCCCCACTACTAGAAATTCGGAGAGAAGGCGAGAGAGAGAGAGAGAGAGAGAGCACAGCTATCGAAAACCCCAACACACAGAGGAACACAACATCATCACCCACACTACATCCACGCACAAAACACCACACACCACCACACACACCACACTCATCACCATAAACACCACCCCACACCACCCCATGGCACCCCAAAGACACCCCAGGTTCTCGGACCAAGAACTCAGGGTCATGGTGGAGGAAATAATTAGGGTAGAGCCCCAGCTATTCGGCACACAGGTGCAGCACACCACAATAGCCAGGAAGGCGGAGCTATGGCAAAGGATCGTCGACAGGGTCAACGCTGTGGGACAGCATCCCAGAAACCGGGAAGACATCCGAAAGCGCTGGAACGACCTACGGGGGAAGGTGCGGTCGATGGTGTCAAGACACAACATCGCTGTGCAGAAGACTGGCGGGGGACCCCCACCCACTCCACCCGAATTCACAGCATGGGAGCAAGAGGTCTTGAACATCCTGCATCCTGAGGGCCTCGCTGGAGTAGGCGGAGGAATGGACTCTGGTAAGTCTAATCCCAACTACTTCACCCCCCCAACCACCAGCATGCCAACCCACACACCCACCCTCACCCCCAACCCCCCAGCACACATCCTCCCTTCCAATGTCTCACCAGCACAACCCACCCAACACAACACCAATCCCTGAATGCCAACACAAACCATGGACACCCATCACCTAAGCATGACCACTGCACATACCCATCCCCCCCCACAAACCACCCTCACAACTCCTCCCACAAGGGAATGCCAGCACTGGGGGACAAGGGCACCCACAAATCGCACGCCATGGCACACACAGAAGCAATAACCATACTCTTTTACCCCTGCAGGGCCCGAACGCCAACACACCGGCCAGGAGGGTCCAGATTTGTCCATCCCGCCCCCAGAACAGGCCCCCAGTGATGACAGCAGCTCTGTCGACCTAGAACCTGATGACCAGCCCGGACCATCGGGGACCTCTGGACAGTCGGTTCCCCACACACAGACACAGGCCACAGCAGACCCAACCCCCTCTGGGAATACCAGCACAGCTCCCACCCAGCGGGCCCATGCCTCTGTCTCCAGGACTCGTCAATCAGCGGTGTGTCCGCCACTACAGGGCACCCAGGCTGACCCACCACCCCAACAACAACAGGGACCTGGGGGCAGTGGTAGTGGGCACACCGTCCAGGGGACAGAGGCCCGGGGAAACAGGGCAACTGGGAGGGCTGCTGTGCGAGAGGGGGTTGACCGGCCCAGGGAACCCACTCTCCAAGAGGCCCTCACCACCATCATGGGAGCATACCACCACTCCCAGGAGACGATGGCAACGGTACTGGCCAGGTTCCAGGAGATCCAGGCACAGCAGGAGGAACGGTACATGGGGTTCAGAGACGAACTCAGGAACATCGGTACCGCAATGGGGACCATCGTCCTGGCCCTCAACCAGATAGTCACCACATTGCGGGACCATGTGGCACCCCAAAGGGCCCCTGTCACTAGCCCGGACGACGAACAGCCTACCACCTCCGCCGGCGCTATTGGACAGGAGGCCCCCACACCACGACAGGCCACCAGAACCCCACCTCCGGCTGAAGATCAACCACCCCGCAAGCGGAACCTGAGATCACACAAGAAGACAGAGTAGGATGCCAAGACCCCCGCCAGCATAAGATACCCCCTGATGTCATCCCACTGTCCCACATTGTCACCCTGTCCAACCTTGAACTGCCCCTGCTCCATCCTTCCACAGGCATATGGACAATGCACCTGTGCGACTGAGAACTGGACTCTGCCATGGACATTACTCCACCCCCACCCATCACCGTTTTACTATCATGGACCTATATGCAGCACTTAAAATAAATCACCAATTGCACTTCAAATTTCAGAAGTCTGCTTGTATTCTTTACAAATGTATTACACATAACGGTGCAATAATGTTCAGTTACATTGTGATGACAACATACCAATGACAATAAGCATTAGTCCATGGGCAAACAAAGCAGAAGTCACGCTGTAGGTCATACAGCTCTGAAAAGGGAAGGGAAAGTCAAAAATCAGTTAAAAGGAACTGGGGGGGAAACACAGAAAGTAGAGATGCAGGAGGACAGAAGTAAATGTAAAATGGCGTGGGTGATTCTTACCTGTGTGCTACTGAAAATACTGTTGTATAACTGTGTCCCTGTTGTCCGTGTCGTCCCCGTCGTCTTCCTCCTCTTCACTCTCCACAGGCTCCACAGCTGCTACAACACCACCATCTGGACCATCCTCCTTCAGGAAAGGTACCTGGCGTCGCAATGCAAGATTGTGAAGCATACAGCAGGCCACGATGATATGACACACCTTCTTTGGTGAGTACATTAGGGATCCACCTGTCATATGCAGGCACCTAAACCTGGCCTTCAGGACCCCGAAGGTCCGTTCTATAATCCTCCTAGTTCGCCCATGTGCCTCATTGTACCGTTCCTCTGCCCTGGTCCTGGGATTCCTCACTGGGGTCAAGAGCCAAGGCAGGTTGGGGTAACCAGAGTCACCTATTAGCCACACACGGTGTCTCTGTAGCTGTTCCATCACATAAGGGATGCTGCTATTTCGCATGACATACGCGTCATGCACTGACCCAGGGAACTTGGCATTTAGATGGGAGATGTACTGGTCAGCCAAACAGACCACCTGGACATTCATCGAATGGTAATTTTTTCTATTTCTGTACACCTGCTCATTGTCTTTTGGGGGTACTAAAGCCACATGGGTCCCATCAATGGCACCAATGATGTTGGGGATATGTCCAAGGGCATAGAAATCACCCTTCACAGTGGCCAAATCACCCTCCTCAGGGAAAACAATGTACCTCCGCATGTATTTCATCAGGGCAGACAACACTCTGGACAAAACCTTAGAAAACATAGGCGGAGACATCCCTGATGACATGGCCACTGTTGTCTGAAAAGACCCACTTGCCAAAAAATGGAGTACTGACAGAACCTGCACCAGAGGGGGAATCCCTGTGGGTTGGAGGATGGGGGACATCAGGTCTGGCTCCAGCTGGGCACACAGTTCATGTATAGTGGCTCGGTCAAGTCGGTATCGAAGTATAATATGTCGTTCTTCCATTGTCGACAGGTCCACCAGCGGTCGGTACACGGGAGGATTCATCCTTCTCCTCGCAAGTCCCAGCAGACGGTGCCTAGGAAGGACAACATGGAGCACAGAGTCAAGCAACCCACAGGTTCGTTCACACAGCTTGCACAGTACACGAATCGCTATGCATGGAACGGCTTGTATGAGTGGCAATGCAAGGCCTAGGCCTGTGTGACTCAGTAGAAATCATGCCATGTGGGCCCTTGAAATGGCGGCTGCCTGACCTGTGAAGTGTGACAGTGGGATGTGAGGTCACTGCGCTGGCGTGGCACACCGTGGCGGTAGGCGGTCGAAGACCGCGGCGCAAAGCAGCATTGGTTAACATTGAACCCTATGGGTCTCAGGAGCCAATGACGATGTGCGCCGGTGGTCGCGGTACGCACCGCCGCGGTACGCACCGCCGCGGGCGTGACCGCCATTTCTATCTGATTAATCACTCGAGACCTGATCATCCACAGGAGAGGACCTATACTGTAAGTGCTGCTGTGACCTCAGTCTGGAAGAGACAATGGCTGCTGCGACTGGGGAAAGGGCCCCTGCCTTCACTTCAGAAGAGTTGGAGAAACTTGTGGATGGGGTCCTGCCCCAGTATGCGCTACTCTACGGTCCTCCAGACCAACAGGTAAGTACACTGGGTGCACGTTGAATGGGCTATGCCTGGGTTGTGTATGGTGGATGTAAGATGGTGGGGTGGGGAGCGAATGAGGAGTGCAAGGCACGACAGGTGAGAGCATGTGCCACATGGCAGGGTTGGGGAGGGGGGGGCAATCACATCTAACATGCAGAAAAATGTTGAAATTTCCTTTCCCACCCTGTACATGTCAAATAGGTCAGCGCCCATCAGAAAGTCGACATTTGGCGTGCCATTGCCAAGGAAGTCAGGTACCTGGGGGTCCACAACAGACGGGGCACCCACTGCCGAAAGAGGTGTGAGGACATCCGCCGCGGGACCAGGAAGACCGCTGAGTCACTGCTGGGGATGGCCTCCCAACGTAGGAGGGGTGCCAGTCGTACCTTGACCCCCCTGATGTCCCGGATCCTGGCGTGGCCTACCCCGATTTGGATGGGCGCGTGAGGACATCACAGCAGACACAAGGGGGTGAGTACCAGCACATTCTGCTATCTTTACGCGCAGTGGAGGTGCCTGGGTGGGGGAGGAGGGCTGTGGGTGACATTAGGCCAGGGCGCTTTCTGTAGTGTAGTCCCCTCCTTTAGGCATGGCCCTGTGCCCCCGCCCCCCACCTCTGTAGGGTGCCAAGTACAGCAATCCATGGTCCAGCATCACCCATGTGTGCATTTGTTGTCCATAGACCTGTAGGCCTAGTCACAAGTACTGAGTAGTGTACCCCGATTGCGCGGCGTAGTGCTGGAGGCTCCTGTGTCTGTCCTCTCCGACAACGGTGTTTACAATGCATACACTCAACCTGTCTTTATTTCTCTCCCCACCCTTTTTCTTTATCTTCTTGTGCATGTGTGCATTAGCATCATCAGGCGGAGGAGAATTGGCATCGGAGCACGAGGGAGCTGCAACTCACAAGGCCCCGGTGGCCAATGCTACAGACACCGAGGTCACCAGTGATACGGAGGGCGAGGGGAGCTCCACAACGGGGACCCGTGGTGACACCAGCGACACTGACACGTCCTCGGAAGGGAGCTCCCTAGCGGTGGCGGCAACATCCGTGCCCCCCGCCTCAACAGGTACAGCCGCCACCAAGCGCACCAGCTCCGCCCTCCCAGCAGCCCCTCAGCCTTCGCTCCGTGCCCGCTCGCCCAAGAAGGCGGGCATCTCCTTCGCCCCAGGCACCTCAGGCCCTGCCCCAGTTACCCCTGCTGCCCTCAGTGAGGAGGTCATTGACCTCCTACAGACCATCATTGTTGGGCAGTCTACCCTTTTGAATGCCATCCAGGGGGTAGAGAGGGAGGTGCATTGGAGAAATGCATACCTGGAGGGCATTCATTCGGGTCAGGCTGCCCATCAACGATCGTTCAATGCTCTGGCCTCAGCACTGATGGAAGCCATTGTCCCTGTTTCCAGCCTCCCTCTTCTGACTGCCTCCACCGTCTCCCAGTCTCCTGTTCCTCAGCCTATCCCATCCACACCATCAGACCAGCCTGCACACACCTCAACACCCAAGGGCAGCTCATCCAGACATAAGCACCACAGATCCCACAAGCATTCACCCAAGCAACATCCACATGCAGACATGCCAACAGTCACTACCACCTCTGTGTCCCCCTCCTCCTCGTCTCCCTCCCCCCTCCCTGTGACGTCTCCACTCACACCTGCATGCACACCACCATCAGCCAGTACTTCCATCACCTCCACACCCTCCAGTACAGTCCGCACACGTGCAGTCACCACCCCCACTGCCATTTACACGTCCCCTGTCTCCTCTCCCACTGTGTCTGTCACCCCCTCTTCCAAAACACACAAACGCAGGCAGCCACCCACACAACAGCCAACCACCACACGACAGCCTACGTCACAAGCACCTGCACCCATAGACAGCACACCTGACTCTCCTACAACCACATCCTCTCCCTCCACTCCCATACCCACTGCACCTACCCTTCCCATTGCTCCTAAAAAACTTTTCCTCTCCAAACTTGACCTCTTTGCACCAACTGACCCACCCCCTCCATCTGGTAAGAGTCCGAAGAGCACCTCAGCCACCACCAGCCCTGCATCAAGTCTGACCATTGTGCACGGGTTCTGGAGTCCACCCTTTCCCAGCACAGATACATCGGCCAGCAGCAAGGGAACAGCCAGCCCCCCCCCTGGAAAGAGAACCCGTAAAACCAAGGCCCGCCGTGAGAAGGCTGACACGGCTGCCCCCAAGGAGCAAAGTCGTGGCCCGTCACCTGCCACAACATCAAGGGCAGGCAAGGGCCAGAGAGGCTCATTGAAGGAGGGCAAGGGCAGCAGGGCGGAGAAGTCAGCCAGCAGGGGCGCGGACCAGGAGGGCCCCACAAGCCCCATCCCGGGTGTGACGGAGGACACCCACGGGCCCAGGACTCTGTCACAGGAGGGTCCAGCAACTGCATGGTCGGAGGGCGACTAAGCAGGGAGTCCTGGCCAGGTATGGCTCCCTTGATAGACAACAAAGGCACCGCTGAACAGGGCCCCGCCGAGAAGAAAGGCACCGCTGAACAGGGCCCCGCCGTGAAGACAGGCACCGCTGAACAGGGCCCCGCCGAGAAGAAAGGCACCGCTGAACAGGGCCCCGCCGTGAAGACAGGCACCGCTGAACAGGGCCCACCGAGAAGAAAGGCACTGCTGAACAGGGCCCCGCCGAGAAGAAAGGCACCGCTGAACAGGGCCCCTCCGTGAAGACAGGCACCGCTGAACAGGGCCCCGCCGTGAAGACAGGCACCACTGAACAGGGCCCCGCCGTGAAGACAGGCACCGCTGAACAGGGCCCCGCCGAGAAGAAAGGCACCGCTGAACAGGGCCCCGCCGTGAAGACAGGCACCGCTGAACAGGGCCCCGCCGTCTCAAGCACCGCTCCGCTGGGCCCCGCCGTCTCAAGCACCGCTCCGCTGGGCCCCGCCGTCTCAAGCACCGCTCCGCTGGGCCCCGCTGTCTCAAGCACCGCTCCGCTGGGCCCTTTCTGTCAAGCACTGCTCCGCTGGGCCCTTCCTGTCAAGCACCGCTCCGCTGGGCCCCGTCGTCTCAAGCACCGCTCCGCTGGGCCCTTCCTGTCAAGCACAGCTCCGCTGGGCCCTTCCTGTCAAGCACCGCTCCGCTGGGCCCCGCCGTCTCAAGCACCGCTCCGCTGGGCCCTTCCTGTCAAGCACCGCTCCGCTGGGCCCTTCCTGTCAAGCACCGCTCCGCTGGGCCCTTCCTGTCAAGCACCGCTCCGCTGGGCCCTTCCTGTCAAGCACCGCTCTGCTGGGCCCTTCCTGTCAAGCACCGCACCGCTGGGCCCCGCCGTCTCAAGCACCGCTCCGCTGGGCCCTTCCTGTCAAGCACCGCTCCGCTGGGCCCCGCCGTCTCAAGCACCGCTCCGCTGGGCCCTTCCTGTCAAGCACCGCTCCGCTGGGCCCTTCCTGTCAAGCACCGCTCCGCTGGGCCCCGCCGTCTCAAGCACCGCTCCGCTGGGCCCTTCCTGTCAAGCACCGCTCCGCTGGGCCCTTCCTGTCAAGCACCGCTCCGCTGGCCCATTGACAGTGCCGGTTCTGTGTCGAGCTAGTGTTCACGCTGCACTCTGGGCACCCTGCCTCCTCCATGACCAGTGGAGTCTGTAATCCACCTGATGGACTGTGGCTTTGCACTCCCCAGGATGGCACAGTGGGCATGGTGGCCCCTTCGTGTTTCTGGCGTCGTGGACTCCTGTGGCTGAGGTGCCCCCCCTTCCCTTCCCCCTGAGGTGCCTGTAGTTTTGTCATCTGATGCCCCAGCAGTGTTCTCTCCAACGGACTCAGGTCTCCTGTGTGGGCTTTGCCCATGTGTTTGGTAGACATTGGCCCACGGACTGTGGATATTTGACACACTGAGCAGGACTTATTGACTATGTACATAGCTTTCGCACTGATTATGATTTTTGCTTTGATATTTCATGACGATAATTTTCCATGATTTCAATGAACCTAATTTATACATAAATTTAAATTGAAATTTTATTGTGTCTGCATTTTTCAGGGTGGTTTGGGGGGTGTCACTCAGTTGTTGCTCTGCATTGGTATGTTGATAGTTGGCGGGGGGGCGTATGTGTGTGCCCGTAACCTTTCGTCCTCCCCCCTCCCCTGTGTCGTAGGTGCAGTACTCACCGTTGTCTTCTGCGCCGGAGTTCGTACTCGTGGTAGATGAGCAGGTAGACAAGAGCTGGTAGGATGTTTAATTCGGGTTCCATGCTGTCCTCCGTCCTCGTGGAGTGTATAGAGGTGAGCGTTTTCCCGTTCGTAGTCTGTTTCCGCCGTGTTTTTATCGGCGGGGCTCCCGCCCCGGAAAAGGTGGCGGATTGGTGAGTTGTGATACTGTGGGCGGTACATTGTCTGCCGCCTGTCTGTTGGCGGTGACCGCCGCGCTGTTTGTCTGTCCCGCCGTGGCGGTCGGAGTGTTAAAGTGGCGGCCTGTGTTGGCGGTTCCCGCCAGGGTCAGAATTCCGTTTTTTGGACCGCCTGCCTGTTGGCGGGTTGGCCGCCGCTTTATCACCGACCGCCAGGGTTGGAATGACCCCCTTAGTCTGTAATGACCTGAATCACATTGAAAATTACTCCCCTACGCTTACATTCCTTAAGCAGGAGATTGGGCTTTTGAAACAGATAGACTCAAAACTGACAACTACTGTTAAGGAGTTAGTTACCTGCACATTACGCCTTGATATTGGCCAAGCTAGCCTTCCATACATTCAGTTAACCAATATAGGTGATAGTACATCAAACCCAGCAAATTAATAATAATAACATTGGTACTCAAGCCACAGACAAATGGCTCCCAAAATTGTTTCTGTCAGACCTGCTCCCAACTCACTGAGGTGCTTGCCCACTAAAGTAACAATTAGTAAGACTTAGAATGGTGGTGAACCTTGGAACAGTCAGTAATCTCCTTGCATCCGGTAGGACCCTCCCAGACTCGTAAATTTTCATGGGAATTACAATCACTACAGAATTTCCTCAGGGGAGGACCGTAGTCATATGCAGCAAGGCACCCACTGCAGTGGACCTACCTTTAGTTTTACCCCACAATGTGATAAAAAAAGACCTGTCCATATGACCAATGTCCTGAAATGCTGTGAAACAGGAGGGGATGACATCGAGTACTTAAAAAATAAAGTGATTTACGGGATTAGACATTGCAGGTATTGCTTTTCAATCATCTGTTCTGATATTCTTTATGCCTGCACATCTGAATGCTCTCAAGTCTCTTAGACTTTATAAACATGGAATTAAGAGAGAAGAAACTTGTTGAGGAACTTGAGGGTCTAGACTTAAGAACACCTCCCCTTGTTTCCTGATATGCATTTTAAATTTATCATTACCCAGGCACTTAGCTCTGACACATGCAGACTATTATCATCAAGCCATACTATTGTGAACCTCAATAAAAGAAACACAGACAATGGTCAAGTTTCACAGGCAAAAGTTTATACACAAATTCATGGGGTCAACCGTTTGATAGCTGCATGCCAAATTTGCAGAACTTCCATTCATTTTTTTATTTATAAAAACCCAAAAGGCATAGAAATGCACATCCAATCATGACACAGAAATAATGATTACTTCAGCATTCTAATTTGATACATAGTGGGATGCTGATGTGAAGGTACAGAAATTACACATCCATCAGTGTTTGGGCTTAGATATTGTGTCTGTTATCTGTGCTGTTAGGGCATTAGTAAATCTAGATTTGGTTTTATGTGGCTGTCATACTATGCCGCTATTTGTGGTAGCTCATTTCGATGGATGTTGGACATGGGATATTTCTATCAGGAACCTAGGAGGCACAGCATGGCCACTAATCGCTGGTCTATTCTTAACCTTAGAACACTCCACTCCTCCTATTAGTAACCCTAATGTAGATAACTCTATAATGTATCATTATCAATAGCAACTCTTATCAGACTAGTAATGGACCCTTCATTTTGATACCTTTCCTCTGCAGCTGTAGTTGGCAATAGCGATGTGCCATTTTATTCTGTAATTCATTATTTACCAGACACTGTTGGAGCAGGTGTGCACAACTATTAAATGACATAATACATGTAACTATGTTTCATACTCTGAATTCAACACAGTTCTTTTTTTCCCCTCAAACCATGTTTGCTGATTCCCTTGATGTTCAGTTATATTGTCAATCTAGAAAAAAAGTTCTCAGAGTTGAAAAATCTCAGTGTCATTCAATATTACTATTTGAAGTAATGGGTATTTGTGTGAAGTCTGCCAACACCACGAGTAGTACAGTAGCACAGAGAAAACCTTTGGTATCCATAGTCATTTCTTGGTGGGCCTTGAAGAAGTGTCAAGCACCATTGTCTCAATGAATTTATAAAGGAAACCTTCAAAATGTTCAATTTCCAGAGGTCAACAGTACTTGAGGCAACAGGTACTCTAGAATGGAGTTCAGGTACTCTAGCACTTCAGAACAGAGGTCCTAGCGAGGTATTCCAGCCAGAACTGCAGGTGATGAAGGCAATGAAGGTGATGGTGCTCCTGGACCTCGTTGTTACTCCAGCGGTGGGGGCACCTTCTTGGAGTGAGAGCCCTGCATCCAGAGGTCAGCCCCTCATACTTCACAGGTTAACCAGGCCCAATCTCCCAGTTGGAGATCATGTCCAGCTTGTGTTGTTGAGTCAGGAAGCACCTGACAATGAAAGCAATTCGTCATGACTGTAAAAGCACCTTATCAGATACTGACAGTGGAACAATGAACATGTGCATAGGTCAGTCAAACAGTATTTCAGGTGGGCTCAGTTTGGCCACTCTGTCAGGGGTGCTTCTCCTGGCCAGTAGTAGTGCATCAATCCAGAACAGCTCAGCGTACGTACATATACTTTCAATTGCATTTTTCAATACCCCATTCTTGCGATTTACTGCACACACTACATAATGGTAGTTCTCAATGCCCTTGAAAAAGACATTTGATCACTCTGAAGCAAATGTTGGTTTATTGTCAGAACTCAAGAACTCAAATTAAGGCCACAGTCATAGTCCACTGTTCATTTCTGGAGTATGTCTCTAGTTCATTGTAATTTTTGTAAAAGGTTGGACCCAAATACTATAGGGAAATCCTAATTCAATGGCGTTAATAATCCTCTTAATCTCTTACCTCATGGAGTCTGCAGAAAAAGTTGTACCTTGATGGAAAAAGCTAATTGTTATATGGGGTAAATCAGTTAAACCATCCTTTCATCTTTCCACATACCTGATCCCACAGGCTATTGTACTACATGTGTGGTGTAATTCATAGCAAAAATCAATTGAAAAATAGGGCATGTAACATTCATCATCACACTTAATAGGACAATTCCTTCCAAATAAATGCTGTCAGGACATAGTTTTCATTACATATTATTTATTCAGGAAACAATTCCTATTATTGTAAACCATACTTGCATGATATTGGGAACTTGTAACTTAACTTGGTGAGGCTGAAGTGGTGCTAGGGGCATTTGCATTTTTAAATCATGAACACCTAGCCTAGATGTGTAGTGGATGCAGGCGCCCTTCTCCGTTCATGACTGCATCACTTTGGAACAAGGTATATTGAAACATGACATTCAATTTGTGCTGTGGGATACAAATTTCTCTTTTACTTCTTAGTGGAACATTTACACCAAAAACTTTGTTCATTATACATGAAAAAGTAATAGTAAAAAATAAAATAAAAATCACCATCAATGTGAATAGCCAGCCATCATAGTGTGTGATCAATATGGATATCATAAATGCACCATACTGCATCTTCTTCTATTACTCAATCACAAAACCCCTTTCCCACTTCCTGTCTCTTTCTCCATCTCTTAACTTACTCTATATCCTTCTAAACCCTTGCTCCCCTTCCTAAAAGTCAATCTTTGCACAAGGCTATCTCCTACTTGAGCAAATAGTCCACATTCTCCACCCACGCTATCCAGAATTACACATGCAAGTACCTTAATTCCCATTAACACATTAAAGGCGTTTTGGGGTCTGGGGATAACAAAATAACCAATAGGAGGCAAGAGACAGAAAAAAGAAAGAAAATGTAAAAATAGGTATTTTCAATACTCATTGCGCGTATGGAAAGTATACACTTGCAATCTGCTGACACATGGATGCAATCCATGTCACTGTACTTGACATACTATGATGTACCCCAAAAACTCCCATAAACAATGCAAACAACATAAAACAAAACACAGACAGACATATACGGAAAAATACATCTCCACGCCCATATTCTAAAACCTATGAAAAACATGGAATAAACAATTATTTTAACCATCAATAATATCTGTATATATATATATATATATATATATATATATATATATATATATATATATACATATATGTATATATATATATGTATATATATATATATGTATACATATATATCCTTGCATCTAGGGTGCATGGAAAAATCATGCAAATATTTATTAGGTATCAACATTCAGTTTGTACATTCGTTGTGCATCTTGTGCATTCTCCACTACCAAGAACAAATGCTAAACCCACTAGGTTATCCTGTGTACTGTGCACAGCACTTGTCCATGAAGGGATTTTGCGACAATATGTGGCTTTAAGTTTGGATCAAAACCCAGAATATGTGGTGAGTGTTAAAAGGGAAGTTAAGCTCCGCTGACATAGGTTAATGTGAAAGTGTTTGTATCTTTTAAGTCTGTTGATATCACAATTAATTTTACATTGTATGAATTGTGGCTATCACACTTTTCAGATTAGTGTGGAATTTTTGTACAGTTTGTCTTTGGAGCGGATAATCATCATATAGAAAAAGAACAGAAGCATGAGATGGAGATGTTCCCTGTCATGTACTTTTTTCTTGCTATTGTTAATAGTGACACACAATGAATAGTTGCAGCGAGGCTAGAGGGCCGCTTTGCTGAAAGCATCACTAACATTGGGTGCCACTTCCCCGTTTTCTTCAAACATGATGTTGCACATTTACGCCCTCCTTATAACGCAAGCACCGCAAAAGCAGCTGAAGCTTGAAACACATTCCAGCAACTCTTTTAGGCATCTCTTATCATGAATGCAAATTGATTATGGCCCTCTAACTATCCTAATGTTCTTGAAATGGACTATAGTGCTCTTTCTCAACCAATAACTAAGACATGGAGAACACTTTGAGCCTGTTGTTTCACTCTCTAATTCTCTAAATACCAAGGTGCCAGGAGGTACAAATTCTTGTAGTAGTAAATGAAACATTTGTCCATTAAGGTCTTGAATATATAATCTAAACATTCATATTTGTTCTACAACCTGCCGAATTTGAGACAGTATTTTTGCTAAACCCCATGTATTTAACTCACTTACAGTAAAACAAAACACACTAGAGGGCACGCTATACTTATCAGGCATATTTTTGTTCCTAAGGATACCTTCTAACAACATGCCCCAGACTCTAATGCAGTGGTCATAAACCTCTGTTTCCCAGGTTGTTGATGTGCGCTGGACTCTGTTATTGCTGTTTTTGTTACTCTGGGCACTTTACCACTGCTATCCAGTGCTAAAGTGCAAGTGCTCCTATACAAAAAGTGTATGTAATTGGTTCATCCATGATTGGCATATTTGATTTACTAGTAAGTCCCTAGTACAGTACACTCGAGGTGCCCAGGGCCTGTAAATCAAATGCTACCAGTTGGACTGCAGCACTGGTTGTGCCACCCACATTAGTAGCTCTGTAAACATGGCTCAGGCCTGCCACTGCAGTGTCTGTGTGTGCAGTTTTAAACTGTAAATTCGACTTAGCACGTGTACCCACTTGCAAGGCCTACACCTTCCCTTTTCCTGATTGTAAGGCATCCCTAAGGTCGGCCCTAGGTAGCCCCAAGGGCAGGGTTCAATGTATGGTTAAGGTCGTACATATAGTAATGTGTTTTATATGTCCTGAAAGTGAAATACTGCTATATTTCATTTTTCACTGTTGCAAGGCCTGTCCCTCTCATAGGTTAACATGGGGGCTACCTTTAAATATGATTAAAGTGTAGATTCCCCTCTGGGAGCAGACAGACATGTGGAGTGTGGGGTCTCTGAGCTCACAATTTAAAAATACATCTTTTAGTAAAGTTGATTTTAAGATTGTGTATTTGAAAATGCCACTTTTAGAAAGTGAACAGTTGCTTGCTTAAACCATTTCTGTGACTCTGCCTGTTTGTGGATTTCCTCTCTGGGTCATTTTGACAGTTGGGCTGGTTGCACCTCTCACTAGACAGTGACACAAAGGGAGCTGGGGTGTAGCCTGCATATCCTGATGAGTCATCTGTGCTAGGAGGGAGGGGAGGAGTGGTCACTCACTTCTGAAAGGGCTGAGCCTGCCCTCACACAATGCAGTCTCCAACTCCCTGGTGTGTGTCTGGGGCCTGGCCTGGGCAAGGCAGCATTTCACAAACAAGAGAGACTTTCCTTTGAAGTAAGCCTACTTCAAAGGGCAAAATGGGTATAAGAAGGGCACCCAAAACCACAGATTTTAGAACACTTCTGGAAACCAAGAGGAACCTCTGCCTGGAGAAGAGCTGAAGAGCTAAGGAAGAAGAGCTGCCCTGCCTGTGACTGTGCTTTGTGGAGCTATCCTGCAGTTGCTGTTTCTGCCTGTGCAAGAGGACAAAGACTGGACTTTGTGTTGCCTTCCTTCTTGTGAAGAACTTGCCAAGGGCTTGAATTAGAGCTTGCCTCCTGTTGTTGAAGTCTCAGGGACAGCAAAGACTTCTCTCTACCAGCACCTTGAGCCTCTGCTGAGATTCCTACTCTGCCAAGTAGTGCCCATCCAGTTCCTGGGACCCTGAAAGGAGAAGCTGGCAGCCCAAGAGTGAGAGATCCACGCACAGACTGCCGTGAAGGGAAAAGATCGAGGTAGGTCGCTCCCCCTGCCGCTGCAGCTCCTCCAAGTTCCCGAGTTCCTGTGTTCCTGAGACCCACCTAACTGTAAGTACCCCCCTCCTCCCAGCCCCTCGCCCTGCCCCGCGCCACTCACCTTCTCTCCTGCTCCTGCTTCTTTTCCTCCTCTCTGTCTCTTCCTCCTCGCTCCCCCTCTGCAATCTTCTTCTGTGTTCTTCTGTTCTTCTCTTCTGTTCTTCTGTTCTTCCCTTCTGTTCTTCTGTGTTCTTCCGGTCTTCTGTGTTCTTCTTCTCTGTTCTTCTCGGTGCTTCTGTGTTCTTCTTCTCGGTTCTTCTCTGTTCTTCTCTGTTCTTCTCTGTTCTTCTCTGCTCTTCTGCTCTTCCGATCTTCTGTGCTTTTGTCTTCTGTTCTTCTGTTCTTCTGTTCTTCTGTTCTTCTGTCTTCTGTACTTCTGGTCTTCTGTCTTCTGCTCTTCCGGTCTTCTGTTCTTCTGTCTTCTGTTCTTCTGTCTTCTGTTCTCCTGTCTTCGGCTCTTCTACCTCCTCCGTCTTCTTCCCCCGAGCCTGCCCTCCTGCTCCTTCCGCATCCCCCTCCCTCACTCGCCTCCCCCTCTCTCACCCCTAGCTAACCCGTTCGCTATCTACCTCCCTCACTCCTCCTATCTTCCTATCTCTCTAGCTCCCTATCTCACTATCTAACTCCCCCACTCTCCACCTCCTCCTACCTACCTATCTGTCTATCTATCTATTTCCCTATCTATCGACTTCTCTATCTATTTTCTCTATCTATTTCTCTATCTCTCCCCCCCTCCCGCCACCCCCTCTACTACCTATCTCCCTATCCTCTCACTCTACCTCTCTCCCTCACCCACCTCTACAACCCCCCCTCCCCTATCTTCACAACCCTACTCCTATCTCTCTCCCTAATCTCCAAACCTCCTAACACTCACCCTCCTCAACCCTAAACCCCCTCCCCCAGCTCCTCTCACTCTACCTGTCCCCCCCCCTCCCTCGCGCTTTCCCACCGCGACCTCCTGCACGCCCCCGCCCCCCAGCTCCCATTCGCCCCCAGCTGACCCCTCCCCCCCCTCCTACCTCTTATGGCGGCCGCTGCGCGACAGTGGTAGTGACCCTTGACCCAAGGGTAGGTCGCTCCCCCTGCCGCTGCAGCTCCTCCTAGTTCCCGAGTTCCTGTGTTCCTGAGACCCACCTAACTGTAAGTACCCCCCTCCTCCCAGCCCCTCGCCCTGCCCCGCGCCACTCACCTTCTCTCCTGCTCCTGCTTCTTTTCCTCCTCTCTGTCTCTTCCTCCTCGCTCCCCCTCTGCAATCTTCTTCTGTGTTCTTCTGTTCTTCTCTTCTGTTCTTCTGTTCTTCCCTTCTGTTCTTCTGTGTTCTTCCGGTCTTCTGTGTTCTTCTTCTCTGTTCTTCTCGGTGCTTCTGTGTTCTTCTTCTCGGTTCTTCTCTGTTCTTCTCTGTTCTTCTCTGTTCTTCTCTGTTCTTCTGCTCTTCCGATCTTCTGTGCTTCTGTCTTCTGTTCTTCTGTTCTTCTGTTCTTCTGTTCTTCTGTTCTTCTGTCTTCTGTTCTTCTGTCTTCTGTTCTCCTGTCTTCGGCTCTTCTACCTCCTCCGTCTTCTTCCCCCGAGCCTGCCCTCCTGCTCCTTCCTCATCCCCCTCCCTCACTCGCCTCCCCCTCTCTCACCCCTAGCTAACCCGTTCGCTATCTACCTCCCTCACTCCTCCTATCTTCCTATCTCTCTAGCTCCCTATCTCACTATCTAACTCCCCCACTCTCCACCTCCTCCTACCTACCTATCTGTCTATCTATCTATTTCCCTATCTATCGACTTCTCTATCTATTTTCTCTATCTATTTCTCTATCTCTCCCCCCCTCCCGCCACCCCCTCTACTACCTATCTCCCTATCCTCTCACTCTACCTCTCTCCCTCACCCACCTCTACAACCCCCCCTCCCCTATCTTCACAACCCTACTCCTATCTCTCTCCCTAATCTCCAAACCTCCTAACACTCACCCTCCTCCACCCTAAACCCCCTCCCCCAGCTCCTCTCACTCTACCTGTCCCCCCCCCCCCCTCGCGCTTTCCCGCCGCGACCTCCTGCACGCCCCCGCCCCCCAGCTCCCATTCGCCCCCAGCTGACCCCTCCCCCCCCCTCCTACCTCTTATGGCGGCCGCTGCGCGACAGTGGTAGCGACCCTTGACCCAAGGGTAGGTCGCTCTCCCTGCCGCTGCAGCTCCTCCAAGTTCCCGAGTTCCTGTGTTCCTGAGACCCACCTAACTGTAAATACCCCCCTCCTCCCAGCCCCTCGCCCTGCCCCGCGCCACTCACCTTCTCTCCTGCTCCTGCTTCTTTTCCTCCTCTCTGTCTCTTCCTCCTCGCTCCCCCTCTGCAATCTTCTTCTGTTCTTCTGTTCTTCCCTTCTGTTCTTCTGTGTTCTTCCGGTCTTCTGTGTTCTTCTTCTCTGTTCTTCTCGGTGCTTCTGTGTTCTTCTTCTCGGTTCTTCTCTGTTCTTCTCTGTTCTTCTCTGTTCTTCTGCTCTTCCGATCTTCTGTTCTTCTGTTCTTCTGTTCTTCTGTTCTTCTGTCTTCTGTTCTTCTGGTCTTCTGTCTTCTGCTCTTCCGGTCTTCTGTTCTTCTGTCTTCTGTTCTTCTGTCTTCTGTTCTCCTGTCTTCGGCTCTTCTACCTCCTCCGTCTTCTTCCCCCGAGCCTGCCCTCCTGCTCCTTCCTCATCCCCCTCCCTCACTCGCCTCCCCCTCTCTCACCCCTAGCTAACCCGTTCGCTATCTACCTCCCTCACTCCTCCTATCTTCTTATCTCTCTAGCTCCCTATCTCACTATCTAACTCCCCCACTCTCCACCTCCTCCTACCTACCTATCTGTCTATCTATCTATTTCCCTATCTATCGACTTCTCTATCTATTTTCTCTATCTATTTCTCTATCTCTCCCCCCCTCCCGCCACCCCCTCTACTACCTATCTCCCTATCCTCTCACTCTACCTCTCTCCCTCACCCACCTCTACAACCCCCCCTCCCCTATCTTCACAACCCTACTCCTATCTCTCTCCCTAATCTCCAAACCTCCTAACACTCACCCTCCTCCACCCTAAACCCCCTCCCCCAGCTCCTCTCACTCTACCTGTCCCCCCCCCTCCCTCGCGCTTTCCCGCCGCGACCTCCTGCACGCCCCCGCCCCCCAGCTCCCATTCGCCCCCAGCTGACCCCTCCCCCCCCCTCCTTCCTCTTATGGCGGCCGCTGCGCGACAGTGGTAGCGACCCTTGACCCAAGGGTAGGTCGCTCCCCCTGCCGCTGCAGCTCCTCCAAGTTCCCGAGTTCCTGTGTTCCTGAGACCCACCTAACTGTAAGTACCCCCCTCCTCCCAGCCCCTCGCCCTGCCCCGCGCCACTCACCTTCTCTCCTGCTCCTGCTTCTTTTCCTCCTCTCTGTCTCTTCCTCCTCGCTCCCCCTCTGCAATCTTCTTCTGTGTTCTTCTGTTCTTCTCTTCTGTTCTTCTGTTCTTCCCTTCTGTTCTTCTGTGTTCTTCCGGTCTTCTGTGTTCTTCTTCTCTGTTCTTCTCGGTGCTTCTGTGTTCTTCTTCTCGGTTCTTCTCTGTTCTTCTCTGTTCTTCTGCTCTTCCGATCTTCTGTGCTTCTGTCTTCTGTTCTTCTGTTCTTCTGTTCTTCTGTCTTCTGTTCTTCTGGTCTTCTGTCTTCTGTCTTCTGCTCTTCCGGTCTTCTGTTCTTCTGTCTTCTGTTCTTCTGTCTTCTGTTCTCCTGTCTTCGGCTCTTCTACCTCCTCCGTCTTCTTCCCCCGAGCCTGCCCTCCTGCTCCTTCCTCATCCCCCTCCCTCACTCGCCTCCCCCTCTCTCACCCCTAGCTAACCCGTTCGCTATCTATCTACCTCCCTCACTCCTCCTATCTTCCTATCTCTCTAGCTCCCTATCTCACTATCTAACTCCCCCACTCTCCACCTCCTCCTACCTACCTATCTGTCTATCTATCTATTTCCCTATCTATCGACTTCTCTATCTATTTTCTCTATCTATTTCTCTATCTCTCCCCCCCTCCCGCCACCCCCTCTACTACCTATCTCCCTATCCTCTCACTCTACCTCTCTCCCTCACCCACCTCTACAACCCCCCCTCCCCTATCTTCACAACCCTACTCCTATCTCTCTCCCTAATCTCCAAACCTCCTAACACTCACCCTCCTCCACCCTAAACCCCCTCCCCCAGCTCCTCTCACTCTACCTGTCCCCCCCCTCCCTTGCGCTTTCCCGCCGCGACCTCCTGCACGCCCCCGCCCCCCAGCTCCCATTCGCCCCCAGCTGACCCCTCCCCCCCCCTCCTACCTCTTATGGTGGCCGCTGCGCGATAGCGCAGCGGGCGCGCGCAGCGGGCACGCCGCTGGCGCGCCGGAGGCAAGCCCGTCTGCGCCCGTCCGCGCCTGGCCCGCGCCCAGCGCCACGACCCCTGGTCCCCAGCTCCCCCAAGCCCCGCTGATCCGCTACGACCCCACCACCCTCCACGCCCTCAACCCAGGGCGCTCCAAAACCTGCTTCCTAGCTCACCCCAAACGCACCCACGGACCCTTCGCCTGCAACTCCTGCAAACGCATCTTCCACCACGCAACTACCACGACCACAAGCCCACGCGCCATCAACCACCTCAAGTGCATCCTGATCAACGCTCGTTCCGTCCACAAGCACGCCGTTGAACTTTGGGACCTCCTGGACTCCACAGCCCCGGACGTCGCCTTCATCACGGAGACATGGATGAACGCCTCCTCTGCTCCAGACATCGCTACCCGCCATCCCCGAAGGCTACAAGATCTCCAGAAAAGACCGCACCAACCAAGTAGGAGGAGGTGTCGCCATCATCTTCAAAGACTCCATCAGCGTCACCACCTCCACCGAAGACCCCCCCTCGCCGCTGAACACCTGCATTTTCAGATTCGCACCGACCCAAGGACCACCCTCAGAGGATCCCTCGTCTACCGTCCTCCCGGACCTCGCGCCTCTTTCAGCGACGCCATCGCCGACTTCATCTCCCCGCACGCCCTCGCCTCACCGGACTACATCCTCCTAGGCGACCTCAACTTCCATCTGGAACAAAACAACGACCCCAACACCACCACCCTGCTCGACAACCTCGCCAACCTCGGCCTCAAACAACTGGTGAACACCGCCACCCACATCGCCGGACACACGCTCGACCCTATCTTCTCCGCCAGCAAACACGTCTTCTTCAGCCACACCTCTGCCCTACACTGGACCGACCACAGCTGCGTCCACTTCACATTCCGACGCGAGACCTCCCACCTCCGCACTCAACCCACCCCTCGTCGACAGTGGAACAAGATCCCTGAAGAGCAACTCTTCTCCGCTCTCGCTGCCAACCAACCCACCCTCACCACCGACCCCAACGACGCAGCTCTCAACCTCACAAACTGGATCTCCAACTGCGCTGACAACCTTGCTCCCCTCAAACGCACGCATCGACAGACCAACACCAAAAAACATCTCTGGTTCTCTGACACCCTCAAAGAATCAAAGAAAACTTGTCGTGCCCTTGAGAAGGCCTGGCGCAAGGACCACACCGCGGACAACATGACCGCCCTCAAGAACGCTACACGCGAACACCACCACCTGATCCGCACTGCCAAAAGGAACTTTTTCACCGACAGACTAGACAAAAACAGCCACAACAGCAGAGAACTCTTCAGCATCGTCAAAGAGTTCTCCAACCCCAGCGCCAGCGCCAACGCCGTCACGCCCTCACAGGATTTGTGCGAATCCCTCGCCACTTTCTTCCATCGCAAGATCAGCGACCTCCACGACAGCTTCGGACACCAGACCCAACCATACACCACTGAACCCGCTTCCCCGGACATCACCCTCAACAACTGGACCCACATCAACACGGAAGAAACCAAATCCATCATGAACTCTATCCACTCCGGCGCCCCTTCGGACCCCTGCCCGCACTTCATCTTTAACAAAGCCGACGACATCATCGCCCCGCACCTCCAGACCGTCATCAACTCTTCTTTTTCTTCTGCTACCTTCCCCGAATGCTGGAAGCACGCTGAAGTCAACGCCCTACTAAAGAAACCTACGGCTGACCCAAGCGACCTGAAAAACTTCCGCCCCATCTCTCTTCTACCTTTCCCAGCCAAGGTAATAGAAAAGACCGTCAACAAACAGCTGACCACCTTCCTGGAAGACAACAACCTGCTCGACCCTTCACAAACCGGATTCCGAACCAACCTCAGCACGGAAACCGCCCTCATCTCAGTCACAGACGACATCAGAACCCTGATGGACAACGGTGAAACAGTCGCCCTCATTCTCCTCGACCTCTCGGCTGCCTTTGACACCGTCTGTCACCGCACCCTAATCACCCGCCTACGCTCCACCGGGATCCAAGGCCAGGCCCTGGACTGGATCGCCTCCTTCCTCGCTAACCGCTCCCAAAGAGTTTACCTCCCTCCGTTTCGCTCAGAACCCACCAAGATCATCTGCGGCGTACCTCAAGGCTCATCGCTCAGCCCGACACTCTTCAATGTCTACATGAGCCCCCTCGCCGACATCGTACGCAAGCACGACATCATCATCACCTCCTACGCCGACGACACCCAACTTGTACTCTCCCTCACCAAGGACCCCGCCAGCGCCAAGACCAACCTACAAGAGGGTATGAAGGACGTCGCAGATTGGATGAGGCTCAGCCGCCTAAAGCTGAACTCTGAAAAAACGGAAGTCCTCATCCTCGGCAACACCCCGTCCGCCTGGGACGACTCCTGGTGGCCCACGGCCCTCGGCACCGCACCGACCCCCGCAGACCACGCCCGCAACCTCGGCTTCATCTTGGACCCTCTTCTCACCATGACCAAGCAAGTCAACGCCGTGTCCTCCGCCTGCTTCCTCACTCTCCGCATGCTCCGCAAGATCTTCCGCTGGATCCCCGCCGACACCAGAAAAACCGTGACCCACGCCCTTGTCACGAGTCGCCTGGACTACGGCAACACCCTCTACGCCGGGACCACCGCCAAACTCCAAAACCGCCTGCAACGCATCCAAAACGCCTCGGCCCGCCTCATCCTCGACGTACCCCGCAACAGCCACATCTCCGCACACCTGAGACACCTGCATTGGCTCCCAGTCAGCAAAAGGATCACCTTCCGTCTTCTCACCCACGCACACAAAGCCCTCCACAACAAGGGACCGGAATACCTCAACAGACGCCTCAGCTTCTACGTCCCCACCCGCCCCCTCCGCTCCGCTGGCCTCGCACTTGCTGCCGTCCCTCGCACCCGCCGCTCCACGGCGGGTGGGAGATCTTTCTCCTTCCTGGCGGCCAAGACCTGGAACTCCCTCCCCACCAGCCTCAGGACCACCCAGGACCACTCCGCTTTCCGGAGACTCCTAAAGACTTGGCTGTTCGAGCAGCGATAACCCCCCCTTTCCCTCCTAGCGCCTTGAGACCCGCACGGGTGAGTAGCGCGCTTTATAAATGTTAATGATTTGATTTGATTTGATCTGCGGCTGAAAAATCGAAGCGCCTCCAGCTTCACGGCTGAAAATCAATGCTCGCCTGTAATGCAACCGGAAGATCGAGGCCCACGGCTGGGGAAACGACGTGCAGCATCGCTGACGGAGTCTGGTGAGATCGCAACCCACGCTGCGTGGTTTTCGGAACATCGTGCGGCAGGATTTCTGACGCAAGCATCGCTGGGCGTGAAATAACAACACAAGGCCTGCCCGGACCTGAGAGTGCGGTTCAAATCGACGCATCGCTCTCCTGCGGAGAGAAGAAACGATGCACGCCAACTCGACTGAAGGAGGAACGACTCAAGGCTCACTTACAGTAAAACAAAACATATTAGAGGGCACGGTATACTTACCAGGCATATTTTGGTTTCTAAGGATACCTTCTAACAACATGCCCCAGACTCTAATGCAGTAGTCATAAACATCATAAAAGAGAGAAAAGTCTTTCACTGCCCAATCATGTACTACGAACAGTAATTCATCAAGCTCATCTCGGGAATCCACTGATAGAGGCCATTGCAGCACTTCAAGTTGTATGGGAAGGGGTTGTGCCCGCTCATTCTGGTCCCATTTATTATGACGAACCTCATTCAATTTCTGGAATAAATGATAGTAATGTATACCCACCATTCGCATTTAAGTAGCCATTTCCAAAATGAGCCAATTAAGTACAGAGGCTGTCATTGGGGATAGGAAATAAGGAACGTTGCATTTCTGAGGTCAAATGAGACCATTCGTCACACAGGAGGAAATTCCTTCACCTTCTTTGGAACACTGGTGAATAATATTTTAGAGAGCTTGATGAGCAATTGTCAAGTCTCAATAAGCAGCTTGAAATATGCTGTAAAATGTATCCTCATGCACTAAAAGCTGGAAGTCGCTGGTTGTGAGTTCTTTATGGATTAATTGAAAAACACATTTGTAGGACTCATTTCCTGCACTCTAGTATAGGGTGGCGGTCTCTTTGGCACTTCCACACTATGAGCTTGTCAGAAAAGGTTCATGGAACCCAGCAATTCCCCAATCACCCATGAGTCTAAGTGAAGTCGATTGACCATTACTTGCGAGAGTCCACCTCGGAAAAAAATGTATGGATGACAGAGCGAACTCTCTACTTAGCTACATAGCTTCCTGATTTGGACATAAATCCCAAGTAATTGGTTCCATGTGCTCTATTTCAAATCAGCCTATGTCAGACACAACCCCCTCAAACTATACCATTAGTAGAGAAGTTGACTTATGTTCGTCTAATATCCGCTTATTATCTTGGAATGTAGCTGGCTTACACCAGAAACTGATTGACCCTGCATGGAACAAATTCATGGATGCATACCATGTTTGCTTTCTCCATGAAACATGGGCATCGACCCAAATGCATAGGCCAGGATCCATCATTTACAGTATAGCCAAAAGCCAGTATAACTTTGGTGGGTTACAAATCTCATTGAACTGTTTAATTAAAAGATTAGATATTCTATCCGCAGACATATTGGAATTACTGTCTAGGCTACTAGTGGGTTCTGTGCCATTATTGTTAATGTCTACAATTGCATCCTCCCTAAGAACAAAGGGCCATATGTACGAATACTTTTTCCCATAGACATAGAATGGGTAAAAACCTTTGCAACATCTGGCCCAAAGAGTCAACTACATTAAAATTTCTTGGCAATTCCAAAACTTTCATCTCTAATCGGTCGCCTACCTTGTGGTGATTTTAACACTACACACGAACCGCTTGCTTGCATGAACAACTTTACACAATGGAAAGTTGAGACAATAGGTATTCCAACTCTAGAGGGTGAACCAATTTTGCAGTAACCCTCACTGACATTGTTACATGGCCTGAGGGCATGCAACGAAAGGTCTAATTCGGACATGGACAGAGTTTAATCCTTTCGAAGAGGCAATTATAAAAGTAGAATTAACTATGTCATATAATTGCCATTAGACTATTGGGCAAATTTATTGACTTCAAATTTGTCCCCAGGGTGGATAGTGACCATATTTTTGTAGTGCTTATGCTCAAAGGCAGACATACTTCAGGACTCTGCAGATCTGCGTTCAAGTAACTACCCAGAGCCCAGCGTTTGCAATAATAGAAAATGAGTTAAATGGCTAAGCCTAAGATCTAACCCCACCACACTAGCAAGTATCTATGGCTCTTTTAACGTTATTTTTGCTCCATTTGAACAGCTACCTGCAAGTGATATACTAATAATAGAGCTTCACACAACACTTTTCACTTTACTCAAAAATGTTTCATCTACACCAAAACATATAGTCAAAATTAAAACCACCCCATGTTTTTTGCAGCAAATGTTGCAAGGCTAAATTGCATCTTATTTTAGCTTATAAATCCCAAAACCTAAATCCAATTAGTAATACCAGATCATTATACAAGTGCATTCTGGTGAGAAAGAAAACAGGGTTGGGATGAGGGCAATTGGCAGAATTTATTGGAGGCTTCCCGAAACAACAATGTTGGATTTTGGCACATTATAGCCCATGGCAGCTTGGCTACAGGCATTTTGACCGACCATTACTTGAAACCTAATCTTTGGGTCAAACACTTTTCTAAACCTTACTTCAATTATGAGTCTTCTGAGGCTGATATACTGGATTTGGAAATGACCCTTCTCTCAAAGGCAATCCCCTTTAAAGAACGTGTGGTCTACTCATAGTCAAATGTAATCAAAGCTGTTGAGTCTTCACCTGGGCAAGTCCCAGATTAAGACTTGGTACCAGGGGACGCGTTTAGATCAGAGATTGATATTTGGGCACCCTACATTAATCTATTTGGCAAATGCGATTCTTGATGGTGCTGACATACCTGGCAGGGGCACACATTATCCCAATTTATAACAAGGGTGATAGTGGAGTTTACGTGAGTTATTTACCTATAAGCCTCCTTGACAACCTGCAAAAAATATTTTGCAGGCAATGTTTGGATCGATTGCAGGGTTGGATGGATAGTGCCTAGGTACTATCCCCTTTTCAGGCTGGGTTTCATCCCAAGATTAACACCAGGGGCCAAGCATTCCATTTTTGCACTCATAATTTGGAAATGCATCATTTTGTCCAAAGATCATTTGCACGTAGCCTTTATTTAGATATGGCCTGCTTTTAATATTGTCCCCAACAAGAAGCTGTTGGAGGGCCTTGGAACAATGTGTGTGCCATCACACATACTAAATACTATAATCAGGCTTCATCATTTCAACTATCCCCTGGTTAGAAGTGGCAAAGAGGGCGAGCTGACTACCCCCATTCCAATTCACAAGGTGGGGGTTTCAGGGCTGTTTCCTTGTGCCCGTCCTGTTCTCTCTGTATATCATTGGTGTCATAGCCTACTTAAACAGTGGTTACCAACTCCCCTAAACGAAATGGTACAAAGGTTTCAGCACTGATGACACACTTTTACTTTTTAGAACTCCCTAAAGCCTGCAAACCCTTATAAATAGTTTTGATGAATTCTGCAAGCTTAGAGGAATGTAAATTAACACTCTAAAACGAAGTGCATGGTATACAATTGGCATAAAGGTTGTAGGGGGCAAATTGCCGTTAAGAATATGAACAAACCGTTGGTTGTTTAGGCCTAGAAAGTGGCCAGCTCTCTGACATGGGGACTACAAGTCCAAAGAAACAGCCTCTTCCACACAATCTAGATCTGTCTCTTCAGTCCTCCAAATTTGTGAGCTTAAGGACCAATCAGCAGCCCTGTATAGGTAGAAATGTGTTGCATTGCTAACACGAATGCTCTGTTTCCAAAGGAGAATAATTTTCTTGAAACTTTACTAAATCTTCTGAGGGCTCACCATCTATGCCTTTGCTTTTTGATGCTGGGCATCTTACTGCCCTGCAGCCACTCCTCTTTTGGCTTAGACTGTGGTCCCATCATGATTTGGAACCATACAGAGCTGAGCTGATAATGAAAGTAGATACCAACCTAAGCATAGGATGGCTCCAACATGTGAAATCATGGAGTATTGAACTGGGATTTTAGTTGTTGTGGACTGATCCCTCCACTGTTAGGAAATCACTGAAAAGTACCCTATGTAAGAGATACTGGGACTTTCTCTCTATTTAGAGAAATAATTTTCCTGATTGGTTTCTGAGCCATAAACCATTGCCCAATTTTGAAAGCTTTCTCAACTAGGTTTATCCACCGTTCGCAAAAAGCCTCTATGTTAAATTTAGGCTTGGTATTCTAACTGCGAAAGCTTTTTCTGCGAAATGGACTTTTATTTTAGATGCTACCTCCACTTGTGATTTCTGTGCCAGCATCCCGAGAGCACTGAGTATGTGCTATTATTCTGCTCTGCCTATTGTAGACCTAGGCACAAGTGGGTTCCTCACTATTCTTAAATCTTGGCATAAGAAACTATCAAGTGGCATATAGAACTTTTAGATCTGACACAAACAGATTTATTGTATTTGGAGTGAGCACATTTTTACAGTCTGCATGTATTCTGAGCAAGCGAAGATGAGACTTGCTAGACTCCTAGAGAAATATTGTCAAAGGAAGTTAACTGTTTTGCCAATTGACTATATACATTTTTTTTTTATGATTTTATATTTTAGGTCAGCACTTTACTTATGTGTGGTGTAAAGTATGTAATGTTTATATCTTTTAGGGACCCCCAGAAAATGGGTAGTGATAACGCGTCCCGCCCTAGATAATTTGCTTAGTCTGGGACTCGTTTTAGGCCAATGAATCTTTTGACCCTGATTGGGGACTCCTTAAGATGAGATAACTAATCAACATGTCAATCCATAGATCAATAACCTCATCAATATTCACAATAGCAAATCAATCAAATTAGTTAATGACATTAATAAGAATCGAAACACACCATGACCTTTCAGCCATGAATAACCACACAGAATTTAGTATAGCCTTAGAACCCGCCGTAGCGGGCTCTACCGGCTATTAAAGGCCCGCTCCCCGCGTTAAATGCCCGAGCCGAAGGCGAGGGCATTTAACAAGGGAGAGGGACTTTAATAGCCGGTAGAGCCCGCTACGGCGGGTTCTAAGGCTATTAGAACATTCTGCCACACAGGGCAGAATGTTCTATTAAAAAAAAAAAAAAATTCACGGAGCCCGAGGGGATTTAAATCCCCTCGGGCTCCGTGAGGCTTTGTTCACAGCTGTTGCTGTGAACAAAGCGAACATTGGAATGTTGGCGCTGCGGGCTTTTACCGGCCTGTAAAAGCCCGCAGCAGTCCATTGTCTTCAATGGACATGCCAACATTCGAATGTTCTAATAAGATTTATGATATTTATTCCCTGTTGATTACACTCTACTAGCAAGTTTATTAATCTCAAAACCAGAAAACACATTAGCACTGTCACAATATGGCAACTCGAATAAGATTTCAGCAAAGCAAAAATCATAAACATTAGAACAAACATGGAAGTCAACATGGATTAACTTTAGCAGAATATCATTAGCGCATTATTCAACAAACCATTGATTTAGTCATTTGTCTATTTGCGTCCATTTAGTGAACCCCTTAACTAGCTCGAATTAGCATTGGCATGTTAGGCTTAATGCAAAACAATTTAGCAACACAAATTTAGAAAACATCTATCTATGGTCTCTATCAAAAGAAGCAGTTGGTACCTAGAAAGGAAAGGCAAACAGACAATTAAAATTTCATCATCATATAGTTACCCTCCGTAATGGGTCAGCATACAGAGTCAGTCTTCGTCCTCAGGACATCAGGTGATTCGCCATCAGCCAGGAAACGCAACGAAGTTCAGCAAGACAGGCAATACGGCACACTTCCCTCATAAGGAGGAAAAGTATAGAACGGGCAAGGCAAGGGTAAGGATGGTTTGAAGAGTCAAAAGTCAGAGTAACGAAGTGGCTAGGTGATAGCACAGAAAGGCACGTAATGGCAATGACAAATAGTGGCTCGAAATGGCTGATTTCTCCTTGTGACACAGGATTATATCAATCCTGTTGTGCAGTCCCCTAATTTCCAATTGGGCAAATTTTGGTGCATCATTATCTCCATCCGATAATCAGATAGTCACCTCATTAGGATTGTCACTTTAGAACAGTTCTCACATAGTTTATTGGCTCCTGTAATTGACGTCTCCAACGGGTAGAATGTCAGCTACAAACTTTATTCTCGCGGTCCCAGTCAGTAGCTCCATTGTCTTTACCAGTTCAGGCGACCTTGTACCTGTTGCAAGATTACACTGTTCCATTCGGCAAGAATGTCTCCTTGAGCAAGTCGAATCTCATGAGAAAAGAATTTACTACGGTTACACACATCTTCTAGCTTCTGGAAAAATACGGCTACATGTCCTTCAGCAAGTCAGCACCTTGCACGTTAGAAAAACACATTTAATATGAGACCGGCAGCTAGGCCCCGACTCATGCTAACTAAGGCCTAGTTATTAAAAAAATGTGGGTGACATCTTAACATATAACTCTTAATGCTAGTACAAAATCATACATTAGTACATTAATAATTCATCATTAGTCAATTTCATTTAATCATAGTATACATTGGTGGCCACTCCCCGTGGGCACATTTCAAACACGCGTTTAGTAAAAGTACAGCAATACAATTTCTATGCGGCATGATTAGGCATTAATTCGCAAACATTTCATGTTAATTTTGATTATAATAACTAGACTCCAACAGTAGTCACTGTCTGATCCTCCAAACATGAAAAAAGAGGTAATGCTATGTAAAAGTACATATCCTTTTAATTTGGTTTTATCATGTATAATGAATTTAATTTTATTGTGTGATTTATGGGATTAAACCTCGAAATAAACACATTTGATGATGATAGCTTGTGGTGGACCATCATCTACCCCAACTATTAATCCACTTTTTCACAATAACCATCAATACTGTGATATGTTATTGAGCGAAAACTACATTAACTCATCAGAAAAACACACGTTTTGAGAAATAAAACGAGTTGCAGTTTACGAAGACTGGGTTTGCCTGCAATTTCTGTACTGAATAATAATCAAGGTTAGGCAACTGTACAACCTGTGTCTAATTAAATATATGTCTTTCACACACGAGTGGTGTTGCGGTCACAGCGCTATTTGTCAATTTGGTAACATCACCATCTGCTTTTGTTGCTCATGTTAATGTTACACATACAATCAGAATGTGATCTGTTTAGTTGTGTTCACATATTGTTTTTATCCATAGGTTGTGTGATTTACTTCCCTCAAACGACCGCCTATTAGGACCCTGAATGCGTGAGTACAAATGCTGACCGTATAGGGATCTAATACAGCCCCAGTGAAGTCCTTTGACCCGTATGGGCAATCAAGAGGGCTGAAACATGTTGGCATAAGGTAGTGGATATATGAGTCGTTGAACTGAAAGACATGCCCCACTCCTATTTTTATTCTTACTTAGGGAAGCCAGATTTTAGTTTAACCCCAATGTTATATTATTCTGGGTCCCTGCAGTTATCCATTAACATTATTAAGAACTCCCTCATCTTGGAAGCGAGTCCTTCCTGGTAGTACCCATTTACCAGAAGGGTGTAAGGTTACCCATGATGAAGAATACCACAAAATAGTAGGTGGGGTTTCAGTGCTTAATTTGTAAATAAAGATGTGCCGGTGCCCAAAGCCCTCCTTGCAAACACTCAGCTGCTGCAATTAATTGTGCGAGCAGGGAATACTGAGGCGGCATAATCCTGAAGGCACCTCGGGCCTCTTCAATCCATTTAAAGCCACTCCCTGCCTCTTCAGCTCATTCTAGCAGCTTTCTACTTTCTCCCTTTTTGTCGCTTTTTCCTTTTTCCCTTCCTCCGTCTTTCCCATACGTGTCTTTTGCTCGCAGCAAATGCTTGACGCAGAAGAATAAGCCACTGCCCTCAAAAATAAGTGCCGGTGCTCAGCACCGGAAACAACAAGCACAAATTAAGCACTGTGGGGTTTCCTTATCCAGAACATCTGGGACTGATGGGACTCTAACAGTTCAATACAGACAATGAGACAAGGTTGAATGATTACCTGTGATAAGTGTAGGAAGGTACCATCTTGCCTGGCATGTTACCCCCATTTTTACATGTATGTAAGTTTGTTTTTGCCTGTCTAACTGGGATCCTGATAGCCAGGACCCCAGTGCTCATAGTTTGTGGCCTGAATGTGTTGATCTGTGTAGTGACTAACTGTGCCACTGAGGCTATGCTAACCATAACCTCAGTGCTTATGCTCTCTCTGCCTTTAAATTTGTCACTATAGGCTAGTGACCACTTTTACCAATTTCAATTGGCACACTGGAACACCCTTATAATTCCCTAGTATATGTTACCTAGGTGCCCAGGGTATTGGGGTTCCAGGAGATCCCTATGGGCTGCAGCATTTCTTTTGCGACCCACAGGGAGCTCAGACAAACTTTTACACAGGACTGCCACTGCAGCCTGAGTGAAATAACGCACATGTTATTTCACAGCCATTTTCACTGCATTTAAGTAACTTATAAGTCACATATATGTCTAACCTTCACTTGCTGAAGGTTAGGTGCAAGGTTATTAGGTGTGAGGGCACCCTTGCACTAGCAAAGGTGCCCTCACGTGGTTCAGGGCCATTTCCCCAGAATTTGTGAGTGCGGGGACATCATTACACGCGTGCACTACATAAAGGTCAATACCTATACGTAGCTTCACAATGCTAACTCTGAATATGGCCATGTAACATGTCTAAGATCATGGAATTGTCCTCCCATGCCAAATCTGGTATTGGGGTGACAATCCCATTCATCCCCGGGGCTCCACTATAGACCCCGGGTACTGCTAAACCAGCTCTTTGGGGTTTTCTCTGCAGCTACTGCTGCTGCCACCCCACAGACAGGGTTCTGCCCTCCTGGGGTCTGGGTAGCCCAGTCCCAGGAAGGCAGAACAAAGAATTTCCTCTGAGAGAGAGTGTTACACCCTCTCCCTTTGGAAATAGGTGTTAAGGGCTGGGGAGGGGTAGCCTCTCCCAGCCTCTGGAAATGCTTTGAAGGGCACAGATGGTGCCCTCCTTGCATAAGCCAGTCTACACCGATTCAGGGAACCCCCAGTCTCTGCTCTGGTGCGAAACTGGACAAAGGAAAGGGGAGTGACCACTCCCCTGTCCATCACCACCCCAGGGGTGGTGCTCAGAGCTCCTCCAGTGTGTCCCAGACCTCTGCCATCTTGGATCCAGAGGTGTGAGGGCACTCTGGAGGCCTCTGAGTGGCCAGTGCCAGCAGGTGACGTCAGAGACCCCTCCTGATATGTGCTTACCTGACTTGGTGGCCAATCCTCCTCTGAGGGCTATTTAGGGTCTCTCCTGTGGGCTTTTCCTCAGATAACAACTTGCAAGAATTCACCACAGTTCCTCTGCACCTCTCTCTTCGACTTCTGCCAATGATGGACCGCTGACTGCTCCAGGACGCCTGCAAAACTGCAACAAAGTAGCAAGAAGACTACCGGCGTCATAGTAGCGCCTAATCCTGCCGGCTTTCTCTACAGTTTCCTGGTGGTGCATGCTTTGGGGGCTGCCTGCCTTCATCCTGCCCTGGAAGCCACGAAGAAATCTCCCAAACGTCAGTGTCACCGGTACTCTGGGACCCCTCTCATCCTGACGAGCATGGCCCCTGGAACACAGGTGGTGGACCCAAGTGACCCAGACTGTCCAGTGGTCCAACTGTCCAAATTTGGAGGAGGTAAGCCCTTGCCTCCCCTCACAAGACAGTAATCCTGTGCACTGTGTGAACTGCAGCTACTAGGGCTTCTGTGCACATTTCCAAGAAATCCTTCATGCACAGCCAAGCCCAGGTCCCCAGCACTCTGTCCTGCAAAGCTCAGCTCCCTGAGTAGATCTCCGCCTTCGTGGGACCCTCTTTTGCAGTGTTGTGATGACCGCCATGCTCAGTCTTCTTGAACCTGTGTTCAAGGACTTCTGCAGGTGCCACCTTCTTGTGCATGGGATCTCTACATTGCTGAGGGACCCCTCTATCTCCTCTCCCAAGTGGTGACATCCTAGTCCTTCCTGGGCCCGGGCAGCACCCTTTTTCTTTAACCGCAACTCTTGCAGCTAGCAAGGCTTGTTTGCGGTCTTTTGCCAAGGAAACAACTCTGCGTCCTCCAGAACTCCATTGGACATCTTCTGCATGAAGGAGACATTCCTCGCACCTTTCGTTGTTGCAGAATCTTCAGCTTCTTCCATCCAGAGGCAGCCATTTTGCACCTTCATCCGGGGTTTAGTGGGCTTCTGCCCCCCCTGGACACTTTCGCGACTTTTGGACTTGGTCCCCTTCCTTTGCAGGTCCGCAGGTCCAGGAATCCATCTTCAGTGCTTTGCAGTCTGTTGTGGTCTTTGCAAAATCCTCTATCACGACTCTTGTGTGTTTCTGAGGAAATAGTAGTACTTTACTCCTACTTTCCAGGGTCGTGGGGTGGTTTATCTTGGACACCCTTAGTGTTTTCTTACACTCCTAGCAACCCTCTACACACTACACTAGCCTAGGGGTCCATTTGTGGTTCGCATTCCACTTTCATAGTATATGGTTTTTGTTGCCCCTAGGCCTATTACATCCTATTGTATTCTACAGTGTTTGCACTATTTTCTAACAGTTTTACTTACCTGATTTTGGTTTGTGTGTATATTTTGTGTATTTTACTTACCTCCCAAGGGAGTATATCCTCTGAGATATTTTTGGCACATTATCACTAATATAAAGTACCTTTATTTTTAGTAACCCTGAGTATTGTGTTTCTTATGATATAGTACCTATATGATATAAGTGGTATAGTAGGAGTTTGGTCTCCTAGTTCAGCCTAAGCTGCTCTGCTATAGCTACCTCTATCAGCCTAAGCTGCTAGAACACTACTAATCTACTAATAAGGGATAACTGGACCTGGCACAAGGTGTAAGTACCATCAGATACCCACTATAAGCCAGGCCAGCCTCCTACATTGGTGGTGCAGCGGTGGGATAAGTACTTGTAACTGTTTACCACTTTCTCATTGGTGTTTTTCATAAGAAAAACATATTCTAAATACTTAGAAATATACACAGTTAACCTAAACAGTTTTACATTCTCTCTAAAAACTTTCTAAAAAGTTTCAGAAAAGTTTGAAAAAGTTTTTCTCTTTTCTTTAAAAGTTTCGTAAACTTTTTTCTCTCCCCTAAACTCTTTCTTTGAATTATGTCTGTAGTAGAGGCCACTCCCAAAGTTGTGCAGACAGCTTATGACAATTTAAACTTTAAAAGTTCGAGGGGTCTCTGTATAGAAAGGAGTTTAGGTATTGGTAAGAACCCTACCAAAGATCTTCTCCTTAGCCTTCTCCTTGAAAGTGACCAGAACCAGAATGTCCAAACCCAGGATCAGGAGGTAGAGTAGGAGGGTACCCAGGAAGAATCAGGGGAGGGGGCTGAGGACTCTGGGGAGGGTACTTCCAAAGACCTTTCAGCTAACAGGCTGTTAGACTTTTCATCCTTGGCGTGGTCTCCCTTAACTTTTTGCCTCTGTTCCCCAGGTTGTTGATGGGTGCCGGACTCTGATTTAATTGTTTTTGTTACTCTGGGCACTTTACCACTGCTAACCAGTGCTAAAGTGCAAGTGCTCCTGTTTAAAATGTGTACGCAATTGATTCTCCATGATTGGCATATTTGTTTTACTGTTAAGTCCCTAGTAAAGTGCACTAGAGGTGCCCAGGGCCTGTAAATCAAATGTTACTAGTGGGCCTGCAGCACTGGTTGTGCCACCCACACAAGTAACCCTGTAATCATGTCTCACACCTGCCACTGCAGTGTCTGTGTGTGTATTTTTACTCTGTAAATTCGACTTGGCAAGTGTACCCACTTGCCAGGCCTAAACCTTCCCTTTTCTTACATGTAAGGCACCCCTAAGGTAGGCCCTAGGTAGCCCCAAGGGCAGGGTGCAGTGTATGGTTAAGGTAGGACATATAGTAATGTGGTTTATATGTCCTGACAGTGAAATATTGTTAAATTCGTTTTTCACTGTTGCAAGGACTGTCTCTCTCATAGGATAATATGGGGGCTACCTTTAAATATGATTAAAGCGTAGATTCCCCTAGAGAGTAGATGAACATGTGGAGTTTGGGGTCCCTGAACTCACAATTTAAAAATACATCTTTTAGTAAAGTTGATTTTGAGATTGTGCGTTTGAAAATGCCACTTTTAGAAAGTGAGCATTTTCTTGCTTAAACCATTTTGTGACTCTGCCTTGTTTGTGGATTCCCTGTCTGGGTCAGTTTGACAGTTGGGTTGTTTTTCACCTCGCACTAGACAGTTACACAAAGGGGGCTGGGGTGTAACCTGCATTTCCTGATTAGCCATCTCTGCTAGGAGGGAGGGGTGGAGTGGTCACTCTCGTCTGAAAGGACTGTGCCTGCCTCTGACAATGCCGGCTCCAACCCCCTGCTGTGTGTCTGATGACTTGCCTGGGCAAGGCAGGATTTCACAAGTAGGTGTGAGTCCCCTTTGAAGAAAGGTGACTTCAAAGACTAAAATGGGTATAAGAAGGGCACCCAAATCTACAGACTTTAGAAACACTTCTGGAACCAAGAGGAACCTCTGCCTGGAGAAGAGCTGATAGCTGAGGAAGACGTGCTGCCCTGCCTGTGACTGTGCTTTGTGGAGCTTTCCTGCAGTGCTGCTTCTGCCAGAGTAAGAGGGCAAAGACTGGACTTTGTGTGCCTTCCATCTTGTGAAGAAATCTCCAAGGGCTTGATTTAGAGCTTGCCTCCTGTTGTTTGAAGTCCCAGGGACAGCAAAGACTTCTCTCTACTAGCACCTGGAGTCTCTGGAGAGACTCCTGCTCTGACAAGTGGTGCCCTACCCAGTCCCTGGGCCCTTGAAAGGAAAGCTGGTGGAAATCCAAGGAAATCGACTTCGGACCGACGCCGCTGCTGAATCCGGTAACGCCGCCTGCGCCTGGAACGCGACACTCTTCGCAGGCCCGTCGCTGCAGCAGCCCCGCTGAAGTCCGCGACTCTGTGGAAATCGCCGCACCACGTCGTGACTGACGCCGCTTGAAGTGCACGGATTCAACGTTTTGCACAGACGCCGCGATTCCTGACTTCGCGCCTCGGCTTGTTTTCACTCTACACCAAAGGTACTGTACTTGGGGGTCTACACGACTCCGTGTCCGGCGCCGCTGGTGTCGGCTTGTTGGGAACGACTCCGTCACGACGCCGTGTTAACATCTCATTGAAGCATTTTTGTTTCTAAGCGCTATTTTTGAGTTTAATCTTAAAAAATTCATAACTTGACTTGTGTATGTCGGATTTTTGTAGTTTTGGTCTTATTTTGTTTAGATAAATATTTCCTATTTTTCTAAACCGGTGTTGTGTCATTTTGTAGTGTTTTCATTAAGTTGCTTTGTATGTTGGTACAAATACTTTATACCTAGCACTCTGAGGTTAAGCCTACTGCTCTGCCAAACTACCAAGGGGGTAAGCAGGGGTTAGCTGAGGGTGATTCTCTTTTACCCTGACTAGAGTGAGGGTTCTTGCTTGAACAGGGGGTAACCTGACTGTTAACCAAAGACCCCATTTCTAACACAGGCCATCTAGTGAAGCTTATAGTGGGAGGGGGTCACACATCAGTAGGGCACCTTTCACTCCAAAAGGCCAGGTCACTAGGGTTCAGGTAGTTAGAGAAAGGTCCACTTCTGCCCATTCCCACATTACCTCTGTGTCTCAGAATTCCCAAGCCTCCCACCCTGAGGATAACACCCTAGACAGGGAACTAAGAAAGCTGAAGTTGGAAGAGGCCAGACTGAAGCTGAGATAGCTGCAGGTGGCCTTAGACAGGGAGTCTCTAGATGTAGAGAGGGAAAGACAGAAGTTGAGGTTAGTTCCCCATGGTGGCAGCAGCAGTATTCTTGATAGTTATCCTGTTAGAGAAACAGATACAAGAAACCTTCATAAGATTGTCCCCCCTTACAAGGAGGGGGTGACATAAACAAGTGGTTTTCTGCACTTGAGAGGGCCTGTATTGTATAGTTGGTCCCTCAAAGGCAGTGGGCTGCTATCTTGTGGCTATCTTTCACTGGCAAAGGTAGGGACCGACTCCTTACTGTCAGGGAGAGTGATGCCAACAACTTCAAAGTTTTGAAAGATGCACTCTTAGATGGATTTGGCTTAACCACTGAACAATACAGGATAAAGTTCAGAGCTACCAGAAAAGTCCTCAAGACTGGACAGACTTTATAGACTGTTCAGTGAAGGCCTTGGAGGGATGGTTACATAGCAGTAAGGTGACTGACTATGAAAGCCTGTATAATCTTATTTTGAGAGAGCATATTTTGAATAATTGTGTGTCTGACTTGTTACATGAGTACTTGGGAGACTCAGATCTGACCTCTGCCCAAGAATTGGGCAAGAAGGCAGACAAATGGGTCAGAACAAGAGTGAGCAGAAGAGCTCATACAGGTGGTGACAAGGATGGCAAGAAGAAAGATGGTAAGTCTTCTGACAAGGGTGGGGACAAAGATAAAAATAACTCTGAGTCTTCATCAGGCCCTCAAAAATCTTCTGGGGGAGGTGGGTCCAAATCCTCTTCAAACAATCAAAAGAAGCCATGGTGTTATTTATGTAAAAGTAAAGGCCACTGGGCAAATGATTCCACTTGTCCAAAGAAAAACACCAAGGTTCCCACCACCACAACCCCAACTGCGTCCTCTAGTGTCCCTAGTAATAGCAGTGGTGGTGGGAAGAACAATACAAATAGCCAATCAAAGGGTGTAGCTGGGCTCACCATTGGTAATGTAGTTGGGGTTGGCCTTGCTAAGGAGACCACAGAGGCTGTTTTAGTCTCTGATGGTGGTATTGACTTTGCCACTTTGGTTGCTTGTCCCCTTAAGTACAAGCAACTACCCCTAATAAATGGTGTTGAGGTTGAGGCCTACAGGGGTACAGGAGTCAGTGTCACTATGGTGATTGAAAAACTGGCTGCCCCTGAACAACACCTACTTGGTCAGCAGTACCAAGTGACTGATGCTCATAACAACACTCTTAGCCACCCCATGGCTGTTGTGAATCTCAACTGGGGGGTGGGGGTGGGAGGGGTTACTGGTCCAAAGAATGTTGTGGTAGCCACTGATTTACCTGTAGACTGCTTACTAGGCAATGATTTGGAGACATCAGCTTGGGCTGAAGTGGAGTTGAAGGCTCATGCTGCAATGCTGGGCATTCCAGGGCATATCTTTGCTCTCACAAGGGCTCAGGCGCAGAAGCAAGGAGGACAGGGAAACTTGGATCCTGGAAAAATGGACCAAGTGCTCCCAAAAGCTAGGGGTAGAAAGGGTAAATCCTTGACCACTATCCCTCCCTCTCCAGAAGATTCCCCTTTTGAGGAAGAGAATCCTCTCCCTGTGCAGAACCTACACCAGATGAGCTGGCAGCAAACACTGCTGAGCTTTCAGGTGCAGGGGGTCTGCTAGGGAAAAGCTGAGTGTGGCACAGTAGACCTGTCCCACACTAGAGGGTTTAAGACAGCAAGCTGTCAAACAGCAGAATGGGGTTATCATTGATAGCCATAAAGTCTATTGGGAAGATAACCTCCCCCATACTGAGTCAAGGGACCCTAAACCTGGAGCTGCCAGGAGGTTGGTCATCCATTTGCAGTATAGGGAGTTTCTTCTGACTTTGGCTCATGATATTCCTTTGGCTGGGCATTTGGGCCAGAGTAAAACTTGGGACAGACTTGTTCCATTTTTTCACTGGCCTCATATGTCAGAGGACACTAAGGAGTTTGTCACTCCTGCGCGACCTGCCAAACCAGTGGCAAGACTGGTGGCACACCTAAGGCCCCCATAATTCCACTCCCAGTCGTTGGGGTGCCCTTTGAGAGAGTAGGGGTTGATATTGTTGGCCCCCTTGACCCTCCAACAGCTTCAGGCAATAGGCTTATCCTTGTGGTAGTGGACCATGCCACTAGGTATCCTGAAGCTACACCCTTAAGGACCAAAACAGCTCCTGCAGTGGCAAAAGCCCTCCTGGGAATTTTCCAGAGTGGGTTTCCCTAAGGAAGTGGTGTCAGACAGAGATAGTAACTTCATGTCTGCATACCTCAAAGTTATGTGGAAGAAGTTCAGTACTCCTTATCATCCACAGACAAATGGTCTGGTTGAGAGGTTTAATAAAACTCTCAAATGCATGATCATGGGACTCCCTGAAAAACTCAGGAGGCGATGGGATGTCCTGTTGCCATGCCTCCTTTTTGCTTATAGGGAGGTACCCCAAAAATGAGTGGGCTTTACCCCTTTGAACTCCTCTTTGGGCACCCTGTAAGAGGTCCCCTTGCTCTTGTAAAGGAGGGTTGGGAACAACCTTTAAAAGCTCCCAAGCAAGACATAGTGGATTATGTACTTGGCCTAAGATCTAGAATGGCTGAGTACATGAAAAAGACCAGTAAAAACCTTCAGGCCAGCCAAGAGCTCCTAAAGCAATGGCATGACCAGAAGGCTGTCCTGACTCAGTACCACCCAGGACAGAAGGTGTGGGTATTGGAGCCTGTGGCCCCAGGAGCACTCCAGGACAAATGGAGTGGACCCCATCTCATAGTAGAGAAAAAAGGTGAGGTCACCTATTTGGTAGACCTGGGCACTGCCAGAAGTCCCCTTAGGGTGCTTCATGTCAACCGCCTGAAACCTTATTATGACAGGGCTGACTTAACCCTGCTCATGGCCACTGATGAGGGGCAGGAAAAAGAGAGTGACCCTCTCCCTGACCTCTTCTCCACCACTGAAGCTGGTGGCTTAGTGGAGGGAGTTGTGCTTGCAGATTGCATTACTGCTGAGCAGAAGGACAATTGCATACATCTCTTAGATCAGTTCTCTGACCTCTTCTCACTGATCCTAGGTACAACTACCTGGTGTGAGCACACAATCGACACTGGAGACAGTCTACCTGTCAAAAGTAAGATTTATAGGCAGCCTGACCATGTCAGAGATTGCATTAAACTTGGGTACAGAAAATGTTAGATCTAGGAGTGATTGAACCTTCTGAAAGTCCCTGGGCTAGCCCAGTGGTGCTTGTCCCCAAACCTCACAGTAAAGATGGTAAAAAGGAAATTAGGTTTTGTGTGGACTATAGAGGTCTCAATCAACTAACCAAAACTGATGCTCACCCTATACCCAGGGCAAATGAGCTGATAGATACACTAGCTTCTGCCAAGTATCTAAGCACTTTTGACTTAACTGCAGAGTATTGGCAAATAAAGTTGGCAGAAGATACTAAACCCAAAACAGCATTTTCACCCATTGAAGGTCACTATCAGTTCACTGTTATGCCCTTTGGATTGAAAAATGCACCTGCCACTTTTCAGAGGTTGGTGGATACAGTCCTCCAAGGATTGGGAGCCTATAGTGCAGCATATCTGGATGATATAGCTGTCTTTAGCCCCACGTGGCATGATCACCTGGTCCACCTGTGGAAAGTTTTGGAGGCCCTGCAAAAGGCAGGCCTCACTATCAAGGCTTCAAAATGCCAGATAGGGCCGGGGAAAGTGGTTTATCTGGGGCACCTGGTAGGTGGGGAACAGATTGCACCACTGCAGGGGAAGATCCAAACCATTATGGAATGGGCTCCCCCTACAACTCAAACCTAGGTGAGAGCCTTCCTAGGCCTCACAGGGTACTACAGGAGGTTCATTAAGAATTATGGCACTATTGCTGCCTCTCTTAATGACCTCACATCTAAAAAGATGCCTAAAAAGGTATTATGGACAGCTAGCTGGCAAAAGGCTTTTGATTAGCTCAAACAAGCCATGTGCTCTGCACCTGTCCTAAAAAGCCATTGTTATTCCAAAAAGTTCATAGTCCAGACTGATGCTTCTGAATTAGGGGTAGGGGCAGTTCCATCACAGCTTAACACTGAGGGCCAGGATCAACCTGTTGCTTTTATCAGCAGGTGGTTGACCCCTAGAGAAAGGCGTCGGTCTGCCATAGAGAGGGAGGCCTCTGCTGTGGTCTGGGCCCTGAAAAAGTTGAGACCATACCTGTTTGGTACTCACTTTATTGTTCCGACAGACCACAAACCTCTATTATGGCTTAAACAAATGAAAGGTGAAAACCCTAAATTGTTTAGGTGGTCCATCTCCCTACAGGGAATGGACTATACAGTGGAACATAGACCTGGGAGTACCCACTCCAATGCAGATGGACTCTCCAGATATTTCCACTTAGACAATGAAGACTCATCTGGGCAAGGTTAGCCTTATTGTCCCTCGTTTGGGGGGTGCTGAGTAGGAAAATACTGTCTTACCTGGCATGTTGCCCCCATTTTTCATGTATGTAAGTTTGTTTTTGCCTGTCTCACTGGGATCCTGCTAGCCAGGACCCCAGTGCTCATAGTTGTGGCCTGAATGTGTGCATCTGTGTAGTGACTAACTGTGTCACTGAGGCTCTGCCAACCAGAACCTCTGTGCTTATGCTCTCTCTGCCTTAAAATTTGTCACTATAGGCTAGTGACCACTTTTACCAATTTCAATTGGCAGCCTGGAACACCCTTATAATTCCCTAGTATATGGTACCTATGTACCCAGGGTATTGGGGTTCCAGGAGATCCCCATGGGCTGCAGAATTTCATTTGCGACCCATAGGGAGCGCAGACAAACTTTTACACAGGACTGCCACAGCAGCCTGAGTGAAATAATGCACACGTTATTGTGTTTCTTATGATATAGTGCCTATATGATATAAGTGGTATAGTAGGAGCTTTGCATGTCACATAGTTCAGCCTAAGCTGCTCTGCTATAGCTACCTCTATCAGCCTAAGTTGCTAGAACACTACTAATCTACTAATAAGGGATAACTGGACCTGGTACAAGGTGTAAGTACCATCAGGTACCCACTATGAGCCAGGCCAGCCTCCTACAATAAGTAATATTGATTGGGAGGTTGTGCAACACACACACTCTCCATGTGGGTAATAAACTGCAAAGTAGTTTGCCACTGTCTTGGTTGCTCTGGACTGAATTGTTATATCATAAAAGTAACTGGAAAAAGTTACAAAACTAATGAGCAGCATTTTTTGGATGATGGAATGTGCAATTCTTCATAAATTGGTCAGTCTTCCAATTGGTGACTTTAAAAAAGCATTAAGGTATAGCTACTGTTGGAAATGGCCCTTCAGCGGGGTTATCCCCAGACTTTTTGCCTTCCTCCTTCTCTTTTTCTGACCTAATTTTTGCTGGTTTTTAGACTCTGCGCACTTTACCACTGCTAACCAGTGCTAAAGTGCATATGCTCTCTCCCTTTAAACATGGTAACATTGGATCATACCCAATTGGACTATTTAATTTACCTATAAGTCCCTAATAAGGTGCACTGTATGTGCCTAGGGCCTGTAGATTAAATGCTACTAATGGGCCTGCAGCACTGGTTGTGCCACCCACTTTAGTAGCCCCCTTACCGTGCCTCAGGCCTGCCATTGTAAGGCATGTGTGTGCAGTTTCACTGCCACTTCGACTTGGCATTTGAAAGTACTTGCCAAGTCTAAAGCTCCCCTTTTTCTACATATAAGTCACCTCTAATGTGTGCCCTAGGTAACCCCTAGAGCAGGGTGCTGTGTGGGTAAAAGGCAGGACATGTACCTGTGTAGTTTACATGTCCTGGTAGTATAAAACTCCTAAATTCATTTTTACACTACAGTGAGGCCTGCTCCCTTCATAGGCTAACATTGGGGCTGCCCTCATACATTGGTGAAGTGGTTGCTGCTGATCTGAAAGGAGTAGGAAGGTCATATTTAGTATGGCCAGAATGGTAATACAAAATCCTGCTGACTGGTGAAGTTGGATTTAATATTACTATTTTAGAAATGCCACTCTTAGAAAGTGAGCATTTCACTGCACTTAAATCTTTCTGTGCCTTACAATCCACGTCTGGCTGGGTTTAGTTGACAGCTCCTTGTGCATTCACTCAGACACACCCCAAACCCAGGGTACTCAGCTTCACTTGCATACATCTGCATTTTGAATGGGTCTTCCTGGGCTGGGAGGGTGGAGGGCCTGCTCTGACACAAAGGACTGCCACACCCCCTACTGGGACCCTGGCAGACAGGATTGAACTGAAAGGGGACCTGGTGCACTTCTAAGCCACTCTTTGAAGTCTCCTCCACTTCAAAGGCACAATTGGGTATAAAACAGGGCTTCTGCCCTACCACCTCAGACACTTGCTGGAGAAGAAACCTGAACCAGAACCTGCATCCTGCCAAGAAGAACTGCCTGGCTGCTCAAAGGACTCACCTGACTGCTTTCTACAAAGGACTGCTGCCTTGCTGTTGGCCTGCTGCCTTGCTGAACTCTTGCCTTGCTGCAGAAGTGCTCTCCAAGGGCTTGGATAGAGCTTGCCTCCTGTTCCCTGAAGTCTCAGGAGCAAAAAGACTTCCATCTTTCAACTGGACTTCTTGTGCGCCGAACAATTCGACGCACAGCTTGCTCCGCGGTGAAAAATTCACTGCACGCCGATCCGGAAAGACGCCGCTCGACCCCGCAAGGAAAAGATCGACGCGATGCCTGCGGTGCGACTGGAACTTCGACGCATGGCCCGCCTGACTTCCAGAGAGGAAATCGACGCGACGCCTGCCGTGAGGGAGAAAATTCCACACACAGCCCACCGGAACGACGCACAGACAGATAACAAGCCCAGGATTCCATGCACAGACCCCGGAACATCTGGAAATCCCGTGACCCACAGAGGAGACCTGTCCACACATCCGGAAAACGACGCACGTCTTCCCCGCCTGAAAAATAACGACACAAGTCCGTGTGTGAAGGGGCGAAACCGACGCACACGCCATTTTTTCCCCGCATCTCCTCATCTGCGGCCCTTTGCGGAGATTTTTCACTCCAACCCAGGTACTTTGTGCTTGAAAGAGACTTTGTTTGTTTTTAAAGACTTAAGACACTTTATATCACTTTTCAGTGATATCTCTACAATTTCCTATTGCACCTTTTATCATTTTGACCTGCAAATATCAAGATAAATATTATATATTTTTCTAAACACTGTGTGGTGTATTTTTGTGGTGCTATATTGTGTTATTGTATGATTTATTCCACAAATACTTTACACATTGCCTTCTAAGTTAAGCCTGACTGCTCAGTGCCAAGCTACCAGAGGGTGGGCACAGGATAATTTAGATTGTGTGTTACTTACTATGACTAGAGTGAGGGTCCTTGCTTGGACAGGGGGTAACCTGACTGCCAACCAAAGACCCCATTTCTAACAGCTACCAAAAGCATTCTGTAAGATCTTCCACTCTCTTTACATCATTTAAACATTTTGGGGTATTTCTCTGATTTGTTTTCCTTGCAACCTGGTCTGAATAATTAGTGTGTCCAGGACCTTGATACTGGTGACAGCTTATACATTTTATTGCTGATCAAGAACACTTGTGAGTGCACCCTCAGAAAATGAAAATATATTTGTAAATATCATTTGTGAAATCCTGTACATTTGTTTGTTGCTTACATCATAACAATGGAAATGTATCTTTGAGGGTACACTTAAATAGCTAATGTACAAGAGTATGCAATTTTAAAACTTCTGCTTTTGCTTGATGTCTTTTCCCAGCCTTCTCAGAAACCCTTGAAATGGAACCACATAATTGTGGCCTTCTGTCCAAGACCTAAGAGATTATAAAATAATTCTTCAGTCAGCATGAGAAGAATATTTTTTGGGCAGAAGCCATTATGAAGAGGGAGTTTTTCGACTTCCAGCACTTTGCAATCTGAGCACTAGGTGCATACTCGCAGGAAAGCCTTACGACGTATAAATGATTTGATGGACATGATAATACCTCTTTTAACATCCTGGAGACATAAGGTGTAATTTCCGCTGCACTGGGCCCCTTCCAAGGCGATAGAAGATGTTACACCGTTAGTCCTTTCGTATCTGGCATTCAAAGAACCTTTTCTCTCCTTCCACGTACTCGTGCTTTAGGTTTACAGAGAAGGGAATTCTTATCTACATGGAAACTATTTTGATTCACGCGGACTTGCTAATTATTCGCGCAAGGACCTTGATTTCGTCTGCCTTGAAAACTTACGACAACCATTCAAGCCACTGTTTGAGCAAGCGTCAGAATTCTGCATCTGTCGGATATAACCAACAGCATGATTCTTTCCCCAATAAATGTTGGCAGGTCAAGCCTGCTGGAATTTGTTGTGTGAAAAAGATTCAAATACTGTGAAACGAGGCTGTTGGCGTAATAAGCACAACAATCGACGTTATAACCCCTTGTTACAGAGAAATTCGTAATTGTTTTTATTATATCTAATATACTTCAAACAATGTATGCCATCATTTAAATTAGCACGAAGACGCTCCGGGTATGTTTTTCGACAAATGATCGTGTTCAAGTTGATGTCAGACTAATCAGTAAAAACATCCATACTGTGCACAATCAACACCACCATGTTCTCTGAATCCAGTAACAACACGCTGTCCCTTGTAATGAAACACAAAGGGAATAGCTACCACCAGCAGTAAGTGGGCCACGTTTCTATAATCAATATTCTAAGTGTCTTAAGTACATTTGGAGGAAAGTTCAATATTTGGTCCCTGCATTTTAAATGTTTTATATGTGTATGCGGACTGGAAATTAAATGTTTACTGTTCTTTTATTGCATTTATAGGAACTGCTTAAATGTTATTGTCGAACTGATTTTTCAATGAGTAATGGAATTATTCATGCAGCGCATGGTTGCGATATTACAGGCAGAACAGAAGTAAATGCTTTTTACGTCCTGATCCATGTTTCAGTACTTGCTCTATCAAAGGAGGAATCTTCAACCTGAAGACAAACAACTCCCTTGCTCCTTACTCAGATACAGTTCTTCTTTTAGGCCATTTTAACAGAATCATCCTCCCAAATTAAGGAAACTCACTCTCCTCCCGTCTCTTGGTTTTCTTGTCGTCATGCAGCGATAGATAACTTCCTTAAAGGGTCGCCCAATTGAGTTGACAGATGCACATTTTTCAATGGCAGACAACCCTTAGGGTGGCTCTGTTTATAAAATTGCTGTTCTTTCCCACCATGAAAGACAATCCATTAGGGTGGCACTGTTTATAAAATTGCTGTTCTTTCCCACGATGAACAATAGGCAGCACCTCAGGGTCATCTGGTGGCCAAGTGTTCATAGAGTCAATGTGAGTCAGACCATCAAGCACACACTCACAGACAAATTCAGACAGTTACGCACCCACTGACACACCCACTCACCTACCCACTGACACCCTCATGCACCCACTCCCAAACCCGGGCACACAATGACGCACCCACTAAAACACTGATGTATGCACTCTCATCCAGACAGACAATCTGGCAGCCACTCTCACCCCCAGATGCACCCTCTAACACTTGTTCTCACACCCAGAAAGACCGCGGACAACTCCTTCCATGCATGGCCAAAGGGCAATGCGCAGCATAGAGTTAGGTGTTTAGGGTGTTTGGGAGGTTGGCCGTAGCGTCTGGCTGCAGGCAAGGTCTTGCAGGCAACCTCCGCTGTACATGGGTGAAGGCTGTGCACGGTGTAAGGTTGGGTGGTTATAGGAGGTGGTTGGATTAACGTACAGTAATAAAAATTACTAGATGTTAAAAAAAACATAGAAATTCACTGAAAAAAACAAAGGTTACATGGACGTTATAGTTAGGCTCAATTTTGTAAACGTACAAACCTTAGCAATTCACCAGTTATAGTTAGAGTTATCTCAAGTAACTCAAGTAACTATAACTCGTGCCTTTAGGTAACTATAACTCGCACCCTCACTGCACTGCTAATTACTCACAAATTATGGCACTCATTACATCTTTGATAACATCATTGATAATATCAATGTAATAGTTGCAGTAAAATTTGAGGAACAAACTGTGCATGGCAAGGGCACGAGTTATAGTTTAAAATGTGAGCCTAACTATAACGTCCCTTTAACCTTTGTTTTTTTTAGTGAATTTCTATGTTTTTTTGTAATTCTGTTTCCTAACTATAACAACCCTGTGCAGTGACAAGGGCCAGGGCCATAGGCAGCGAAAGAAAGCTGCTGTTTCAGGGCTCTTGTGCACCGGCCTGCCAGGACAGGCCGCTGCACTAGAGGCCTAAAACTGCAGCTTTCACTGCCAACACCCTCTCCCGAATGTGCCCAATCTCGGAAGTGCTAAACAGGGTTAGGCCTGGCTGACCAGGCTCGACCCTGCTTAGCGCTTCTAAAATCAGGCACATTCAGGACTCCGCGGGTCACAGGACTCCACCTCTGCGGAATTCCACTCAGTTTTCTGCAGAGTCGGACTCTGTGAACTCTGCCCAGGCCTAGTCCTACCTTGGGGTACAAAAAAGGTTTAGGCCTGGCAAAAGTTTACTTTGCTAGATTGAATTGGCAATTTTAAAACTACAGACCCAGGTTGCAGTGGCAGGCCAGAGACATGCTTTGCACTGTCACCTTAGTGATGGTACAATATATGCTGTAGTCCACTAGTGTCACTTAAATATAGTCCCTGGGTAGACCTTTGTACCATATACTAGGGACATATGGGTAAGTTAAATATTCCAATCAGGTATACACCAACTTGACACGTTTTTAGGGGTCAGTGCACATATAGTAGGCACTGGATAGCATAGTAAAAAAACAGCAACACAACCTAGCAAAAAATGGGGATGACCACACAGAAAAGGGCATGCTCCTACAGTCACTTTACAGATTGGCACTTAGAAACTTTATCCACCTTCTTTACTTTCAGCCCCACACCTAGAGGGGCAAATCGAATTGATGTATCTTAACTGCACTCCATTGTGGTCAGCTTCAAGTTGAGCATGGACCCCAGTCTACTGTGTCAATTGACTACTATAGTAGCTTTGTGATTTTCTGCTCTATTTTATCTTAATCTCTTAAAAAAAATCATTTCTCTAGTTCCCCATATTGGATTTTTGTCATATTGGTATCATTTTGCTTATTACATCTTTCTCTGTTTTTATACATTGAAGTGGGATTTTTATTGTGTTGTGTTTTCAACTTTGTAACTGTTTTGATACTTCTAAATGCTTTACAAAATCGATACACTTCCTGATTCAGAATGCGACATTTCTTTCCTTGTTCTCTTCTTTTGTCAGAGATGTTTAAAGGGGAAACAAGAGGTGCACCTGAAATGACTCTGATAAACATGCAGGATGGATTATTTATGACCTCAAGCTAGGAACTTCAATGAGTAACTTATAAATTACCTATTGTTTTTCCCTGCTACTTGCTCTGTTTGTAACACCACGAAAACCATGGCGGTAGGCCCTATCAGTGACAGGGAATTCCTTCCCTGTCACTGATAGGAGGCCTCCCCCCAACACTCCCCAGACACCCCCACCTCCCTCATCCACGCTCCCCCCTCCCATCCAACCTCACCCCATACACACACACACACACTCACACTCATCCACACAGACATACACGCATGCATTCATTAATTCATGCACACACATCCAAACTTACACGTAGACACGCATTCAGATTTCCCTTCATACACGCACTCACACACCTTCATACACGCACTCCCACACCTTCATACACGCATGCAAACAACACTAAACATACACTTTCATTCACGCACACACTCACACATCCATGCACACAACCCCCCCCATACACAACACCCCTCTTCCCCTGTCAGAAACCTGATCTACCTGTATCCAGGGGATCTTCCGGCAGGGGCCGGGCACTGCTACCACCAGCAGCGCCTTTGCCAGCAGATCACCGCTAGGCCGTATTATTTTTCATAATAAGGTTGGCTGCGGTCTACTGGTGTGGGGCTGCTGCTGGTAGCAGTGCCACCTTACCACCATCCGCCAGAATGGCCACAGGCAGATTTCCGCCCTTCTTGTGGTGGAAATCCAGCTGGGGTCATATTATGGCGGACGGATGGTAGCCACGGCGACGGTCTTTTGGCTGCCGTCGCAACGGCGGTAGGCGGTTTTTACCACCATTGTCATAATGAGGGCCTATATCTCTCACAAGCGAGAGAGCAGGCACATGCGCTGACATAGGCAAATTACTGCTAAAAATCACAATCTTCTCGAATTTATGTCCTATAAAACACCATAATTTGAATGTCCAAACACCATGCTGTGTTCACACATTCTCCCTATAAATATAGTACTCCATATGTGTGAGTGACCACATAACAATGGATAGGAGCGGGCCAAAATTGCAGCAAAAGCAAGTAACCCTTCTATGAGCACATCATGTGAGATTCTCTTTTTATCAAAAGGAGGGGAATATTGCAGATCATAGTACATTTGCCATTGAAATTGAATTCTACTCTTAACTCGCGTTAATGTGAGGAAATAATGCTTTCATCAATATTTTACGCATCATTGAGAGCATCTAAGGAGTTGTTCTTGCAAGACACACCTCCTTAGATTCTCCTAGATCTGTACTTTTCAAAAATGTTTTTCCTGGGTACTAGGAGATTCCTGGGCTGATATCTACAGACATACCACTTGCCGAAAATCAGTCACAAACCATGCTCTACACACAAATGCTGTTTTGGTGTGTTCTTTTCAACTGCTATTTTGCCACCCGCACATGGTCTCATTTTGACAACTTGCAGTGTGAGATAGCTGGTGGGTAGGCCTGTCAGGACCATAGTGGACATTCCTGTAAATTCCCTAGACAGAAATAAACAATTCGTTGAATTAGTGTTTAATGAAGGGTTTATGCGGAAGTTGCCACAGGCAACAGCTTTCCACCCTCTGAGCTGGTTCCGGCACTACAAACATTTCAGAAGAAAATTGTAATACGCCATTTTAGAAGTTGTATTTTCAACAATCAAATAACATGGTTGCAGGATGTTTGATATGGCCAGATTGCACTGCTTTCTCCACCATAAGTGTATCATGGTGTGATAAACATTTACAATAACTAGTTTACCCCATCCACAGCATACATTATTGACTTTCAAAAGCAACTTTGTTTCAGAAGTTCAAACAGTTAGGTTAGCCTAGTCTATTTATTTTAATTTTAAAAACAAATGTGAAACAGTTGTGTTTGTCATGAAATACACACATTTGTCATTTATAGTGGTTGCAGACATATCGACATTCATTCAAGGATCACGTTTTTCAAAAGACTGTGGATGTGATGGCACTAATTTGCGACCCTTTTGCCATTGAGATAAAAAAAACAGAGCTCTGCTTGGTGAATTTAAGTTGCACTTAGTACTTCAAAAACATAAATTCCTTCGTTTCGGCGACCAATAATATTGTGAGATTGACATTGCTTTCTGTTTGAGTGATTTATTATGTTATCTTATTCCTGTTGTTTCTATTTCGAAAAATGATTTAAGTGCGAGAAGGGCATCGTGACCACCCATTGAACAGAGAATGTGTTATCAGGGAAATGCTCCATTTGGGATAAAAGATGGAAAATTACGTTTGTCACCTTTGAAGTAACTTCATTGTAAGATGTACATATGTTTAAGTAATATTTGTACATATTAAATCATGTAGATTGCCTTAAAAGAAATGCTATCTCTTGGGAGATTTTTCAACTGCTAAATAGCTCTTGATATTTTATATATCTAGGTCATAGCCAGTCTTTACTGGAAAAGAATGTAAGAATAATTTACATATCAACAATGAGAAAACTATCTGTGACTTTCAGGATAATTTTGAGTAGATATCTTAATTTATGGTGTTCTCTAGTTTAAAGATTGAGAACCAGGAGCTCAGTGGCGTAACAAATGCTCAGGCAACCCCCGTGATGCGGGGGGCCAAGCTCCCGGGCACCCCCTTGGCACAGTGCCCTTTTTTTTAAGAGCTCCTGAGTGAGTCCGAGGGGAGGAGGCCCTCCGTGTACTTTGCAGGAGGAGTGGGGGGTCCTCAAGTTTCGTTACGCTGATGCAGGAGCTGGGAAATACTGTGTGCTGTAGTAGTGCTGTATGTAATATTGATTTCAAATAGGAACTATGCATGGCCTGCCTAAAGGGACGTAAATTATGGCAGCAACATCCTAGCAGCCTGACACCACATGCATGGCCTTTTCTACAACTGGTTTCAAAGATCATGATGACAAAGTCAGGAACAAACGGGTAGAGGGCTAAGAGAGTCCAGTTTCGGTTCTGATTTATTTTTTAACTTCAGGCCTTTCTTTTCCCCCAGACATTGATGGGCAAAGAGTGCCATTGACATGTTGATGAATCAATTACCATAAAGGTATAAAGCGATTTGAAGGTGCAAGGAACAAAGGTAACCATAAATGAACAAATAATTATCAATATGTACAGAATTCACTAGTAGATGTGCAGAGGTATAGTTGTGAGATAAGAAACTGGCAGATTGATATGAAGTAACACCACATCCAGAGGGTCAGGGCTGTGCAAAAACGTCAGTTGTTATGTTTAGGCTTTAATTTGTTCCAATAACTATTGCATTAAGAAACGACCCTTGAAGCACACCAAAGTTTTTAAGAAAGCACTAACTGGTTGATCCCGAGTTTGACTTGCAAGGAGGCATGTGAGTACACTGGTTCATATCTAAGAATGTCATAGGTCTACGGACCGGCTACTAAGTAGCCAGTGAAAATGGAGACACTGATTGATGTGTTGGTACTGCAACTCCCACTAAATAACGTGGCTGTTTTAGCATTCTACATATGTGCATTAAGAGGTCCTACTGATGGCATTAAGTGAAGCTCCTTATAGGCGTTTGAGAATGTATAGGAATATGAAATGAATTAGTAGCTAACACAAAAGATGTGTGGTTAAACGAGTAGTGCTTCACAGCAATAGGCCAAGTGAGTACATGTGCTGGGTTTTATATGATTGGCTTTTGATTAAAGGGAGAATTGGGACTATGGAGTTATGCTTCACTTAATGTTGAGGAACAGACATTTTGGTTAATGAGATATTGAGTTTGTGTTTTTCATTTGACGGTACAATAAATGTAACATTTTGTAGGAAAATTGATTATTATTTGTATTATTGTTTGGGCTGGACAACTGCCTACCTCAAGGAACAATAACACTTATTGTGAGGGTGAACCTTAAAGCCACTATATTAGCATGAGCTCAGCCCCCTGGTAGCTATTGGTACGGAGCAGACAGGCTTAACCTAGGGCAATGTGACATGTACTTATGCAGTAGTAAAATAATAATAAAACCAAAACAACAAGAAATAAACAAAAAATAGAGTTTAATTTAATAATCAAAATCAACAAAATGGGCGGGAAAACAATGCCGCTGCCTGGTTATTTCTGCCTTTTTTTTTCTCAATCATGGTTCTTCCCACGCACCGTTCTTCCTGGCAACAGAAGCCCTGCCCACCACAGACCACCCTCTACAAATACACCATTGTCTTGCTCTACGCACTCAACCCAGGCGCCGCAACAAATTGCCATTGAGCAGACCTACGTTCCATGGTAGGACCTTTCAACTGCACTGTCTCCCACTTTACCTACCATAGCACACACACCAGCCTACTGACCAGTCCGCCCTGAACACACCCTGAACCACCTAAAAGAAAACTCCAACTCGCATGCACCCTTCTCAACATACGCTCACTGTGCAAACACACCACAGAGATTGGGGACCTCATCTCAACCCTCACACCTGACATCCTCTTCCTCACGGAAACCTGGCTCAACCCAAATTCCACGCCCTATATCGCCTTCGCAATACCTGAAGGATACAAGATTACCCACTGCAACTGTATCAACAAGTCTGGCAGAGCGATCACTATCATACACAAGCAATCCATCCAATGCACCACCACAAATGACAACATCACCCTAGCCATGGAGCACCTCAAACTCTGACTCCAAACAGACAACAAATCCTCCATGAGGGGCACCCTTGCCTTCCATCCTCCAGGACCATGCCCAGCCTTCTGCAATTTAACCACCAACTTTTTTGTCCCCCCTCCCTATAGAATCGAGCATGTACATTTACCTCAGCTACCTCAACTTCCATCTCGACAACCACAATGACATCAACACTCCCAATCTCTTCAAAAGCATGAACAACATTGGACTCACCCAACTGGTCTTTGACCGCACACATACCGCAGGTCACACGCTTGACCCCCATCTTAACCTTCAGTAACAGCATAGGTACAGCCACTCTATGGAACTCACCTGGACTGACCCCTCCATCCTCCACTTCAACATCACCAGCTCATGGACCTCAGCACCAGTCTGACCAACCTTCCACTGCAGCCGGAGCAAAGTCTCAAAGGACACATGGATCAGTTCACTCACCCTATCTCCTGAAGCAACCCAGACCAGAAGATCAGAAACTTCACCAATTGGATCACAACTGCACGAATAGCATCACACCCATCAACAACAACACCCAAAGAAGGTCTACCAAGCAGGCTAGCTGGTGCACCGGAGACTTCAGAACCGCTAAACAACACTGTAAACAACTAGAAGGAAGATGGCAAACCAGCAAAGAAATGACTGACAAGACTGCCTTCAAGATAGCCCTCAAGCTGTACCATAGACAATTGAGAGAATTGAAGAGAAAGATCTTAGCCTCATACATAGAATTGTGCTCCAATAACAACAAGTGGCCTGCTCCCAAGAAAATAATAAGTTGGAGGGGCCTGGGAAAGGCTCTTCCGAGGAGTTACCTACAGCACTTGAGGGGGGACACCCCTGGATTAAAACTTCCTGTGAGACCAGGGAGCAGTGTCTCAAACCATGGCCTGTCCCCAGAAAAGAGGAGGGAGGAGAGAGAATTCCAGCTGCAGTTGGAAAAATTTAAAATAGAGGCAGAGGAAAGAAATGTTAAAAGGGTCTTAGCAGAGAAGAAATTATTTCTGACTCATGAACTGAGTCTGAAAGAGCTGGAAATCAAGGCCAGGCAGGCGAATTCCAGCAGTGATGATGGCAGCATACATAAAATACCTGAGGGAGATAAGAAAGTTCACATACCCAAGGACTTAGTGCCCAGTTATGTGGTGAGGGGTGACATTGATAAGTGATAGTCTGCCTATGAGGTTGCACTGAAGTTACACAGGGTCCCTGAGGAGCTCTGGCGGCAGGTCTGCATAAACACATACCAACACTTGGGAGAGACACAATTCCAACATTAGAGGTTGGGGACCGAACCAAGTACACTCTGATGAAACCTATCTTACTTGCCAAATTTGGAGTGACCCCTGAGAAGTATCGCCAAAGATTCAAGGACAGTTAGAAGATTCTCAACTAATCCTGAGAAGATTCCATTGATTGCTCTAGTAAGGCACTGAATGGCTGGGTGAGGGGCAGCAACGGTACTGATTATGTTGGGGTGAACAATTTAATCATGAGAGAGCAAGTTCACCATCTGTTTTGCAGAGTTGTTCCACCACCTAGTGGAGAGTAAGTTGACTGGTCCTAGGCTGCTTGCTGAGGAGGTGGACCTCTTTATTAGCACCAGAGTGGTCAAAAAGGTTTCTGGTGGGGACACCAACAAAGGTGGTCAGGGTTCCCAACAGAATAAAGAGTAAGGAGAATTTTTTAAAAAGAGGAGTTCTAAAAAGACCCCAAAATAATTCCCAATGGAGTAGTAACCAGCCCCAATCTGATTCTATGAAGAAAGGATCCTTTGACAGTAAGACAGGAAGGTTTGTACCCCAACGTACAGAGTGCTATATGTATGGTCACACTAAAGGGTAGCTCCAAATGTCCAAGTTGGGCGCATGCCCCCACTGGTGGGCAGACACCTGGACTTGAGAGTGTAGCACTCGGGGAGGAGGTGGTCCCAGATATTTTAGGGGAACAGATAGAGGTGTACATAAAGTTAATCATACACCATAGCTGCTAGGCATCTGTTTATCTTTATTATGTTGCCATGTGCTCAACAAACCTCTTGAACTTTGATGATTGACCTTGTGCTCGCAGCCTTGGGCTGCAATCTGCTTATCGCTGCCATTTACTTTTTCCAATTACAGTTCCGAGAATTGTCGTGCTTAATCAGTAACTGCCAGAACAGGTTTGTACAGGTCGTAGCCACCTCCTGCCAGCTGCATCTGTACCTTCTCCCACCACACGTGTATCCCTGAAATATTCTGAAGGCCGCAGAGGACCTTGAATACATTAGGGGTGGAGTTGTCCTCTGACTAAGCAGTTTTGTGTGTATATAAGGTTGGGTGCCCCAGAGTGAAGGGGCAGCCTCCGTAGGATAGTCACTTGACTGTCCTGGGACTCTGTATTAGCTCGAGCTATAATTCATGTAATAAACTTCTCTTTATTCCTCCAGTTGGTGACTCCGTCTGATTTGTGAACTCTCTGCTAAATTGACCCTGAGGACATAAAGGGTGTCCCTCCACTGCTGGGAAGGAGACCCCAGGTGGGGGTCAAATCTTTCCTGGTTCCTCAGTTGGCGCCCGAACAGGGACCCGAGTCAGGCATCCAGGGGACCGACCAGGTGACGGAGGACTCACAATTGGATTTCCAAGGGAGGCGCCCCACACCAGATTCTGATCTTCGTTCTCTGTCGTGGACCTGCGGATCTCCACTGTGTGTCTTCCAGCAGGCTCGACTTCTCCTGGCTCTGTCTGAATTCGGGTCTCTGTTTTCCGTGAACTACTGGAGTCCCCAACTGTTGGACTATAACAGAAGTGTCAGGTAAGGACGGGAGTTGAAAGATTCCTGTCTAAAAATAAGTCTGTGAGTATTGTACGGTTTCTATCGCTCTTTGCAAAGACCGACGTCAGTGGTAAGACTGACCTCAGTTGTCATTTAAGTATATAGGAAGCAAAAGGCATATTTGCCACTCATTTGGTGTATTCAAACCACTGATGTAAGAATTTAAAAAAAAAAATATACTGGAAGAATGCCAGCGTTCAGTTGTTTCAGGAAATTGTGTTGTTGTCTTTGCAGTAGGGGCTCCCGTCTGGAGGAAACATGCCCGCTCCTCCGGCCGGGACTCCGAATCATGATATATATGTTAAATATGGCACAGGTCCGATTATCTGGTCTGATATATGGAGAAAAAGAACCAAAGGTAGTTCTGATTTACAATGGCATATTCACAGAACATTTGATAAAGATAAATTAGACTATTTACAGGAACGTTTGTTTGTGACAAAAAGTAGACCAGGGATGTTTGATTCACTACGGACTTGGCAGAAAAAAGCAGACCAAAGACGTAGGAAGGCAGAGAAAAAATGACAGAGACATAAGACCAGGACGGTGACTGAAAAGGTATATGACTCTGACGTAGCTGAACATCAACAGAAAATTTTAGAACATGACCGAAGGCTTCACTTACAAATTGATAAGTGTTACCCTTCCAGGACAGTAGTGGATAAGCCACAAGAGGAAAACCCCCTTTTAAACGATATGTTAGATAAACCCCCGTTATATACTCCACCAATATATCCTACACTACATCCTCAACCTGCACCAGGTGACCCTATTGTGCCACCCCCGGTTGGATCTCAGACGCGTGCTCCGCCACCCACCACCACCCCTCCTGTCACCAGACCTATAGAGGATGCACCCCGCCCGACTGTACCCACCCCTCGACTGGCCCCCGTTTGGCCCACCCCTGACTCCTGTTTAGACACCACACATACCCCCCACCCCATGACCCCGCAAAAGCGCACCCTGCGCGGACACTTGTTCTCTAATTCAGAAGAGGAAGATGTCATTGAAGAAATGACACGGAGGTGGATGACTAATTGGAATGACAGGGACATTGTCCACACTATGAAACAATGGGATAGTTTAGTTCAGTTACATGCAGCCACCCTTATGTGCAACATTATAATACAAGAATATGAGGATGATGGTTCCTCAGCTCCCCGGGACTGGTGGACCTCCGAAAACGCGCCTCTACTGGGCTGCCGTTTGGTTCTGGTCTACATGATTATGTTGTTACTCTTCTTGTATATAGGGACCGCCTGTGGACATGTAGCCCTTCTATAAGGGCATCCATGTTTCCCATGAGAGAGGTTCCGCCGGTTTGGCGAGAACCGGTGATGGGTGACGCTGGCCAAGTTATTACCGCAGGGCATTTTCAACAAATGTGGGTACACACCCCATGGAAAAGATCTGAAACATATACCCTAAAAGCCGCCTTACCTGACCCCCGTAAGAACCCTGCAGGATATTATAAAGAATTGCAACAAATTCTTGAATCATGTACTATGACATTGTCCGATATTGACATGTTAATGGCAGCAGTAGTTCCGCAGGAAGTCTGGTCAAAAATACGGAGGCACGACCATGCTGAACTAGGGGGCACGTGGAACCAATTGCAAGCAGCAGAAAGAGACAGGGTTGGGGGAGCGAAACCAGACCCACTTATATTGGCTCTCCCACTGCGTATTTTGGATTTAATGAAGACCATACTTGCACCACACAGGATAAATTGGGATAAATTGGCCGCCTGTAAACAGAAAAAGGACGAGGGTGTTTCAGACTTTTATACAAAGTTTGAGGGTGTCTTTTCTGATTACAGGGCCAAGACATGACTACTGAAGGGGGAATAAGACTCTTTGTTGACAAATTCGTGGACAATTTATTACCAGACATAAAGGGAAAATTTAAATTGTGTGAAAGTACGTGGCCAGTCTCTACTGCCACTGGAATACTGACAATGGCCCAATATTATGAGAACAGGGAGATAGAAGAACAAGAAAAGAACAAGGAAAAAAACGAAGGAGTTGAAAACAAAGGTGTTACTTCAGCAGGCCTACCCTCAGCCCCGTCAACAGCAGTCCAGATCAAGGTCACAAGGACCTCCCAATGACCGAAGGCAGTCCCAACGCCCTCCCCGTTCTTCCCTCTCCTACAATCAGTGCGCCTATTGCAAGCAGGAGGGCCACTGGAAGAATGACTGCCCCAATAAGGACAACTCCACAGGCCGCCCCATGCCCCCACCACAACAGGACTACAGACCACGCGGTAGGTCTGGTCCTGCAGACAGACCCCGCCAGCAGGCCCCTCCACGGTCCCACAGTACCCCCCGCCTGAATTATTTTGATGCTTCATCCCATCGTCAATATTTTAAAGACGACTATGATGCGTATGAAGGTCAGGGGTCCTCCTTTGACTAGGACAGCCTTCGACAAAGGAGGGTGGGACCAGTTTCTATTCCTGTGAGGCAGAATGGCCCTCACGTTGAGGTACAATTAGACTGTACGCCACATGATTTTTTGGTAGATACTGGGGCCACCAAAAGTTCTGTTAAACAGGAAGAGGTCCAAGGGGTCCCTCTGTCTGGCAATATTAACGTCTCTATGGGTTTTTCTGGTGTTCCGGTGGCTAACCCCGTCTCCCAGCCGCTGCATGTTGCTATAGGTCCTTACACCATTAGCTGCCCTCTCATTCTTACTTCGGCCTGTAGTGAGAATTTATTGGGTTTGGACCTATTAAAGAAATTGTACGCCACCATTTATTTCTCTCCGGATGGAGTTCATGTCACTGTAGGTCCAAATATTTCCCCGTCACAATTTTTGTCAAAACCACTTCCACCCGAACTTCGAGATTTGGCAGACATTTTATGAGCCACACATAAGGACGATGTTGGATGTCTGGACTTACCACCGTATGTCATACGCTTGAAAGCCAATGCCAAATTGCCTCATCTTCCCCAATACAAATTATCCCAACACATTGAACAACAACTCAAAAATATTGTGACCCAGTTGATTGATTCGGGTGTCATTGAAGAAACGCGTGGTAATGATTGTAACAGTCCTGTCCTTCCTGTTCGTAAAAGAATATCTGATGGCACCGCGTCTCCAGGACTCCGATTTGCTATTGATTTACGGGCGGTCAATAAGATTGTAATACCCCAGTTCCCTGTTGTTCCTGACATTACGACATTATTAACAATGATACCTGCCTCCGCTACTTGGTTCTCTGTTATCGATCTTAAGAATGCATTCTTTAGCATTCCCATTCATCCAGATAGTAGACACATCTTTGGGTTTTCACTGGGTGGTCGCAGTTTCCGGTTCTGTCGCGCTCGACAAGGCTATACTGAATTGCCTAGCATTTTTAGCCAGGCCCTCAAGGGTCAATTAGATGCCCTTGTTTTTCCTTGCTCCTCGACGCTGGTTCAATATGTGGATGACCTTTTAATAGCATCCACTTCAGAACAAAATTGTAAAACAGATACTGTAGCCTTATTGAAACATCTAGCACACCATCACCCTAAGGTCTCCCTCTCCAAATTGCAATATTGTAGACAGGAGGTTATATACCTAGGACACCTCCTGTCTAAGGAGGGACGTACGTTGACGGCTGAGAGAATACAAGCTATACGAAACATAGCGGATCCAAGGACTCAGAGAGAGGTTAGGGCCTTTATAGGTATTACCTCCTTCTGTCGTCAATGGATTCCTAATTATTCTCTTTTGATAAAACCATTTTTGCATCTCACTCACAAAGATTGTCCTGAAAAGATTGAATGGAATGATGATTTTCAGTCTGGTTTTGATGAATTGAAAAATACACTCTGCACAGCACCTGTACTGGGTACGTCTGATTATCGCAAAGATTTTCAGTTATATGTGAGCGAGAGAAATGGATGTTCACTATCAGTGTTAACCCAAGAGCATGGCGGCAAACAACGCCCCTGTGCTTATTTTTCGGCCCTACTGGATCCAGTGGCCGCTGCAGCGGTCGCAGTGCGCCAGTCGGCCGGGATAGTCATGGATTCACCCCTCACCCTGTTGGTCCCACACACTGTTGACGCACTATTAAACAAAACAAAAACACAGCATCTTACTAATGCACGATTAACTACTTATGAACTGACACTTTTAGCTAGTCATATAACATTAAAAAGGTGCAACACGCTCAATCCTGCCACTTTATTGCCAATTACTGAAAAAAAAGAAGATTCTTATGATGACATACATGACTGCATTCTCCGGACGGAGGATGAAACAAAAGGGAGAGTGGACTTACAGGACACTCCACTGAAAGACCCTGATGGCATATTATACATAGATGGATCATGCATCAAGCTACCCAATGGCACTACCTCTGCAGCCTATGCAGTTACAACAGCTACCACTGTAGTTGAAACAGCTAGAATACCACATAACTCTGCTCAGGCCGCAGAATTAATAGCTCTAATACGAGCCTGTGAGTTAAGTAAAGGACTTAGGGGGTGATTCCAACTCTGGCGGGCGGCTACTGCCGCCCGCCAGGCGGAAACTGCCTTTGGCCGACACCCGGCCAAAATTCCGCGGCCCCCATTCTGACATTCCCGCTGGGCCGGCGGGCGCTAACCAAGTTAGCGCCCGCCGGCCAAGCGGGAAGGAGGCCGCAACACAGTAGCCGGCTCCGAATGGAGCCGGCGGTGTTGCGGCGGTGCGACAGGTGCAGTTGCACCCGTCGCGCTTTTCACTGTCTGCCATGCAGACAGTGAAAAGCAGGCCGGGGCCCTGTTAGGGGGCCCCTGCACTGCCCATGCCAGGGGCATGGGCAGTGCAGGGGCCCCAGGACACCCGTTACCGCCAGCCTCTTCCTGGCGGTGAAAACCGCCAGAAACAGGCTGGCGGTACGGGGGTCAGAATCCCCAGGGCAGCGCTGCTTGCAGCGCTGCCCTGGCGGATTCTCCCAGCCGGGGCAAAAACGGCGGATGACCGCCGGCCCCAGCAATCCGACCGCGGCTTTACTGCCGCGGTCGGAATGGGGATTTAAGCACCGCCAGCCTGTTGGCGGTGCTTCCGTCATTCGTGGCCCTGGCGGAATGACCCCCTTAATGTGAATGTTTACACGGACAGTCAGTATGCATTTGGCGTAGCACACAATTTTGGTTGCTTGTGGGCAGAACGAGGATTCCTCACTTCACATGGGACACGTATTCAACATGGGACCCTTATAACTAACTTACTTTCTGCCCTGGCGTTGCCCAAAACAATGGCTATCATGAAGTGTAGTGCACACAAAAAGGTGACAGACGAAACTGGACAGGGCAAAGCCCTAGCAGATCAGACAGCAAAAGATACAGCGTATGCAAAGACAGGACACATGTATGAGGTAGATAGTACAGAGAAGGTTCGTCCCCATGAAATATTTGGGAACACGGTAGAGAGTGTCAGGAAGATACAGGATGAGGCAAATGAACAGGAGAGAAAGGAATGGGAAGAAGGGAAGACCAAGTTAGATGAAAATACGCTGTGCTGGACAGATCTGTCATAGAGGGAAAGATGGATGTTACCCGATGCATTTGTTCTGCCAGTAGTGACTATGGCCCATTGTCCTGCACACATTAGTGCGAAAAGCATTTGTGATTTGCTTGATCCGGTTTGGTCTAATAAAAATATCAGAAGAATAGCTGACCAACTGGTTCAATCCTGCATGATTTGTTTACAACATAACATAGGGAAGGGTGCCTCAGTCCCCGCTGGGCATTTTTCCCCACCAACGTATCCCTTTGAAGTACTACAAATGGATTATATTGAGATGGAAAGGTGTAACAACTTGAAATATGTCCTAGTTGTGGTCTGTATGTTTAGTAAGTGGGTAGAAGCTTACCCTACTAAGGATAATACTGCCCTTACCACCGCAAAGGTAATTCTGAAGGAGTTCTTCCCACGGTTTGGGGTCCCAAGGTGTGTCTGGTCAGATAAAGGGAGTCATTTTGTAGGGCAGGTTATGAAAAGGGTGTGTGAAGGGTTGGGCCTCCGCCAGAAGTTTCATGCAGCTAACCACCCCCAGTCAGCAGGACTAGTTGAAAAATATAATGGCACACTTAAATTGAAGATGTCAAAAATATGCGCAGAACGTGGTATACGGTGGCCGGACACGTTGCCCCTGGCTTTAATGTCTGTCAGGATGACGCCTCACTCTAGATCAGGGTTGTCACCCCATGAGATAGTGATGGGTAGGCCAGCAAATGTCTAGGGGGTCCCTTGACCTCACAAGTACTCAGAACTAAAACATCCAGTTTTGATGGACTATTTAAATGAACTCACTAATTCTTTGCGTTCTATTCACCAACAGGTGCGTGAAGCACTCCCATCTGTATCCACTGATCCAGACCACAAGATACTACCTGGAGACTGGGTCCTCACAAAGAATTTCCAGCGGAAAAAGAGTCTTGAACCTCGATGGAAAGGTCCGCGACAGGTCCTTCTTGCTACTCGAACAGCAGTTAAAGTCGAAGGAGCTAAGAATTGGATACATGCATCCCACTGTAAGAAAGTACCCCTACTCGTACCCTCTGATGAAATAAAAAGTGGTGACCACCCGATGACTGAGGACCATTTCAGCAACACCACGCGGAGTGATAAAAAACAGAACAACAGTGTGCTGCAGGAGGTTCCCTCAGATTTTGGTCACACTGAACAATTGTTTCCTGACCATACCATACCACAGTCCACAAGATACGATTTCCGCCCACGAAAATAAGAAAATGAACAATGAACTGATTACTTGTCCCCTGTATTAAGTCTGACAATAGCTGCAGGGCCGTGATTTTGACTGTCGTGGCGGACCAGAGTGTGTCAATAGGACTGCTGGAATCACCCCACAGTGAAGCAACCACCAGTCACGGGCAGCAGTAGGTTGGACTGAACTGCTAGTGGGACAAGCAATAAAGAGAAATGGATGTTATACAAGAAGACAAGAGGAAAAAGAAGAAAATAAGTCATTTAAAAAGACTATTAGGCCCACGTATTGCTTGTCTCACCATAACAATACTATTTTTGGTACTTCTGTCTTGCATTGGGTGGGTAATACATGATTCTGACTCAGAGGTCTCACCAACTACACCACTCCCTCCAGAACACAGCCATGTTTCCTTACCACCCCATGAGGAAGGACGACGTAAGGAATATGAAAACAATACCTTCAAATCTATGTTACATCAACATCAGCTGGCTGTAAATAGAACAAATTGTTGGATATGTGGCTTGCTACCAAGTTCCGTGCAAAAAAGGTTGCCATATATTGCATTCCCTTTTTCTTTTGATGGCTCCTGCAGCGCCTGGTATGAACTATCAGCCATTTGGGCTACCTCAATGGATGCTACTAATTCCGGACTATTGGTCACCCACCTATACCGGTTATGCTGGCCCACTGGAACCAGAGTTTATGGAACAAACGAAGAAAAGTCAGAATATGCTGACCAACGAAATAGGTCTACTGACATATATTTTTCATCCTTTAATACCACACCCCTGATTGGCCGAAGATTTTTTGTAACACAGGTCAGGGCTCCACTTTGTTTTCAGAAAAGTGGTAATAGAAGTGTAGGTACCAGTAACTGTAATGCTACAGTAATATTGAATGGAACTAGTTGGCCTACCATGATACCATCACAAAACTCGTATTTTGTTTGTGGTAACAATGCCTACACCTCCTTGGTACCCACCTGGACCGGCACCTGTTACATTGCTTGGTTACTACCACCAACTTACACAGCTGGCCCTCAACACCACAGGACTCGGAGAGGGGTAATATCTGCAGAAGATACCTCAGCACAAGAAGCATTGGACTACTTTAAAGGAATCCTTCCATTTGGGGGCCCTATGATGAACAGTAGGGATATCAGACATCTTACACGAGTCGTGGAAGCAACAATAAATGAAACAGCAGGAGCTCTGAGTAACATCACTGCAGAGCTCGCTGCTGACCGCCTTGTTACTCTTCAAAACAGAATGGTTCTTGCCATTATCTTGGCAGACCGTGGTGGAGTGTGTACTTTGATCGGATAGAGATGCTGCATTTATATACCAGACAATGCTCCTTCAGTGTATAAAGCTATTCAAAGGTTGCATATGATAGCTTCCACAATACACCAAGACGAAGGAACATGGTCCTTGACCGACTGGTTTTGGGGCTTGATTTCCCAATGGGGCTGGAAGATACTAATATTCCTTTTTGTGCTTGCTGCTGTATTCCTCACCTGTTGTCTTTGTGCACAGTGCCTACCTGCTTTGTGTGGTTGCTGTATGGCATCCCTTGCACCCTGGCCTGTTCGCCCTCCTCAACACACGGCTATGCTGTCCCTTGAGCAGGAGATAAAAGACCTTATGTCCATTAACATAGACACTGAATGAGGTTCAAACTTGCCTCACAATGGCAAAAGGAGGGATTGAGAAAATGTACATAAAGTTAATCATACACCATAGCTGCTAGGCATCTGTTTATCTTTATTATGTTGCCATGTGCTCGACAAACCTCTTGAACTTTGATGACTGACCTTGTGCTCGCAGCCTTGGGCTGCAATCTGCATATCGCTGCCATTTACTTTTTCCAATTACAGTCCCAAGAATTGTCGTGCTTAATCAGTAACTGCCAGAACAGGTTTGTACAGGTCGTTGCCACCTCCTGCCAGCTGCATCTGTACCTTCTCCCACCACACGTGTATCCCTGAAATATTCTGAAGGCCGCAGAGGACCTTGAATACGTTAGGGGTGGAGTTGTCCTCTGACTAAGCAGTTTTGTGTGTATATAAGGTTGGGTGCCCCAGAGTGAAGGGGCAGCCTCCGTAGGATAGTCACTTGACTGTCCTGGGACTCTGTATTAGCTTGAGCTATAATTCCTGGAATAAACTTCTCTTTATTCCTCCAGTTGGTGACTCCGTCTGTTTGTGAACTCTCTGCTAAATTGACCCTGAGGACATAAAGGGTGTCCCTCCACCTCTGGGAAGGAGACCCCAGGTGGGGGTCAAATCTTTCCTGGTTCCTCAGAGGTAACTATAGTGTCCCGGGGGGCATAGAGAAATAGTGCCACAAACTCGCATGCCTGCAAATACTTCCAAGTATAGCCAGTGGGTCACCATTAATGGGTGGAGGCGCTATGAGACACAGGAGCCAGTATAACAACTGTCAAGTGTCAGCTGGTGTCTGCAGAGTAAGTACTATCAAACCCATTCCACCAAGTTGTGGTCACCACAATCGTGAGAGGCGTCTATTGTGGCTCTTGTTCACTTTGAGTGGAAGGGGTCTCAGATTCTCTGAAAGTTGCTGCAAGCCTTGCCATACCTGTAGATTGTCTGAATGACTTGGAGGCCACTACCTGGAGATCTCACTTAGAGATTATTGGATTTCCTGAGCAGGTCTACATGACCACATAAGCCATGCTGCCCGGGAAGGTAGTCAAGGAAGTCTGGAGCCTGGAACAATGACCCAGACTGTCACTAAGGAGAGGGACAAGAGGCATGTGAAACCAATCCCTGAAGTTCCTGTGGCAGAGGTTGATGGGGTCCCTGAGGAAGAGGCCCCCAAGCCAACCAGGGAAGACATGTCCACCCAATGTGACCTACCAGAGCCAGATGGCAAGTTGAGGGTAGGCCCACCAGGAAGAAAATCTGACAAGCGGAGGAAGAGTGTCCCACTCTTGCGGGCTGGAGGTTCCAGGCCTCAGCCCATGCAACAGGTGAAGCCTCCGGGGATCACCTAGTCTATTGGGAGAATGATCTCCTTTACAGTGAGCCTAAGGTTCCTGGAACTCGGGCAGCCCATGTGCTGGTGGTCCCCAAGTGCTACCAGACCTTCTTACTGGGCCTGGCTCACAACATACCCCTGGCAGGACATTTAGGGGAAGACAAGACCTATGCCAGGCTTCTCTCCCACTTCTATTTGCCCCAAATGAAGACAGCCTCATATGCATTCTGCAGATCCTGTCTGACCTACAAGGCCAGTGGAAAACAGGGAAAAAGCACAAAGCTCCCCTGATCCCATTACATGCCATGGCACCCCCTTTGAAAGGGTGGGAATCAAAATCATTGGATCTTTTGACCCCAAGAAAACCTGAGGCAAAAGGTTTGTCCAAGTCTTGGTGGACCATGCCACCTGCTACACAAGGTCAATTCTTCTGAGGTCAGTGACTGCAGCCATGGTCCTGAGAGCTCTGATGGGGATCCTTAGCCCTTTTGGGTTCCCCAAGGAGATAATGTCAGTATTTCAGCATACATGAAATCCACGTGGGATGAGTTTGGTGTGACTTACAAGTTCATCACACCCTATCACCCCCCAATCCAATGGTCTAGTTGAAAGATTCAACAAGACATTGAAGGGCATGATTATGGACCTGCCTGAGCCTATGACGTGTAAGTGGGATGTCCTCTTGCCATGCCTTCTCTTTGTCTACAGGGAGGTGCCACAGACAAAAATAGGATTCAGTCCCTTTGAACTCCTCTATGGACACCATGATAGGGGACCTCTTTCCTTGTTGGGGGGGGGGAGAGAAACCTCCCAAGAAACCCCACCAGGATGTGGTCAGCTACATGATCAGCAACCAGATGCACTGCTTCTGAAAAAAGGTGAAAAGTAACCTGGAGTCCATCCAAGAGGTAATGACACTTTGGTAGAACCAGAAGGCCACCCTAGTGGAGTTTCAACCTGTCCAAAAGGTGCGGGACATGGAACCAGTAGTGCCCTGAGCTCTCCAGGACCACTAGACTGGCTCATATGAGATCAAGGAGCTGAAGTGGGGAACCTACCTAGTGGACCTCCAGTCCCCCGGAACCACCCTATGGGTGTTCCATGTGAACCGACTGAAGCCTCACTGTAAGAGGTACGAAGTGAGTATGCTCCTAGTGACAGATGAGGGAGTGGAAGAGAAGAGTGGAGTGATGTCAACCTCTCTACCACACTGACCCCAGAACAACAAGGTGTCTGTAGGACTGTTACCAGTTACTGGAACAGTTTGCTCCATTGTTCTCACTCACCCCTAGGCTCACACATATGTGTGTCCCTAATAGTGACAGTGGAGCAGTCCCCCTGTAAAGACCACAATTTACAGACTGTCAGACAGGGTGAGAGCTAGTATCAAGGTGGAAATCTCCAAGATGTTGGCTTTAGAGGCTCTAATAGTCCCTGGTTCAGCCCTGTAGTGTTGGCACCAAAGGCTGGCCCACAGGGTGCCACACCAGAACTCCAGTCTGTGTGGACTACAGAGGACTCAACTCAGTCACCAGGACTGATGTACACCCCATCCCCAGAGATGATGAGCTCATTGAAGGGCTGGGCGCTGCTAAATTCCTCCGCACTTTTGACTTGACATCGTGTACTGGCAGATCGCTCTGACTGAGGAAGCCAAAGAGAGGCCAGCATTCCCAAATCCAGAGGGTCATTACCCTTTGGTTTGAAGAGTGCCACTGCCACCATCAAATGGTTGGTTGTCTGGGCCCTGACTGGTAAGGAGGCTTTCTGTGCCTATTTAGATGACATTGTCATCTACAGTTCCACCTAGGAGTAACACCTGCATCACTTCCAAGAGGTGCTTCAGGCCCTGCAACAGGTTGTCCTGACATTCAAGGCCAGCAAGTACTAGATTAGGCAGGGTTCAGTGGTATATTTGGGACACCTGGTAGGTGGATGCAGGGTGCAGCCTCTCCAGGCCAAGATTGAAACTGTCATGGCCTGGCAACCACCTAAAAACCAAACTGAACTGACAGCCTTCCTAGGCCTCACTGGCTATTACAGAAGATTTGTTAAGGGATATGGCACCATTGTTGCCCCCTTAACTAAGCTGACTTCCAAGGAGCAGCCCAAATTAGAGATCTGGACTGAGGCTTCTCAGAAAGTCATTTACTCTCTCAAGGAAGTCCTGGGCCTAACACCTGTGCTCACTGCCCCTGATTTCTACAAGGAATTCATTGTGCAAATAGATGCTTCAGGGCATGGCATAGGGGCAGTGTTAGCACAGCTGAATGAGGAGGGCCAGACCAACCGGAAGCCTTCATTAGTAGGTGGTTACTTCCATGGGAACAGTGGTAGAGTGCCATTGTAAGAGAAGCTTTTGCTGTGATCTGGGCACTGAAGAACTTGAAACCATACCTGAATGAAACTCATTTCCGGGAATCAGACCGAACACGGACCCCTCAGATGTCTCATGCAGATAAGGGGTGAAAATTCCAAACTGTTGAGGTGGTAATCCCCCTAGAGGCAATGGACTTTATGGTGGAACATCGCCCGGGGACAGACCACACCGATGCTGATGGTTTCTCCAGATTTTTCCACCTTAGTGAAGTGACCTCCCAAGGAGTTGGGTAGCACTCCCCACTTTCAGCTGTGGGATGCACATGTTAGTCGTGACAGCCTTCGGGTGGTCTTCCCCCAAGGCTTTTCCCTGCCTCCCTCCATTTTTCTGGCCTAGGTTTTGCTGACTTTAGAATTCTGTGCACTTTACCACTGTTGACCAGTTCTAAAGCACTTGTGTTCTCCCCCCTAAACATGGTAATATTGGCTCATAACTGATTGAAATGTTTTATTTACCTATAGGTCCCTAGTAAAGTACACTATTTGCACCCTTGGCTCAGTGCATCAAGTAATCCTATCGCTGTGGTACACAGAGAAGACACCAGACTATACTGCCTGGCTCCACAAATTATGGTTTCTTTTGGGGTTGGAGAAGCTGTCCACTAGGTAGCTGCCTACTAGTGGGCCTGCAGTACTGATTGTACCACCTACATCAGTAGCCCCTTGACCATGTCTCAGGCCTGCAGTAGCAGGACCTGTGCATGCAGTTTACTGCGTCTTGGACTTTCCATTTAAAACTACTTGTCAAGCCTGAAACTCCCCTTTTATTACATATACGTCACCCCTAAGGTAGGCCTTAGGTAGCCCATGGGTCAGGGTGAAATGAAAATAAAAGGTAGAACATATACTTTAAAGTTTTATATGCCTTGGTAGTAAAAAACTCCCAACTGTGTTTTTCACTACTGTGAGGCCTACTCCTCTCATACGCAAGCATGAGGAATTCCTTAATACACTTTTAAGCTGTAATTCCTGATCAGAAAGGAGTAGCTGCATCATGTTTCATAGCTTTTGAATGGTAATGATAAATCTTCTTTAATGGTAACATTGGATTTAGCATTACTATTTTAGAAATGCCACTTTTAGAAAATGTAGTTGTATAAATTGGGGCAAGACACTTTAAGGAAAATGGGGTCGGGGTACATCAAAATAATCCTCATAACAAGAAACAACCCCTATCACCATGTATTAATATTTAATTTAAGAGAACGTGAAGCCCTTTTTCAGCACATACATACTATATATACACTGATAGTTTCTAGCCATGGCTAGGAAGAAACAGCCTCTGTGCACTTCAAAGACCCTTCTTTGAGGTCTTACCCAATTTAGAGGCACAACTGTAGTATAATTACTGAGTCTCTGACCCCACCAAATCAGACACTTCTTGACCCACACCTGGACTCTGTCAGAAGAATTACTGTGCTGCAAGAAGGACTGTTACTCTGCTAGACTACTGACTACTGCTAGACTACTGAACTGGAAGGAATGCTTTTCTGCTGCACTGCCCTGCTGCCTGCTGTTCTCTGACTCTCCTGAGGGAAAGTTGGACTCTGCCTTGCACCCCAAGTGATCCTCAAGGACTTATTGGTGTACCTCCTGATTCTTGAAATGCAGGGATATCAAAGTCTTTACCTTTGCACCTGTGCCTGATTCACTAGAAGTAGGCTCATATGCTTGCATCACAAAAATGAATGCATCTCTAGTCTGTGTGTAACAGAACCAGTGCATTAACCCGGTTGTGGCAGTAAGATCGACACATCGTTCTCAGAACCAACACACCGCCTTGAGAGCCCGATGCATTGGAACTACGCTTTGCTGACTTCCCAACTTGGGAAGGGGTGCTGGCTGTACCTTGCCTGTGGTGCTACTTCCAAGCTGCCCAGTTGCTCTTCTTGGTGGAATGCAGCCACCCACTCTCAGAGAATCACTGGTACTTTATGGACCAGGCAGTCACCGGCTCCTATAGCTGGAAGAAACCTTGGCTTTCCTGCAAACATCGGGCATGGGGGCTTTGCTGGTCTGTGTTTTAGGATGAGGTGGTGGCCAAAGCAAGGCTTAGCTCTTTCCCATCCCCGATGACCCCCATCTGTGCCAACCCAGATTTCACTCTAGGCACGTGCCCTGATCAATTTTGCTGTTGGCAAGAGGGAAGATGTAAGAGTGGGCTGCCTTTTTGACTCACAAGGGGTCCTACTGTTTGACCAGCTTAAACTGGAATATGGCCTAACAGAAGCTGATAGGTTACAATACCTATAAATCCAGCACTGAGTGCTGCAACCCGCTATTCAGCCTCATGCGCAGAGACCTCTCATGCTATTTGAGAAATAGGTGTTTCTTAAGAAGGACGATAAGCACCTAGTCTCAGAAATGTATGCCCTTTCAGGCACACAGGCCCAACCACTTAGGTCTCCAGGCCAATCTACATGGGAGGTAGAGTTAGGTAGAGAATTGACAAACGAAGATTGGGGCAACATATACTATAGAGCACATAACTCAGCCCACAGTAAGGCCTATAAAATAATTTCTTACTGGTTTTTCACTCATGCACATCTTCAAAATTGGATCCAGGCTAGAACCAAAGAGTGTTGGAGGGGCTGCGGAAATACTGGCATGTTGCTACATCATATGTGGCACTGCCCAAAAATTAGAACGGTTCTGGCAACACATTCTGGGTGACATAGATCTCGCATTTAGCACTGCAATTCCCCGATTCCCTGCATATACTGTTTGGCCTTCCTAACCCATTAACCTTCCTGCTCCTATCCCAAAAGGGGAACAGTTGGCCCTCACCCTTAGCTCAGTGAATCAAGTAATCCTATTGCTGTGGGACATTAGAGAAGGCACCTGACTATACTGCCTGGCTTCACAAATTATGGTTTCTTTTGGGGTTGGAGAAGCTGTCCAAAACAGCAGCCCAACAGGGCCACGATTACTCTACAACTTGGGCACCTTTCATTGCAATCCTTTCTTCAGAATTCAACCATCTTACCTGCCCCGTATACCAAAAGGCACTGCTCCTGCTGCCTCACACTGACATGACTCCTACATAGTGCTACCTTATACCCACAAGTGGTCTGTAGCTCTTTCTTTAGGCTTACATATTTATTTGACTCACCATAGACCGTTTACCTAAAATGGAGGAGGAGAGGGGAAAGATTGAATAGTGAGTGCTCTTGTTCTTTGTTTCTCCTTTTTCATTATACCTTGCAACCCTGCCTGCCTCTGGGTTGTGGGCATAAAACTATATTAAACATGCATTGTTTTGTTTTGACCAATGCCGGCCCACTGGGTTTTAGGCAATTAGCCATGTTGCACTAACAAATAAACAGAATTGAGCCATAAAGCTCTATTTGCTTCTAAGCGCTATTTTGCATTTATTCATTAAAAATGAATATCTTGACTTCTACACATTGAGATTTTGTTGTTTTAGTCTTATTTCATTTATAAAATCATAATCTATTTTTCTAACCTGTTGTGGAGTCTTCTTGTGGTGTTTTCACTGTTACTGAATGAGTTATTGCACAAATACTTTACACATTGCCTTCTAAGTAAAGCCTGCCTTCTCTGTGCCAATCTACCAGAGGGTGAGCACAGGATAATTTAGGTTGTGTTGTGGCTAACCCTGACTAGGATTGTGGTACCTACTAGGACAGGGTTCATACCTCTGCAAAATAGAGACCCAATTTCCAAAAAATCTGCTCCCCCCTTCACTTCCAAACCTAAATAACCATCTGTGGAGTAAACCGTGGATTCACGCTCAGCCCCACCCTCTTCAACACCTCTAGCCAGCTTCGTCAAAGCCCATGAACTCAACATCATATCCTACGCTGACGACACACAACTCATCCTCTCCCTCCCCAAAGATACCACCAAGACCAAATTCCACAACTGTATGACCGATGTCACCAACTTGATGAAGGACAGCTGCCAAAAGCTAAAAAGGGACAAGACAGAGGTATGGATCTATGGAAACAAAAGCTTCACATGGTACGCATCCTGGTGGTCCTCAGAACTCAAAAGGACTCCTGCCCCCACTGGCCACTCTAGTAACCTAGGCATCATTCTGGACACAAGCTAACCATGATGACTCAGGTCAACTCTGTCTCCTCCTCCCGCTTCTTCGTTCTCTGCATCCTTTGTATGGTATTCAAATGGCTATCCCAAGGCTCAAGACGCACCATCACTCAGGCCCTCATCTCCATCCGACTGAACTATGGTAAGGCTCTCTATGCAGAGATCACAGCTCAGCTCCTCTGGTGACTACAGACCATACAGAACGCCACAGCCAGACAAGTCTGGATCTTACCCTAGATGAACCCACATCATCCCCTACCTCAGAGAACTCCACTGGCTCCCTGTACAGAACAGATGGGAGTTAAAGCTCCTGACCCATGAATACAAGGCCCTACTGAAAGAATCGCCGGTACACCGTTTCTTCTTAAAAGGTATGGTGGGTTTTATTTGGAAGAAACTTGCAGTAATAGAAACACCTCAGCCCACAGACAGTTTCTCTCCCCGTTCTCCTTCTGCCTCTCCTCCTTCCAACTGCCGTTGTCTCCTGGGAGACTCTCACATTCCAATCTCCATTCTAACCTAGAATACCACACATCTTCCCCTCTTCAACCAAAACTTTAAGAAAATAGATATGTATTCCTAACACAATACTATAAAGAAGGAAAATAATGCAAAATACAGTACAATTATTTACACATATACAATGGAAATACGTGAGAAATTGAAACACTAAATAATACAAACTACAGTACAATCATCCAAACACATATAATGCAAGAAAAGAAAATGTGCAACTCTCCCTAAAGTAATGAAATAACCCAGTTGCACATATCATTACATTGAGATTACAAAATCATCTAGAGACTTAGGATGTCTAGAGACCCTTGAGTTTCTTCTTAGTGCAACATGGCTATCCCCTTGCTCACATTTCTCTCCACTCACTTTCCCAGGTTTATCAACTCCATCCCCAGAGATTTTTACAATTCTCCCAATGTTCCAAATCCTATGATCTTCCGTCTTTACAGCATTCTTCATGACTTTTATCACGTTGAGAGGAGAAGAGAATTTAGAATGAGTGTTAGTTAAACCAAATCGAGGATTTTTCACTTTGACAACATCACCCACTGAAATCACAATATTCTTTACCGCCTTCCGTCTGTCAAAATCCGCCTTTCTTTCAAGAGTTTTCCTAATTTCCCTGTCCAGTTTATGTTCTAAACTACACCCCAGCTTAGTTTCTACCCCTACCTTGTCGTTAACCCAAGACGGACACATCTGCGTATTAGGTTTTCTGTGCCTAAACAACTCAAAAGGTGTGAGACCCGTACTTGTATGTGGAGTTAGTCTGTAATTCTTGATTTTGTTCAAAATTTCCTCTTTCCAACATTTGTTATTAGCCTGAGCTAGTTGGATGGTTTCTTTTAACACCCTGTTAAATCTTTCCACCATGCCATTAGTCTCAGGATGATAGAGAGAGGCCTTCTTATGTATAATTCCTTTGTCACTAAGGAATCTCTCCATGTCATGAGAGACAAGTTGCACACCATTGTCAGTGAGAATGGAAGAAGGAATCCCCTCCCTATCAAAGATCTGATTAAGGAAGTCTATGACAACCTGAGTTTCTACTGAAGAGGTGACCCTAATCTCAGGCCACCTTGAATACATGTCTATCAAAACCAAAACATACTTGTCGGTGCTGGAATATCTAGTCCCAGGATGTCTAAAGAAACCTCCTGCCATGGTTTACTGGGTAGCTCCCTCACTACCATAGGTTGAACCCTACACATCAAGGTTTTGTCAGCTCTGGAACATTCCACACACTTCCTAACACACCGCTCAATTTGAACATCCATACCCGGCCACCAATATGCAAGCCTCAATCTTTCCTTCGTCTTAGAGATCCCAGGATGACTCTCATGTGCCATGAATATCAGCTCATCCCTTAATTTCTCCGGAGGAACAAGTTTAGTTCCTCTCAATAATAGACCTTCTTGAGAGGATAACTCATCTCTGACCCTCCAAAAACCACATAAATGCTGATCATGTTTTTCAGTGCCATCCCAACCACATTTGATTTTTTTAAGAACCTTTTACACCACTGAATCATTACATAAATTATTCATCCATTCACTCTCTCTAATTATTCTTTCCCTAATCAAACAAACATCAAATTCATCAAGATACTCAACAAACTGATCTTCGGATTCTGAAACTTCATTCACGAGCCTAGAAAAACAATCAGCAACAAAATTCTGAGCACCTGGTACATATTGTACTTCAAAAGAAAATTCCTGAAGAGCTACTACCCATTTCCTGATCCTACCTGAAATGATATCTAGCCCCTTCTTCTCAAAAATTTCCTTTAGTGGTTTGTGGTCAGTTCTCACAAGAAATGTGTTACCCCCAAACAAACTTCCTTAGTTTGCTCACAGCCCAAAATACAGCCAGTGCCTCCCTCTCAATCACTGAATAATTAGATTCTGCCCCCCTTAAACACCTTGAGATGAACAGTATAGTTCTCTCTACACCATTATGGATTTGAAGTAAGACAGCACCAAGACCTTTTGCACTAGCATCAGCCATAATGATGGTTTGATGACTCGGATCAAAGCTTTGCAAACACGGAGCACACTTCAGGAGATGTTTCACATTCTTAAATTCACCCTCACATGCTTTATCCCATTGAAACGTAACACCCTTCCTTACTAATTCTCTAATGGTTTTAGTCTTTTCTGCGAAGTTGTCTACAAATTTACTGTAAAATTTGGCCATCCCTAAGAACTTCATTACTTCCTCTTTTGATGTAGGACTCGCAAGATTTTCAGTTGTATCCACTAAGCTCTTCCTTGGTTCAATACCAAGAGCAGAGATCTTGTGACCTAAATAATCAATTTCTCCAATATTAAACTTGCATTTCTCTGCTTTCAACGTTAAGCCACTTTCCTTTAATCGCAGAAGAACTTGTCGAACCCGCATGTTGTGTTCAGAAATGTTTTTACCATGCACTAAAATGTCATCTTGATATATCTTGACCCCTTGGATTCCTTCAAGAACCTTCTCCATGGCTCGTTGAAAAACTGCAGCCACAGAAACTAAACCAAAGGGCATCCGAAGGAACTTGTAAGTACCAAAGGTGTTATGAAAGCCGTCAAGTCTTGAGAATCTTGATGAAGTTTAATCTGATGATACGCGGAGGTCAAGTCAATGGATGAAAAACATTTAGCACCACTAAGAAGAGCTAACATTTCGTTAATATTCGGTAAGGGATAGTGATCTGTTATCACACATTTATTCAGCTCTCTCAAGTCAATACATAGTCTTGGCTCACCATTAGCCTTTACTGCCATCACTACTGGAGCCAACCACTCAGTGGCTTCTACTTTTTCAATTATTCCATCTTGTTCTAGCCTTTCCAATTCCTTTCTCATCTTCTCCCTCACCATTAAGGGAACACCTCTCACTTTGCTGACTACTGGAATTACACCCTTCCTCAACTTGATCTCATGAACATAGCCCTTCAAACAGCCTAGTTCAGGTTGAAAAAGACCAGAGAATTCTTGTTCGTAAGACGGTCTACCATTATCCTCAGTATTAATACAGTTTAAATCTTTCAACCTAACTGAAGGAGACTCATTGGGATCAAGATAAACCCTTAAATCTCTCTGGTGAGACCAACTGATGAGGGAATCTCCTCTTACTGAGATGTATATTTTACCAGCTGTGAACCTATCCATGTACTGAATGGAACCTATGAAATAGCCCAACAGCTTAATGGGTTCACCCCCATATCCTTTTGGAGAAATATCTGGTCTGAACAACTTAACAGCAGTTTTCAAATGTTTTTCAAAGATACTCAAAGGAATTAGAGTGATCTTTGCTCCAGAATCAAACATCATAGGTATTGAAACTCCCTCTATATACACAACCTCCACTGGGCCACTAATTCCATTTTTTATTTGTAACACAAACTCTTTTGGAGAATCCTCATCCTCCAGCGTTATTTCGTGAACATTTTTTTTTCTTTAAATTGATATTCTTACAACATGAAGCAAAATGACCTTTTTTCCCACAAATTTTACAGAAAACCTTCCAACCTAAGCACCCTTTGAAATTGGCATAGTGGCCAAACTCACCACACCTGTAACATTTTCCCTGCACACTTTTCTTAACCCTCGGGTCACTAAAATTATCTTTTACTACTTTTTGAGAGCACATTTTATCTCTTAGACTACATCCTTGACTGACATAATGGATTTCATCATCCCTTGCTTGAGAATTTGTTTTCCTGATTTCATCAAGACAAGCTAAGCTATGTTCATGTGTTTTTGCAATAGATACAACTTCATGAAGTGACGGATTGTCTTTAGTCCAGAAGGATTCTTTTGCTTTATCAATGTTGCAGCCCAGCATGAATTGATCTCTCAAACGCTCATCCTCACTACTTCCAAAACCACACGTGGAAGCTAATTTTCTAAGTACTGTAATGTACTCTTCGACAGATTCTCCAGACCTTTGAAATCTTTTCCCAAAATGATATCTTTCCAAAACTGTTGAAACTTTGGGAAGATAGTGTAAGTCAAGCTTTTTTATACAGATTTCGAAATCATTAAGGTCACCAGCATCGTCAATTGTAAGTTCAGGTAGATTTTCAAAGACTTCCTGTCCTTCAGGACCTAAACAATGCATCAGAAGAGACATTTTCCTTTCTGCACTTAGAGATGTGCCACAAACTCGAGTATAGTGTGCAAAAACACTTTTCCATTTCCTCCATGGAATCAATGGTTCACCAGGTGAAGACAAAAAAAACGGTGGGCAGGTAACATTCTGCATTTTGTGGAATCTTACAGTGATAAATGTCTTAAAACACTATAAAATTGGAGAAACAGCCACAGTAATTGCGAGGCAGATTCTATAGAAGCAATATAGTTCCAAAATGTCTGCCAGGATGATGAACTTGTATAATTGTAAACTCGTAAAAAACTCAAATCAGATGGCTGCCACAATATCCGGGTGAAAGCGAGGCTTGACACGCTTTGTAAAGCGTGTGCGTGAAAGTTCCGACAGCAGGTCAAGAAAGAGAAAAAAAATATATATATCAGTGCGTGCGCTCATTACCTGAGCGTAGCGCGCGTGCGTGCCTTAGCACGAGAGTCAGTTCGCCCAAAATATGCATGGTAAACCCAGAAAAGTAAAAAACAAGAAGACCGCTCCCAGAAGATGTAGCCACGGAGGTGATGATTTGAGAGATTTCTGGGTGTTTAAAAGTAAAGCAGCCAAAAATGCAAGCGATCGCACTGTACAGGTTGAGGTGTTTCCTGAGTACGTCTCCACAAGAATTTATCCCACGCTCGTCGCCAGTGAAAGAATCGCCGGTACACCGTTTCTTCTTAAAAGGTATGGTGGGTTTTATTTGGAAGAAACTTGCAGTAATAGAAACACCTCAGTCCACAGACAGTTTCTCTCCCCGTTCTCCTTCTGCCTCTCCTCCTTCCAACTGCCGTTGTCTCCTGGGAGACTCTCACATTCCAATCTCCATTCTAACCTAGAATACCACACTTACACAACTGCAGACCCACTTGATTCACTTATTGAACTTCCATCAGCCCACCAGACACTTCTGCATCCCCTTCTCTAACCCTCACCCCCCTGCATTTGAAGTCGCAAATGCAGAGGTCGTTCCTTCTCCTACCTAGCAGCGAAGACATGGAACACGCTACCCTTTCATCTCCAAACCTCCACATCTCTTCCAGAGTTCCGAAAGTCCCTGAAGATCCAGGTATTCACCTAATCAACTGGACCGTGCCAGTGACTCTACAAATCTACTGATTGATTGATGGAATGATAGCCAATGGTTGGGGTAGATTAGGATCCAGGCATGATTTAATGCTGACCACAGTAGAACCGAATCATCACACCAAATGGATTGGTCCTGGTTAAATCACGGAAGTCAAAGTTGAAAAAAGTTTCAAAGTTAAAATTTCTTCTAAGTCCTAATGCAGAATGGGACTTTGTCAATGTTTGAGAAGAAACATCCTCCCAGCTTAGGACACTGCTGAAATTATGCTGCTGCAGTGGAACTGAAGTCCAGATCGCTGAAGCAGGTTAGTACCACTGGTGCTTCAGGGCTTTGGTGATTTCTCACTGGGAATCTCAACAAAGAAAGGTACGTTGTCATTTGTTCAGAACAGTGAAGGGCTCTGAAAGGGACAAAGCTGAAATTCAGTCTTACCCTGTGTATCTAAGGTTCAGATAATTTTACCAGCTGGCTCTGCTGTAGTTCTGTTGGTAAAGTGTTCAAATATTTCCATACACTTGTCTGGTGCCCAAAACAACCACAGGAGTACATTTCTAGGCCCCCAGAAACCCAGGGGAAGGCACTAGGAGACTCTGAGGGTGCCAGAAAGAAGCCAGCAGCAAAGTCCAGTCCAGATCCATTGTCACTGGTCTGTTCGCCACTTCAGGGAAAAGGGTTCTTTTTCCTGTGCAAGATTCAGGGTTTCTTCGAGGTCACAGACAGCAGGTCCAGTTCTCTTCTGATCTTCCAAAGATCCAGAAAGTGTTCTGAGGAGGTTGCTTTGAGGCCCAACATATATGGTTGGCAGAAGTTAGTGGGTAGCGGGACACTCCTCAGCACTCTCTAATCAGTGGGGTAAAAGTTCCCAGGCCGTGGCTTACCTTCCTTTTCACTAGTTCCTATTTGTCTTACTGCAAACAGGCCCATAATGCAATGTGTTCAGGGAGCTTCAAGATAGCCAAAGTCTTCAGTCATACTAAACATGGGATCTGAGAGCTGGGCGTGTGCAGAGGAGTGTACAATGCACATTTATTACTACTGTCCTCCCACATCTGACAATAAAATCGAGGTTGAACCAGACCCTGGACTCATAAAGAAAGAAGGGTCCTCCAGCAACCGGGCTACAAAAATGCGTGCTGTTCCTGTTTGATCCATTTTAAGTGCACACAACTTTTATTTTTGCCTTAGACAGGTCTTCCAGGCAGGTGTTCACACTGTTGTGTCACCAGGAAGGCAGCAGCACCCATGCTGAACGGCCAGCAGTGCTCAGAGAAGTCATCCCTGCCCTTTCACATAAACTTGCCAATCAAAGCGGCCTATTGTGTAGCACTTGGAAGGAATTTCACACCTCATTAAAGGCAATGTCAAGAGTGGACTAATACAAATAACACTTCAAGAGTTTAAACCTGCATAAGGGTAACTGTTTAAAAGTTACTTTTCCCTAATACCTCTTAAGAAATCCAACTTTATCATTGAGTTTTATTGCTATAAACTATTAAAAATAGTGTTTGTATTAGTTTGTAGTTGATCACAAACCCACAACAGCAATATTAATACTTTAATCTGTACTCTAGTTTTCTCTATGGGACAGTCAGGCCTACTAAAGTAATATTGGCACTTGTCACACTAGAGATATGATAGCATTAATTTTCTATATGTCCCATTTGTAAATTTCATGCACCCTACTTTGTGTTCTACAAGATCTACATAGGGGTAATTTAATAATATTTAGAAGGGAGCTCTTTGCCTTTCAAAAAGTTGTATTTTGAGGGGCCACGCTGCAGATTTTACAGTGCAGCAGTCAGTCTACAATAGTAGGATTGAATCCATGTTTTATAGGCCTACTGTGTGGTAGCCCATTAAGTGTTGCAGTTCACAGGTGGCATTTAACTTCAAAGTCCTAGATGTTTTTTCTCCACTATATACTAGCGACTTGCAGGCAAGATAAATGTGTGAATTAGGAATAAGCCAATTTAACCATGTTTAAATGGAGAACACAGACACTTTCCTTCTGGTTGGTTCAGGTGAAAAATGTGGACAGACCATGCAAAGAAAGTGGGTTTCCTACACCTAGTATTTGAGAAACTACCTTTGTGGACCAGAAGATGTAGCTCTCCTTAAACAATCACAAGCATTTCCTTAAGAATTTAGTTTTATTTATGTGTTAAAAAAAAAAGGCCAACAGTATCATCATAAAAAATAAGTAATTATATATTTTATATAAAGGTTTTTTTCAATATCATAACTAAATTACAACATTCTCAGTTTTAGACAAAAGTATCCTTTCAAGCCCAGCTGTGAAGCAAAAATAGATAATTACAAATTGTATAATGTTGTAATCCAATCTCTGATGAACTGATACATAAATTGTTGCTCTGGTTTTAATACTGCTACAAAATCCTCATCTACTATTTGTCAAATCAAACAATTTTCTGTATACCCTTTTTGAGCTCATCATGTATACTGACACTGTGCACTTCAAATGACAGCTATGGTTAGGTTATAAGTCTCCAGTTCAGGAAAGTAAAGGGCCTGCCAGCACAGACCATAACATGTTTTACGGTCTAAATATTATTTAATAAAGAAACAAAGTGATGGTGCTTCTTGATTACAGCATAAAAACCAAACACATTATACTGAAGTTTATAGAGCAGCTAACCACACTAACCACACCCTGATTTAGCTCTTTTCTTTCGCAACATCACTAGCAGGTCAAATCACAACCATACCCATTTTGTTCGACTACTCCAGACTGCAGAGTCCCCCAAATCCATCCTAGCTATAAAGGTCAGTGACCAAAGCCTACATCTCTATGAATATTCAGCCATAGTTCAACTTGCTCACTGATGCCCTCCTTGGGGGCTTGACATTGCCTATATCCAAAACACATTGGGGAAAAAATGGAACAAACATTGGCCTTGATGGGATGCGCATAGTACGATTTGGATCAAGTCACAATGAAACATTCAAGACATAACTATTTTGATTTGTACAATGGACAACACTTTTAATGATAAGGAGAGCATTTTTTGCCTTGGTCTCCTACTAGAGAATAAAGTAATTACCCTCATTAGCACTTTTTCTGTGAACACTCTGTTTACTTGCAGAATATTCACTGCACCAAATCGTCCCATGAAACGTGATAAAATGTGCCATTTTTGTATTCTTTTATTTTTTTAATTAAATGTAATGTCATTACTGCTTCTTAGCTGTGTATTGTAATATCTCAATGTTCTTTGAAGTTACTTAGCAGTGTGGCCTGCTGTTTTTACCATGTAAAGTTATCTGCAATGTACATGGCTTTTCTTCCCACAAATGGCATTTTAAAATGTAATAAACATAGGTGGTCATTCTGACCCTGGCGGTCTTTGACCGCCAGGGCGGAGGACCGCGGGAGCACCGCCGACAGGCCGGCGGTGCTCCAATGGGTATTCCGACCGCGGCGGTAAAGCCGCGGTCGGACCGGCACCACTGGCGGGGTCCCGCCAGTGTACCGCCGCCCCATTGAATCCTCCGCGGCGGCGCAGCTTGCTGCACCGCCGCAGGGATTCCGACCCCCCCTACCGCCATCCAGATCCCGGCGGTCGGACCGCCGGGATCCGGATGGCGGTAGGGGGGGTCGCGGGGCCCCTGGGGGCCCCTGCAGTGCCCATGCCACTGGCATGGGCATTGCAGGGGCCCCCGTAAGAGGGCCCCTACATGTATTTCACTGTCTGCTGCGCAGACAGTGAAATACGCGACGGGTGCAACTGCACCCGTCGCACAGCTTCCACTCCGCCGGCTCGATTCCGAGCCGGCTTCATCGTGGAAGCCTCTTTCCCGCTGGGCTGGCGGGCGGTCTGAAGGCGACCGCCCGCCAGCCCAGCGGGAAAGTCAGAATTACCGCCGCGGTCTTTCGACCGCGGAACGGTAATCTGACGGCGGGACTTTGGCGGGCGGCCTCCGCCGCCCGCCAAGGTCAGAATGAGGGCCATAATCTCTTTGCTTTAAACCAGGCCTCATAACCACATTTCATCTTCACTGCTGGAACTACAAAAAGCCCTTTCTCTAGGGTAGTTCAGCTCTTCCCTTCTCCTTCCCACTGTCCCTGTTAACCCCACCTCGTTGATCCTTATCTACGTAGCTTCATCATGAGGTATCCAGACTGGGCCTTCAGGTAAAGGGCAGAGGTGTTAAGGATAACGTCTTGTGGCAATTTCCTTATTTGAGCCAGTTAGGAGTGTATGGCCAAAATCTCACTATTATGCCCAAGTACCCCATCCTCTCATCACTTAGCCCTCACTGTTCTCCTAATTAAATGCTTTGCACCCACAGGCATATCCAGATCATAGCACTGATAACACCACCAAACCAAATAAATTAAACAACCCTAGATAACGCATTATCTACCATAATTTGTAGAGGGGTATGTATTTGTTAGAGGCGCTACAGTGGCTCCAGAATCTGGGCTGTCACTTCCCTGCTTGGTGACTTAACAGTGCCTTCAATCAACTTCTCAACTCTTTTTACTGCATGGACTCTGTAAAATATTCCATGGTGGCATAACAGTGCTTCCAGTCAGTAAGTTACTCATCTCTTCCCCTCTTTTGGGTAGACTATTTTAAATTTCTTTGAGGTCTTAACAGTGCCTGTAATGAGTTGCTCATCTCTTGCTCCTGGATAGACCCTATGTTATACTCCCAGGCAACTTAGTAGTGCCTCCAGTTGGTTGCTTATATCTCACTCCTGGGTTGATTCCACATAAAACTCCGTGGGGGCTTAACATTGCCTCCAATTGGTTGTTCATGTCTCACTGCTGGGTAGGCTTTACGTAATATTCCTTTGTGGCTTATTAGTGCCTCCACTGGGGTTGTTAGTCAAACCAAAAGAGACTTCCAAAAGGAAAATGTTAAGAAAAAAACATTTACAGGACAAACATGACAACCTTAATAGTAACTTCCCAGAGCAATAACACATTTTTCCAAAAAACTAGTCACTATATATTAGTGTTATGTTTACAAATCTGTTTCTAAATACTTTTCTTTTAGAAAAGGAGAGCAAAAATGGTGATATCAAGCCAACACACAGACATAACATCAAACTTATACATAAAAACAAAACAGAAATTTAGCGTGCTAGAAATATATTCTGCTGTCTAATTATAAGTATCCAACTCCTCCTGATTACACCTTCCATGAGAAATAGTGCACAGTAATGAGTGACAGCAAAAATATGCATTGACGTTTTGGTCTCTAATAATCAGTCATACAAAGACCATACTCAGAACAATGGGCTACTGGACCTATAGTATAACCGCTGCTACAAAGCAGAAAACCAGGCATCCGTATAATTATGACTGGAACATTGGCCTAAATGCAACCATATTTGTGGAATATGATATTATATAGTTAGCGGAAATATAGAGAGAACCAGTGCCACATTACCACTGGCCAATGGTGAGACACCAGAACTTAACAAAGTAGGGGAAATTAGTAGATAAACAAACCACACCCCAATAGTAAAGCAACCAATCAACCATATATATATTGTGAATAATATATCTTGCAATTTTGTGCAAACAAACAGGTTGTGTGTTAGATAAGTACCCAGTTCAAAAAGATAAGGGGCCAGATGTAGGTAAGTCACAAATTGCGACTTGCAATTTGTGAGTCAAAGCGACTTGCAAATTGCAACTCGCAATTCGCGATGCAGAAAGGTGTCTCAGACACCTTCTGCGACTCGCTATGTGGTCGCAAAGACCCACCTCATAAATATTTATGAGGTGGGTCGCAGTTTGCGACCCCATAGCGAGTCTAGGCACTCACGGGGATGGTGGCCAGCTGGAGACAGCAGACCACCATGACCAGTTTTTTTTTCTCTTTGCAGCCCGTTTTCCTTAAAGGAAAACGACCTGCAAATAGAAAAAATACCGAAACCTTTTTGTTTCGGGTTTTTTCAGAGTAGGCAGTGGTCCATAGGACCACTGCCTGCTCTGAAAAAATAATTTTGTGAGTATTCACAAAGGGGAAGGGGTCCCAGGGGGACCCCTTCCAGTTTGCGAATGAGTTACCATCCACTTAAAGTGGATGGTAACTGCGAGTTGATTTGCGACCGCTTTCGCGGTCACAAATCAACTCTACATTGCGGTGCGAATCGCAAATAGGAAGGAAACACGCCTTCCTATTTGCGAGTCGGAAACACATTTTGCGAGTCGGTACCGACTCGCAAAATGTGTTTCTGCATCGCATAAGGGCTTTTGCGCCTCGCAAACGGCGTTTTTCGCTGATTGCGAGGCGCAAAAGCCTTCCTACATCTGGCCCAAGGGAAGGCTACACATGAGCATACTCACTAAAATTCACAAGCTCCTGGACAAGAGTAAACCACTCACCACAAAAATATATATTCTAACAATTGATAATGCGTATGGCTTATTCAATAATTTTCTGGTTCAGACTAATCTTTTTAGGCGTCCCGAGGGGTAAGGAGAGACACATCAATACATTATAACAATTAACAGTGTAACCATTCAGCCACACATTGAATCTCGGACGTGGCTATTAAAGTTCAAAGAGTTTATTACCAATTCAAAGCTAGAGTTATGTAAATAAGTCTCAGAAATATACTCCATAAGTACAAAATTACCAAGGGCGAATTAGAGCATCTAATCAGGTTAAATTGCACAAGCATAAGGCAGACCAATATTTCAGTTGCAGCAATACAAAAGATCAGAAATAACATCTAATGTTGAGAGTCCAAGATTCGGTCTTTTTACCTAACTATTAAACCTTAATACATCTAACTACTCTATCAAGGCTAAAGGAAATCTAAGAATTCTCAATTTCATGGAAATAGGAAATTAATCAAAAGTGTCAGCATCACAGAGAACACAGTAGAAGTACTTCAGGTGAGAGATGTGTGCAGTATGAAGCCACTTGAGCCAAAAGTGAAGCAAAGCGATCTGTAGCTCTCCAAGTCCCTAAGTGTCTGCTCTAGTCAAAGGGTAAAAGGAATCTGCCTCTCTAACTAACTAAGCACCACTTTAATCCTTGCAGAACTGTCAAAAATTGACATCAGCACTAGTAGTTTTCCCCCTTCCGTGCACATCTAAGGATTGCAACTCCCATTACAGTCTTTCATCTCTAGAAACCAAACATCAGGACGACCTTGGATCCCTCCTGTGTCCAGGAATCCAGAAGGGAGTTTTTCTTCAGAGCTTCTTGTTAACACTCCTCATCTTTGGCAACCAGTCTTCCCATACCCTTATTATCTAAAACTCCACCTTGAATGTTAAACACAGAAAAACATTTCATGCCTTAACTCCAGCCAACTTACGTTAAAAATCAATGCACATTTGAATACATAATTATACGTGAATTTCTCAATTCTCTAAATATTACATCTAACTAGGGTATTAATGCCCTAATACATTGAATATGAATGCATAAATATTCATTCAATTAATAGAAGTTATCACAGAACTTGCAAATGACTTTTCTACATTTCTACCTATAGGAGGACCTTAATTATCTGACTTTCTAGTGCTCAACGTTTGCATGAATACATTTGAGCCCACATTATACATGTCTTGATCAAATTTTCTCATCATTTCTGAAACATATAATGGCACAGCCAAGTTATGCTCTCTCACAATAAAGAAACTAATAATGCATATTTCGTAGAAAATTATTACATGCGGAATATGTAATGGGTTCTTAGTCATGTAGACCTCAAAAACATCCAGAAGATTCGATTTTGGGGGGGTATAATTCAAAATAATTACACAATCCAAAGGTTAACCAATTCTTGGTGAACATATAGGACATAACTTAGATCCAATAAAAAACACCCAGTTCGAAACTCCTACCGAACAAGCAAATATACATCTCACTTACCGAAATCACAGGACATCAGTGTCAGATCACTGCTTTCATAGACGCTATGGAGAAGACACCCTCACCACGACTGAAGAACGGCACTGCACACACTTGGAACCACATGGCTCGTTGTGAGTTGTGTGACTGCCATCTTGTAATATACCAATTCACCTGCAACCACTAAACTTTTAGACGTGTATTCTATGTGGCTGCAATAATACATATATTTATAAATATCCATTTGGTGGTGGATGTGCCTCGCTCCAGAGTACACTCAACATGATACTTCCTGCTGGTTAATAGTGCCTCCAGTAAGTTGTCCATCTGTGGCTCCTTGGTAAACCCTCCTAGTCGTAAGGATTGTTTAACAGTGCTGCTAATGGATTGTTTACCTCTCACTCGTGCTGAACCTCATGTAATATTCCTTATGGATTAACCGGTGCCCAATAAACTCCTCACTGTGCATAAATCACCTCTGTACGATCTATTTTAGGTGCATCGCTGTTGCCCAGGTAGCATCTTTTCTCTATGTCCTATTGTAGCACTAGACCATCTTTCCACTATACAAAAGAGTGAATGGTTGACTCTGTCAATGTTTCTTTTAGCCTTACCTTTAAAAAACAGAAAAGATGGCAGCCAAACGTCTTCGAATAATAGACTTGGTATCTGCTACTGTAAAGCAACCTGACTTTCCGGCCTCCACCGTCACAATCTTCATTTAGTTTTTCCTTTCTGTGGTGCAGGGATCAATGACAATTTACACCCTGCGTGACTCCTGCAGTTGGAAATCAGGTTGTGCTAGACATGCTTGAACTACATAGCTTTTAACACTCATGTTCTCAGACTAAAGAATACCTTTTATCGCTCCATACCAAAAATGTGTATTCTAAAATTAGTGTGAAAACTGTACACGAAACACATTAAAATATATTATACATATAGTTTATCAAAAATTGCATTACAATCTATTACCCACATGCGTGACAATGCTATTAATAGTGTGAAGCATTCTTTTAGCTCAAGAACGTGAAGCTAACATCACATTTGGAACCTGTAAAATCTCGCACTAAGCTGCATAATAAGAATATTTCAAATTCCTTCGCACTGAATGGAAACAGCATAACTAGCTGTAGCCCTAATATTTGCCTAATCGCTAACACTGGCTCCCACGGTGCAGCATGCTACTCGTCCACAAAGCACTTCAAAGCCTAGTCAGCGGTGGTAAGCGCTATATAAACACCCATACCTTTAGTCTCTGGTCTGTTTATTCTTTTTGGCAAACACCATGGTTGTTGCTTGCCTGGAGATTTACGTTCCTCTCAAGACTGCTTCACAAAAGTGCTAAGGTTGAGCTAAATATAAGTCATAAAACTCAATACTTATACTTACAGTAACCTGCCCCTATTTGACTGAACCAAGTGCCATAAATACTTTTAAGCTTTGAGGTAACTTCACTTAATGGTCCTCTCATGACTTGGCTGTTGGTCCAGGCCCCACAAACAAGATCTAAAGCGACAACTACAACTGATGTAGTCTTTCAAGAGGTCCTACAATAAACCTTTTTTCCAGATCCTACATTTAAATATATTAAATGGTCAGAGTCATTATTATTCTCATAGCATCTATTTGCACTCTTGTTCTTTAAGTGATAGTTAATGCATGATCATAAATTTAATATTTAATGATAAAGAAAATTAAACTGCATGTAAATGGTCATCCGAGTTATGTCACAGCTCTTGGCAAAAGGTACAATGTTAATTATGTACTCCACATTGCAATCGCTGCCACAGTTATTGAGTTAATTACAAATTGTAGTCACTTGGACATTTATAGAATTAATTAACCAAAATCCAAAACCAAAGCCATTTCTTGGGGAGCTCACAGAGATGTTCAAAGAAGGAGGAGCTTCAAGTACTCCTGGTCTCAAATATCTTAAATATCTGATATAGGAATTGCTTTTCTCAATAATTCTACCCACCGGTGTAACTGTAACACCGATCCCATTGTTATACAACTAGAATTTAAAATTACCAAAGTGGAAGAGATGAGATTATTACTTTGGGCAAAATAATATACAAACATCAATCCCACCTAGTTTCTTATATGTATTGCTCTCATAAATGTCCTGAGTACCTGGTCTGAAACTTTGACCTGCTGAACAGCAATCTTCAGTGACGGTGGGCAAATTATCTTCAAAGAATGGGTAAATGATTCTTGGCCCAGGTAGCAGATATTACATATCTATCTTAACAACAAGGAGCTGCAGCCTTCATTGAATTTACTGTAGAACCAGCTGTTCACACAAGTATAATAGAGAGTTGTCTCTGCACCACCAGAATACATATAGGTGTTATGGAGGTTGTTAGAAAACCATCTACTTAAAGAATATAATTGAGAGGAGATAAGTTTAAACAGCCATGTTCCCAAAAATGACCTTTTGCATCTTGGTAAATGCTCCAGTGGGGAGGTCGCTGTCCCCAGAACTAGTTTGATGTGACCACTGACGAGGGGTTCCCTGGCCACACCACTTGGGTAGGCATACAGATTCTGAGCAAGGGGGGAAGAGTTTCACCATCTTGGATTTAGGCAGAGAGGGGCACTGTGGGGTTGTCTGCAGTAGGGCACACATGAAATGCTGCAACATGGGTAGGGTAAACCCTGAAAACATCTACCCCATTGTTTAGGTAGGATCTAGGAGTCATTCCCATCCACAAGCTGCTGCCACATACAACTATGGCATCTCTAGGTCCCTTCTCAATCACTACTGGAATCAGAAAAGGGCTGAACCTCCTGTCAGACCTAAAAGAAGCTCTGAAGGACTGGATCTACTCCACCTATGCCCATGAAAAAGAAGTGGGTCATAAAGTTATCATCCTGTTCAAGCTACAGGGACACACCAAGCTACAAGAGGCCTTCCCTGAAGATGCCCAGCTGACCAGTTTTAACTGGAACTGCCCTGGACCCTGCCTGCGGCCTCTCCTGGAGTGAGTCTGGAACCCCAAGTGCTGTTTCTGAGGTCCTGGAGACCTTGACTTTGTCTGGCTGCACTTCTACTACAACCCCTGAAAACCTGAGAATTTGCTCTAGATGACCCCAGAGGACAGAGACAAACTTGCCAAGCTGATCCAAGCAAGATATGTAGCTGCTAGGCTGAAGATTCAGGTTTCTCCTGTTCTGAGCTTTTTCCTGATAGGAAATCCTCTGCGGCAGGCTGTAGTGGAGATGGTATCTTGCCTCTTGGAGCCCTCTTAGGCTACAGCCTGCAGCGTTGCCCCACTGAAGGCCTCTGCACTAAAAAAAAAGTGTGAACTAAAAAATATTGACTGTGTGGAGGCGCCGAAAGACCGACAAGGAACCTTTCCTGGAAGCAAATTCAAATATCTCCTGCTCAGAGCTTTTATGCCGAAAACTACTGGCTTCCCTGGGACCTTGTCAGACTGCTATCTGACCTCCTGGAGCACTCTCCAGCCTCAGCCTGCTGCCTAGGCCACTGAAGACTTTGGACTTGTGTTTTTGAGACTTAGGGCCTGTTTTACATGTCTGCAGAGGGGTTACTCTGTCATAACGGTGACGGATAACCCGTCCGCTGAAATCCAAATCTCATTGTTTCCTATGGTATTTAAGTTTCAGCAAACAGGATATCCAACACTGTTGTGAGGGAGTAACTCCTCAGCCGAAATCCAAATCAGGCCCTAGTCCCAAGGTAAATGTTCTCACTGGGTCAAACCGTGTCCCTGTATTTGACCCATGTTCCATCACGTAACCTCAGATCATGTGTAGGTTCCGGTCTACCAAGGCCAATGGGAAACAGTTAGTGCTTAATGCTTTTTGATGCTCCCTTTTTTTAAAAATGTAAAAAATCATACCTCTGGTTCCCTCTACTGGATTTTTGTAGTTAAATTACATTTTATTTATTAAAGTGTACTCACATTTCCTAATTTGGTTTGGAATTGTTATAGTTTTGTGTTTTGGCTTTATTACTGTTTTGGTACTGCATACCTGCTTTATACATTGCTCCAAATTAAGCCTATCTATTCTATGGCATATCTTTCATGGAATTGATCTTAGGTTTATTTAGTAATTTTAGTTGTTCACCATGACTGAGTTTGTTTCTTGAGATGAATATTGAATCAACAACCTTTTTTGGTAGAGGGTAATTTACCAATAGTCATAATTTATTTTAATGAATTTAATTTTTAATTCATTTTCTTTACTATAATTAGCCTAAAATCCAATTGGGGTTTTGCTGATTAGTAATCATCTAATAAGCCATACACAATAATAAATTGTTCTAATAAGTCATATGTGATATGACATTTCCTTTAATTTAGATGGATAACAAGAAAGTTCTTTGGACTGACTAAAGAGATCAGCAATAGAAAGGTTAACCGAAATGGAAACTAAAATCCTCATTTGTTTTAAGCCAATTAAAATAGGAAAAACATGATTTGCTCCAGGTTTGCGCTTGCACCCATATATTTGCATGAAGCTTTGATTAATTTGCCAGTCACTAGAATCCAAGTGTAATGCATTCAACATATCCCTGAGTTTCTTCCTGCTTATTTTGTCACAAGCAGCAGATAAATTGATATAACAACAGTAGAGATTTCACCTCTTTATTCTGATCTTCTGCTCCAAAATATTATGCAGGGTCATTGAACAAACACATGTACTGTGAGAAGATCCCACATTTCCCCAGGATGAGATCCACGCTCTGCACATTTTTGGCAAATACTTTTCAGTATCTAAATGGGTTTTTATTTGGTAGAGCACTTACTGAAACCCTTTTATGAACAGGAACCAATATGTTGCCTAATCACGATGTTAGCTGACCCCTTTTTGGAGGCTGGAAATAACTTCTGCTTGGTTTACAGTTGTGTTTCCCTTCCCCAAGTGTCCAATTTTGTGTATCTGGTATCCTACATACAAAAAGTGATGGGGAGAATGCCTGGAAATAGTCAAAACCACTAGCAATCACTCTGGGTGGCATTTCAATCCATCATTTTTTAACCACTGTTCCACTCTAGACAAAGAGCTGCCTTATGTAAATCAGTAAGCGCCCAGTACAGATGCTGCTCCTCTAGGGAACAGTCCATTAGGATTTCCAATTAAGGACCCCTCCAGAAAGCAACAGAAGCAACCCCAATCCTGTTTTGACCTTGTTACACCTCGTCAGAACCCAAACCACTTAGGGGCACCCTTGGATCCGTGCCCACGTCACATCTTCAACCGAGCCAGCATTACCACTGAGCTGTGCCGGGCAATCAACCACCTTCCCAAACGACTGGAAGCACGCCAAAATCAACCCACCCTACTAAAGAAACTTACTGCCGATCCCAGAAACGAAAAACTACAGACCCACCTCTTTTATCCCCCTCCCAGCCAAGGTAACCCCAAAGGCCATCAACACACAGCTCACAGAATTCCTCGAGGTAAACCACATCCCGGACCCCTCCCAATCCAGCTTCAGGAAAAACCACAGCACCGAGACCGCCCTCCTCACAGCCACTGATGACATCCATAACATACTGGATCATGGAGACTCAGCTGCCCTCATCTTCCTTGACCTCTCCGCTGCCTTCAAAACCATATCCTACACCACCCTGTGCACCAGACTTCATGATGCCGGCATCTGTGGTAAGGTCCTGGAATGGATCCACTCCTTCCTCACCAGAAGGATCCAGCGAGTCAGACTCCCACTGTTTGTCTCAGAACCTACAGAAATCCACTGTACAGCACCCAAAGGCTCCTCCCTGATCCCAAACCTCTTCAAAATCTACATGGCACAGCTTGCCAAAATTGTCAAACAGCAATGCCTCAACATAGGCTCTTCTGCCGATGATACACAACTTATTCCCTCCCTCACTGATGAACCATCAACAGCCAAGAACAACTTCCACAACGGAATAAGAGCAGTTGCCGACTGGATGAAAACAGCTGCCTCAAGCTCAACTCGGACAAAACTGAGATCCTCATCCTGGGTCCCACTCCCTCTGCCTTGGACGACTCCGGGTGGCCAGCTACCCTCAGAAGTGCCCTCCTACCCTCTACCATGCACGCAATCTACAAAGTACAAAACAAGTATGGTCAAAAGGCCGGGATTAATTCAACTCCAACGAAAAAGAGTGAAAAATACTCTCTTCGGGATATAATTTCTTTGCAAAATGTATTTAAACATTTAAAGCAGGACGAAGAAAGAACCACTCAAAAATGACCGAATATCCTAATTATACTAAAACATGACACAAGAAATTCCAATTCCAAGACATCAACAATTAGAAAACATATGAAAAAATCACAAAATGGAAAATACACCGTCTGTAGATTGTCCCAAGTTAATCTCCTCAAAAAGAGGTGGTGGTTACGTAGATCATTTATGGTCATAATCGACTCAAGTGCGATGGTTGTGGATTCATGTACCCACAAATGCTGGACACCTATCAATTTCTTCTTGGGGTTCCTTGCAATGTGTGGTGAAACTCTGGAGGGTCAAATACACTTTATACCCAACCTTGCCAAAATCCACAAAGTGTTGATGCGTTTCGGCCCCTTCAATATGGGCCTCATCAGGACTACAAGGGGATAACACTGCCTAATAACAAACCGAGAAAAACACAATAAGCTAAAAACATTTAAAAGACTTCACGAATGCTAGACAATTTACCACCCAGTGCAGGCTATGTGGCAGAATACAGTCTGAAAGCCCCAACATGTTTGTCTGTACGACCATACTAAGATCACGTTGTCTGCGTTAATCAAAAATATAACTCAGCCACCTCGTGTGTGACTCATGCAATATGTCCTGTCGTGAGCGTAAGGAAAAACAGGTAGCAAGTGTGAATGCTGCAGGCTAGTGGACCTGTTGCCAGGAGGAACAGGGGGCAGAAAGCCTATTACCTTGACTGGTCCTAAATCTTGTTTAAGCCAAGGGGTTTCTCATCCATAGGGAACCTAAACACAAAAACAGGACAAGCAATGAATAGCGCCGCAAGTAACCCACCGAAGGGTGCATGGCTCGCCTAGTCAAACCAGTGTAAAAAGTCGAAGACTGGTGAGGTCGCTGGACTTACTTTGCACAGTTAGCCCAAAAAGGGTCATGCACGCAATCTGGGCATCATCCTGGACTCCACACTGTCCATGACCTGCCAAGTCAAAGCAGGTTCCTCGTCATGCTTGTACACCCTATGCCTCCTCCGAAAGATCTTCAAGTGGATCCCCACCAAGGCAAGAAGGACGGTCATCCACGCACTTGTCAGCAGCAAACTCAACCTCGGCTCCAACTCCAGAGAATTCAGAACGCAGCAGCCAGACTCATCCTAGACATTCCCTGCCACAACCACATCTCTGCCCACATTAGAGATCTTCACTGGCTCCCCATCAACAAACTCATCACCTTCAAGCTCCTGACAGACGTCTACAAGGCTTTGCACAACATCGGGCATGTCTGCCTCAACAACCGCCTATCTTTCTACACTCCTGCCAGACAGCTCTGATCTTCTCAAATGGCCCTTGCCACCACCCCTAGAATCAGGAAGAGCACCACGGGAGGCAGATCCTTTTCCTACCCCACAACACAGACTTGGAACATGCTACCTATCCACCTCAGACAGGCCCCCTTCACTGAATCAGTTCAAAAAGGACCTCAAGACCTGGCTCTTTGACTGACCGACTCCCCTTTGACAGTGCCAGGAGACCGGTGATAAGCTGTGCTATACAAATTATTGATTGATTGTTTGGTCAGAAAGGGTTGGATCCTGTGGTCTCACACTAATATAGTGTGTTCGTGCAGAGACCTAGGTCTAAACCTTGAGATGAGTGAAGCCTTTAACCTGTCCTGTTACCAGAACGGTGCACCAAGAGTGCCGTCATTCCTCTCATAGTGGACTACTAACCCTGTCATTGAATTAGTACATGGAGTAGTGGTTGCAGGGTACTGTTGTATTTTTATTTGTGTACCTGGAGTGTAGGCCCATGCAGGGTCAGATTGGCACAGAAAATAGGCCTGAACACCAAAATAAAAGTGGCCCCATTGATGACTCAGATAGCTAATTAAAAAGTGGCACATGATTACAAGTTAGAAACTGTCCCAGTTTACAAAGAGAAGCTGTACAGGTGTTTTGCAAAATGTGGAACTCTGCAGGGATTTGTGCTTGATGCAGATAATGGTTGTTTTAATGTTAGGGACATTACCAGTAAAAACTGTCCCACCAGTTCATAAAAGAGGCCCACAAACAGTAGAAAAAATGGGGCCACACACTGACCTGTCAAACTAACCCATCGGGCACTGCCTGATTGCCCTATATGCTAGTGCGACCCTGGGCCCATATTCTAACGGCCATGTCAAACCAAACTTATCACAAATCGTTTGTAGAGCAAGAAGGTTGGGATTGTCAGTTGTATATTATGTGGGTATATAGATTAATGGAGAGCTTTAGGAGAATTGTGTAATCAAAGTTTAAATATATACAGCAAGTTTCTTCTAAGAGGGTTTTTGGATTGCCAAGCTAGAATATGACACTGCCACAGTGGAGGATAGCATTCGGTTGCTCGTGCATGTACATCTTTAAATTATGTGTTGATGATTCCTATGAAGTTATTACATTTATTGTCTGCAGCAGCAGTTTTATTTCCACACCACACAATCTCATGGGCTTTTTATAGTTGCTAGTGATTTTTTACCTCAGGGAACCATCACATCCAAACTGCCACATTTTCCACTTTTTTGTTACTCAGCCCCAATGTATTCAGTGATACACTATTGTTCAGTATCCGATTCCTGAAATATTATTACAGTGGTACATAGTATTCTCTGGTGGACAGCATTGACAAAGGATTGATTGTAAATTCAATCAAATGGAGTAGTAGATTGCCAGGCCATAACTGTATTTCCTTTTTTAATGAACAGACTAATAAATACAATTATTTAATGGATTATTATAGGGACCAAGTAGGTTGCATCTCCTTTGTTGGAAATTTTCAGGACCAGGATATTTTCATTGAATTTTCAGTTTGTTAAAGTGAGAGAATCATCTTTGTAGATCATCATGGTTGCACTAACTCACATACCTAGAAAAACTTGCTAAGAGGTAAATGATACCTTATTTGCTTTCATTTGTGAATTTACCAGCCTGTTGCCGGTACTTTACATTTTAGTTCTCTTATCTAGGAACACAAATGTTTACCAGTCTTAGATCTTTGCCTTAATTAGGCATGTTCATTACTCTGTAGAAGGTTGTCTGACATACCATTTATCGATACAGGTACACTCTTTTATTGCAAACAGACGTCCCTCTCTGGTCCATGACATGTTACTCAATAAACACCATGGGTATATCTGTGGCTCATCCCACATAAGATGAACAAACAGCAAGTTTGAATTAACAAAATGTTAGTGCAAAATTCTATTGGAAGAATGCAGAAGATCTGACAGCACATCAAGTCTGCTTCTGCTTTGATACCCACCCTTCTCCACTGCATCATACAGTGGTCATTCTTCAATCTTCTGTCTCTGTCAGATCAAGCCAGTATTCTCAATTTGCTCAAGGCCCCCACCTGTGAAGATGATGTATTACTCTTGTACTTCATCAGAGCCTGCTCTGGAGAAGCTCGCTTAGCCCTGCTCACCGTTGGGAGTGGGCAGAACTTTCATAGTTTCACTCCATGGAATTCCATGGTTACATAAAAACTCAGCGAGATTCCACTGGGTTCCGTGAGCAGCAGGAAATCAGTATGTCGCCCTGCCTGTGTTGATTTTTAGTGCCAGGGAGCTTGTTCAGTGCTGAAAAATCAGAACAAACTGAACCACAGGGTGCCACAGAGGGCACTGCTGCCCGAGTTGGTTTTGCTGCAGTTCAAGTAGATTTTCTACTCGAGTGGCAGCTTTTCCAATGTGAATGGTCGCGACTGCCTGAGTTGAAAAACTCTCCCTGGGTGCCCTCCTACCACCTGAAAAAGAAAAAAAATGCTAGGGGACTCCACTTCTCACTCGCACTTCCCAACTTACCATTGGGGTGAGCCACTCATGAGAAACAACTCTTCCAAATGGCAGAGTGCAGAATTTAGCAAACTCTGTTTTACATGCGTAATGCGGAGTGGCCAAAACTCTGAGAACTCCACTGACAGAACAGAATTTTTCAGCCACCCGTACTCACCATCGACTGCTTCCTCAGTCAAGGTATCCTTTGATAAGTTCTCATAGCAGGTCAGATTTCTCACTCCTGCAGAAATTCTCATTAGACTGTAATGACCACACCAACAGCTCGTCAATTACTCAACTAACCATTGTTGTAAAGATCACTAAAAAAACTGTCATCAACAGTGTCCACCACATTCAAGGTTAGCCTCCCCGCTTCAGATAGTGCTGAAGCATAGATACAGCTACATTACAAATAACAGAGGATGCCCTTCTAACCACAGACAAGGGTAGCACACTACCTTCTAACAGAGATGGACCTGTCTGCTGCCTTTGACACCATTGATTATCTTACCCTCTTCTTAACCTTTGAAGCATCAAACAGGATTCACCTGCAACATCCTTGAATGGTTCTTCTCCTACCTCTCCAACCAACACCAGGTTGTTTACAACCAGATCCCAGATGTTCTCTATTACCTTTGGAGTCCTTCAGGGTTCCATCTTTCTTCTCTATCATCTTTGACCGCTACATGAAGCCCCTGGGAATTCTGCTCACTGATAACTGTATTAAAATTCACCCATCTCCAAGGATTTGCATCTCTACTTGAAATCCTCCTCCATTCCAATCATACAATGGCTCAAACACTGACTGTACCTCATCAAGACCTAAGTATTCAGAACCTAATTAAAGTTCAACTCCAGTAAGACAGAGCTCATTATATTCACCAAGAACAGCAGGCAAAAAAGTCCAAACCTGGATCAAGCCCTTGAATCTGAATGACTGGAACCCATCACTTTCATTTACTCTGGGCACCGACCTTAACCATGAGGAACACATCACTAAAAAAAACAAGATAGTCTGGTAAGCAAGATGACCTGGTACCATTCTATTGCCTAAATAAAGTGATGCCATTCCTTCTAGGATGCGACTTCAGACCTCCTGTTAAAGGCTCTCTGCTTGTGCATGTGGATAATAGCTACACTCAGCTCTACAACCTTCCACATTGCCCTCATTAGATGTGTCCTATATGTCACAGCCCCCCTCATTGAGCACCTAAAAAATATAAGATCATATCACCACCAACCTGATTGATATCCACTGGATCACCCTGCCCACCAAGCATCTTTAATATCAGCAGCATCACCTACAAATCTAGCACAGTTGGCACCCCTCCCTCTCTCGCTCACAAGCTCACCACTTGTGCTGGCCCTCAGCCATGGCACCATCAGACTGAAGATGCAGAAGTGTAGAAAAGAGAAAAAACAAGGCAACAGGGCATTGTGTTGAACTTTGCCATTTCTGAAAGGTCATCCCCAAACTTTTTGCTTTTACTCTCCTGTTTTCTGAACCCATTTGTGTTTGCATTTAGGACTCTGCACTCTTTACAACAGCTAGCTAGTGCTAACATGCCTGTACTCTCTCCTTTAAACATGGCAAAAGTGGCTTACACCCAGCTGACACCATTACTTCCTGAGTCCTAATTAAGTGGTATTACACGTACCAAGGGCCTGTACATCAAATGCTACTATTGGACCTGCAGCACTCATTGTGAAACCCACTTATGTAGCCTTTCAAACATGTCTCAAGCCTGCCATTGCAGCCTGTTTGTTCAGCTTTCAACTACCTTTTTTGGCCTGGCCAAATAAATCTTTGGCCAGGCCCAAACGTTCCTTTTTAATGCACACATGTCACCCCTAGAGTAGGCAGTAAATACCCCATGGGGAAGAGAGCAGTGTATTTAAAAAGTTGGACAGGTACTTTTAGTTTTACATGTCCAACTGCAAGCCTACCTCTCCCACAGGATAACTTTGAGTAACCTTATTACATTTAATAAGTGATAACTTTTAGTTGGGATCAGACGAGACTGATGAGTTTGGTGACAGAAGAATTGCAATTTAAAATCCTCTTTAATGGTTAGGTTGGATTTTAAGACACAGTTCTGAAAATGCCACTTTTAGAAGGTTGGCGTTTTCTTGTCCCAACCATGCGGTACCTGCAGCTTGTATCCTGGATCACATGACTAGGTGTAGCTGGGAGTTGGTCCTTGCGTATTGCTCCCAGACATTGAGACAAAGGGGAAGAGGTATTGGCAGGATGGGCTATCTCTGACTTGATGTGGTGCGGGGGGTGAATTCTCACCTACCACATTTGCACATCACAAAACCTCTGCCTGAACATATTTGCGTAGGGTTTGACGCTAGTCTTTTATGACCCTAGACAAACTTGGACCAGGGCAGGAAGGAAGAAAATTTCAGAGTCAAAATTCAGGACAAAAATTCAGGAAGAAGGGTCAAAATTCAGGACAAATATTCATGAACAAATGTCAGTTTTACAGACACACCCAAGAGAGGCAATGATCACTATATTATCAGTGCATTTATTTAGTCTTTATTAACGTAGCACTATTTGTTCACTGTGGTCTTTTTGTGATTGCCTCCTGGTATGCTACATTTGGGTGTCACATAACGTCCTTGTTCAGTAGCAAAGTAATGCCTTCAGCATTGTGTCAAGGCCATCACCCCTACCCTAATCTACCCAATCTTTCTTAAAGAGAAAGTAAAAACTAAATTTTGATTATGTTTCTGAACATTTTCAAACCACTAGGAAAACGTTTGGGAAACATTAAGGTAATTAACCTTCTGCTAGTTTAAACAAATTGAACAAAAACATCTTGCTTACACCAACTGCCCATGGACTTTCAATCTAAAAAAATCATTTATGAGGCTGGGCAGATGCTGTGGGTGACAGTCTCACACCTAATGTCAAGACGTGAGGCACCCACAACTTGTCTGTAGTCTCAGAACACTAGAGTGTATGTCTGGGACCCTACATTTATCTCAGAACTGGGGGCCCGGACTACCAATCAAAGATAATAAAAGAGGAGGATGAAATTGAGGTTAAATGGGAGGTTGTTGCTAAGAACCGGATAAATAAGGAAGAGAAGAACAAGGTGCGACAATTCCTAAAATCAGACAAGATGGGTCCACCAATACTATCGGAAGGTATTGGGTACCTGGGGAGCTGTCTCTGCAGACAGGAGAGAAACAAAAGAGGCACTGTCAAGTGGTTGAACAAGCAGCACCCAACCACCTTGGCAAACCCTACTGGGGCAATGGTCTGCTGTTCGTGCTTGTGAAGGGTGAGCAGGGGCCTGGCCCCGTGCAAGGTTGTGCAAGGCAATTGCCTGCTTTGTCCATGTCTTAAAATGGTTTTGAAATTGAGCAAAAGCCAAGTGATCTGGGTTATCCCTAAGTGTCAAGTACACATAGAATCTTCAAAATATTTGGGATGTAAATTGCACAGACAAAATGTACAAATTCGAAAATGTAATATAGCCTTAGAACCCGCCGTAGCGGGCTCTACCGGCTATTAAAGGCCCGCTCCCCGCGTTAAATGCCCGAGCCGAAGGCGAGGGCATTTAACAAGGGAGAGGGACTTTAATAGCCGGTAGAGCCCGCTACGGCGGGTTCTAAGGCTATTAGAACATTCTGCCACACAGGGCAGAATGTTCTATAAAAAAAAAAAAATGTTCACGGAGCCCGAGGGGATTTAAATCCCCTCGGGCTCCGTGAGGCTTTGTTCACAGCTGTTGCTGTGAACAAAGCGAACATTGGAATGTTGGCGCTGCGGGCTTTTACCGGCCTGTAAAAGCCCGCAGCACTCCATTGTCTTCAATGGACATGCCAACATTCCAATGTTCTAATTAGTGTTTCTATATTATATGACACTGTTTTTTCCCTTTATGTACAATTCGACCTCAGATTGAACTGGGAACCAGTTACCTTTTGATACCTAGGGCCAGACGTAGCAAAGGTTTTTACCCATTCTGTGTCTATGGGAAAAAGTGTTCATACATATGGCCCTTAGTTATTAATATCTACCATTCTCCCACTGATTTGCAGGATGGAAATCTCGGCAGAGCATCACGGTCCCTCCAAGCTCAGTTTGCTTTTTGGTCTTCTCTTCTGCTTTCTGTAGTGGGCCATGTGGCACTAGTGAAGATGGTGTGCTACCCTGATGATAGTATTATTTTGCAAACCTTCCCCTGCTCATCCTTCATTCCTTCTTCAGACATTTCACACATCTGATTTGGTCACTGGGGCACTGTTGAGTAGCTCTTTCCAATCTAAAGCTACCCGTGACTGTGCCACTCTACACCACTGCACTGACACTCCTCTATTCTGCCACATTGCACTCTCTGCCGTTACACTCTACACCACTCTACTCTGTACTACTGCATTCTATGCCACTGCACTCTATGCCACTTCACTCTACAGCACAGTCCTCTACTCTGCACTGCACCATGCTACACTACTCCACTCTGCACCACTCTTTGCCACTGCACTCTAAGACACGCAAGTCTACTCTGCACTCTGTGCCACTGCATCACTCTACACTACTGCACTCTCTGTGACTCTGTTGTATGCCACTCTACTCCACTGCACTCTATACCACTCTTCTCTGTCCCACGCCACTCCATGCCACTGCACTCTAAACCACTGCACTCTCTGCCAATGCACGCTAAACAACTGCACTGTACCCCACTGCACTCTACTCTGCACCACTGTGCTCTACGCCACTGCTCCTATACCACTCTACTCCACACCACTTTGCCACTAACTTTTAGTCATGCTGAACAGCAGCCACTCTGGTGTTTAACATAGCTAAAACACATTGGGAAAGACAATAACTCTTGTGTAGACGAGACCTATTGGCTTTGCCAATATTTGTTAGTACTATGAGGTACTGAGGTCCCTGAAAGAACTGTGAATGTGCAAGACCTTTATTTAAACATGCATTACACCCATCATAATATAGGATGCAACAAAATGTGCAACGACATTTCAGTTAAATAAAAATAAGCCCTTCTAAAATACAGATTTGAATAATATACAGTTTATACCTAGTACTAACTTTTTTTATAACAGTCCAAGAAAACGACACACTCCACAGCTCACCTTGGAACACCCTTACTTTACCTCTCTAAAAGAAAATACCTCTGTCATCAGAAAGCTTCAAATGACTCCTTTGATTAAAGTAAATGCAGGTTTTCAAGCCCCTTTACATTTGCAGATTTACCAGTTGCCCACATTTGCATTTCTTTAGGGAAGAAGGCACCCTGGCAGGAAGGCCTTTTCTTATCTGTCTGCCCCTCCCTCACTCAGAGCACAGGAGACTCCCTGCCTTTCAATCCAGCTGGGGAGGTGATCTGTCCTAATTAGATTTTGCCCTTTAGGTGAAAGGCTAAAATTTCGGACAAATGCTGTCCATTAAGCTTTTCATCACGGACAAAGGACAGCAGAGCGAAATTACGGGCAGTCCGTGAAAACTATGGATGGGTGGTCACCCTAGACCTTGCATAGCTGCCCACAGTCTCCTCAGAACTGCTGCTGTGTGGTGCATCCTCGACACAGGTCTTTGCAATTCAAGCCCTTCATCGACAACATCTTCTACAGAAATACCACTGTGTGACGCATCCTCGATGCCAGGCTTGGCAAACCCCTTGTCAACAGCATCCTCGGTGAAGATTCAGGACTCTGTATCACAGCCCCACAGCTTCATCGGAACCACTGCTGTGTGACGCACCCTCAACACACCCTCTTGCAGTGCTCAGCAAACCAGGACTCAAGGTACTTTGTTCAGCGGGTCTAGCTTGGTCCCTGTAGCCGGTCTTCACGCCACTGTAGTCGGCCAGAACCTGTGGACTTTGTCCTCATCCGGTGCAACTGTTAGCGCGTCTGACCTTAATAAGTAAACTTACAAGGGGATGCGAATAGGTCGATGAAACTTTTGACTCGCAATTAAGATGTTCTTACCATAGATCCAATACATAATCAATATTTAATACACAATAATAAATAATCATTAGTAATCAATAAATCGATAATCAGTGGAGTCAGTAATTATCATGCACCATGTCCTTTCAGTCATGAATAACCACACCTTTAGTAAAAGTTTAGAATGTTTATTTCCCTATATTAACAATACTAAGGTCATGTAGATTAATCTCAAAATCAAATGAAACACATACAGAAACAACACTGGTTGTCCAAAGTGACGGAAGAAACATAATCTAATCAAAGCTTGAACTACAACACATTCTAAAGTTATGGTGCAAGTCAATAAGAAAGTCAACTGCGTCAATGAAATGAAGTACATGAAGTTTAACAGAGAAATTCACCAAGCATTATTCCCTGTTATCATAACTCATTAGTGAGAATCCTTAATTAACGTCAGATTAGCATCAGCATGTTGGGCTTCATGCAAGACAATTTAGTAACACAAATTTGGAAATAACATCTAACTATGGTTCTATCAAAACAGTGCAGTTGGTACCTAGAAAAAACAAATATGCATAATAATCACAGTCTGGATATACCTATCCTCAGGATGGATCAGCAAAGCAGAATCAGTCTTTGTCCTCAGGACATCAGTCGATTAGCAAGACATCAGGCTTCAGCATCAGAATTTAAAAGGGCAAAGTCTTTCAGCATTAAAGTTAAGCATGTCTCTAATCAAGATGCATAAGAAAATAGTAACCTCTCAGTCAGGGAAAATATGGGCAAAAATGATTGCATAAAGGCAAGGGCAGAATGTCTGTCTTCTCGATGTGCAGTGTTGTTAAGTTAAGTCACCTAAACTATCCCCTAAATCCCTGTTGGTCAGTTAATCGTATGTTCACATTCTGTCTAATAAAACGAATATCCCAAATCTATGATTTTTAATATTACTCCATTCTCATATTGTTGATTGGTTCGTCTTGCGATGTCCTCATCATCCGGCTTGTCAGGTAACAATATTGTTGCAGCTTCTACTCTAGTCAGTATCTTCATTATTCTTGTCCTGGAAAAGTCAGTCTCACACATATTACACATAAAATGTTGCATTAGCAAGAACATCATCTTTTAACAGTCGGTTCACACGAAAAGCTTCCATTAGAAGCACATTTGAACAATACAATTTCATTAAACGCTAAGAAATACAACTTTTACATGAGGCCTGGCAAATAGGCCAAGACACTTGCTAAATTAAGGCCTACAATTAATAAAGCTAAAGTTTAATTCATAACCCTTAATATGACATGTTACTGCATTTGTCTAACACATATTCAACATTTCATAAGTATTAAATCATTGATTAGTACATTTCCTTAACATTGGTGGCCATTCTTCGCGATCACATTTTCAAATGTGTGCATTATTTTTTTACGTTATTTTATTTTATACATAAACTTATTACTCAAAATGCATAAACACTCATTAATAATTTTTAATAAAACACCTGTGCTAGCACAACCAGTTGGCACTTTGTGCTTTTAGGCACAATTCTCCCTATTGGTGTGAAAGAACGTCGATGTTTTTGTGTCCGGCCCAGATTATGGTTCTGAAATAGCCAACGCATTGTCATTGGTTGAAGTTGACTAGCTATAATACTGTGATATGTACAGAATGGAAAAGCTGAAACCCACATGACTACTGGAACTTGTGCGGTTCTGCTAGTTGTGTCTTCCATAAAAAATGAACTACAAAAACAGGTACAGTTCAAATAATCATGTTTCCACTCAACATTTGATGTATATTTTGGCAGGTTAGAGGGAATTGATGATTATAGCAAGACTATGACAAGTCAGAATTACTCATATGAATGTCCAGACTCAAAGTAATGCATTTACCAACACCCTGAACTAGTGTATATATTTTTGTGTCTTTTGCAGAAATCTTTGAAATGGTAATACGTCAAGCGAGAAACTACACAAGTGCAATGTTCAAGAATCACTACAGGAGCATTGCGCCCAGAATATTTAAGTACATCGGTGAGCTGTTTACGGATGTGTCACTTTACATAGTGGGCTCGGACATAAATGTAAACGACATGGTCAACGAGTTCTTTGACAGCGTGTTTCCGGTGATCTACGCTCACTTTATCAACCCTCGGTTTGGTGAACTCTCCGTGGAATCCATTGAATGCCTCCGTGCAACAAGACGCGACATGAACGTGTTTGGAAACTTTCCCAAAATCATCATGACCCAAGTATCGAAATCCCTGAGGGCATCTCGAGTCTTTCTGCAAGCGCTGAATCTTGGAATAGAAGTCATAAATACAACCAATCACCTGCGCTTCAGCAAAGATTGTGGGCGGGCTCTTCTGAGAATGTGGTATTGCTCGCACTGCCAGGGTCTATTAATGGCGAAGCCCTGTGTGGGGTATTGTAACACAGTGGTTCAAGGGTGCCTGGCAAGCGCTGTGGATATTGACCAATACTGGCGGGAGTACATCAGGTCTCTGGAAGCGCTGACCAAAGGCATGTATGGAATCTATGACATGGAGCATGTCCTTCTCAATCTCTTCTCGCTGGTCCATGACTCTGTCATGTATGTTCAGAAGAATGGAGCAAAGCTGTCAGTAACTGTGAGTACCCTACATACATTGTATGAATGTACTAAACTGTTCTAAGATGTGTCAACGGTGCTCGTCTGTCTTTACAAGGCCCTGCAAGGCCTTTCAGCTTTTCATATGAGATGTTCAAATAATTAATTGTGTGTTGTAGCATCATGCCCTTTTTTAACTCAAAGACGTTTACAATGCTATGCAAAATACTTTATGGTTCATTGTGTAGGTACTTTTTGTGATTTAGAACGTGGATATATGTATTTAAATATACCTCATTCATTATTGAGAATATAAAACCAAATATTAGGCAATTATGTACTACTAGGTTCGGTTGTTTTTTGTTGAACCTTGTACGACAGAGAAATCCAGTTTGTGATAAATCAACCTTAATCCTTCAGAATGGTTAGTGGTTGTGGGATAGATTATCAGTGATGCCCATCACTATTTCCTGTGACATTGCTAATGGTGTAGCAGTAACATAGCTCACATAGCGAGTCCGTACCCAAATGGTACCTGGATTGTAGTGATTATGTGGGTTAAAGGATTACTGAAGTTTGTGACTTTAATACACATCAGCACCTAAAAGGGATATTTCAAAGTACTTTTGAAGTAGTACAATTATTTAGGCAAAGTTTTAAAGGTCATGGTTTCGCCATTCGGTCATAATCTTATTATTACATGCTGCCTGTATGAAAAATACTTTTGAACAATACATCTCAGACACAAAAGTCTGTATATTTTATATTGTTTATTATTTAACTCTTTGAAATATATACAGCTTCTGCTGAAAATTCAGCAATAAACAAAGAAAGAGTGGAATGAACATACACAAACCTATTAGTGAGACATTTTTCCACATGGACATATTTCTTAGGTAATTGGATGCCTCACTGGTCGTCCTTTGCGATAATATCTTCAAAAGTGTAAGGTAGGATCATTTTTGCATCTATGGCCCTCCGTTGGATGGTAGCCTCTCTAGCCAACCTTGTGGCAAGAGTGTCTCAGCACTCACCCTATAGTTATACTCCAAGAAGCCATGTTGCCAAAGGATATTGTCAAGAAATGTTAAATTTCACTGATCACAAAATGCACACCTGCCAGCTCCCATTCTCTGTTGATGTTTTATTCCGGCACGATATTGGTGTATTTCCCCTATGTGGCTTTCCAGTAAGATTGCGGCTGGTTCATAATCGAGCAACTTGCCAATTTGACAGGAAGCCTATAAATTTTATAAAATGATATAGATTAACGTGACTGAAGAGTTTGCATTTGAATTAATAACCAGTTTTTATTGTAATGCAATGCTCTCCCGCTTCACGCTTAGCACACTTCAGAGAACGTGATGAAGACGCTGATGGCTAGAGCTGGAATGCAATGTGTGCCATGAATATGTCTCATCTATTTTTTAAAGGTGTTCAGCTCAGCAGGTGAATTACATAGTCGTCTGTGCCAACCACACACCCATTTCCCTGTAAAAGATGGTAAATGCCTCCACCCTGTATATAGTAAGTTACTTGTTAATATGACAAAACACAGTTCTTCTAAGGAAGATGCGGGGAAATTGATTTGTAAGGGGTGTTACAATGACCATGTATATAAATATATATAAATATATATATATATATATATATATATATCATGATATTGCGATTGACAACTTCTTGTTTTAGTCTCCGCCATTGGATGCAAAAGACAGTTCACTTCATGTTTTATCTGTTGGATTGTAGAGAATGAACAGTTTTGGATTATTTTAACCTGGCAATCATTTTGAGCACAAAACACTAAGATACCTCAGTGGAGCCCCAGTGTTGTTCCCAGTAGTCACCAAGCCAGCAGGTGACCTTAAGCTTCATTACAGGAGGCAGTTATTGCAAGGGGTAATTACTGAAACATATGGCTAAGGAACACAATGAAAATTACATCTCATTTTACCCTGAAGGGGCAATTTCTCTCAAGTTAGATAGGATAAGCTACAATCTAATTACCCCTAACCTGGTTTTGAAACTAATGTGAGGGATCATATGCGTGTGATGTCTCCAGCTGCAGACCATGCAAAATTGCTTAGCCAAGAGAGAGGGTCTGGCGTTAGGGCCAGAGCTGTCGACTTTGTAACTGGGGAACTAGGCTCGAGGCTCTGCGTCCGCTCAACACCTTGTGATTCTGGGCAAAACATTTGATTACCCCGTGCCTAAGAAAAATAATCTGACCTTGAGTTATGTAACTGGTGTTCATGTAAAGTACTCCAATACTTTTGGGTCAAGTTTGCGTGAATAAATAAAAAATAAATAGACCCTTTTACCAATGTTACTGCCTTCGCTGAAACCAGATCAATCCCATATCTCAAAGTCCTTTAGGATCCTCATGACAGACTGAATTGTATATACTTCAGGTCTGGCCACCCACGCAAAGCCACTGGTGGCTAGTTAGTGTTTTTCTGGAGCTGGGATGGCTTGTAGCTTTTTGTGGAACACACATTACCATAATTAGTTATACCATATTGTGATGCCCAACATTATTATCAGTTCAAGATGAACGCCATTTTCAGGGCTGATGATTAGAGATAAAGGGGCATATTTATGAGAAAGTGGAGCATCGGGCCCGATGTGCCACTTCTCTTGCATCTCCCTTGCCCCATCTAATGACACCATGGTTGCGCCATATCACAATATGACACATCAAGGCGGTCATTACAAAGATAGCATTAGAAATTTTGATGCTGTTGTGGTGATATGCTGCACTAAAGTAAAACATTTTGATGCTAGAGCTGCAAAGCACATGGAGGCCCGATGATTTTAATGGGTACATCATTTTAAGGCCTGCCTTAAGCAGGCATTAGGAAGAAATGGTGCAGTTAAATCTAAAAAATTTCACTGTGCCATTTTTTCGGGCCTCCCTGACGCAGGCATAGTGTGGTGCAAGGGGTTCCACAGGGGCGCAGTGCATGCATTGTGGCACTTTGTAAATCTGGTGCAGGAGAAAGGCCACCTTAGCATAAAAAAAAATGACGCTATGGCAGCGCTAAGGCGGTGCAAGCGCCATGTAAAAATGCCCCAAAATGTTTTATGGGTTTACCTGAGGTTTTACTATAAAACTGTATTTTTTTTTTCTTATTCTTAATTTAATTGCTTATCTAATGATTTGTGCATGAGTAGAGCCTTTTTTATTTTGTGTAAACCAAGAATACACTTTGTTTTAGATAGTAGGAACAGGGCTGAATATCCTTTAAAATAATGAAGCATTTGCACTGACATGCTAAAAATGACATAATCCATGTCTCTTTTCTAAGATATCTGATGCTTTGACTGGTTACTGTATTTCATAGTGACATAATGCAGTTGTAAATCCTATTTGGATACCGAGAGCTTATCTGCATTGCTGATGCTTTTTCTTATAATTGGACTAAGAGATAAGTAGTTCATTACAGTCATACATGATGTTCCACTAACCGAAATTACTTTCCTACCCTAATGCTTTGTAAAGCCAATTAAATGTTTGGTTTGGGTTTGGCAGAGCCATTTTTCAATAGCTCACAATCGGTTGTTGTTATCCAGAGTGCCTTTAAGTGAAAATCACTTCTTCTTGTCTGATTTGTTTTGGAATTCAGGACAAATTATACATTCTGTAGAGCTACCGAGTTGCTTTTAGAACAAAGAGAATACATCTTAACTCAATGCCACAGCATTGCTTCTGTTATAGAAACAATAGCTCACAAGAGCAAGCCCCACTCCATTCTTTGTTGAGCCCACAGTGCAAAACAATGGGGTAAGTTTTAAAAACGCATTCATATGTACCAGATGGAATGTTGCAGGAGTATTGTTTTATGTGCTCTTATACATGTTTGTAAATTGCCCCCCCCCCAAACCTCCAAGTACCAATTAGTATAAATGTAAAGAGGGCACATTCCTTTCAAGTTATTCCTTTCAAATTGTATTAATTGTACATGAATATGCTCTGAATATTGACATTTTAATCCACTTATGTGTTTTGGGGCCAAATTACAGAGACACAGCAGAGAACATAAAATGGCACTACTTCAAAATGACTTTGTGAAGGGGCTCCAATCTGCCTGGGAAAATACTCAAAGTACTGCCAGTCATCAGGAATCTTTCAATAGATTGTCAGATATGATGATCAGAAGACTACGCTAGTTTGCGTTGCTCCTCCAAATTCCTACTCCATGATGAAGGCGCATCTGTGTGTAAGATCTCCATGTGAGTGGCGATCCATAGGCAATGAGTTTTTTCAGTATTGACTAACTTTAGGGAAAGTTCCCTTGAACAGAACATTTACCAGTACAATGAATCTCATGCATGTGCTCCTCAGACTCAGTGAGTTCTTACTTTTATTCCTCGCACCTTGCACATCCTACACCATATGCATGGGCCTTCAAGTCCAGCTGGTAGAGATTTGGAAGTGAAAAGGAAGAGGTATAAGAAACTGGATTGTTGGTTAACTGGGGTATGTGCTCAGGTCAAGTAGCAACCGCAGTTCTTGTCAGTGTGAGGCACAAGCCATCCCTAAATTACCCTGTGCTCAACCCTCTGGTAGCTTGGCACAGAGCAGTTAGGCTTAATTTAGAGGCAATGTGTAAAGTATTTGTACAACATTTCAAACAGGGTTAAAGTGAAAAAAACTTCACGTTAGAACTTTTTTTGATAAATAAAAGAAGATCCTAATAACAAAAATCCAATAGTAGAACTGGAGATATTCAAATTTGAAGGTTTTAGTGAAAATGGTGCCAAAAAGCACGAAGTATCAACTGTGGATATCTGGTCACGCTGGACAGGGACAAAGTCACAAGTTCAGGCCAACTAATATGAAGTGCGGTCCAACTTCTGGGATCCAGTCAGGCCCACTGAACCAAATACCTTAAATCCCAGTTTGAGGAGCCTTGCACGGTTCCACATAAAAAATGGAACCCAAAGGCCTGTATCACTTGTGCACGGCACACTATTAATCCTAACACACACACACACACACACACACACACATATACATTGCATGGGATTTCAGTGTTCAGGATTCTGTTTTTTTTTTGTAAGCAGCAGAACTTTAGATGACTGGGCCTGTAAGTGCACATTCATGAACAGGTACAAAATCCTGTCACTTTAACTCACTGAACATGGTATACTGCCTCCACCACTCATAAAACCTGTGACAGGGATTTCTGTCCGTTGTCACTATGAGGATGCACTTCCCAGTTTAGGACAAAGTCCAGAAGCATCATTGAAGACCAGCCCTAGGTGTATGTGAGGATATGGATTTAGTGTATGTCATGACCAAAAATCAAAAACCAGGACCATGGTTACATGCAATTTAAGCACACATGGCAGGGCAAACAACCGTATATCATGCAGCGGACATGCCCCTCTCACAGCCTATTTTGTCCACTGCTAGAAATATGGAGAAACATCATCTGGTGTTATTATTATTATATATATATATATATATATATATATATATATATATATATATATATAGCCATAGCCCAATTAGTATGCACAGCGCACTGACTGTGCCAACAATGGTGTATACTAAATACTTTCAAATATAGTGAGTATTATCATGTACTGCACTTACCACAATGCACGTGGCAGAATTGTGTGCTGGTATGCTAGGAATTGTTATTCTCCCCCCTCTATTTCTATTTTTGATAGGTTCTTTGTTGATTTATATGGACTATGTTCTCATTGAGATGCACCTGCACTATGGTGGTGGTAGAGAAGCCTGGGAGCAGCATTGCCAGCCAGCACACCCAAAATACTCTCTACTGAAGTACAAATATCCTGAAATCTTTCCAGGTATACACAGAACTGGATACACCAAAAATAGTGAATACTTAAGACGTTCAACTGAAGTGCTATGTTGCATCCCTATTACAGACTTTTGAGGTGTGTTGCCTGTAGCCAGTTTGGTGACCTATGCCAAGCATGCAAGATCTTAAAATAATTAAATTTGATGTGTTTTTTTGTGTGCAGACCCTTGTCTTGCTAAGTAGACAGCCCTCCCCAAGTCTCACTCATGAAATTTGATTTGGTACGGTTGACCCACTAATTCCTAAGGTCCGTGGCTGTCTACTTTGAAAAGAAGTGATCAATACTAACACTACAATGGCTCAAAACTGTACTCTTAAAGTGACTTTCTTTCTATATGTAAACAAGAATGGAGGAAGCCTTCATGTTAATATACAGTGTACCTGATGTTTGTCATTGACAATGGAGTAATTGCTTGCATTTCCAATGCTGAAATGAGGGTGGCTGAAATGCCAGACCAAGTACTTTTTAGGTTTTACTAGTCCTGCCTTCCTGCATGTTTAGGATAGATAAAATACTCCTGTCTGACAACGTATTCTAATATATGTTTCCCTTCAATAAGTGTGGCTATATTTCATCAGAGTGGCAAGGTAACATTGGTTAGCAGCACAAAGGTGATGCCACCATTTAGAAAAAGCTGCATTAGCTATGTTTCCTTGCAGGTAAATGTCCCCTAACAGGCACACTTTTAATGTGATAAGTTGTGGTCAAACATATCAGTAGTTGCATTTACTACAATAGTAGTTGTCTGTCCTTTTTTCATTTCTTGATGGGGTATAATATGAGATGCTTACTCCATTACCAAGTTTTGGATCAATATATATGGAAGAAATTGACACATGTCATACACTATAACAGTATTCAAGTGATTGAGGAGATACAAAACATATAGCGGAATGAGCTTGAAGACCAAGTTCCTTTATATGGCCATGGAACTTCAATCCAGCCAGTTATAAAAAGGAGTAATTTTGATTTAAACATTGGTCAAATAGTCAACTCGAAACCGGCTAATTTTACACTGTGCATGAAATATAAACAAACTCAGGTAGGAAAGCAGTAATAACTGTAGTTTTGTCAGATCGATACAATGAAGACTGCATTCTATGACCACATAAGCTACACCTAGTTAAGAGTGAAAATGTATTAAAGAACCTCAACAGGCCTAACTTAATAATAGAGTAAAGCTTGACTTATGAGTGTTGTAAGTTATGCCTATTTTAGTAAAGCAGACACCAATATTTTACCACAATGAATAAAACTATCTGTCAAATAGAATACATATTATAGGTTTCATTAAAAACTATCACTGATTTTTTATTGATGATAGCTCAATGAAATAGAATAACTACATGACTCTCTAGGGAAGAAACATACTGTTTTGTAAACTGGATTGGAGTTTGCAAATTGTATCCTAGAGTCTTATTACATTTTGAAGTGTGAAACCATTCTAGAGATCTGTACACATATCAACTAGAAGATGGTTATTCTTCAAAAAGTAAGTCCTTCTCCTCTACAGGCCAATTTGTGATTTTAGGTCTTCTTTGTTAAAGAGGGCTTAATTTCTTGTCACATATAAATATATACAGAGCTCCATATTGTTAATTAAAATATCAGGATTAATATTATTTGAATCAGTAATAGTTTAATCAGGGAGATAGATGGTTACACTGATCAAAAACAGAAGAGAGTGGTTCTTTAGTGCTAATTTTATGGCTTTAATTCAGAGGAGGATGTTCACATTAGTAGTATGATTCCCAGCCATTTAAAACTGCATAATACTTTATTGCCCCTTTATATCAATACATAGATAACACAACAAAATGCAGGTGAACTCTACTGCTAAAGTTCACAGAACCAATGTCACATCTTGAATACGTTTTGATCCTGATCCTAAAAACGTTGGATCCATGTGAATGTCACATAAGTGTGCAAAAAGGTCGAATTTCCAGTTCAAATTGATGAATCCTGGTGCTTGGATTGAAACTTTGATGATTTTTCTGATAGCGGAAAATCTGCTAATACTTTTACAAAGTCCACATTCAAGAATTAATGCAGTTTTGAATTAAGTGCCAAATGTAGTGTCCTTTTAGTCTGATAAATACTATATAGCTAAACATGCTTTAGAACATTTATTTTGTGTACTAACAAAATGCTTTCCATATTGTCCTTTGATCATAGAAAATGGCATTTGTCACATTCTGTTTATGTATGTAAAGAAGGGTCAACTAAATATCGAGCACCCACTATATACACAAACTTACTGCATCTTTCTGCATTTTTTAATTAATTGCATAATAGGGTTCTTTCAAATGTCTCACCTTAGCCTCACAGGATGATTTATATGAAGATTTCATACCAAACAAAGGAAAAACCAGAGCAATTTGTTTTAATAAACATGAATAGTAAAATATATTTAAATTCTAGTTATAAATCTTCAATTGTGGACTTATAATCCAACAAATCATGGATTTATGCTCAATTACTATCGAGCCGACACTTTGTTACCCTTCATGACGTGTGATTTAATGACAGCTAAAGGCCACTTTGTTTATGCAGGTAAAACTGTCTTAATCATGTGGTCTATGACTACTGCATTAAATTAAATTTCTCAATGACATGCACTCCTATAGGATAAACACTTATATTTATTTGATATTATTTAAACCTATCCCTAAAAACTTCACTTTATGGCATAATAAATTAAGGGCATATGTGAATTTTCCTTTCCATTGCTTTTCCACTACTTTTCAGGGCTTCCAAAAAATCAACATATCTCTCTATTGCCTCCTGTCATTAAATTTGTGTGGGAATAGTGAATCTCATCTAATTTGAAAATATTATTTGTTTTCTTTTAAGGATACAGCAACCTTTGTTTACTTAAACAAAAAAAGAGTTTGATCTCATTCTGCTGAACAACTTCTACTCTATCAAGCACCCCTATGGTGACAGACTTCAGGCATAACTTTGCTACAGTGTTCCTAATTGTAATTGTAATAAAGTACATACTCACCATTTAGCCAAAATGTATGTGAAAATTATCATTATTTTATTGATGACATATTTGACATCTATCCACATTTTTTAAGGTTAAGTTATTTAATTGTCCTGTAAAATAAGGTGGTCAGCTCAAGAGACTATATTTAAAATTTCAATGGCAAGATTGCAAGAATCTGGCTCGGTATGTACTATACCAAAATGAGGTATAGTGTGTACAGAATCCAGGGATTCCCCAGGGGCTTATCGGAGGCTAAAGTAGATAATACTAATGCTCTCTTTTGTGGTAGTGTGGTCGAGCAGTTGGTCTTATCAGAGAGTAGTGCTAAGCATTTGTTGTTTACACACAGTCAAGAAATGAAGCACACACTCAATGAATAACTCCAGGCCATTGTTTTTAGATAGTAAAACATATATTTTGTTACTTTATTACTAGAACCAAAAGGTCTTTGTTGCAGGTAAGCACAGTTGTAAGAAGGTATTAAGCATATATATCAAATGTACTTTGTTTAGTTTTTGCAGATAAAGCAGTTTCCAAGTATGTACACTTTTCAATTTTAAAAGTTGACTGCAATTTCTCACAGGAACCAAAGCAGTCTTAGGGGAGGAAAAGTGTTAGCACAGTTGGCAGGTAAGTACTTGACTTACGATCCCATTCTTCAGGTGTTAGGATTTCTACAGGCCAAAGCTCAAGTTGACCCCAAGAGTGCACCACCTGCAACACAGGGCCAGCCAGATGCAGAAGTCAAAGTTGGCGTTGGGATTTTCAATGGAATCGTATGAGGACTGGGGGCACTCAGAAGAAAACAGATTGCAGGTAAGTACCTGCGGTTTCAGGACACAAGCCTGGGGGGTTTTAAGTCAGCACCGGAGGGTGGACATGGCTTGAGAGTCTGGGGCGGTTCTGGGTTCCTTTTGGAAGTTTTTTTCTGGGCAGGGTGACTGTCCTCTGGAGTTCTTGGTCCTCTGCTGGGCAGTCAGTTCTCTGGGGGTTTGTAGAGGTCGCTGGTCCTGCAGGATGTGTTACCATTTTGGAGCAGGAACATTGAAGCTGCAGACAGGCCGATAGGACTGGGGCCAAGTAAGGTGACGTCTGGCGTCTTAACTGCTAGGGTTGGCTTTGTAGCCCTTCTTTCTTCTTTCTTAAGGTCACAAGGAATGTGGTGAGCAAGGTACAGGGGGGCCCCTAAATACTAGATAAACAGATTTACAGGAGTCAGAGTGCAGTAGCCAGTAGCTAAAGGCACTGAGGGTGTCTACGCCCTTCCTGTGCCCACTCCCTTTGAGGAGGGGGGCACATTTCTATCCCTATTTGTCCCTCTCCTCAAAAACAAGATGGAGGATTCTAAAAGGAGGGAGTCACGTCAGCTCAGGACACCTTAAGGGTGGTCCTAGCTGCAGTGGTCAGTCCTTCTTGTTTTCCCTAATTTTCCCACTAGACCTGCCACCAAAAGTGGGGCTTGTTCCGAGGGGCAGGCACCTTCACTAGCTGGAGTGCCCTGGGCACTGTAACAGGAGGCCTGAGCCTTGGAGGCTCACACCAAGTGTTGGGGTTTCTGCAGGGGGTGAGGTGGGAAGCACCTCCACCCAAGGTAGGCTTTGTTCCTAACCCCGGAGGGCACAAATGCTCTCACCCTATGGGGTCAGAAACTTGTCTGTTAGTTGCAGGCCGGCACAGACAGGTCAGCCCTACACTAAAGAGTTATGTAAAATACAGGGGGGCATCTCTAAGTTGCCCTCTGGGTACATTTTATTATAAATCCAACACTGGCCTCAGTGAGGATTTATTATACTCGGAAGTTTGATACCGAACTTCCCAGTCTTAAGTGAAGCCATCATGGAGCTCTGGAGTTCGTAATGACAAGCTCCCAGCCCATGTACCTAATATGGCCACACTGCACTTACAGTGTCTAAAAATAGACCTAGGAACTGTTGGTGCATACATTTCATGCAGCTATGCCCTACCGGTGGTATAGTGCACCCTGCCTTAGGGCTGTAAGGCCTGCAAAAGAGACAACTTACCTATGCCATAGGCAGTGGTTTGTTGGCGTGGCACCCTGGGACGGATGGCATGTCGACTTTTACCTTTTCTACCCACCAACACACACAATTTGCAATAGCAATGTGTATGTGCATGTGTTTGGTGAGGGGTCCCTTAGGGTGGCACAATACATGATGCAGCCTTTAGGGACCCTCCCTGGACACAGAGACCTCAGTACCACTGGTACCTCTTACCAGGGACTTATTTGTGTGCCAGGGGCGTGCCTATTGTGGAAACAATGGTACAGTTTAGGGAAAGAACACTGGTCAAACACACTGAGTCAAGTTAGCATCAATACAAGGCAAAAAGTGGGGAAGGGGGGTAACCATGCCAAAAGGGGCACTTTCCTACAACGATTGTCTGTGTTAAGGTATCACACAAACATTTCTATCCCTAATAAAGCCAGAACACAAATTTCTGTTCAGACCCTAGGCTTTTCGTTTTCCTCCAATTATATTGTCATACTAATTTAGCATACCAGAATGATGTAGTAGTTATAGTGAAACAGTGTACTGAATTAAAATGTAAGCAATAGGCTGCACACAATAAAACAAATAAGAACAAATATAACATGTTCTATGATACACATTTACAATAGTTAAAAGAAAAGTCATAGATAATTGTAAAAACTCCATATTATGTACATTACCAATTTATTTGTTTGTAGGAGAACGTGTCTAGCACAAAAGAAGCTTTAAAGCCATGGAGCATGGTACATTGAAGGGGATACAAATCATCAATGGTTTTCAGGTTGGGGTGTTGCTATACAATTGCCAGAGCTACTACTTGCAGACATTGTTTTCCTTACAGAGGTGAGTCCTAATAATTTTTCCGAAGTGGAAGCATAATGGTGCAAGCTTGATCTTTGCTGTGATGCTGCTCCACATTTTTACATTTACAGATGGAGAAGCCTTGTCTTCTTTTTTTATAACACATTTTATTTGTTTTTTGTAAATACACATGGCCCTGTTGGCCAGGAATTATACATCAAATATTGAAAGCAACATGCCAAATATCATAAACAAACATCTTGCACAGTCTGCCCCACCCCTCCCATCTCAACCCCCAACAGCAATTCATTATTTCCACTATACTATTAGTCTCTTTCGTATGTTCCATTACTCTTTCCATCAGAGCCATGTCCATGGATTTAATCATCTATACAAGAATCACTGGGGCGGACTGGTTCCAGTACAATACCTTATAGTCTGACCACCTTTGCAAGATTTTGAAGTGTTTTTGAGGGAAGCCCCTTGCTTCATAAACAGTATATTCCAACCCCATGCAATGATCCACACCACTTTTCCATATGACTAATGTAGGTGGAGTCTCTGCCTTTCATGTCCTGGCAATATCTTGTTTAGCAAGCATGAGGCATAGGCAGGAATAGAAGTGATCGTCTATATCTGATGCCCCCAATGTCATCTGTACTGTGAAGAAGAATTAACTTGGGGTCACTTGGGCAATCCATGAGAGGACATCACCCAGGCAAGAGGTCACACCCCGCCAGAACCCTTCCAATGTTATGTAGCTCCATACCGAGTGAATTGAGGTATTCTCCTCCGCCCCACAGGGAAGACATACAGAGGAGGCAATAAGACCCATTCACCGTAAGTAGGCCCTATGAAGGTATTTAAATTATATCAAAAGGAGACAAGCTGCAATTGCCACCTCACTAGGTGCCCCCAGTGCCTCGGTCCAGTCCTCAATATACAATGGTCCAAGAAATGCCTCCCATGCTACCAGAATGGCCGGCAGTGTCATCGAGTTGTTGGTGGCCAGTTTGATATATTTTGGTTATTTTATGAGGCCCGAGATCTCCCATGAAGAGCTTACCCTCGAGAAGGTCGACTTCTGGGAGAGACGTAAGATTCCGTATGTACGGTGTGAGGGCATGGCATAGCTGTAAGTAACGGTGGAATTGACTACAATGTAGTTGATATTCCATTTACATTTCTTGAAAAGGTTTTAGTATAGTGTGTCAGCATCACCTTGCTCAGGGTGGAGATCTCTGTGATATCCCATGTCCGGAATCCCTTGAGTAGGGCCACTTGGTCAAGTATTCTACCCCGCCAGAGTGGTGTCTGTTCTGTCAGTCTCTCCTAACACCCCATTCCCTTTAGGGAGTGCCTCCGTATCCCCAGAAGCACTGGTGTTGCTGGCGGAAGGGATGCTGAACCCCTCCCATCATAGTGATAGTCAAGCATGGGGTTAGTATCCATCATCAATATCAAGCACGTAGGCTGGGTTGCTTGGAGGACTGTACCACTAGTCGTTAATGATCAAGAGGTGAGACGCAGAGCAGTAGGGGAAAATATCAGCTGCTGCCCAGTAATCGCCCCCAAGGACAGCTTTGATCTGCCTAAACTATGATTGGGCAATGGCATATGGGTAATTCTGTAGTTGGTACAGTAGTCTGGTCAGTGTCACTATTTTAAAGATTGCCGACCTACCCAGCAGGAGAACGGCAGAAGCAACCAGACCCTAACCTCATCCATTACCCGGGTCAGGGCAGATGTTAGATTCCTGTCCCATGACAGAGTGAAGTCTGGAGAGATGAATACTCCTAGATACTTAAAGCCTCCTTCAGCCAGAGACAGGCCGAGCTCCTACTCTATGATCCCCTCATAGCCATCCACAGAAAAGACCTTGGATTTGATAGAGTTCATGTAGAGGCTAGATGTCTCCCCAAAGATGCACATAATCTGCTTGAGTCATGGTCCTGTGGTCTCCGGCTCAGTAACAAAGAATAAGACATCATCTGCATAGAAGGCAATTCAGTCAGATAATCTGCTGATTGAAGGCTCCACTCCAATCCCCGCACCTGGGCCTCCATCCTGACCCACACAAACAGTGAATCCATGGCCAATGCAAATAAGAGCGGTGAAAGAGGGCACCACTGTCTCATACTCCATTGAGTCAGGAGGGGGTCCGATAGGGCACACGCGAACCTGATCGTCGCCGATAGATCAGTATACAAGAACTGGACATAGAGAAATTTAGGGCTGAAGTTCAGACTCCAAAGAAGGGCAAATAAGTAATCCCAGTGGATGGAATCAAAGGCCCTGTCGATATTGACCATGAGGATGGCTGCCGGCATTGCGAGATGGTCCGCCAGAGCATTGTAAACACGTGGTAAACTATGGTGTGTAGCTTAAGAGGGTCAGCCTGGGAGGACAGAGCCGAAATGGTCCGGGTGGACCAAATGCAGAATGTGCTTCATTAATTTGCAGGCTCATATTTTGGGCAGGAGTTTCACCTCCAGGTTCAGGACGGGAATTGGGCGGTAAGACATTGGATCTTCTGGAGGGCGGCTTGGTTTGGGGAGTGGTGGGAGTGGTTAGGCCTCGAGTGCTAAGTGGATCCCGCTGAGGAGGAGTTTGCCCAGTATTTTGGAAGAAGGCCTTAAAGAATTTGCATAGGAATCCATTGGGGCCTAGAGTTCGCCCCGTTCACATCACCTACAAGGCTGATGAGAGTTCTTCTACTGTAATGGTTTCCTCTATTTGAGCCCGAGCCAAGTCTTATATAGTCTGGAGGAGCAGAACCTCTACAAATTCTACAATTTGATCCAGGGGCAACCTCCTGTAGATTAACTAACAATTTGCCCTGACCATCACGCACTATAGGAGTCGTGATGTGTCTGTGAGCTGTTTGATATAGCCTGTGGAGCATCTTGCTTGACTTATCCCCCATTTAGTACAGGCAACTCTGTGCTGCCTACCAGACCTGCTTGGCCTCTTCAAGAAGCAGATGCTGGTTTTGTTGATGCACCCAACCCAGTTGTTGTCGTGTCTTGTGCCCATTGGCCATTCAACCAGACTCCTCCAATGACTATATCTGTTGTTCCAAAGACACTATGGCCTGGTGTCTATGCTGGTGCTCTCCGATGCAGTAGCTAATATTGACGCAGTGCAAGGTGACTTTAAAGACCTCCCATAGTATAGCCGCAGAACCTGCAGTGTCTAAATTTACAGTGAAGTATTCTTCTATGTATAGTGAGATATGCAGCCTATATGAAGGGTTTTGCAAATGCCAAGGTGAGAGATGCCAATGAAATGCCCATCCCTCATACCCCATGCCAGGACGTGTACCTCCGCCACCCTATGCACATAAATACTGTGGATGGGAAAATAATCAAGTTGAGAGAAAGAGTTGTGAGCCTAAGAGATATATGTGTATTTCATGCTAGATGGATGTTGAGCTCTCCAGATATCTAGACCCAGTGCTACCACCAAAGTTTTGAGCCTGGACCCACCAGTCTCTGAAACATCTCCCCTATGGCACCTTCTATCTATAAGAGGGTCCAATACTGCATTCTAATCTCCCCTGAAGACTGACAGACCCTTGGGACGGTCTCTCCACATGTCACAACTAAGTCCACAAATGTCTTCCTTAGCGGCTGAGGGGCATAGAAGCACCTTATGGTGAGGGAGTCATCATATAAGGTACCGGAAACTGTTATGTATTTCCCCTGACAATCTGACCAGTTTTAGTCAGTGTAAAGGGTATTCTTCATTGGAGTAATATGCAGATGCCTCTAGATCCCCTATTAAACCCAGAGTGAAAAATCTGATTGAAACCGTACCTGGACAGGCTTGGAACTTTGCCCAGGAGATGCATCTCCTGCAACAGCAGTATGTCTGTTCCCTTATTTTTACAGCCATTTTCTTGATTTTGTCAAAACCTCTTAAACATTCCAAGATAGCACTAGGAGAAGTCTATGAGGGATAATAGCTTGTGCATTACTCATTGTGGGGCCTGGGGAGATAAAGTCAAAATGCTGTGTTGGGTCCCCGGCCCGGGTATGTAGTTGGTCTGTGCACAACATCAAAGTAAAACAAGCAACTTCCCAAAAGAAACAAATAAACTCCCTCCACCTATACTTCAAGAAACAAGAAGTATCTATTGCGTGATGCGTCAACCCAGAACCTCAAAGTGGGGCTGCAGGGGGCCACACCCAGTGTGCACCCCATGCCAACTAGAAGTCTTGTCTTCTGATATTCTCCTTCTTGCATTCCTTGGTGTCTATGTATGGTGCACTGACCAAAGGAGACCTTGATTTTGACTGCCGACTAGAACGGATTGTTGAATATAACTGCCTTGTTAACTTGGGGATGATGCAGGCAGACAGCTACGGTTTTCTTGGACTGCATGATTGATAAAGGCAAACCTTTGATTAGTTTGACATCTACGTAAAGGACAGCATTAAGGAGATTTGGATGTTTGTGATCAGCGTGTCATTGCATTTTATTTTGGGGAGCTCCAATTCTTAAATGGAAAAACATTTTGAGATAGCTTTGATACTGTACAGAAGTGAGAGATGCTTATACTTTCCAAGCTGTGTGGACCTTCTAAGTAAGATTATTGTCAACGTAGAAGTTGAATGATTCAATCATGTCAGTTGTGGGTGAAACTACCTTAATGCATGGTAGAAGAATGTTCTTGCACCTATAGTTGCCTGTTTCAATTCAGTGGAGGACAAACTTCATTTAAGGTGTTTTGGTTTTATGTAGGCCTTAATTATGAGGTGTCAATGGTGAAGAAGTCATCTTGCAATTTTTTGATATTACTTTCAATGGAAAACCTTCAAGTGCTATTGCTGGGCCCCAATGTACTTCTGTATATATTGTCAGCCAGGGTCATGTAGAGCCTGAAGATGATCAGTAACAGAATGTATCTTTAAGGTGTGACATACTGTATATACCATGTGTTTGCTGTTAGCTGGATGCATACATTTGGTAGAACTGAAGTCTTTTGTTCAGATAGAAGGCAAACTTCAAAGAAGGCACCGGATATAAAATGAGATCCTCACGACCACTCTTCAGCTCACTTTCTGGACCTGCAGAAGGCCACTTGGAGGGCTACCTTCTGCTGTAGCCTGTTTTGTACTCAAGAAAACTCCTTTGCTGCACCTGGGAGGACTACTCTTCTGCTAGATACCTGCCTTGAACCCTCAGATGCCTACCTTGCTGCTTGAGCCCTGTTCCCCTGCTTGAACTCGGGAATAATAGAGTGACTCTAAGGGCTAGTTAGCTGGCATCTTGATCAAAGACTAGGGGCCTGATTACAAGTCTGGCAGTCACAAGACTGCCAGACTCACGGTGGCAATCACACCACTGCGGCTGTGGTTGTCTGACCACCACATTACGAGTTTGGCGGGTGAACCTGCCAACAGACCACCGTCTCGGCCTCTGCCAGGGTCCAAAACCCTGACGGGCTGACAGCAGACTTGGTTGAAATCACCCAGGGCGATGCTAAACTCAGCGCCACATGGCTGATGATAACCTTGTTTTCCACCATCCTTTTCATGGCGGTTTCCCTGCTATGAAAAGGCTGGTGGAGAACATGTGCCGGGGGCAACAGAGGGGCCCCATCACTGCCCATGCCCGAAGCATGGGCAGTACAGGGCCCCCTCTACCTAGCACCATCGGAATGTGCACTGTCTGCTTTTGAAACAGCATGCATTCCAAGGGTGCTGGTCGGCCCCCTCTGTGCTATGGTACAGCACTTGGCTCATTTAAGGCAGCTGAGTGCTATTTTATAGCATTGTTCCTGCTGGTCTGACCGGCAGGAATGCTCTATTTCAATGTTTCTACCCGCCAGCCACTGCCATGGCAGTGATGTCCCCCCCCGTGAGTTTGGCAGTCCCACGTTGGGACAGCCAAACTTGTAATCGGCCCCTAAGTGACAGAAAGGACTTCAACCATCTTGAGCCCTCACCTGGACCCAGACTGTGGGCCTCATTATGAGTTTGGTGGGCAGCAGAGGCTGCCCGCCAAACACGTTAGGTCAGAAGACCACCACGCTAGTCTTCCGCCTGCTGGCCCCACTGGAAACTACCCACAACATAGACGCTAGCTCGTAATCGAGTCATCAGAAATGTCGCAGTGCATCCGGTGCAAAAGCACCCACCGTGCTTTTCACTGCCAGTAATTCAGCCGAACCCCCACAATGCCGCCAGTCCCAACGGTTTGGGAGGACCTCCCCAGCCGACGGTGAGCTTCTCCGGGCCGGCGGTATGCCTAAGACCACCGGCCGTATTGAAAGGCAGCAAACCACCAGGCTTTTCGCTTCGATCACCCAGCCACAAAAACCCCAGCAGTAACCCACCTGGCAACAGGAATCCTCATTCCTGTTGCCAGCATATGCACCCCCACTCCTCCACACACATACAGACACCCCCACTCCTCCGCACACATACAGACACCCACACATGCTCACACACCCATTCTGACACACACCCATGCTCGCACACATACACCAAACACATGCACATCTGACCCCCCCACCCACTTTCGGTTGGGCCACCTACCTGTCTGAGCCACACAGCAGCCCACGTCAAGCTGGTCATCTGGGAGGGGGTAGATGTCAGCGGTTTGAACTACAAATGCTGCACCGCTGTGCCGTATTGCTACTCGTAATATGGCAGGCTGAGTCCTCGCAGCGTGGCAGTGCTGCTGGTGGGACCGCCTCTTCCTTGCCGTCAGTCGGCCCGGCGGTGGAGGTTTTCGGCCTGATTTTTGGCAGTCTCCTGTGTTTGTCCATAATACGGCGGTCAGGAGACCACCATCGCTGGTGGTATTTCGGCAGCTGCCAGCACTGTGGTCTTTCCGAAACACTTTCTGAAAATTCCGAAATATTGAGCACCTGAGTCTGAACATAGAAATCTTTACTACGGCTTCATCCAGCAACTCCCCCAACAACAATGCCTTCTTCACAGACACTGCCTGCAAACTTGCCTTGCTGGACTTTACCTTCTGAGCCCTTTTTTTTACTATTTTGTTTCCTAAGTCTGAATGTAAGTGCCAACCGGCCCCAATAAACTTCTTGTATCCAACCCATTTTTAATAATTAATAACTCCAGTTCTACTGATCGGATTTTTGTTGCTTTGGTGTCAATTTATTAAAATATACTCTATATTTCTAAATTGCCGTTGGATTTCTTTTATGTTGTGTTTGTACTTTAGTACTGCTTGTGTGCTGCTAAATACTTTACACATTGCCTCTGAGTTAAGTCTAACTGCTTTTGTGCCAAGCTAGCAGATTGTTAAGCACAGGTTAATTTAGTGACTTCAGTTGTTAACCCTGATTGGGAGTTTGGCTGTTGCTTGAGCATGGTTTCACCCCACCCAACTAACAACCTAATTTCTCACATATCCTTTAAGATTTTCTATGAGAAAAAAAGTCCTGCTTTCTGGGATGAAGTATGACTGGGCATGTAATTATGACAGCCTTTAAAAAGCTCAACTGAAAACACATAGCCAGCAGTTTGTGACAATGACTCATGCAGAACTGAAACAGTTGTGAAAGTCCACTCCATTGTTGGCCAACTTTAAATTGTATAATAATGATCACAAACAACACAGATTTGCATTTGTATTAATTCCTTCTGGAACATTCAGAATAAAACAGGGTGCTTTATCGTTTTAGACATGGTGTTTGAAAAGTCCAAATACTCACACACATTTGTTCCATATACCAGAGCTCCAGCACAGTCTGAGGAGGAAACTTCATATTTGGCAGTAAGATAAAATCAGGACAATCTTGCATCCAGTGCAATTTGAAAGACCGTCAGGGATGGTGCAGTTATTGCTGATGTGAACTACAGAAGTGCACTGGATTGAAGACTCCTGGTACTAATCTAAGTGTTGGGATCATTATTTTAGGATAGTTTCTGGCATGACAAGAGTACCAAGAATTACAGCTTATGCTCTTGCTCTATTGCCCACAGAATCTATAATTCTATAATTAGTAAGTAAAAGTTTGAATAGTTAGAGACCCCGTGCAGGGACCAGGGATTTTTAGTTATTGGATGAAAGTGGGTTATTATATCCCACATTGTACCATCCTTAATTAAAGAAAGGAAAACAAATTGTGTAGGTTTCATTGAATGTAATAAAAAGTCCAAACCATTGGAATGGAAGTTCTAAAGTCTGTAATAAATGTTCACTCAGGTGTTAGGTGCTTTTATTAGGCTTGCTGCTTTAGGATTCATCATAAGGAATACACAAGAGAACAAATGTTGTTTATCAGACTTGAAAATTCCATTTACAGGTAATTATTAGGGTCTGAGGAAATTTGCCATTTTTTTCACAAATTCTCAGTCTACAACATCCGACAATGTAGTACCTGTAGGCCCTCAGTTAACAAGAAAGATTTCAAATACCAGACCGGCTCTTCCTCAGAGTATCACAGGTGCCACAACAAGGTTTTGGTATATTTTGCTCTCTCACGTTAATTACTTCTAGTATAACTGTTAGTAATTAACCGACATCCATTACTGTGAGATCAGGGTGTGAAAAAATGATACTGATTAGTACATCTTAATTAATGCCTGAAGATTGCACTGAAAGCAAATATGTGTGCTTTTGAGAAGCACATCTGTCACTTAGAAGAGATTAAATGAGAAAATATTACTAATTAACTCTTACAAGAAGAACACCTCAAATAAAAAACAATAACATGTAAATATTTGCAGCCAATGTCAGTGTTTACAACATTGCAAATGTTCACATTTCTAACACCTGTGTATACATCATTGAAGTGAATTTTTACATACATCTTACTGCATTCACATATCGCCTATAAAATAAGTTAGTTACCTTCACTTTAGTCAAATGTCTATTTTGTTATAAATACAGGCACATGGTATGAAACTCAATGGATTGCGCTCATAAACTCTCTTTGTGGTAAACAAAATAGAGAGCGAAGTATTTGGTTATCTGAAACAAATGACTTAAGGGATAAGTAACACACTATGCTATTATGTACAGCATTAGATAAAATCCAAAAGGTCTAGTAACGTTTTTCCACTCCAAAGTGAATTACAGTTATTACAGAAATGATCTAGCTCTGCATCAACATTCATGCTACCAGAGAAAGACTAGATAAGTGGGCTATCCATTTTACTTCCAATGGGAAAGTCTATGGGCCTTATTACGGCCCTGGCGGCCGGTGGTACACCGGCGGTAACACTGCCAACAGGCTGGCGGTGTACCGGCAGTGTATTGTGACAGTGGCGCATTAGCCACGGCCATACCGTCGGCCCCTGCAACTGACCGGCAGGCTTCCGCAGGTGGTCATAACCCCCAGGGCAGCGGTGTAAGCACCGCTGCCCTGGGGATTATGAGTCCCCAACCGCCAGCCTGTCCAGGCAGTAAACACTGCCATGGAAAGGATGGCAGTAAGGGGGACTCGGGGTGCCCTTGGGGCCCCTGCACTGCCCATGCACTTGGCATGGGCAGTGCAGGGGCCCCCAGGAATAGCCCCATCGTGCATTTCACTGCCCGAATTTCAGTTAGTGAAATGCACAATGGGTGCTGCTGCACCCGCTGCACATCAACATTGCCGCCGGCTCTATTATGAGCCGGCTGCATTCTGATGTGACTTTTCTGCTGGGCCAGCGGACAGAAGTGCTGTTTCCATCCGCTGGCCCAGCGGAAAATTCATAATAGGGAGCCACAAATACCCCCAGCACTGGCGGTATAGTGGCACCCGCAGCTTCGGCGTTTTTTTTGTAAGACCACCAAAGTTGTAATGAGGGCCTATATTCTCTGTCATCAACATGAACATTCATAGTTCATTTCTAAACAGCAAACAACTTAAAGCTTACATGCTGCCTTGGTGTGTTTCTATGGCATATCAGTGATCATGTTTTGGACCACTCACATGTGCTCTCTATTTCTCTCTCTGAAGGTGTAGACGGTGCTACATACACACAGGTTAGTGAAAATTAACTTGTTAACAGGTATGATATAAATTGACATGCAGTTAAGGAAATTAATTATATATTTTAAACCTCTTCAAGTTTACTCCTTCACTCAACATCAGAAAGACTATTAAGAGGGAAGGAGTGTAGGCTTTTTACTCCCACAGATGCAAATACCTTTGTAAATCACAGTCAGAGCTAATGAAGCAACCATGTTTATCACCTTTCATATACCTCCTCTCTCTAATCTAGAACAGATTTCCGCAAGTCATGATAATTTGTGCGTGTGTATTACACTTAATTTTGTTGGTACCTCTTTTTTAGTGATGGGAAGGCAAGAGGGAACCTGGAAAACTGAACTAGCTGGAGGTTTCCTTTGGGGGTTTCTGATGGTGTGGTAGTTGTCCTCAATTGCTAAGAGTCCTGACAAGATCAGGTGCTCTTTGCTGCAAGTCTTCATTAGTCAAATGTTTACGTTTTTCAATTTAAAGTTCTAATATAGCAGTGTGACTGCCATTCCAAGTTATCTTAATTTCATCTGTGAATAGTAGGCACAGAAAAATTGACTCTATAAATAGGTTCTTTTGTAGATGTCAGGCACATTCTTACTCCTACCATCTCATGGAGAATTTTCAAAGAAAGCATATATGTGTACCCCTCTCAATTATCAAAAATAAGCACAATTTAAAGAGAACAAGCTAGTAATATTTCATTGTGGATCATCATACCAACAGCTATACCAGTTGTTAATTGAGGTACACAACAAAACTACATCTATATTTACAATCTTATGTCATGATCTTGTTTAATGTCTTGTACATTGTTGTGCATCTCACAAGATGTTGAGTTAGTAACAAGAAGCTGTTCAAATAGAATGCCAGAAACTCTCTCAGGTTCCCAATCCCCAAAAGTCTGTGTCTCCCTTGTGGAGGTCCTTGGGGATATGTATCATGGACAACAAACAGAGCATGGCCACACTTTGTTGTCTTTTAATCAGAAAACTCTCTTCTTCATTTTTTAATAAACCCTTTTCACACTAAAAGAGTACTTTTATTGTGAGAAGACCGCTAAAGTCAACAGTTTGGTCACTTTACAGTTTGTGGTTAGTGGAAGTGTGCAGTAGCATGAGGACTGATGCAGCTGATGATATGCTACATACAGATAATAGTTTCTTTTTAACATCACTAGATCCCTGTGTGTGTCTGCAGTTCTAGTGACTATGCTCATATCATTCATCAAGTCACATAACATTCTCTGGTTGTAAGAGTAGAACAGTCACAGATCTTATTTAAGCATTCTGGTATATATATTCTTGGATTACTATTTGTTCAAAAGTATTGTTCATTTTTAAGTCTATCAGACTTGCATGAAACTTACACTTAGGTTTATATACATGTTCCGTGGCTGAGCGGTTTCAATACCAAATTCCTTGCACCTTTAATACTAAATTCTTTGCTCACTGTATATTAATAACACTTTCTGAGTTAATTGAAGATAATATTGTGAGGTCTTCTAATTATGATAAAATACATGTTTAAAATGTACCCAGATATTCAGATTCAGGCATATGTTGGGAATCTTAGTGGCAAAATATCTGTATAATTATAATTTTTGAAAAAAATGTGTATGGGTCTTTGTTGAGATGAAAAGTTCACAGTTCTTTGAGTGAGCAAAAGTGTAGCTCAGACTGCTTCTTGACACTACCTACCCCTGTACCTACTTTATCATTGGCTTCTGAGGCCCAGCTGATTTGACTGTAACTGAGTCTCTTTTTTCTCCTTCTGGTCTCTCTATCTTTCTGGCATATCTGAACCAATTTTTCCATCTTTGGGTCCCATGTTCTAAAAGAGAAGAAGCTGATGGTTGGCTCTTTAGCAGCACCTAGGGTCTGATTGCGACCTTGGCGGATGGGATACTCTGTCACAAATGTGATGGATATCCAGTCCGTCATATTACAAGTTCCATTATATTTTATGGAACTTGTAAAACAGTGGGTGGGATATCTGTCAAGTTTGTGAGAGCGTACCCCAAATACCAAAATCATAATCAGGCCCCTAATATGGAGGTGAAATCTCCTTTCTCAATTCCTTTTCTTCCTAGAGAAATCAAGAATAAAAGAAAAAAGGGATTACAAATGAAGGAACAACATGTCAATCCAGGCATACAGCAAAAGGTAAGGCAAAACATAACTCTTTTAAATTAACTTTTAGTTTTATCTCTTGTTCCAACCTAGTAGCCCTCTTGATACAAGGTCTAAAATATAATCTCAATTTTTCTTAGTTCTCCTTAGTTTCAAAATCCTATTGCCCCTCTCTTATGTCATGAGACAGTTATGTCCTGTCACCAAAATGGGAGTCTGGTACTTCACACACACCTCAAATTATAGGGGCACTCTAGGACATAGATAAAATACTGTGAGCTGCAAGTGAGAAATTGCGTTATTTTCATATTGTCTCTACCCTAGTGGACAGGAAATTGCTTTATGGTAGTACTATTCTTGCAAATCTTATACTTCCAACAGGCGTAGAGCCGAGAAGCTCCCCAACACCTGGTCTTCTGTTCTTCTCTGATGTCACTGTGGACAAGGAAGGGAACTGCTCTTTTTATATGAAACTTTGGGACTATCATACAGAATCCCTCCCACATTGTGGTCATTATTAAGGATCCTGTAATTTCTCTGGAGAATATCACAGCCTTTTCTTGAGCTGTTTTTGTAAGTAGTCTCACTGAACCCTCATCTTCCTCCTCACCATTCACACTACCTGTCTGGAAGAGGATCTCATTCCTTGTTTTCACTTTACCCCTTTCCATCACTCTATTAGTGATACATTTGAGATGCCCACTTTTGATAAATCTGTCACTTGTAAAAGTACAGATTCCAAGTATTCTTCTTGAGTTTCTATACAAACTGCATAGCTGATAACTCTGTACCCCTCTAACTGATTAATCAATCAACAATGAATCTGAACCAGACTACTACATTGTCCATCTCAACCGTTGCGGGCCTGGCATTGAAGACCACCATATTATGAGTCGGGGGAAGGCAACTGTAGAACACAGCCAGGTTTCCGTCGGAACCTCCAGTGTGGACGGACCGGCGCAGCCAGAGTGCACATCTCCAGGCTGGCGGTCAGTCAGTTTCACTCATCCGTATTTTGAGGCTGCACACCTCCAGGATTTCCGCCACGAAAAGCATGGCGGAAATGAACAGCATAAAGGGGAAAGCTCACCTTCAGGAACACAAGCACGTCCATAGACGCCATGGCACGCGAATTGCACGTTTTCCCAATGCTCCTGCTGGCCATTGACTTCCAGGACCAGTGACGCCGGCCAAGACACCAACCATAAGTACATCAGCCTCCGACACACAGTAGGGAAGGACATTAGCACACAACAGACACACATGACACGGCATGTCATGCCTACACACACACAAACAAACACCCATTCCAACATACACACATGCCAAATCGCATAACTACAACTCAAATATGTGTAAGGAAAGCCAGGAAAAGGTTGTCTCCATCGATGCCAATGGTGCAGTGGTGCAGATATAATAAATAACTTAAAACAAATAAAACTATGTATAATGAGGCCCAAAGGCTAGTCCAAAATTGGCCATTGTGCCCCAACAACACAGGGCACAGAATGAGGCCCCAACTTGACTCCTGACTGCAAAATGTTGGCCTCCTCTGGGCAGGAGCATCAATGGGGCATGCAGGCACCTCAGGGATTAGGGGGGTTTGGGCTTGTAGGGTGGGTCCTTCGGGCTGGGCTTGGAGGGAGGTCCTTTAGGCTGGGTTTGGAAGGGGGTCCTTAGGCTTGGCCCTGAACAGTGGTGGTTTAGCCAGGAGAGGGGGTGGTTTAGGCTTGACCCTGGAAGTGGAGGGCGTAGTCTTGGCCTTGGGTGTGGGAGGGGTAACTAGGGCCTTAGTGGGGGTGGACGTCCTAGGTGGGGGAGGGGCATGGCGATGACCAGTGAAGGCCTGGGAGGTGAAAGGCAGAGGTCTGGTAAGGGTAGCAGGGCGCATGGGGGGGGAGAACAGGGACTGGGCCAGTGGTAGGGAACAGGCAAAACTCTGTCAGGAAACGTTTCTTAGGGGCACAAGGTAGGACGTAGGAAGGATGTTTGGGAGTGGAGGAAGAGGGTATGGTTGAGAGGTGGGTATTTGGAGGTGCCTTGGGTTCAGGTGCATGGGTGTGTGCCATTTGTGCTGGGTGAGTGTTGGGCATTTGGGTGTACTGTGAGGAGGGGTGAAAAAGACACAGGGAGATGGCAGGGGGGATGTGTGAGTGAATGTTGGGGTCGTGTCTTCAGGTAGGATGGATGTCCTGCATGCAGGGGTGTTGATTGTCGTGGTGTGTGCGCATGTGGTGTATGGGGTGCATGGGGTGCATGTATGAGGGTCTGATATTGTGGGGACGGTAGTGGGGGCACATGTGCCAGGATCCGGGACTGATGAGGTGCTGACTGGAGGTGTGAGTGATGTTGTGACTGAGAGGGGGTATGTGGTGGGGGAGTCGGTGAAGGGAGTGGATGTTGGCATGTCTGCATCTGAATGTTGTGTGTGTGAATGGCAATGGTGGCATTTGTGGTGCTTGTGTCTGTCCTTGGGTACTGTGCCTGTTGATGTGGATGCATATGGGTCAGTAGGTGTGCCTTAGATGGGTGAGGGGAGAGGGATGTGGGTTTGGGAACAGGTAGCTGAAGGGGGAACAGAAGAAGAAGGGATACTAGCTGCTGTCAAGGGGGAGGCCAGAGCCTGAAACAATCTCTGCTGGCCAGACAGGGGACCATGAATGCCTTCCAGGAACGCATTGGTCTGCTGCATCTGGGATTACAGTCTCTGGATGGCTTTCACAATGGTTGTCTGCCCCACAGAGATGGACCTCAGGAAGTCAATAGCCTCCTCATTGAGGGCAGCAGGGCTGATTGGGGCAGAGGTGCCTGAGGTGAAGGAGACGCCCACCCTCCTGGGTGAGCAAACACAGGTAACTTGGTTAGGGGCTACAGTGAAGGGCGTTGCTGGTAAGGGGGGTGGTGGACACGGATGGTGCAGGGATGGTCCCAGATGGGTCTGCTATAGCCAGTGGGCACCCATCAGAGGAGGAATCTAAAGATGGTGTCGTCGATCCGGTCCCCCCGTGGGACTCCCCTTGCCCTCCGTCCCACTGGTCCTTTCGGCTCTGCTGATATCAGCCGCCTGGATGCAGTGGGCTGCAGCATCACCACTCGCCGCTTTCCTTTCTCCTTCGCCAGATGATGCTGATGCACATAAAGTCAGAGGAGGAGAGGGAGGGTGAGTGGAAGAGAGAGCCAGGATGCAATCAGTTGATGCCAGCACAGCAGTCACACAAAGTAACTGCAGTATCTTCTGATGCCATGTCATGACACGCCATGCCCTCACCCACACATGCTACAACAATGGATCACCATTTGGGAAACCACAGCAATACACATGTATACCGCGGACGCTGATACAGATGCAATTGTGTGCATGATGAGAGGCATACCCACCACACCTGCCCAGGACCTGCCCTGTTCACATGCCCATAGAGACACACCATTCCTGGAATACAGAACCAACAGAATCCTGCATGGCTAGTTGGCATGCCAACTAGGCCATTGTCAAATTGCACTGTGACATTTTGGCCCACCCTACCTCACTGCACATACAGTACCTGGCAGCAGATTGAGGACTCAACAGTCACCCTTGGCACAGTGGTTAGCATCAACTGATTACAATGGCCTGACACCACAGATGCTGTGATCTTGTTGGCATGTGCTGCCTAGCATACATTGGTAGTAGGTGACAACACAGATACCACATTGGAGCTAACTGCACCTCCATTCACATACTACATGATGCGAATCCTGCCCAGCTGGGTAATACCCATAGTGGACATGAATCCACCTAGTACCCACGCTACAGCTTCCCAATAGTGCACACCCAAAGCCATAGAACCCACTCCACGAGCTTCTCCAATTCCTCCTGGGTGAAGGCTGGGGCCCTATCTCCTGCAGGATGTGGCATCTTGGCTACCAGAGTCAGAACACAGCAGCACACGCAGTGGAGGTCTTCTGTGCACGTCAGGAGACAAGTGAGCATGAGCACATGAAATGGTAGTCACGGCCACTACGTACATCACCGTCAATGTTGGCGGTGGTCACCATTGGCTCCTGTCTCCCATAGGCAACCATGTTAAACAATGAGGAGTTGCACAGCAGTTCAGACCGCCTACCGCCATGACGTGTTACGCCGGCGGGATGAGCACACTTCCATCTGTCCAGTGCATGCAGTAGAGGCAGCTGCCATTTTACATGTGCAATGCATATTCAGGGTGCATTTAATGTGCGTCATGGGTGACATTATTTGACCTGTGCACAGCTGAAAAGCGTCCACACAGTCAATGCTGCACATCATGATTTCTACTCCCTCCCATTTGCAGGTACAGTGGAAGGTTGAGGATGAGGAATGTTCTGGTGTACAGGCCCCTAGTAGACGTTGCCACCCTGGATGAGCGACATGTCATACAGATATCGTCTGAACCGCCAGACCATCATGGAGCTGGTGATCCAGTTGGAGCCAGAACTATTGCCTGCCATTCGTCATCCTAGTGCTATCCCTACCACAGTACAGGTGTTGTCAGTCCTCCACTTCCTTGCCTCGGGGTCCTTCCAGATGACAGTGTGTTTGGCATCAAGGATGTCACAGCCCATGTTCAGCATATGCCCAGCTACATCAGGGTCCCACAACGTGCTGTTTTGCCCACTGTGAAAGCTAACTTCTATGATCTGGCACATGTCCCTCAAGTGATAGGGGCCATAGATGGCACCCACATTGCCCTGGTGCCACCCAGGAGGAGTGAACAAGTGTGAAGGAACCGTAAAAACTTCTATTCCACCAATGTGCAAGTGGTGTATCTTGCTGGCCAATATATCACACAAGTGTTGGCCAGGTTCCCTGGGTCTGTGCATGACTCCTACATTCTGCAGAACAACACGGTCCCACACATGATGCACCACTACAGAAGATCCAGGTCTTGCTCATCGTATGTATCCTCACATATGTGTGCCCCTCTGCTCTCAACATCCTTCACAACCTACAATACACCCTCCGGGTCCTGACATGGCTCTTACCTCTGTGCATACAGGTGACTCTGGCCATCCCAACCTTACCTGGCTACTGATACCCATGAGGCTGATACAACAATATTTCCACTGAGATACAGGTATGTGTCATATGTATGCTATATGTCCAGTTCCACTGTCTGTCTGGTGCCATGCTACCACCTGCTGTCTCTAATAACTGGAGATATTGGAGCTCTGACTCTGGGTGGTTGGGGGGATTACATGTGGCAATCAGCTGGGGTGTTACTGTGCACAGGTCAATGCTATTCTCATCCTACTGTTATGTTGCTGCACATGTGACATCTATGTGCAGGACCATTGTTCCCTGAACTGCCAGATCCAGTGCAATATGTGTACTACACTAGGTGGTTTGCATCCTATACTGGGATTCGACATTGGAAGCCAGTGCAACATTTCTGTTTGTGGCAGTGTGAACTGCCTAACGGGTGGCTCTGTTTGCTGTGAGGGAGGGACCATTTGGGAGGAACGTCTTGTGAATGTGGGTTTGTTATGGCCCTATGTTTTTGGAATTGACTTGACATCTCAACCTTGGCTTCCTATACTTTAAGTGCATGTGTGTTGATTTGGCATATTTGACTCCTATAGTGATTGATGTCCCTGTCTTTCAGGACATTGTTGTGGTGCACTCTGGTCCTGCCTCACCTGTTGCCTTCCTTGACCCATCTCTCCAGCCACTGCCTGCTCCACTGTAATCCTTGCTACATATCACTCTCCCTCTGTCACTCGCACATACATTGGTAGGACATTGGGTTAACTGTTGCACACGTAATGGCAGTATGTTAAGTGCTTATGACAATAAAGACATAGGCAGTAATTGTGGTAAATGGTGTTTATTTGGGACATACGGTGCAAGGGGTGATGAGTGGGCTCCGGATGGGTGGGGTCATGAGGGTACTTGGGCCAGCTGTGGGTAGTCGAGGTCCAGTATGGTAGCCTTGGGAGTACAGAGAAATGACAGTGGACAGTTTACAGGGTGCATCAGTGACACACAAGTCTTGGCATCAGTTCCAGCAGGATGTCTGGTTGGACATCCTTGCCTGCGTGGGGGCTCTTCGACTACAGGGGTAGGGGAGCTGGTGTCCTGTAGGTCTTGTGGCATGGCCTCCATTCCACTAGCTGCCGCTGACGTGGAGGACTCAAAAGTGATGTGGCTAATGGAAGGGGACTGCTGGTGGTCCATGTGCTGGTGGTAGATAGACTAACGCAGGATGGTGATATTGTGGGTCTGCCACTGCTGCATAGCCTCCTGATGGTATTCGCTCTGCAGCATCTGGGTCTCCTTCACAGTGGCGAGGATCTGGACCATGGTGTCCTGGGTTTGGGATTTGGGTGAGGGCCTCCTGGTCAGCCAGTTGTGTCTGCCCCGTCCATTGGGCCACTGATCCTCTCCCACTACCACTAGTCCCCTGTGCCCCTGGTACAGTGTGCCCACTCTCAGTGGCACCAGGCCCTTCCTTGTCTGGGGTGTGTGCCCTTGACTCTGGCCCCTCTACTGTGGGGCACACCTCTGATTGAGAGGTGCCTGGGGCATGGGGCACACTTCTGATTGAGAGGTCCCTGGGGCACAGGATTGGGGAGGAGTGGCTGGCTGAGGTGTTGTAACCACATGGGATGGGGAGTCTGGTGTGTCCAGGGTGGGGCTGCTGGGAGTGGACTTGTCACGTAGGCTCTCAATATCCTAATGAGACTACTGGATTCGGGTGGCAGAATCACTTGCACTGTGGGGGACTGAGTCTGAACCCACTACAGGTGACACCTGTCAGCCTAATCCCGGTTTTGCTCTGGCTAACTAGCAGTGCCTCATCTCCACCCAAGAGCAGGGATGATTGGGCAACCGAGCGCATGACACAATTGACTCCTCTGGGAAATCGTGGTCAATCAGATCTCATCCGTTTCTCTCAGTTACATTAGTCTCACGTATGCAAGGACACTCAGAGGCAGAATATAGTTAAATAAGGTTTTATTGAGGTAACTGCATCTTAGATAATAAAGCATGGATTGCAATAACTAGGACGAGGAAACATGAAAGGATTAAAATTGTGACAAGGAGAATGAAGCATAAAAATACCAATATCATATTGTCACTAAGATAGTTAAATATAACTCCTACCTAGGCTATGTGAGAGCACAGCATGTTAAGCTCTAATTCTGCTCTTCAGGTTCCCCTGGAAAGACATCATCTCTCATACCTGGGTAATAGGCCTGTAGTCTACATAAGCAGCTGCAACGAAGCACTCAGCAATCAGCATACAGTCGTGGTAATCTGGCTGGAATCTCTCTCTAACGTACATGGGTCAAAGTAGTGTTTTTATAATAAAACAGCTGATGTTCCAAGAAAGGATCCCCACGTAAGAGTGTGTATGTTTCTGTGAACATTAGAGACAAAGCGTACCACTTTTTCCGGCAACCTATCTTACTGCAGCCTTGAGAAAAGCACAAAGGGAAAGAAATGATCCATGCACCTTGTCCCCATTCAGACATCCACTGGGGCTTTCATCATGGGGATGGCTGTCTGTCCCTGGCATCCTCTGCTGGGTGGCAGTGGCAGGGCTACCTGTGGATAGAAAGAGGGAGAGTTTGTATGTGGATGTGTACTTGTTATTTTCATGGTGTGGTGCATGCAGTGGCTTCATTTGCATCCCAGTGATGGCAATGACAGCCAAGCACTGCAAACATTGATTTGGTTATGGGGACTGTGCCATGGTTTCTATGTGCCATGGTGGGTTGTGGATGGCGATTGGCATTGCTGTCATTGCCATGTGTTGGGAGGCAGTCATAGCAAACAGTAGGTGTGGGCTGTAATAAGGTTGTCAATGCAGGTGTCCCACTCTGAAGTGGTACAGTGAATTTTAGCAGTGTGGGTGTGATGCATTGTGGGAGTTCTTCACATTGTGATCATTATCCGTGCTTTAGGGGTGAGTTTGTGGCTTTGGTGGGAGAGGGGTGGTATGGTATGCAGGGGAGGGGCGTGGGGTGATTCGGGGGGTTGCAGTAATGTTGGATGGGGTGGATAGGCAATTGTTAGGTGGTGGGTAGGCATGCTGGTTAGGAGTGGTTGGTGCCTGGGGGGGTATTGTTTCATTACCAGTGTCAAGCCCGCCGCCAATTCCAGTAAGTCCCTCCGGATGCATGATGTCCAAGACCTTTTCCTCCCAGAATGTTCAGTCAGGGGGTGGAGGTGGTGGCCCACCTCCAGTCTTGTTCAGGATGATTCTGTGCCTGGACGCCATGGAACAGGCTTTCCCCCTGAGGTCGTTCCACCTCTTCCTGATATCCTCTCTTGTGCATGGATGGGTGCCGACTGCATTGACCTTGTCGACGATCCTCTGCCATAACTCTGTTTTCCTGGCCAATGATGTTTGCTGGACCACGTCTCCCATCTGTTGTGGCTGAACTCTGGAACCTCGTTCACCATGACCCGCAACTCATTGTCTGTGAACCGTAGATGCTTCTGGCGTGACAACGGGGGTGCTGTGCAGGTAGGGTGCAGTGCAGGGTGTTGGTGGTGTGGGGGTGTTTGGATGTGGGTGCTGGTGGGCTGTGGTGGTGGTGTGTGCAAAGTGTGCAATAGCAGGTGTTTGTTGTGTACGGGGTGTGCTCCGTGGCTCGTGGCTCTCTGGCTGGTCATGGTAATCACACAAAATTGTTGGTGTGTGTGGGGGGTGTTATATGGTGCTGCAAGCATGTGTGTGTGATGTTTGTATTTGTTTCAGGTGTGGGGTATTTGAACTGTCCAGTGGTGTGTTGGCTACTATTGGCGATGCATTTCTGTACTGCAGCGGTGGTGACCACTGTTGGTTTACCACTGCGCATGTGCAGCTGTGCTGTAAATTGACTCTTAATAGGGCGGTCGTAATGGGGTCCTTGTGACAGGGCTCGCGGTAGATCAGTCAGCATTTCACTGTCAGACGGCCTGGTGGTGTTGGTTTTGTGGCTGTATTTGGGTGGTTTGTTCTTTGTGACTCGGAATATGGCGGTCGCTTCACCGCCACCACTGAAATTATGGGGGCGGCATTTCGCATGGAGGTCTTGCCTTAAAACCCCCAAAGTCATAATGAGGACCTGAGTCTCTTTCTCTTCCTTCTCCTTCTTGCCCCCCTGTATGTCTGGCATTTCTAATCCATTTTGGCCTTGTGGGGATCTATGTTCTAAAAGAGCACCTAATCTGGTAGTGGACTCACTTTTTGCTATTGTTAAAGTGGTCCCATGTCTCACTAGCATCAGGTAGGGGATTTTAAAAGCCTATCTAAAGGAGGCATGCCTCATGGGCTGGGTGTGCATTTTGAGCCTTTCTATGTCACTTGAATAAAAACTATATATTTTGTTTTCACTGAAAACTCACAGGCTAAAATTATGTTATAATGGGTCTTGTAATAATATAATGATATGTTTAAAAAGCAAATGCTTATAACATCACAAATTACATCATTCATGATATGCTAAATAACATTAGTGATTACATTATCAATGCTCTGCATCCAGAAACATTGAAGTGGTGAAAGCTATATGGTGCACACTTTAGCTACCAGTGAAGTTTTAAGTGCAAGCAGTACTTCATTAATGCAAGGTAGAGACAGCACAATTAGTGTGATATGTTTCAAATAGATTGTGCCCTAATTCAAAGGCCTGTTACTAAATATATGCTAGAAAATGTGAAACGTCTCCTTAGAATACATTGCTATTTTGATGTCTGTGTACATGCTGACATTAAAGAGTTGTCATGTAGTGCTATAGCCAATTTCCATAAACACTGGAGACTTATAAAATGTAGAGAATAATTTTCAAATGTTCAGTGAAAATTCTAAAACATACATTGTGGTAGAATGTATAATATATGGGTGACTCACAGACAGTTCAAATCAGTATAATTGTAAGACTTGTTGAAATGGTTTACACAATTGTGCTCATTTTAGGACTATGGAAAAGCTACATACTATGGGGGTTGATCATAGGGCATGGTAGTGCATGCCTTATATTTGGCTAACATATAGAAATGAAGTTGTTGACTTATAATTCTGTGTCAAATGAGACATTTAATAGATACATCTCATTAAGGTAAATAATAACCAAACTCTGTTTTTAATGGTATACATGGTTAAATAAGCTGCTAATGTCATTAATGATTACAGAATTGTTACTTTTCTTTCGGACCTCAATACCAGTAAAAAAAGAGAATAATATCTACTTAATGCGGGCAATTTAACAGTTATGCTTCATGATCTGCTTGTTGTGGAAGGATACGCCCATTAGTACTGCCAGTGCTATGGCTAATTGGGTCTACCTGTACTTTGTTGAATACATTGCATTATGAAAAATTCAAAGCAAACTGTCATATCTGCTGGGTGGTGTCATCAGTGATATGATCTTGAATGTCATCAATAATGTCATGTAACATGTCATGAGTGGTGTAATATGTGAGGGCATAAGCAGTGCTTTGCGGGGGCAATTTCAGTGTTCATTTGTTTTTTAAATGATAGTTTTTGAATTATTACAAGATCTAGATATATTATCACTATAACCTTTATTTTTTGTTTTACAGAGATACAGAATTCCTAGAATTTCTTTTAAACATAAGCTAAAATCGTATTTCCTTATCTAACTATAACTTCATTTTAACCTTTGTTTTGTTCAGTGAAATAATTAGTTTTTTTTAACTTAAAGTAAAATCTTGTTAACATACTGAACCAGAGAGTCAATTTAACCTTTAATTTTTCAGTGAATTTCTGTGTTTTTTTAAATCATATTCAACCATCTCCCTCACTAAAGAAAGCTTTTGGCCCTCCGCGGCATGAAGTTGTCTGCAGGACCTGGCCTACGGAGTGGGATTCGCCATGGGATGCAACTTTGCCCTCCATGTTGCAGGTAGTCACTCAGAACTCTCCGTGCCTTGGGACCGATACCAAAGGAACAAGCAAAAAAAAATACGAAATCTTTTTTTTAAAAAAATAATACGCATTAGTGCAGGAGTATTACAGGTCTCAAGTGGGACCAACAGTCCAGATATCACTATATTTTGAACCTTAATTTCTAAAAAATGGTCAAATCACAAATCACAAAAAGCACACTTTTTGAAGAAAGATCCCTGGGGCCAACCCAGGTTTGGGAAGGAAAGCTGCTCAGCCCCCCTCCCTTTTCAAAATAAGATGGCCCCTGAGCATGGGGTATCTGGAGTCCAAGAAGGCCCAAGGAGTGAGGCTGCATGGCCACTCCCCTTCTAAAAAAAGTACATGGCCTGGGGGATGGGTTCCTGGGGCCTAATAAAGCTCGGGAAGGGGGCTGTGTGGCCCTCTTTTGCTTTACTTTTGACTGGGCTAAAATATACACACTATAAGGAGTCAAAAAGATTCTCTGGAATGCGCTTCCTAATCTGAAGAAGACATTTATTATAGCTTTTTGCAAGGTTCATGAAGGAAGGATTGAAGAGTAAAAAGTGTACTTTCAAAATGTGCAACAACAGCGTAAGACCATGTATAAAGAATCTTCAATCTATGAACCACAAATATATACATGCAAGGATACAAACACTTATAATGATATATAGATATATATTCATACACAATGCAAAGCAAATAATTAATAAAAATTCATCACCGTAGGGCCTGTCAGATGCTTCATCTTTCTCATGACAGCAAGAAGATGACCCTGTTCAACTGCGAGAAAGAGATCTCCACCCTCGCGGGCCAGGTGTCAGGCATTTGACATCTAAGTCCTGAACGAGGTCTCGATATTTACCATCTTTTTATACCTTAAAGACCCGGAGAAGGGGCTTTCTAGAAAAATTCCTCCCATAAAAAAGAAGTATTAAAAAATGCTGGCTAGTTTGGGTAAGCTTTGAAAGAAATGTGTTGGGACCTGGCCTGAATTCCAAGGCACTCCTTCCAAAGTCAAACTGTTCCCTGCGTGCACTATAAATATCAGTCTGGTACATTCTTATCGTGCCAACTGCCTAACTCCTCCGTATTATGTACTAGTTCTTGGGTGATAATATGTCCTAACTCTTCAGTGAGAAAGAGAGCACGCAGAAATAGAAAACATGTTGCATAACATGTTTGTACGGAAAAGTACTCGCACCTCTAGCGTGGCAGTAATGCTAAGCTGAACACAAAATGGAGCCTAAGCTGAATACAAAATAGAGTCTATAACTAGTGACCACTAAAGTGACAGTGGGCAGCTAAACCAGGTGCAAAGTGGTGCGACACGAAGTCAGTGGTCAACACACAGATATCACTACAGGCCCATCTCCTTTTTTATTGTATTTCACAGGATGGGGTTCCTTGGGCCTCATAATACAAGGAGAGGGGCTGCATGCCCCATTCTTCTTAGATTTTGACCCTGGGCAATAGGGACCCGAGGGACCAAGGAGGCTATTTTTTTTTATTGTATTTGGACCCATGGAATCGGGTCTCTTGAACTAAAATAGGCTGAGAGAGGGGGTTGCATGGTTCCCTCCCCTTTTCAATAAAATACAGCCCTGGGGAATGTGGGTTATAAAGGCTTGGGGAGTGGGGTGGCACAACCCCGCCACCTTTTTATTTTATTTGGCTCCAGAGTATTGGTCTCCTTTCTCCTGCCCCTTCGAAATTGGAATTAGGGGTGAGTCAGCCTAAGAAGGCTCAGGGGGGTAGCTGCCACAGAGCCCCCGTTCCCTTTTAATTGGCATTTGGCCCGAAGAGATAGGGTTCACAAGGGCAAATAAGGCTCAGGGGGCTGCACACCTCCTTCCCCTCATATGTATATTATTTGCCCATGGTGAATGGGGTCCCTGGGAACCACAAGCCAACCTTATGCCATACACACCAAAGGCTGTGCACAGCATGGGGTTGGCAGCCTGCTGGTGGTTTAGCTACAAAGCATGATAGCAGGCCAACCTCTGTGGCCAACCCCTATCTGCTTGAGCCAAATCCATGCACAGTTTGGTGTTGGCAGTCTGTGGCGGGTTGGACACAGGGCCTGGCTGCAAGCATTCTTCCACCCGACAGGGTTTATGAATTAAATATCCAAATTGAGGGAGACATAGAGCGCACCATTAGTGTAATATTCTGGAATTAACTTAGTTGTGATATCCTGTTGACCAAAAGAGACTGTCCTTCTGAACATGTCCGTAAGCTACCACATGGGGAAATTTAATTTTGCCTTCTTTCTCTGATTTTGTTCCAGAGGTAGTAAAACAAGCCTACGCTGTCAACTGGGCTTTAGTGCAGGCACTTGCGCTATACTGCAAGCATGTAGGTTGGGATAAGGATTCTCCTTAGCATGTAATACCTATTAGGTCAACACCCCAGCCTTAGCCCCAATATCCTGTTAAACACGACAAAGCCAAAGCTCAAGTGAGGGAGATCCTCACTCAGCTCAATTACCTGGGTGTATTTGAGCCCTGCGTCTCTGCAATAAATAACCCATAATTCCCTCCAAAACGAGACAATTCACATAGAATTGTCTTAGATTATAGACATTTAAAGAGTCACACATGCACATACGCAAAACTAAACTCACCCAGCACAGCACTAATTAACAACAAAGTGTGTAAAAAAACACAAAAACAACCTTTGATATTTCCAACGGTTTCTTCTGCCAGAACTTAGCACATGAAAGTCAGGATCTAAGTGTATTCTCATTCGGCTTACAAAAACACTTGTCATTTGCCCCAGGGCTATAGAAAAGCCCAGGGCTGTTCTCAACCTGTGTTACATCAATATTGCATGATATTAATCCCGAGGCATTGTCCTATGTGGATGACATCTATCTCACAGATGACGACCTCAACAGTTATCTTTCCAAAGTCGATTGGATCATTCTCGGATTCACAGCTAAAAATTCAATTTTAAGAAAACTAAAATAACCTTTCTTAGTATATTGTTCCTGGGGTATGAGCTATCAAATGAGGCCAAGAGCCTGGTCCCACACTTTCTAGAAAAATGTCCTCAGCTTCAGCCACCAAATACTATCAAGAAACTCCAGTTTTTACTTGGTTTCTTCAATTTTGGCAGAACTTACATTCCTGACTATTCACAACGCATAAAGCCACTCTATGATTTAATATGCCCAGATTTCTCAAGCAAGCAGTTGAACACACACGCATCCTTAGAGGATTGCAACAGGACATGGTAGAAGCAAAACACTCACACACCCATGATCACATAACAAATTTGGTCATCAGAATAATTTCTGGTGCCGTTGGGTTCACTTGTGTTACCTTTAATGAGGGTGACATGGTTCCCATAGCATATAACTCACATTTATATTCGATGCAGAACAACGCTTTGCACCCACAGAAAAAAATTCTAACTGCTAAACAGATGGTTGTCATTAAGGAGAGGCCACTTGCCCATGGGAAACACATTATTGTTGTTACCCCCATCCCAGCCTTAGAGCCTGTCACCAAAGCAAGCGTTCCTAATGGTAAAGCATTACATCCACGTTGTCCTCAATGGGCAACCTTTCTGACTGACACTTTACATCTTTGGCCCAAAACTTCAAACACAATAATTTCTCCAATACCAAGAGTACCCTGCACATCTTAACATCTTGCCACTTAACAGATACCAAACTGTCATTTACACTGATGGTTCAGCACAACCAGCTGTCGGTACAAAACATCAATATTCTGCCGCTTGTGCAGCTCTGAGCAAAGTGATGAAGGATGGTGTGTTCCACCCTCACAGTACCTACACGCAGACCCTAGGGGACTGCACAGCTCAGCTGGCTGAACTTAAAGCTTTCATTTTGGCACTTGAGCATACAGATCCAGGACAGCTCACATTTGATTGTGTGTTATTCTTACTATTGTGTCCTGTCCTTCAATGACTATCTCAATCATTGGCAGCTGAACGGGTTCAGTGACTCAAAGGGAAATACCATTAAACACAGAACTGTGTGGGTGAGGGTGGCTGATCTTAAGGATAAGCTATCTGATGTTCATATAGTCCATAGATTGGGTTACCAACATGTAGGAGTACACATTATTGGAAACATCTCAGCTTATGAAGCAGCCACATCCGCAGTAGCTACGGCTTCTGTTGCTGCAGTGACTCATTCTCAGAGGAGACTGGATAATGAAATTCTGGCTGCTGTGTAAGCTTTGGCTGAAGGCAAGCCTCTCCCAGAAGCATACCTTACAAAGTATTCTTACCACATCAGTGCAAAGAATGTTGCCTTTGCAACAATTCCTGGGGTTAGAGATCAAGTGATCCCCAACCAAGACCAGAGATTAGATCTCATCAAGGAAGCACAGGAGGGTGTCACATCTGCTCATGCTGTTGTGCCCACAATATCACATTTACAGAAAGCCTTTAAGTGGCCAGGTTTATACAAACAGACTAAGCAATATGTCAATCAATCAATAATCAATCAAGGATTTATAGAGCACACTAATCACCCGTTAGGGTCTCAAGGCGCTCGGGGGGGAGCTACTGGTCGTAGAGCCATGTCTTGTGGCGTTTCCTGAATGTCAAGAGGTCTTGGATCTGGCAAAGGTGGAGCGGTAGGGAGTTCCAGGTCTTGGCGGCTAGGTGAGAGAAGGATCTTCCTCCGGCAGTGGTGCAGCGGATGCGGGGGATGGAGGCGAGAGCGAGGCTGGCGGAGTGAAGATTGCGGGTGGGGGTGTGGAAGGTGAGTCTGTCTTTGAGGTGAGTCCTTTGTTGTGACATTTGTCAGCAGATGAAAGGCTCAAATATCAAACGCCGACCGCAGACATCCCTCTTAGTGTCCAACAGGCCACTATAATGTGTGTACCTGGACCATTGTGGTCCCTTACAACCTGATAGTGCATACAAATATATCTTAGTCGCTGTAGATTCTTCTTCTAGATTCCTGTGAGTATGGCCACAGCAGTCAGCTGATGCTCGATCTGTTATAAAAGATAACGGTACATATGCTGTTGCAGCTTTCTATTCGGATCAGGGCCCTGCCTTTGCCTCTAAGGCATTCAGAGACACCATGTGGACGATGGGTGTTGAAATCCATTAATCCTGAGGGTAATTCGGTTGAATCAAGATCTAAAACAGTCCTTAACTCAGCTAGAATATTAGGTTCAGGCCGCAGTTGGCTTCATCACCTATATGGGGTCCAGAGAGCACTGAATAGTCTGCCAAGACGGTCCTTGGGAGGACGCACTCCTTACGAGGTCCTCTTTGGGATACCTATGGATGTCCCAGATCTAGATGGCCTGGTTTGGTGGCAGCAGACATATTTTTTGACATAAATAAACATCTCACTGTCTTACAGGAGCTTCAGCAGTTTTAAGATGAAAATTCATCCACTAGTGCTGCCACCTTAGGAATAAGGGATTTGCCAACAACTTCTACAGGCTGGATTCTTAAAGCTGAGTATCTCATTTGGGAGAAGATTGCTGTGGAGAAGGAATTAGGCCCGTCCTACAGAGCCTGTCCTGGGAATACAAGGCTCCAGAACAATTATTTTACCACTGCTGCCAGACTCTACAGATTTGTCTCCATCAACAACATCAAACTAGGTTGGCAGCCTGCTGGTAGTGTGGCTACTGTTAGAAATGGGGTCTTTGGTTGGCAGTCAGGTTACCCCCTGTCCAAGCAAGGACCCTCACTCTAGTCAGGGTAAGTCACACACAATCCAAATTATCCTGTGCCCACCCTCTGGTAGCTTGGCACTGAGCAGTCAGGCTTAACTTAGAAGGCAATGTGTAAAGTAATTGTGCAATAAATCATACAATAACACAATATAGCGCCACAAAAATACACCACATGGTGTTTAGAAAAATATATAATATTTATCTGGGTATTTGTAGGTCAAAATGATAAAAGATGCAATAAGAACTTGTAGAGATATCACTGAAAAGTGATATGAAGTGTCTTAAGTCTTTAAAAAGCAAACAAAGTCTCTTTCCAGCACAAAGTACTTGGTTTGGAGTGGAAAATCTCCGCAAAGGGCCGCAGAGGGGGAGATGCGTGGAAAAATGGTGTATGCGTCGGTTTTGCCCCTTCACACACAGACTTCCGTTGTTATTTTTCACACAGGGAAGACGTGCGTCGTTTTCCGGTGCGCAGACAGTCTCCTTCTGTGGGTCGCGGGATTACCAGATGTCCCGGGGTTTGTGCGTGGAATCCTGGGCTTGTTATCCGGCTGCGCGTCGTTCCGTTGGGCTGTGCGTGGAATTTTCTCCCTCACAGCAGGCATTGCGTCGATTTCCTCTCTGGAAGTCGGGCGGTGTTGTCCAGGCGGTCCGTGCGTCGAAGTTCTGGTCGCACATCAGGCGTCGCGTCGATCTTTTCCTTGCGGGGTCGAGTGGCATCTTTCCCGATCGGCGTGCAGTGAATTTTTCACTGCGGAGCAAGCTGTGCGTCAAATTTTTCAGCGCACTAGGAGTCCAGTTGAAAGATGGAAGTCTTTTTGGTCCTGAGACTTCAGGAAACAGGAGGCAAGCTCGAGCCAAGCCCTTGGAGAGCACTTCTGCAGCAAGGCAAGAGTTCAGCAAGGCAGCAGTCCTTTGTAGAAAGCAGTCAGGTGAGTCCTTTGAGCAGCCAGGCAGTTCTTCTTGGCAGGATGCAGGCTCTGGTTCAGGTTTCTTCTCCAGCAAGTGTCTGAGGTGGTAGGGCAGAGGCCCTGTTTTATACCTAAATGTGCCTTTGAAGTGGGGGAGACTTCAAAGAGTGGCTTAGAAGTGCACCAGGTCCCCTTTCAGTTTAATCCTGTCTGCCAGGGTCCCAGTAGGGGGTGTGGCAATCCTTTGTGTCAGAGCAGGCCCGCCCCCCTCCCAGCCCAGGAAGACCCATTCAAAATGCAGATGTATGCAAGTGAGGCTGAGTACCCTGTGTTTGGGGTGTGTCTGAGTGAAGGCACAAGGAGCTGTCAACTAAACCTAGCCAGACGCGGATAGTAAGGCACAGAAAGATTTAAGTACAGGGAAATGCTCACTTTCTAAAAGTGGCATTTCTAAAATAGTAATATTAAATCCAACTTCACCAGTCAGCAGGATTTTGTATTACCATTCTGGCCATACTAAATATGACCTTCCTACTCCCTTCAGATCAGCAGCTACCACTTTAACAATGCATGAGGGCAGCCCCAATGTTAGCCTATGAAGGGAGCAGGCCTCACAGTAGTGTAAAAACGAATTTAGGGGTTTTACACTACCAGGACATGTAAACTACACAGTTACATGTCCTGCCTTTTACCCACACCGCACCCTGCTCTAGGGGTTACCTAGGGCACACATTAGAGGTGACTTATGTGTAGAAAAAGGGGAGTTTTAGGCTTGGCAAGTACTTTTAAATGTCAAGTCGAATTGGCAGTGAAACTGCACACACAGGCCTTGCAATGGCAGGCCTGAGACAAGGTAAAGGGGCTACTGGAGTGGGTGGCACAATCAGTGCTGCAGGCCCACTAGTAGCATTTAATCTACAGGCCCGAGGCACATACAGCGCACATTACTAGGGACTTATAAGTAAATTAAATAGTCCAATTGGGTATGATCCAAAGTTACCAGGTTTTAAAGAGAGACAGCATATGCACTTTAGCACTGGTTAGCCGTGGTAAAGTGTGCAGAGTCTAAAAGCCAGCGAAAACAGTCCAAAAAGTGGAGGGAGGCAGGCAAAAAGTTAGGGGTGACCACCCTAAGGCATGTCAGGTCTAACAGCTACAATGCATGACAGTGGGCCAATATCTGTGGCCATCTCTCATCTGTGGACAGCAAAAGACATGTTCAGTTTGGGGTTGGTAGTCTGTGGCAAGTTGGACACAGAGCCTGGGCGCAAGCCAGGACATGCGGGTGACCACATGCTGCACATCACCAAAGGCCATGCACAGCATGGGGTTGGCTGCCTCCGGAGAGTTTAATGCATGGCCTGGCTGCAAGGCAGGCCAGCCAACTCCATTCCACGCATGACCAATGGCCATGCCCGGTGTGGGGTTGGCTGCTTAAGGAGGGTTTGGCTGCCTCCAGGTGGGTTGGCCTCAGGGCGTGGCTGCAGGATTGTGGCAGAAATTTAAGTTTTTTTATTTTGGTACCCTGGGGTCTCTCTGGGTCCCCTCCCTGGGGCTATGGTTGGGACTAGGGCCCGAGTCTGTAATGGCTGCCAGCAATATTTTTCTCATGTTGCTGGTAGCCAATCAGAGTACTTGCTACTGTGGATGCCTGACTCCCACAGAAGCGAGATGGACAATCAGAAAGCACTGTTTTTGAATTGCTGCTCCTGCAAGAGTCTCTTGAGACTCTTGTGGACCCAAGCTCCAGATATATTTTTTTTTTCAAATGTTAATTTCTCAAAAGCTACTGAAACAATTTACACTAAATCACCATCTCTGTCCCAAGATCTAGCTTCCTGACAAATTTGTTGTAATTCCTTTCTCCAGTTTTTGCTGTAGGCCTGTCTAAAAAAAGTCTATGGAATATGCATGGGGATTTATTGTTTTGAGACCCCTCTTTTTTGTCATGCCCAGCTTGATGGATCACCCCAAAACATTCCATGCACAAAGTAGTCAAAAAGTAGCAGCCGTTTGGAAAGTTTCTTTGAGATTTGTCAAAAGGTGGCAAAATTATTATCAGCAAAATCTGACCTAACTATAACTATCCAGTGGTGATCAGGTAATATATATATGTATATATATATATATATATATATATATATATATATATCTATATATATTTATACACACACAGACATACACACACTACTGGCGGTTCCCAGTAGGTATTTATACTTTGTAGTTTCCATAGAAAAAGCGTTTTTGTTTTACCAATAACTTTGGAACCGTTTGACAAATCTTCCTGAAATTTTCGAAACTAGTACACCCCTCTCTTCAGCTGCTGTCTTGAATTTTTTGAGTGATTCGTCAAGCAGGGGTCGAGATAAAGGCAAACCAAAACATGTTTTCCCTATAAAGTTTCCCAAAGGATTTTAGGCAAGACTACAGCCTGGACCACTGGATGAAATTACATCAAATTAACAAAAAAGCTAGCTCTTGGTCCAGAAAGAGCCCTTTTTATAATTTGGTGAAAATCCATTCAGTAGTTTTCGAGTTATTGAAGGAAAAATACATTTGTATATTGAGGGATGTGGATCTGAAAGATCTCATGCTCAGATATGATTGGCTGCCAGCACTTCAACCAGAAAATGCTGGCAGCCATTTTGGGACTCAAACTCAACCGAGTCCCAAGAAAAAAGTTTTAAAAAAAAGAAGGGGACAGGGTAGGAATAGCCTGACCCCATGGGCCTGCTAGTGGGGTTGCTTTTCCATCGTTGAGTGGGTTGGATACATGCAAGGGTTGTCTGTAGGGCCTCGCCGCAGGTGTGCGCGGAGTAGGGTTGGATGCACATGGGGGTTGGCCATCATGCACTGCTAATTACCCTACATATTAGATCAGTAACTGCATCTTCTATGACATCATTGACAATATCATTGCAACATTGTGCAGTGAAGTTATTGATCTGAAAACTTTACATGGTGGGGGCATGAGTTATAGTTCGCACTTAGGCCCTCATAACTTTTTGTCCACATGAGCTACCTACACCAAATTTGTGTCCTTTTTTTCCAACATCATAGGGATTGTAGAGGTACCCAGAGTTTGTAGGTTCCCCTGGAGGAGACCAAGAAATTAGCCAAAATACAGCGAAAATTTCGTTTTTTTAAAAAAAAAATGGGAAAAAGGGGCGCACAAGAAAGCTTGTGGTTTTCTCCCTGAAAATGGCATCAACAAACGGTTTGCGGTACTAAAATCACTATCTTCCTAGCTTTCAGGAACAGGCAGACTTGAAGCAGAAAACCACATTTCTCAACACAATTTTAGCATTTTAGTGGGACATAACCCATTTTTACTATATTTTGCGCTTTTAGCCTCCTTCCAGGTAGTGACAGAAATCAGTGTGAAACCAATGCTGGATACCAGAAGGCTTAACATTTCGGAAAAGTAGACAAAATTCTGAATTCAGCAAGGGGTCATTTGTGTAGATCCTACAAGGTTTTCCTATAGAACATAACAGCTGAAATGAAAAAAAATGAAATTGAGGTGAAAAAAACAGCCATACCGTTACGTCTGCTGGACTCTTCTGGTTGCGGTGATATACAGGGCTTATAAGTTTATCAAGAACACTAGATACCCAGAGCCAATAAATGAGTTGCACCTTGCAATGGGTTTTCATTGTATACCGGGTATACAGCAATTCATTTGCCAAAATATAAAGAGTGAAAATTAGGCATGAAGTAAACCTTTGTATTTCCAAAATAAGCACAAGAAAAGGTGTTGAGAAGCAGTGGTTATTTGCACATCTCTGAATTCCAGGGTCCCCATATTAGCATGTCAAGCATGTCAAATAGATGTCTTTTTTACACACAGTCTTACATTTGGAAGGAAAAAATGTAGAGAAAGACAAGGGGCAATAACACTTGTTATTCTATTCTCTGTTCCCCCAAGTCTCCCGATACAAATGGTACCTCGCTTGTGTGGGTAGGCCTAGTGCCTGCAACAGGAAACGCAACATGGACCCATCACATTTTTACATTGAAATCTGAAGTGTTTTTTCCAAAGTGCCTAGCTGTGGATTTTGGCCTCTAGCTCAGCCGGCACCTAGGGAAACCTAAGCATTTTTGAAAACTAGACACCTAGGGGAATCCAGGATGGGGTGACTTGTGGTGCTCTCACTGGGTTCTGTTACCCAGAATCTTTTGTAAACCTCAATATTTGGCCAGAAAAAACACTTTTTCCTCAAATTTGAGTGATAGAAAGTTCTAGAATCTAAGAGGAGCCACACATTTCCTTCCACACAGCATTCCCCCAAGTCTCCAGATAAAAATGTTACCTCACTTCTGTGGGTAAGCCTATTGCCCGTGGCCAGAAATGCCCAGTGGGCACATCATAATTATCAAATACAAAACTACCTGTTTTTGCCGGGGCACCTACGTTTGTGGTCCTGGGCTCAGCAGCCATATAGGGAAACCTACCAAACCAAAACATTTCCGAAAACTAGACACCCGAGGGAGTCTAGGGAAGTGTGACTTCCGTGGATCCCCCAGTGTTTCTTACCCACAATCCTCATTAAACCTCAAATTTAGCTAAAAAAATCAATTTTTTTCCACATTTCTGTGTGGAATCCCCGCACCGGGACATATTTCCTACCACCCAACATTGTTCTCAGTCTCCCGGTAAAAATGATACCTCACTTTTGTAGGTGGGCCAAATGCCTGTGACAGGGAAGAGCCAAAAACATGTTGAAATTGGAGGAGAACCAAAGCGGGTCCAAAAGGGCAGTTTGAAAAAAATATACATTTTTAGGCTGACAAGTGGGGCAGAATTTTTATTGGTATAGATACAACAATGCTGGGTGGTAGGAATTTTGTGGATTCCTGCATATTCTGGAAGGTTCCATCTCAAAAATGTGGGGAAAATGTGTGATTTCCAACAAATTTGGGTAAGAAAATGGTGTGGGATGTATGTGAAGCACACCACCCTGGACTCACCCAGATGGATAGTTTTCAGATGTGTCTAGTTCTTGTGGATTTTTCTACATGCCCGCATCCCACAATCCAAAAAGTACAGCCCTCACCATTCCAAGTGGGATGATTTTGAGAGTTAGACAAGCTCTCATGGCCCAAATGTAAAACCAAAATAATCAATTGTCCTCTTGCTTGCCGTAGGATAAGATGTTTTAGTGTGCAGGGGAGAGCTGAAAGACTGTTACCCCCTTCAGTTGGGGTGGGGGCATAACCATGCCCATACTGGTTGGTAGCCACCCCCCCCCTATTTTTTATTTATTTTTCAAATTCCCTGGAATCTAGTAGGCTTTCTGCCCTCCTCCCCCAGGGAGTGAATAGGGATAATTCCCCAACTGTCCACCGGTGAGCAGAACAACTTTGGCCCCATGTATTTGGGGTAGTGGTATGGCCATACCGGTACCCTCTTTTTAAAAAAAAAAAAATCTTCCCTGGTCTTTGGTGGGCTTTCTGCCCCCCTTTGGGGGCAGGTAGGCCATCCAAAAATAGGCCAATCCGCACCCAAGAGGGGCAGATATTGCCAACAATAATGTGCCCCTATGGGGAGCGTCGCTTGTCGAAGGGGCTTCCCCCCCAAACAAAACACAGACATACATACACCAATCCCTGGTGCCTAAGTGGTTTCTGCCCCCCCCCCCGGGGCAGATTGGCCTAATAGAAATATGCTGATCTGCCCCCAAGGGGGCAGAAATGGCCTAAAATAAATTTGCACCCCTCCCCCCCCGGGGGAGCGACCCCTGCTTAAGGGGTCGCTCCCTTTGCGTGAAATTGGCAAAAAAAAAAATCCCTGGTGCGTAGTGGTTTCTGACCCCATACGGGGCAGATCGGCCTCATAAAATTGGGCCTAAAATAAATTTGCCCCAAGGGAGATGACCCTTGCCTTATGGGTCGCTCCCCTTGCATAGAACTGACGCAAAAAAAAAAAAATCCCTGGTGTCTAATAGTTTCTGTCCCACTTGGGGGCAGATTGGCCTAATAAAAATAGGCTGATCTGCCCCCAAGGGTGGCAGAAATGGCCTAAAGTTAATTTTGCCCCCAAGGGAGCGACCCTTGCCTAAGGGGTCATTTCCCACATCTAAAAAAACAAAAACAAATTATCCCTGGTGTCTAGAGGTTTCTGCCCCCCTAATTAGAATAGGCCGATCTGCCCCTGGGGGGCAGAAAAGGCGTAAAAATAATTTGCCCCTGGGGAGCGGCCCTTGCTCAAGGGTGTGCACCCCTATGTATTTATAATAAAATAAATACATTCCCTGGTGTCTAGTGGACATTTCTGCTGCCCGATTGCATCGCCATCGGGCAGCAGAAATGCTCAGAGAGACATCAAAGGAAAGGAAAGGCCTTTCCTTTCCTTTGATGCTCCACGTGATCGAGGAAAAATGCTGGGGGCAGCCTCTGATGAGGTCAGCGTGCGATCACGCGCTGACATCATCAGACCCCACAGGAGGGTCGGGGCGGGTGGTAGGGGAAGCGATTCCCCTTCCATCACTGCCCATGGGAGGGGGGTGCGAGGCCCTACTGTACCTGTGGCCAACCCCCTATAACCACCCAACCTTCTGCTGTGCACAGCCTGCGGCCAGACCCTCTGGCCAATCCCCAGCCACCCCACCACATGCTGTGGCCACATGCCTTTGGACATGAGCAGTAGGAGTTGGCCACAGGTGTGTGTGGTCCCCCCTCCCCTGGCCGATGTTGGCACCATCCCCTGGGGCCCAGCCTTCTAAAATTATTTTGGGGGGATGGGGGCCGACACTGGGCCCTACCCCTGCCGATTTCAGCCTCAGGGACCCAGGGAATGACTACAGACAAACATAGATGTGAACCCTCAAAGTGACTCCTTAGCATGTGGTGTCCAGACCTAACTATGACATCGAACCCAAAGATTTTGAGTGGAAAATAAACAGACACACTGACATGAGATACAATGGTTTGAACTTTCAGCCTACTGAGTGTCAGTCCAAGAGCTTTACTGGTAGACCTGGCATCCTTGGTGTGGTCTCTCCTAACTTTTTGCCTCATCTTCACATGTTGTTGCTGTGTGCTGGACTCTGTTTTTACTGTTTTTATTACTCTGGGCAATTTACCACTGCTGACCAGTGCTAAAGTGCAAGTGTTCCCAATGTGAAATTGTATGTGTAATTGGCTTTTCCATAATTGGCATATTTGATTCACTAGTAAGTCCCTAGTAACGTGCCCTAGAGGTGCCTAGGGCCTTTAAATCAAATGCTACTAGTTGACCTGTAGCACTGATTGTGCCACCCACAGGAGTAGCCCTGTTAAGATGGCTCAGACCTGTCACTGCAGTAACGGTGTGTGCAGTTTTATACTGCAAAATCGACTTGGCAAGTGGACCCATTTGCCAAATCCAAACCTTCCCTTTTTGTACATTTAGGGCACCTCTAGGGTAGGCCCCAGGCCCATGGGCAGGGTGAAGTGTATGTTAAAGGTGGGACATGTATTGACGTGTTTTACATGTCCTAACAGTGAAATACTGCCAAATTTGGTTTTCACTGTTGCAAGGCATAGCTCTCTTATAGGTTAACTTGGGAGCCTCCTTTAAATATTCTTAAAGTTTAGTTTCCCTTTGAGAGCAGATAGAAATATGGATTGTGGAGTCTTTGAACTCACAATTAAAAATACATATTTTAGAAAGTAGGCATGTTCTTGCTTTAACCATTCTGTGACTCTGCCTGTTTGTGGATTCCCTGTCTGGGTCAGACTGACAGTAGGGCTGTTTGGGCTTTTGTCTAGACAGTGTCACAAAGGGAGCTGGGGTGTAATCTGCATATCCTGATAAGCCATCTCGGTTGAGTGGAGGAAGGAGTGGTCAATTACACCTGAATGGGCTGTGCCTGCCCTCACACAATGCAGTCTCCAACCCCCTGATGTGTGTCTGGGGCTAGGCCTGGGCAAGGCAGGATCCTATAAACAACAGAGACTTTTCTTTGAAGTTGGGCATCTTCAAAGGCAGAAAGGGGTACACGTATTGGACCCAAAACCCCAGACTTTAGATTACTTCAAAATCACTTCAAGGATTCAAGAGGAACCTCTGCCAGGAGAAGAGCTAAGGGAGAGTGCTGCCTAAGCCTGTGACTGTGCTTTGTTGGGCTATCCTGCAGTTTCTGCTCTGCCTGTGAAACGGGACAAAGATCAAACTTTGTGGTATCTTCCTGCTTGAGCCGTATCTCCAAGGGCTTGGACTGAGCTTGCCCCCTGTTCTGAAGTCTCAAGGCCATCAGAGACTTCCTCTGCCAGCACCTGGACTCTTTGCTAAGACTCCTGCCCTACCAAGTGGTGCCCTATCCAGTCCCTGGGCCCTTGAAAGGAGAAGCTGATGGAAATAAAAAAATAAAACAAGTGTACGCACTTTGGATGACCCCGGAGTGACGTTGCTGCCGGATTCTGTGTCGGCGCCTGCACCTGAAGCTGTGGGCTGGAGTGTGACAACCCCGCAGGCCTGACGGCGCAGCAGCCCTTCCGAAGTCTGCAACTCTGTGAGTCTCGAAGTGCGGTGTCACCGATGTCCGTTACACCCAACTTTACCACACCACGCGTGACTGCTGGATATCAACCCCGCCAGAAGTGTGCGGATCCAGTGCTTTGCACCGAAGCTGCCTCACCTCCACCGCTCCACAGCAAGGACCCGACGCCTCTTCGTGACTCCTTGTATCCACAGCACCAGAACCAACACTGCATTGAATCCAGCGACGCCACAATCCCCAATTCCGTGCACCGGCTTGTTTGACCAGCGCCATTTGCTTTGGATTGTTGGGAACAACTCCGTCACAACACCTTGATATCACCAATGCGAAGCCTTTCTGTTTCTAAGTTCTATACTGAAGTTTAATATTTTAAAATTCCATAGCTTGACTTGTGTATGTTGTATTTTTGTTGTTTTGGTTTTGTTTGATTTAGATAAATATTGGCTATTTTTCCAAACTGGTGTGGTGTCCATTTTGTAGTGTTTTCACTGTATTACTGTGTGCGTTGGTATAAATACTTTACACATTATCTCTGGGTTAAGCATTTCTGCTCGTGCCAGGCTACCAACGGGGTGATCGAGGGTTAATCAGGTGTGTTTCTCCTTTGCCCTGACTAGAGTGAGGGTTCTTGCTTGGATAGTGGGCAGCCTGACTGCCAACCAAAGGCCCCATTTCTAACAATTACCATTAGGCCACAAGTGAGCATGGTCTGATGTTCATCCAAACGTAACTATAACATTCATCCCAAACATCTTGCTTGTCCGACTCTGATTTCACTCATTGAAGACAGGTTACGGGGGGACCATTGCAATAACAATCTCTATCTCTGTTTTCATCCCATTATGGGATAAAAGAGAGAGAGAGAGAGAGAGAGTGAGAGTGAGGGGCAGGACCGTGGGGGGAACTTCATGGCCATCGCGGTCCTAGCCTGATCGCCACATCCTGTGGGAGCTGGCATTGCTTCCACAAGCAAGGAGCTGCTTTACATAGCAACTCCCTTCTTGTGGGAGCAATGTTTTTATCACAACAGATGAACACCTTGCTTTCTGCAAGCAAGAGCTGTTTGACAGCTTTCACTTGCAGAAAGCAGAGTGTTTGCTCTGACTTAGCTGGAGCTGTCAAAGCTCTTGCCAAGTCAGAGCAAATAGCTATGTCCTGGGGGTGGGACATAGCTGAACGGATTTACACCAAATAACGGAAAGAACTCTTTCTGGACCGAGAGCTACCTTTCTGCCAAATTTGGTGTAGTTCCGTCTAGCGGTTTGGGCTGTAGTTGTGTCTAAAATGCCTATTGGAGTTATAATGGGAAACATACTTTTTTATTCCCCCCTTTTCTTGGCCCCCACTTGACGGATCGCCCTGAAATTTCCCATGTACAACAAGATTCTCAGGAACACTTTTTTGGGAAAATGTTTTTGAAGATTTGTCAAGTGGCGCCAAAGATATAGGCAAGTCAAAAAATGCTTTTACAATTGAAACATTTTCCCACCTATAACTATATATATATATATATATATATATATATACACATATATACAAATACATGCACACATATGCATCCACACTAGTGACTCATTACTCAGAGTAACTTACATTTATAACTCACTCTGCTACTCTTAGACTCCCAATAGAGGATCTTTGAATTAGGTGGGCAAGAAAACTGCAACTTTAAACATCAATATATATAATTCATAAAGTTATTAATTTTCAAGAGTCAATAGAGTTGTAATTAGAATTCAAAACTTTATTTCTCATGTATTGAATCTTTTCTTTATTAGTCAGATAAGGTTTACAGAACATTCCGTAATGCATATCCCATAAACTAATCATTGTTCTAATGTTCTAAATCAGTAAGAGGAAATCATTTCAGTCAGAACAATAAAAAAATAGAAGAGATGCCTGAGAGGCAGTCTAGTCAGTGGAGCTATGAGTAGTCATAAAGAACATTGTATCAGTCAATAAAAGTCTGAGAGTTGCAGTCAAAGCTATGAGTGCGCTCTAAGGGTATGTGAGAGAGCATATGTGTATCTGTCCTTTTTCTGGGATACTTTTGTAATCAGAATACAATCAAAGCAAAACTTTACAAAAGATTCAGATAGGTTATTCAGTCTACCAATTAACGGGCAAGAAAACCATGAGACATGAATAGTTTCAGTTGAGATGGTACCTTCTAACAAAGACAGGTCCAATTTTAGATACATTTAGTAAACATTTAAAACAGTAAAATACACCGAGTAATTTTCACAGCCATCTTAGTCTCTGGAAGAAAGGACACTCATGTAAGCTTTATGCACAAACAGTTTGTCATTTTGCTTCTCACACATCTCCACACTAAAAGCCTACTTATAAAGATGCAAGTTTCACATTAGTTTGTCAAGTTTTGAGATTCCAATGCACGTCAGGTGGTTAAAAAATAAATTAATATAGCTTTCTTTTTTAGCATAGGAAGTTTGTGTCATGTAAAGGCCATGCAAAAGTCACAATAGAAACATTTATTTTGAGTAAATGGTGTATGGAATTTGTCAACTTTAGCAAATTAAGCAAGTCAAGCAAATGCAGGTGATGCAGAGTTTAGAAGGGAAAGTGCACATTTAAAAAGCAACTTTTTGGTTAGGCCAAGATTTCATGCATTCAGTTCATTAATTAATTAAATGTTATTTCTAATGAATCCCTATCAACTTCCCCCATTTGGTGTTTAGGAACCATCACAACAATTCCAATCATAATTTATTGTCAAATTTAACTTTCATCTTCTTCATTAGTATCTAATCACTTCCTTTTAAGATATTCTCTTTCTTTCAGCCTCTTATATTCCTTATTCAGCCTGTCACTCAGTTCTAAGTCTTTCATCAATCTTTTATTCATGTATTTGGCTCTCTTCTTTATTAATATCATTTTATTGCCTTATATATTGCTAATGTAGGAAGGAAGCAAGCTATTACTATTAATGAAGAAACTAATTTTAATTCAAAAATCCCTACTTCTATTGCCTTACACCAACTAGTTACTGAGGAAACCCCTTTTAGAAAGCTTTGAACTATACTTGTGGTTTCTAAAGGTTCAAAATCAAGCTTTAGATCAGAAATATTATTTGCATAATTTACTATCTTTTGACTCTCGTGAATATATAACAATTCTCAATTTTCAACATCTTGCTGCCTTTCTCAGCAAGAAGGATATCTAAAGCATTGCAATTCTACAATAACATAGATCTAATTGCTAGAGGTTCTGTGTTTTCTACCAATAAAGCTCCAGAACTACTAGTTGCTAATTTAGCAACTACTGTTGAAAGCTTTCTGATTTTCTCATCGTTTGACTATTCCTACAGCACGTATAATTACTCCAAATATGCCTCCCTCTAATCATGTTCCCTCATCCACACTGCATGTATATCTTTTGTGTCCAGATGTCATAGTTAATGCATATAAGCTCTGTATCTGATACATTTTCAAAAAAAGTAAGCCTTACTAGCAAATAGCCTCCCAGTAAGCAGGCAATCTAAATTATGCATTCTCTCCACATAAAGTACACTCCAAATATTGTACGATCATCTAATTGCAAAATTTGCCCTGTCCATCCAGACAATTCAAGCACATGCTCACAATTATTATTTACTGCAGCATTTTTCTCCCACTGATTCTTCTCTTAAACACCCATACCTTCCCGTTGTGCCTATTATCTAGTTTAGGTTTAGGAACAGACATCATTCTTCCAAATTCACCTAATTATTTTCTCCATACATTCTTTTTAACTACTTATTTCTTATACACACTTTTTGCAAACTTTTCATTTCTTTCTTCTAACATTAGAATAAAATTTGAGGTCATTAAACATGTTTTGGTTTCTTTCATGTGTTCAGGAAGAAATGGTCTAAAGCAGTGGTTCCCAATCTGTGCGCCGCGGCTCCCCTGTGCGCTGCGGCTCCCCTGTGCGCGTCAAAACTAGCCAGGGACGCCACACACAGTTTGGGAACCAGTGCATACATATGTTGATCTCCTCTGTGGATGTCCTCCACATTGAGTTAAATGACAATAAAAAAAAAAATACATATCAGTGGAAGATCACTATCAGCAGCCGGCAAGGTGCATAGCCAATAAGGAAGGCTTGCTCGATTTCGAGCACTAAAACAGAATCGTCTAATCTGCATTCCGTTGATTTTCCATTTTATGATTCGGACCTAAATAATGAAAACTAGTTTGTGGTGGATATAAGCACTGTCTCCTATTAAGTAAATCCTCCAACACCCTCTAGTGGCCATGAACTGTCACTCATAGTCCTGGTGAGCTGCACTTTTCTGGGCTGCTAATTCGGAACACTAGCTCAATCAATGTAAATTAAAATAAAAGCAGTGGCGTAGCAAAGGTGTAATTGGCCCTAATGCGAACAAGACAATGGGACCCCTTTTCCTCCTCATTGATTACTAAAAATAACCATGATTGGGGTACAGTCCCCCTAGTATCCCTGTGCACCAGCTGCACATACTGCACTAATACATCTTCTTACGGGGCTCTGAGGTCCTTTTGATTTTAATAATTTAGTCATTCTGTGGACAAATAACGAGGTGCCTTTTAAATATTTATTTTTAGAATCTGCTCTCTGTTTTTCAGGTGATAATTTTCCACTTTTAAACTATTGAGACATTGGCAAAGCACTGAACCAAAGATAACAAATATAATATTTATGGCATACATGCCAGCTCGATTTAGACAAGATACTCCCAAATTTAAAAGCAAAATTAATTTTATTTTAGCTGTCTCCCATCTGAAATTGCCTCACCCTAAATATGTCAATGAGGAAAATACATTTGCCCGATTTTGTTCTTAAAATGTACCACTTTCAGTTCTACAATGTTGGCATGTATGGTATGGCAATCATTATTGTGTAATATATGAAATTACTTCACGATGAAGAAAACTGGACAAATATCTATAAGATATTTGTCACGTTGCTGTAGGAGGGGAGGAAGGAGAGGAGACAGCTCAATCTACTTGTGAGAATGTGGGTGCTCTTCACATCAAATGATCCCTACCTTTTTCACTTATCTCTTCAGTACAATGAATTTCAAGGTGTTAAGTTTTTTTGTAGAAGTGACTTAGCAAATTGACACCTATATGATGCCTCAGTAGGAGAGAGCCTAAATCTTGGTGAGCTGCCTACGTAACGTATAATAGTGGGGAGCATAAAGAGAGCACAGATTTTACAGACCTGTATAGTAATCCCTCAGCATTAGTAGACCGTGCTCAGACCTTAGTGAAGCCTGATTAAGGACTTTCTAGTAAATTGCCCAAATATCATTTATCGCTCTGCGCAAGCAGTCAAGTGCTTATTATTATTCCCAGTGAAAACAATGGGAGCACTCCTAAGGCTGTGCTTACATCCCCCCGCCCATGAAAAAGAAAGTAAAATGTTGGGGATGCCACAGCCCACAGCCAATAGGTCAAGGGAGCCACTGGTCGAAAAAGTTTGTGAAACGCTGGTCTAAAGTAATGCCATGCAATCTTCATTTCTCTAGCTTGTGGGTGTAAATTCATACTTTTTATTAGTGGAACTTTAGAAAGTACCATGTCAAAGTTGAGTAATAGTATTCAAAATGTTGTTGTGTATACTCTACACTAAGAAATATACTACATGAAATAGCATATGAAGTGGAATATGGTGATATGAAATCTGTTCATCTGCAGAACAGGGCATGTGTGCACAAACATAGCAGTTTTTAATGTCAGTAGCCTTACTGTATTCTTGTATTAGTCTAGAATAAACAGTCAATGAGTAATCTTCATTGATTTAACCTACAAATTATATATTCAGCTCAACTTCATCCACACCTGGTTTAGATGTTGCATTTGCAAGTTCTATTACAGCTTTTCTGTGTCAAGTGTGAAGTGAATTACTAATACTGTTTGTGTTGTGAAGAAAAATTGCCTTTATTCTCCTAATGCTTGAGTGGTCTGTAGAGGTGTCCATACTACAGTTTAAGAGTTTTGTGATGTTGGGATAAACCCATTTATTGATATACCCCGAGTTGTTTCATGTTGTAGCTGATGTATGAACAACCTGTGCAGGCACTGTCTGTGTTGTAATTAATTCAGTAACCTGTGCTGGAGTCATAACTACAGAAACTAGAGCATCTGTTTGTGTCATCATCTGAGCTGTACTCACTGGTGCTGGAGCACTAGCAACTGTTTGCTGAGCTACAGGCTGTATAGTACCAGGATGTACAATAATCGATTGAGCTACTACTGGCTGTGGTACAATCGATTGAGTCAATGCGGGCTAAATATTTGTAGGCCGTACTACTTGCATCAGGCTAGTAACTTTCAGAACACCTGGATCTACAGGAACTGTAGCTATGGTCAAGTTATTTATCAATTGAGCTCCATTGTTTACATAGGACCCACATAGGGTGGTGGTCATGTAACCAAAGGGAAACCGCCGGAACAATGACTCCGAAACCACGAAGTCGTGGAAAACGAAAGCGAAACAATGGTTTCGTTTTCCATGACTTTTCGTACCTTAACCACGCATGTGGGAACCACGTACATGCATGGTTAAGGCACAGAAGAAGGGAGCCGGAGTCGACGCGGTGAAGGAGGAGGCAAGTTGGGCTGGGACTGGGGCTGGGTTTTTTTGGGAGGTGGGGTGGGGGCTCGGGGTGAGTAGGGTTTAGAGGGGTTGGGGTTTAGGTTTTAGGGGTGGGTTGGGGTGCTTAGGTTTTAGGGGTGGGGTGGGGACTCGGGTATTTTTAGTTTTTGGAGGTGGGGTGGGGGGCTTGGGGTGATTAGGGTTTGGGGGGGTCAGTGTTTAGGTTTAAGGGGTGTGTTGGGGGTTGGGGTGGTTTAGGTTTTAGGGCAGGGGATTGGGGTTGTGGGGGTGAGGGGGTTGCGGTAATTTTTGGGGTGGTGGTTAGGGGGGAAGCATGCTGGAACCGTGCATGCTGATCACTAATGCCTTTACCAGGAATGCCTATACAACGAAAAATCATTGTAAAGGCATTCGTGGTAAAGGAATTAGTTATACCAACGAGTTTGTTGTTCCGAACTCGTTGTTGTGCCATGGGTGCTTGAAGCACTCACGGTTTCGAGATATAACCGTAGCCAAAACACCATCTAATGTCTCATAGCCCGAATCAGTATCTGAATCAAATTTGTTCCATCTTTCACTTTTTTATCCCCTTTAATCTTTTTCCTTACAGGTTTTTCAGATTCTTTAATTTTTGTGTTCTCTTGTTTTATGTGGGATATACTCTAACACCTTTTACAACACTCATTCTCCATCTCTGTGCTTGGTCATCCAAAATTGCATCTCATAAAGTCTCATTGCTTTCTTAGTTTGTTTTTTAAATCTTTCTCTGTCCTTAATTCAAGCCATCTTCTCTCATTCATTTAGGGGCAGATTTATGGAAAGTGGCGCTGCACCGAGTGCAGCGACACTTTCCCTGCGCCCCCCTAATACCACCATGTGTGCGCTGTATTTAATATACACGCACCATTGCGCAGGGTAGGGGGCAATAGTGTCATTTTTCATGATGCTATTGATGTACTCTGCAGGAGAAGCACCAAAATATTAGCGCTACTCCTACAGAGTGCATACGGGCCCATTAAATATAATGGAAGCCCCCTTTTAACGCCTGCTTTGGGCAGGCGTTAAAAATGCTGCACAAAATGACACAAGGGAATCTCATAGATTTCCTTGCACCATTTTTTCGGCCCCCATAACGAGGGAACGCCCCCTTCGCATATATTATTCATGGCGCAGGCATAATTTAGCTCTAAGGATTACAGAGTGGTGCAATGCATGCATTGCGCCACTCTGTAAATACAGTGGGGGGATTTCGGCCTCATTGGGGCACATTAACGTAACAAATAATGACACTAATGTGGTGCAAGGTGGGGCTAGGGGACTATAGATATTACCCTAAGTGCTTTGAATTTTGTAGGTGTAGGAGGTAGCTTCATTGTATGCAATACTTCTCGTAACCTACCAATGTTTCCTGCATTGAATATTCCCAATCTAGGAAAACTCAGTACCCCTTCTTTTTCAGTGATCTTGCACCACTGACAAAGCCAAAAGCGTTTTTTAACCTTTCTTCCACCATTATATGATATGCTGGCGTACCTTCAGGAGGTGCATCTTCAACCTCCCTAATCGGAACAATTACATCATCCCTCATTAGACTCCTCAAAGCTTTGAAAAATTTCAGGATTTCAGATTGATTTCAACAAATCCAATAATCAAAATTACAATGTCTAAATTGTCTTGAAATTTTTCTGTATAGATCAGAATATAGAACCCCTTTCATCAAATCACAAGGCAGTTCAGTAATTCAATCTTTCAATGACTTTGCAACATTTGCTGAGATTCAACCAACCACAGTGCAGCATTACACCAACCGACCAATACCAGTGCAGCACAATAAGATGTAACAACACTCTCCTTGCAGCGGCTCACCCTCCTTTACAGTTTTCTCTCCCGTACGAAACAAACAACTTAAATTACCTAAAATGACATCAATCTTGTCTGCTTCTTCTAAAGAAAACCGATACAATAATTCAACCATTGGAACTAGGTTTTGGACCTTCTAATTCTCAATCAAAAAGACTTTCTCCCCTCACAATGATGCATTTTCGACCAGCGGTAAATCACCAAATTTGTGTTGTGTCACTTTTGCGCATCAGGCTCTCTGTAAATCTCTATCCCGGGATCTTAGACTACTTCTTAGTCGGATAACCTCTAATCTCTTTAACAAAGCACATAAAATATATAGGAAAACAGTAATTTGCAGATCAAACGCTCATTAGAACATTTTCAATACAACTCACAAATCATAATTTGCACTATTTTTTATGCATCTGAAATTAGGAAAGGAGGTGAAAGGAAAGGTGTGGTGATATTTTCACCCATTGATTTCACCAGTTCTTCAAACACAGTCCGCAACAGCTTTAGAAACTTCATCAGTCTTTGCAATCGGACTCTGGGTGGTTGGGCTTTATCTTTTTTTGGGCACTTTTTAATTGTTACAGCTTTTTTCCCTTCTCATTTTAACAATAGCTCTGCTACCAACTTTTTGGGAATGCAGAGAAACCTAAATTTATAAATCACTCCGCAACTCTTAGACACCCAGTAGGGGATCTTTGAATGATACTTGATAAAGTCATAAGATTTCAAGAATCAATAATGAGATTTGCAATTAGAATTTTAAACGTTGATTTATCAAGTATTGAATTGTTTCTTGATTAGTCAAATATGTTTTACAGAACATTTCTTAAAGTGTACCCCATAATCTAATCCCTGTTCTAATGTTCTAAATCAATAGGAGTGAATCATTTAGTCAAAATAATAGCAAAAAAGAACAGATGTGCGAGAGGGCAGCTAGTCAGTGAAGCAATCAGCACTCATAAAGAACATTGTATTAGACTCTGATAAAGAGTAATATAGACAGAGAGCAAAAGTCTGAGAGTCGCATTCAAAGCTATAGGTGTGCTCTAAGGGAATGTCGGAGAGCATATGTATATCTGTGCTTTCCATAGGACACTTTTAGCATCAAAATACAATGAAAGCAAACTTTTACAAACGTTTTAGATTGGTTATTCAGTCCACCAATCAACAGGCAAGACAACTCTGAGACAGGAACAGTTTCCACTGAGATGGTAACTTCTAACAAACAAAGTTCTAATATAAGTTACATTTAGTAAATATTTTTCACTGTAGATCATACCAAGTACTTTTCACAGCTATTTTGGTCCCTGAAAGAAAGGACACTCATAAGTTTTATGGACAAACATCGTATGTCATTTCTATTCTCACACATCTCCACGGTAAAACCCTGTCCATAAAGAAGCAAGTTTTAAGTTAGTTTAGCAGCAGGTCACACAGTTAAAAAAAAGAATAAAGCAATATAGCCTTCTTTGTTAGCATAGGAAGTTTGCGTCATGCAAAGGCCATGCAAAAGTCACAATAGAAACATTTTTGTTTAGAATTTGTCAACGTTAGCCAATCAAGCAAGTCAAGCAAATGTAGGTCAGGCAGAGTGTAGAAAGGAAAGTGCATGTTCAAAATGCAGATTTTTGGTTAGGCCTAGATTTCACGCATATGCACCGTTAAGTAATTGAATTTTATTTTAAATGAAATCTCTAGCACTTACTTGTAAAATGCGAGTGAACTCTCTGGGTCTGATTCACAAAACATTTGCTGTGACTTAATCTATGTTTATGTTTTCATTCCATGAGTAATGCAAGTATGCTGGGAGCACTCCAGTAGTGCAGGAGTAGCCCGAGAATAAATTACACTTACTCATAGTAAAATATTTGTGAATTGGGCTCATAGCACTATTAAACCAGTAATGGACCTTTTTTATGCTCTAAGGTAATAACAAGTCCAAACCAACCCTTGTTGAAATACAGTATTTGGTTGGATTTTCTGCTTATGTGGTTACCTGTGTGTTGATTAATGAGAAATGACCAGCAAAAAGGTTTTTGAAGACTGTTTTTGGGCACAGTATTAATTTGTAACACACTATTGTACCTCTGTGAATGTCTGTACCTGATCTTACACTTTATCCCAGCTTGATATGTGGATGTGACTCTTATGAACAATGGCCTGGATGTACTAATTTTACAATGTGACCTATGTTCTAATATGTCCGTTTGCAAAATCTGTAGTCATTGGATCGCAGAATGAACTGACTACTGTATTTTAATTAGGCAGGTTGCTATTTGCATCCACGTATGATTGACTACAAACACAGGGATGGTGTGCTTCAAAAAACAGCACACCAACATCTGTGTTTGTGTCCCAAGTGGGATTTGTTCATAAGAACCTGGTGCTGTTTTAAAACAAAGTTCCTGTTTGGGAAAGCATCAAGAGGAGCAGGAGCTGTCCAGAGGTCCACTTCCCATTTCCCCAAAGGCTGATGACACAATTGACTAAGTGTTAGAAATGGGGTCTTTGGTGGACAGTCAGGTTACCCCCTGTTCAAGCAAGGACCCTCACTCCAGTGAGGGTAAAAGAGAATCACCCTCAGCTAACCCCTGCTTACACCCTTGGTAGCTTGGCAGAGCAGTAGGCTTAACTTCAGAGTGCTAGGTGTAAAGTATTTGTATCAACACACACAGTCTTTGCCCTCTTACTCTGGCAGAAGCAGCAACTGCAGGCTAGCTCCACAAAGCACAGTCACAGGCAGGGCAGCTCTTCTCCAGGCAGAGGTTCCAGAAGTGTTTCAAAAGTCTGTGGTTTTGGGTGCCCTTCTTTTACCCAATATCTCCTTTGAAGTAGGTCTACTTCAAAGTGATGCCTCTTTTGAATGTGAAATCCTGCCTTGCCCAAGCCAGGCCCCAGACACTCACCAGGGGGTCGGAGACTGCATTGTGTGAGGACAGGCACAGCCCTTTCAGGTGTAAGTGACCACTCCTCCCCTCCCTCCTAGCATAGATGGCTCATCAGGATATGCAGGCTACACCCCATCTCCCTTTGTGTCACTGTCTAGTGTGAGGTGCAACCAGCCCAACTGTCAAACTGACCCAGACAGGGAATCCACAAACAGGCAGAGTCACAGAAATGGTATAAGCAAGAAAATGCTCACTTTCTAAAAGTGGCATTTTCAAACACACAATCTCAAAATCAACTTTACTAAAAGATGTATTTTTAAATTGTGAGCTCAGAGACCCCAAACTCCACATGTCCATCCGCTTCCAAAGGGAATCTACACTTTAATCAGATTTAAAGGTAGCCCCGTGTTAACCTATGAGAGGGACAGGCCTTGGAACAATGAAAAACGAATTTAGCAATATTTCACTGTCAGGAAATATAAAACACATTACTATATGTCCTACCTTAACCATACAATGCACCCTGCCCTTGGGGCTACCTAGGGCCTACCTTAGGGGTGTCTTACATGTAAGAAAATGGAAGGTTTAGGCCTGGCAAGTGGGTACGCTTGCCAAGTCGAATTTACAGTTAAAAACTGCACACACAGACACTACAGTGGCAGGTCTGAAACATGATTACAGAGCTACTTATGTGAGAGGCACAACCAGTGCTGCAGGCCCACTAGTAGCATTTGATTTACAGGCCCTGGGCATCACTAGTGCACTGTACTAGGGACTTACTAATAACTCAAATATGCCAATCATGGATAATCCAATCACATACAATTTACACAGAGAGCATATGCACTTTAGCCCTGGTTAGCAGTGGTAAAGTACTTAGAGTTCAAAAGCCAACAGCAACAGGTCAGAAAACATAGGAGGCAGGGGGCTAAAAGATTGGGGATGACTCTGCATCAGCAAAAAAGTCCAACACTAAGGCAAAAGTGTCTATTAGAAATTGGGTCTCTAGTTGGCAGGGGTATGCACTCTGTCCAGGTAGGGACCACAATCCTAGTCATGGAAAGTCACAACACAACTCATATTATCCTGTGCTCACCCTCTGTTGGTTTGGCATAGAACAGGCAGGCTTAACTTAGAAGGCAATGTGTAAAGTATTTGTGCAATATCTCATACAGTAACAGTGAAAACACCACAACAAGGACTCCAAACCAAATTAGAAAAATAGATAATATTTATCTGAATAAAATGAGATAAAAATGACAAAAATCCAATATATAGGTTTAAATGAGTCTCAATCCTTAAGAATCAGTGGGTGAGATCCTTGTAACACACAGTACCTGGTGATGCAAAAATAACAGTGCACGGGCCGTAGAGGAGGAGTAGCATTGAAAAATAAGGAGCTGCATCTGATTTTCTGGGGCAGCACAGACTGTGCATCTTTTCTTTCCATGCTGCAAGATGATGCCTCGATTTCCAGGACCACAGCCTTGGTTCCTCACTGCGATACAGGGATATTTTGATGCACAGGGACGATGGGTTGAAAATCCTTGATGCGCTGGTAGAAGGATCAGGTGCTTCATTGATCCGGCAGGCAATGCAACAATTTTTCCATCACGAGGCAGGTGCTACGTCGATTTCTGCAGGAGTTGCTTTTAATTTTCCGATCCATGGGGATTTTCTTCTCTGGGGTGAATTATTTGTGTCCCTGAGACTTCAGAGCGGGAGGCAAGCTCAATCCAAGCCATTGGAGAGCACTTGTGGTGAAGGCAGCAGAGTCGGAGTCCAGAGGGCAGCAGGGAAACAAGCAGGGCAGCAGTCCTTCCCAGCAAAGCAGTCCAGATGAGTCCTTTGGGCAGCCAGGCAGTCCCTCTGACTGGGTTCAGATGTAGATCCAGAAGTGCCGGATTTGGTAGGGTTAGAGACCCAGTATGTATACCCAAAAGTGCCTTTGAAGTGCGGGAAACTTCAAAGAGTGGTGTTGATGTGCACAAGTTCCTCTGTGAGCCCTGTCCTGTCTACTAGGATCCCTGTGGTGGGTTATCAGTCCTTTGTGTGAGGGCAGGCCCCTGGCCTTTGAAGTATAAGAGAGAGCCCCTCCATCCTACTTCCGAGCGAGACCCATCCAGTGTGCAGATGAATGTAGATGTGACTTTGTGTCCTGTGTTTATGGCTTTCTGGGTGGAATGCACAGGAGTAGCTGTCACCCAGCACAGACCAGACATGGATTGGAGACAGGTTGTAAGACACAGATATTAGTAAGTGCAGAGAAATGCCCACTTTCTAAAAGTGACATTTCTAAAGGAGTAAGATTACACCCAACTTCACCAGTAAGCAGGGTTTTCTATTACCATTCTGGCTATACTAAACATGATTGGGCTACTCCTTCCAGATCAGATTCTTCCACTTAAAAGTATAAGAGAGCAGTTCTAATTCTAGTCTATGAGAGCAACAGGCCTTACAGTAGTGGAAAACGAAGTTGGTGGGTTTTATACTACCAGGACGTGTAAAATACATAAGCACATGCCCTGCCTTTTACTTACATAGCACCCTGCCCTTTAGGTTACCTAGGGCCTACCTTAGGGCTGACCTATATTTAAAAAAGGGACCTTAAGGGTTGGCAAGTAGTTTTAAATGCCAAGTTGAAGTGGCAGTGAAACTGCACACACAGGCCTTGCAATGGCAGGCCTGATACATGGTTAAGGGGCTACTTATGTGGGTGGCACAATGAGTGCTGCAGACCCATTAGTAGCATTTAATGTACAGGCCCTGGGCACATGTAGTGCACTGTACTGGGGACTTACAGTTAGATTAAATACGCCCATTGGGTAGGAATCAATGTTACCATGTTTAGAGGAGAGAGCACATGCACTTTACAACTGGTCAGCAGTGGTAAAGTGTGCAGGGTCCTCAAACCAGCAAAAACAGTGTCAGAGAAATGAAAGAGGCAGGCTAAAAGTTGTGGGATGACCACCCTAATGCTGTCAGGTTTAACAGTCTAACAGTGTCAGTTTTGCGAATCAGTTATCATCTCCTTTGAGTTATTGGTAAGTGATCAATCCTGCCATTGTAACTTGCAATTGGGAGAGGACACCCCTTTCGCCTCCTTTCCTACTAGGAATGTATTTAGAATAGATAAAAGCCTATTGCAGTCACAAACCCTGTTATTTTTTTAATCACAAGTTTTGTGATTTCAAAAGGGATTTGCACATATGACCCACAATCCTCACCACCATCAGACGAAGAATCTCCTTTGACCTATTACTCACCTCCTCACCCCTCTTTAACTGCATGCTCACTGTGATGGCGGACATTACTATATGAACAAAAGATTGAGTGTCATGCATCTAATTCCTAAGAGAAGCAATTACTACTTGTACAGGCTATGATGGGCAAACCTACATTACCTGGTGAGGGCTTTACATTTGTGCTGCTTTGTTTTCTGTTGCTGTGTACACGAATGTCTGTATGTTTGGTTTATTGTATTTATTTGTGTCCGTGTGTACTGCTTGTGTATGAACGAGTGTCAGTGTGTTTGTTGCCATAGTGATTGTCATGTGACTGTAATATACAAGGCCCTTAAGGTTAATTAAGGATGTTTGAGATTTATTCTTTAGTTCTTGTTTACAGATTTCTACTGAATTTGCAAATATCTGACAAGCCATATAAACATCATCTGTTTTACGTAACAGAGCATTTTGTACTAAGGAGAGGAACTTGATCAGGTCAAAAAATAAGTATTAGTCATTCTGTTGTGAGCAATACAGTTCTTGTTTTATTATGTTATTATGTTAGGGTTATTTTTTTACCGTACTCTTTATAGGCTTCTAGACGCTTACACGAAAAAGGAGAAATTGGCATTAAGGTCTAGGTAATATTGAGATGCCAGGTTTAATGCTTGATTAAACAGCCAAGTTTTCAACTGACCCCAATGGGAGTAAACTATTCATTTACAGGAAAGCCTGAAAGGCAATCAAGAGTTTGTGAGCACATGTAAAAAAAATGCATATGCTAATTTTGATTTTACGAAATATGCGCACAGTCAATAAATTAGTGCCAGGAGAAAAGAGTTTCATAGGGAGATGATCTGTTAGCTTCTGTTTTTAGGAAGGCGGAAACATTCCCTGTTCGGAATCTTGGACTATGCACAGCGTTGTAAAGAGGATAAAGTGTTCAATAGGGATCCGATGATTTTTCTTTCAAAATGGGTATAGCATGAACAAAACGTGAAGCTACCACGATAACTCTGGCAGCTGTATACCGAAGGGACTTGGAGCATATGGAGTAAATGTATAGAATTAACATAGTCCCATCGAAATCCAACTAGAGGAGAGACTGCCATGTTTCTTAGCATGAGAGGAATTCGGAGAATCTACATCAGGACTTTACGCTGAAAGGCGTAAGAAGAACCCACTGCTGAAATCTGCAAGGTCATGGGCAGCTGATTGCCAAACCTAACTCCCAAACATTTTGCCCTGTTATTACGGGAGAGAACAGAGCCAAGTTCTTGAGGCTAGTAGGACTCCAACCATAAGTCACTGGGTCCCTTGAGTATAAGAACCTCCTTCCTTTCTGCATTGAGTTTGAGTTTTTTGCTTTCCATCCATTGCTAAACCAATCGCATTGCCTGTTGGAAACTGATGTGATGTGTAGGATTGCCATCAAGATGGATGAGTAACTCTGTATCATCAACGTGCATATATGCATTCACAACTTTTTCTAGCAGAGCTTCGTGAAAGGGTAAGGTATATGTTGAAATGGAAGAATCTTGAGGAATCCCACACGTTATTGCCCTCTTTTTAGAGGTATAGTCTGGTGCTTAACTGCTTCGCCAGGTCCTGACAAATGATTCAAGCAGTCCTTAATTTGTGCTTGTTGTTTCCGGTGCGGGCACCGGCAGTTATTTTTTGGGACTTGCACTTATTTTATTGCCTGAAGCATTTACTGCGACCAAAAGGCACATATCGAAAGACGGAGGAAGAGGAAAACGAAAAGGCGTCACAAGGGTTAAAGCAGAAATTTGCGAGAGTGAGCTGTAGGGGCCGGGGGGGCTGTAAATGGTTTAAAGAGGCGGGGGCTGCCTCAGTATTCCCTGTTCGCACTTTTAAGTGCAGCAGCCGTGTGTTTAAGAAGAGAGCTTTGGGCACCAGCACGTTTTTATTTACAAATTAAGCACTGGATTCAAGCCACTTAGCTGTTATTCCATGCATACATTTATTTAGCCTTGACATGGATTATTCACCGTCTTCTTATTGGATATTACAAAACCATCTTTTTGTTTTTATCTAATCAATCACGCTGTAAAATAAACTCTCGTTCCTTTTTTACAAGAAAAAGTATAACGTTTTAGTATGTGTAGGCTTAGCCTCCTGAAAGTGCATATGTCAGATGACATTAGGTCTCCGAAGCTAGACGATGTATTGAAAATATTCATACATATTTTATTGAACGCTCTTTTTTGAAAAGTCACTCCAATTTTTATTCATACTTTTGTTTTTAATTTTCCAACCCATTTCAGGACAATATTTGCATGCTAAGAACTTAATCGTCAACTCTCTACAGCATTCGTTCTTTCCAGTGGCCCTGGTAATTCATTGAGAAATGGAAATAGAGGGGCCCACTCTTCAAAGTATGTTGACAATAGCTAGCTGCCATCGGGAGAGCGTTTTAGTTTGTAAGGTATCTATAAACATTGATATGAAAAAATATACAATCAATGTTAATCAGAAGTACATCCAGATATTGGAATGTGCTGTATTTACAACTGATTGTAAATCTAACAGAGGGTGACAAGTTATCGATTTGATACGATACTAGTCCTAAGGAAAGCGTCAGTGCAACTTCAGCAATGTTTACTAATGGGACATCATTATTTCCCACTCGTTGGTGAACACACCAACACATTCATAGATCAGCATAGGACTAGTCTTTAATTCACATTGTATTCTTCACTTATCTGTATTTTATCGGAAAACGGTGTTAAATAGGCTACAGCAACAACAACTCGTGAAAATGTAGATCTATTCGTAACAGTAATAGAATATTTATGATGTAGCAAGGCACTTAGGATGAACTTTATTGTGTTTTTTAGGCAGTAATATGTAAAAGGAAAGGTAGGATGTCCCTGTTTATCTAGTAAGAAACTGGGGTACTAAACTGTGATGTCAATGACACTGCCTCCTATGATGTCACTACTGACAACATATTCGAATTCATCTGTCATTTCATATCTTTCATGGAAAAGCAGTTCTTTGGGGGATGCCATGGTTGGACATTTCAGTGGCTTTGAGGCGTTGCATCATAGCCTTAAAATTACTTTTAACTATTATATTTTAATAATGACATTCGTAAGGTTTAGAGACTAACAAACAGTTGTAAACCCAGCTGACCACACAAATAGCATAAGCAACACACAGACTATTTCCGTTGGTTCTTAAGGGACATTTCATGCTAGTAAGGGATCTGAAAAATTCAACTGACAGACCAGGTGTTCTGATCCATGGCTGAGGCTCACTGCTCCGTGCTTGTGTGTGCACACTGACGATTATACTCTGGACTCACAAGTACCTCGCTCTATCCAGGGAAGAAAAAGCTGGCAGCGCACGCAGAGCGCTGGCACCACCTGCCAAATGTTTAACGTTTCTGGAGCATGCACTTCTCATTACCAGCTACACAGAAATGGTGGCTCTGGATTTACCATGAAGCCACAGAACTCGGACGACGTTCGGAAATGACAGCGGCCATTTTTGAAGATACCAAGTTTAAATTTGCACATCATTCAGAATATTCTTGTTAGGAAATTGAGCTACACTGTGGCAACATTCAGTACCTTGTTATCCGATCTTGTGATAACCTTGGAGAGGGTTTTACTTTTAGAAGTGTGACTTGAAGTCAGAAAAGTATTCTAAGGAATGTAATCATATTCTGGGAGCAAACGAAGGGTTTAAAGTACTGTTTAAGAGGAAAGTTGAATGGGTCTAAACGTATGTTTTTTGTTGCACATTTGAAATCTGGGGACATCTGGTGTTAAGAGACCACTGATATTTTCATGATGCACACATTGCATTTAAGCTAGTTGTATGCGCTTTGGAAAGTGATTCATTGGTATCATTGTGAACTGTTTATTCATGATGAATGTCTGTTTATGTCACAGATTAAGACATAAACTTGAATGCCTTTCAGAACAAGATAATGTGTGTTCATGAAACAAAAGATAGTTATCAATTAAAGGAATTAGGTTATGTAAAGAAAACCAAGTAGTATATAGTACGTAGATATTATTTATATTTTATTTCCAGGATTGAAGAGATCCACCAATATCCAAGATAGACTGAGGCATAGCGTCTTGTTTATACTTTTTGTGACATGTTCAGGGCGTTCTCAGAAATAAAACTGGTTCGGATTCATGCAAGCCACATCACTGTGGATTCTCTTATGCCTCTAGTTTTCAGAACTACCTGTCAGTTCAGTTGGGTGCCAGCGAGCCCCAGGCCCAAACAGTACAGCCATCTCCCAAATAATCTACCCCATCAGAAATATTCCTTGATGTTTAGTGGGTAGAACCCTGATCAGACCAATGGAGCACTGCAAGCATGCCTAATACCCCCATACTGAGACCCGGGGGAAGATCGATTAAGGTTTAGGCTTGGCAGGGATATGTTCCTGTGTGAAAAAGACTGAAAGAAACTACCATGTTTTGGGGAAACAGAATGCTGAAAATATTACAGACATCTTGTCCAGGGCGATGTCCCGGACAACCAGCTAGGACGAGGGCAACTTGGCAACCAGTGATATAAACTTTATGATGTCTAGATGTTGAAAATATATTGTTGTAGGTTTCCATGTAGTGAGGGCCACTGGAATTATGTGGCCATGACGATTTTCACAAAATTGTAGATTTGCAGCATTTGCCACATAATTCTTCACCTTCTGCATAATCTGAAGAGTTTACAAATAAATTGTTTCTAGCTCAAATGGTTCAAAACTTGGAAGAAATGCAGCAACATGTTGCCGTGCAGTGAAAGGCCCTTTGCAAAGATTGACTGGTCACCTTTTTGTTGTTTATTGTTATATTTGGGTGTCAAACCGGTACCAATGAGGTACAACTAATGCCCAGACAATGTTAATACGTTTAAAAATGACTAAATAATGAAGTAATCCTGTCACAAAATGTGCAGCATATTTTGCCTTTTCTTCCTGCATAACTTACTCAACCCTGCCACGTACTTAGACCCTTCCTTGCCACATAATTCCAGTGGCCCTGTGTTACAAATGGGGTCTTTGGTTGGCAGTCAGGTTACCCCCTGTCAAAGCAAGGACCCTCACTCTAGTCACGGTAAGTCACACACAATCCAAATTGTCCTGTGCCCACCCTCTGGAAGCTTGGCACTGAGCAGTCAAGCTTAACTTAGAACACAATGTGTAAAGTATTTGTGCAATAAATCATACAGTAACACAATATAGCACCACAAAAATACACCACACAGTGTTTAGAAAAATATATAATATTTATCTGGATAAATGCAGGTTAAAATGATTAAAATGCAATAAGTATATGTTGAGGTATCACTGAAAAGTGATATGAAGTGTCTTAAGTATTTTTTTAAAGCAAACAAAGTCTCCTTCAAGCACAAAGTACCTGGTTTGCATGAAAAATCTCTGCAAAGGACCGCAGAGGAGAAGATGCGTGGAAACAAAGAGGTGTGCGTCGATTTCTCAGGCTGCACTCGGCGATGCGTCGTTTAGTTTTCACGCAGGAACGGCTGTGCGTCGATTTTCGGCGCTCAGTCGTGAATCCTCTTCGGGTTGCAGGGTATTCAGACACCCCGGGGATGATGCGTAGATTTCTGGCACTGCTAGGATGAAGTCACAGGAGCCGCGTTGATCCGGTAGGCGTTGCGTTGAATTTTCTACTGCACGGCAGGCATTGCATGGATTCCTCGCTGGAAGTCGGGCTGCATCGTTCCAGGTCAGCTGCGCATCGATCCGGTGAGGCCGAGTGCTGAATTTCCGGTCGCTATGCCAGCACTGCCTCAATTTTCTTGTTGCAAAGTCGGGCTGCATCGTTCCGGTTCGGCATGTAGTGACATTTTCACCGCAGTGCAGGCTGTGTGTCGTTTCTGGCAGGCTGTGCGTCGATTTTCACTGCACAAGAAGTCCTTCTTGCAGAGATGAAGTCTTTTTGGTTCTGAGACTTCAGAGAACAGGAGGCAAGCTCTATCCAAGCCCTTGGAGAGCACTTCTTCACCACAGCCAGAGAGCAGCACGGCAGAAGGGCAACAGCAAGGCAGTAGTCCTTCACAGAAAGCAGACAAGTGAGTCCTTTGAGCAGCCAGGCAGGTCTTCTTGGCAGGATGCAGGTTCTGGTTCAGGTTCTCTTCTCCAGGAAGTGTCTGTGAGGTAGAGTGTCTACCCCAAGTGTCTAACTTGGTAGGGTCAGAGAACCTTCTTAAATACCCAAATGTGCCTTTGAAGTGGGGGAGACTTCAAAGAATGGCTCAGAAGTGCACAAAGTCCCCTTTCAGTTCCACCTGTTCTGCCAGGGTCCCAGTAGGAGGTGTGGCAGTCCTTTGTGTGAGGGCAGGCCCCTGTCCTTTGCAATGCAAGTGTCAAGCCCTCCACCCCCCCAGCCCAGGAATACCCATTCAAAATGTAGATGTATGCAACTGAAGCCGAGTATCCTGTATTTGGGGTGTGTCTGAGTAAATGTACAAGGGAGCTGCAACTAAACCTAGCCAGACATGGATTGGAAGGCACAGAAGGATTTAAGTGTAGAGAAATGCTCCATTCTAAAAGTATCATTTCTAAAATAGTAATAAAAAATCCAACTTCACCAGTCAGCAGGATTTTGTATCACCATTCTGGCCATACTAAATATGACCTTCCTACTCCTTTCAGATCAGCAGCTACCACTCAAACAATGTATGAGGGCAGCCCCAATGTTAGCCTATAAAGGGAGCAGGCCTCATAGCAGTGTAAAAACGAATTTAGGAGTTTTACACTACTAGGATATGTAAACTACACAGGTACATGTCCTGCCTTTTGCCTACACAGCACCCTGCCCTATGGGCTACCTAGGGCCTACCTTAGGGGTGACTTATAAGTAGAAAAGGGGGTGTTTAAGGCTTGGCAAGTACTTTTAAATGCCAAGTCGAAGTGGCAGTGAAACTGCACACACAGGCACTGCAGAGGCAGGCCTGAGACATGGTTAAGGGGCTACTTATGTGGGTGGCACAACTAGTGCTGCAGGTCCACTAGTAGCATTTAATATAAAGGCCCTGGGCACATATAGTGCACTCTACTAGGGACTTATAAGTAAATTAAATAGTCCAATTGGGTATGAGCCAATGTCACCATTTTTTAAGGAGAGAGCATATGCACTTTAGCACTGATTAGCAGTGGTATAGTGCGCAGAGTTCCAAAGCCAGCAACAATGAGGTCAGAAAAAGAGAAGGAGGAAGGCAAAAAGTCTGGGGATGACCCTGCAGAAAGGCCATTTTCACCCTCCATGTAGCCCAGAGTGATACCCTATGACAAAAACTGGTGACCTAAGCCAGCATTTTGCTTGTTGTGTTCAAAATTCCCCAAGATGCACTGCACCCATTTTGTCACCTGTGGGCACTTTGAACCCACAAGGATATCATGTATTTCTGGTGCCCTCACGCTATGGAGTTTCCGAGAAACAAAGCTGGGGTCAAACCATGACAGATACACGTTCTTGTGTGAGGAAGCCTGGAGTGCAATGCCATGTTTTGGAAACGCATTTCTAAAAATTCGACAATGGGATGCAAATTTGTTCAAAGCAAACATCACTAGGTAGAGAGGTGAGGTCCATGGGTAGGTGTAACTGACATAATTCTCTGTAGTGTAATTATTTATCATTATTGCAAAATTGCTCATACTTATCCATAATTATGTGAGAAGCGTAATTCAACATTTTGGACTATTTCTGTAATGCAAAATTCACCCTTACATCCAAATTGGGCCTGAGGATGCATTTTCGAACTATCAAAAAAGGACTAAAGGCTACAGGACATGAAAAGCAGTAGCCCACTGCTGCTCCCTATCTCTTAGTTCATTGTTCCTATGCTCCTACTGTAGGAAGTTTACCCCAAATTACTCTTAATTACTCATGCAGGTGTAATTGCTCAATTTCAGTAATTTCATAGGAGCAATGCCTATTTACTAACATTACTCAGATTCCTCTGTCGTAGTTAAAATTTGCCTGGAACTACTGTGGTCTTTGATGGAAGTTCACACCTAGGATTCCTAAATATGGATTAATGATCTTCACACTTTTTAATGCTGAGCCTTCTTGATGCTGATCCACCCCCAAGTGATGTACTTCATTTTGAATCAAAGAGCAGAACAAACAGGATATTCAGTAGCACAACCCTTGGTCCCTGCTTTAGTACCATTAATGTAAAGTGTGTCCAACTGGTCATACAGCACAGATAGAAGCAGCAGTAAAATCTTTCCCAACACACAAAGGGTGGTTACGGAATGAGCAGCAGCAGTGCAAGTTTTTCCTCAAACAATGAACAGATAAAGGAGAGGATGCTGCAGTGAGAGCTTACCCCACACACAGAACAGCCAAGCTTGGGCAGCAGCATATTAAGCTTACCTTGCAGACGGAATGGATGTAACAGGGCTAGCAGAATGACAAACATGGGGACACGGTCTATGGTGGGGGCATGCTGACCACAAAACTGTATATTGGCAGTTATGGTTATATGGGGGCAAAACCCTGATATTGTGCTTTTGATGCTGACAGTATAACTGCAGGGTGTTAAGGGCGGGTACATACTTAGTGTTGGTAGTATGGGCTGGTTGCTTGCACTTATTTCAGCCCATTAAGTCCCTGTCATCCCCGAAAGCCCCTCTAATGGCTGTCTAGCCCTGTTGACCTCTGGTGCTGGTGTCTGGGAATCCCTCAGTCTGTACTCAATCATCATGCAATGGCTTTTAAGATACTCTTTGGCTTGTGGTCATCTTCTGGCCTATAAGGGCTTACAGTTGGAATTCACAATAGTCCTCTAGCAAGCACAGTCTTCTGTCCTTTTAGAACTCCTGACCCAAATCTAGGAAATTCCAAGTGAAACTACAGCCAACCATGTATTCTTGTCCTGACCATCCTCAGAGATGCTCTGCCAGTCCTGAACTATAGTCACCCACTCCTCTGGCAGTATTGCAGTCTAGCATGCCATCATTTATTGGTTCTCAGTCACCCTCAACTGACTTTCAGACCCACTCTGCCAGTGTGTAAAATCAGGAGGTCAACATCTATCAGCCAACGTCTGGACCTCTTCTGTTCCACATACACACTAATCAGTCCTGAGTCCACCCTATGTAACCCTTTACTGGCCCTTAGATGACAAGGGTGACTCTTACTCAGCCCCAATAGACCATGAGGTAACCTGCAGAAGGAATTAGATAGCCTTCACATTTATCAGCTGGCTATGAGTCCTGTTCTATAGGCTCTCACAGCCTATGTCCTAGCATTGAAAAGCACCTCAGCTAGCTCCATGACCATCTCTGTTGACCCTTAGAAATTATGTTTAAGAGACCCACAGTCTCGTCTGTGTGGCTCTTCAGAACCCATTGGATGCTTCCTACTAGCCCTCAGATGCCCGGCATTCATGTCCCATGTCACTCCTTGTCAGCTTGCCTTCATCTGCCCAGCTCACTTAGACTCCAGTCCTATGTATTCACTGTGCAGCTAGACCCTCCTCCTAACCTGCTACTCTTACAGTTTTATCTTTCCTTCAAGCAAAATCCTGGCTTTTATTTAAAATGCCACTTAGTACCACCTGTTGCAGTTTATTACCACTTAATATTGGTGCTGCACAGAAGTGTATGTAAATTGCAGGTCACATATTAAAATCCGAAGAAGATATCTCAGTGGTTTTATTTTAGATTAATGCAGACGTTCTCATGCAACTTCCAGATCACAAGTTCCTATCCTGAGAAATAGTTCCATTGGTTAAGCATCTGCACGTGAAATGCTTGGTAAAGTTTATATTTGTAATAATATTATTAATGCAGAAAACTCATCAGGTTCCTTTCTGTTGCTTTAAAATTTCTGCTATCTTTCTCTGTCTCTTTCTTCTTTGTCTGCTGCAACATATATTCTTTGTGTGTGCTTTATAATGTGTGTCCTTGTGGACCATAACAATGTAGAAGAACAGATTTATAACTTTTGAACAGTCGCGGGTGGCAGCGAGGGAAAGTGGCGGGCGGGGATGAGGAGGTGAACAAAACAAAATACCACTACAACTCCGCTATTCAGGTCCCCGGCTGGACTGCAGGTTGCCAGGCACAGGCTCCCAGCATTAGGATTGGCCTGAGCACCCTAGCTTCGTGCAACCAGGCAGACTGGGAACCTGGGCCTGCTGTCTCCAACCTGGCAACACAGTGGAGTGGAGAGAGCTCAGTGCCCATGTGTGTTTGGCTGTCCTGAGATGGCTGACCAAACACACGAGCACTGAGGGGAGTGCACACCACTCCCTTTCCCTGCCTGTCATACCCCATGGCCTGCCCCTTTAAAAATAGGCAGTATAGTGGAGGAGCCACTGCTGCTTTTAAAGTGACAAGGCAGAGTGCATTGCCCTTTCTCTTAATGGATGGGCTGCTGAGTCGGATGGATATGAGTTTGTGCCCATCTGTTTCTCTAAGATCTAGAAATGTAATTAACTATCGTGCTGGAATACCCTCTTTCTGTTGTTTCTCTATTCTCTCCTCCGCCAATCAGCCTGAAGCAGAGAGTTCAAATGCTGAAGTGGCCTCAGTCAGTCTTTTTCCTGGATATTGTGATAATATGCATATTCTGTCTTTTGAAGACCACTGATTTAGAAGAGGCAGGGTGAGTATTTTGTCAGACTGAGTACCATAACTCATTAGGCAATCTTCGTATGGGCAGAGTCAGACCTGTCCCTTTTTGCAGGTTCATCCTCAGACTTTTTGCCTCCTTGCTCCTATTTTTTCTGACCTCTTGCTGTTGGCTCTAGGACTCTGAGCACTTTATCACTGCTGATCAGTGCTAAAGTGCAGGTGCTCTCTCTTCTAAAGTTGGTATGATTGGCTTATACCTAACTGGCACATTTAATTTACCTGTATGTCCCTTGTACAGTGGTGTCTCTATACCCATGGCCTGTAAATTAAATGCTACTAGTGGGGCTGCAGCGCTGCTTGCGCCACCCACAGAAGTAGCCTTTCAGACCTGTCTCAGGCCTGCTAGCGCAGGGCCTGCATGCACAGTTTTCTGCCACAGGGACCTGGCATATAAATTTACTTGCCAGGCCCAAAACTCCTCTTTTACGTCATGTAAGTCACCCCTAAGGTAGGCCTTAGCTAGCCCTATGGGCAGGGTGTTATGGATGTGGAAGGCAAGACATGTGCCTGGTTACGTGGCCTGTCCTGGTAGTGACAAACAGCCTATTTGGTTTCTCACTGCTGTGAGTGTTGCCTTCTCATAGGATTGCATTGGAACTGCCCTGCCTTATTTCTAGGGGGTATTGTCTGATGTATGAGGGGTAGCGTAGGCATGTTTGGTATGGTTGTAAAGGTAGTGAGAAGGTGGATTTTGTATTATCATTACAGAAATGCCACTTCTAGAAAGTGAGCTTTTCTCTGTGCTCATGACTGTTTTTTTGCAGCTTGACTCCAATTCACGTCTGGGCAGAGTGACAGTTGGGCTTTGTGCATACTTTTCAGACAGTCTGTACAAGGGAGGGTTGAGGTGTCGCAGAGGTGCATCTACGTATTGAATGATTTTCCTGGGCTGAGAGAAGGGGGGGCAGGGAATACCTTCATCTGTAAAGGCTGTGCCCTGGCCTCACACAAAGGGCTCGTTTACCCCCAACTGATGTTTGGAGCCTGTGCTGGAGGAACCAGTTATAAGTGGTTGGAACCTCCTATCCCCCTCTTTGTTAAACCTTTGCAAAACTGAGTATAAGTACAGGGGATTTTTTCCCACAATTTGGAGATACTCTGGACTTAGGGCCATATGTATGACACTTTTTTCCATAGACACAGAATGGGTAAAAACCTTTGATACATCTGGCCCTTAATCACTTAAACAGACTTGTAACTTGACACAAAATGCAGCTGGAGGGACAAACCAGGAATCGCCTTGGACTGCTGTTGCTGTGCTGACCTGTGAACTGCTTGGTCACTTGGAGAAACTGCCACAGACTGCAACCCTTTGTGCTGGCCTGCTGCTCTGCCCTGCTGCCCTGTGCTCCATCTGTGTGTCCCCCAGGGGATGGGTGCTGTGGCCCCTGACCCCCTGCAATTGCTTGTTCGCAGCGCATGAGGAGCGCTGCCTATACTTCCTTTTCTGGACCATAGAGCCTTGTGAAGCTCTTTATTCCCTGGTCCATAGCACCTCGTGAGTGCTTTATGTTCTGGCCCCCTGCGCTTTGTAAGCACCTGCCGACGTGCCCAGATCACCACCGCAGCCCGGGCCAGCTGTTTTGTTAAAGCATCGGGAAACGTGCTGCCTCCGGTGCACGAAGAAGAGAAACTCGGAGCGACGCACACTCCGAGGAGCGCCCACAGGGCACCCACTGGACCCATCTCCCGCCTGATCACTGCTGCGGCCCGGAAGGGCTGACAGAGGCTTGTGCACCACTTTGGGTGCAGGAGCCCTTGGAAGAGCGGGGTGGAGGCCTCATCTGAGACCCCTGCTCCACTGGGCCCCATTTTCTGTTGGGTGTGCTGCAGGCTGGGAGAAAGCCTTATCAGAGGCTCCCCGTCCAGCCAGGCCCCCAGTGAGCGTCAGAGCGAGTAGGAGGCCTGACTGGAGGCCACCTCGCTCACTCCATCAAGGCTCCCGCAGGGGTATCAGAGCCGCAGATGGGGTGGAAACCTCATCGGAGGTCCCCCGCACTCTAAGGCCCCTTCCTTTTGCCCCTCGTCGGGGTTTTGGCTTTGCCACCCCGGGAGAGCCATTCGTGGCATGGGGGGCCACAGAGATTGCGGGCACCCAGTTAGGGTGTGGGCCCCAGGTGGAGCCCCAATATAAGAAGCAGAGGGGGGTGCATGCCACCCCTTCCCCCCAATCACCAAACTGCCCCCATTTGAGCACAGAGGGGCACCAGGGGCACCCTTTTCTAGTTCATGGCACTCGAGGTGCCTTTCATCATTCAAAACAGGTACTTTTGGTGACAGTTAAACAGGGAAGTTTGCTGTCCAGGCCGTGCCTGTATTTTCCTGATGTTCCTTTTAAGGCTTTTTGGGCATTGAATGTTACCCTGTTTCTTTTATAATGTGCCATATATTTGCTAATGTTTTTTTCTGGGCATGATATGCTGATATGTTTTCATGGCTTGCCATATGTGTTCTAATGTTCCTGGTAAGGGCATTTATGATACTTTCATGACAAGTGCATTTCATTAGTAATGTTTTCCTGACTACTTCTGATGTTGCAGAATAATAAGTAACTTATGTGTTATGTGTGACTACTGCTGGTTTCTGCAGTATTGTGTAACATTCTGACAACTGCTTGGGTAGCAGGATATTAGTGACATGTTATGTTTGGTCTAATGATGTTGTGTACAATACAGTTTATTTTCATATAACTTGGTGTTGTGTTTCCTTTGTGGTGATAGGGCGTCACGTGTGTTGTGTGTGTTGAGCAATCGCATCACACATTGTCTCCGGGTTAGGCCTGACTGCTCGTGCCAAGCTACCAAGGGGGTGAGCAGGGGTTATCTTTGACGTGTAACTCCCTTGCCTTGACTAGAGTGGGTGGGTTCTGCCTGGCTTAGGTGCATACCCTATCCCACCAGAAACCCCATTCCTAACAGGTGGTTAAAGGGTATTACAGATGTTTGAATGATTGGGATTGTACAACGACCAGGGTAGGCTTCAAGGGACAATCGTTTGCCAGAGGCAAATTTTCCTCATGAATGTAAAAAACAGGAATATGATATTTAAATGTTAATGTTTAAGGAGCGCAGGACGTATGTCTATTATCTAATATTTTGGGCATCCTTATGAGGGAAAATATGGTGTAGGGCATCTGTAGGATCGACCAGGGACATTGGGCCCGCCTTGCACACCTTTCGAGAACACAGAAATTACTTCTACTGCTTTGATCAAAAGAATTGCGTACCCCATCACTAGAACATACCGAACATTTTGTACCATCTATGACATACCATCAAAAGCTTGCTGATCATATGTAGAGGAAAATACAGTTGTAAATCTGCAGTCTGCTTTTTTCATGTAAGGTATATTGATGTAGCAATAATGTTTTACATGTAAAATGTAAACAATCTAAGAATTCAAACAAAAGGAAAAAGAAGATATCCTCAGAGAGCGAGCAAGAAGCGTTCAGCATCATATTGATGTAATTCCAATTTATATTCAACACCTATTGGCATCTACAAAATATATTTAGTGCTTGAAAGCATTAGGTGTTAAATTCATCTAAGCATCAGCGTTTTATCGACTTTCCAGTAGAGACGCATAAAAAAGAGACATAAATGTCATCAAAATTATGCATTTAAAACAATATAGTGTAGGGGAGTTGGTGTATTTTAACAGTAAAGTACTTTCACAGAGCACGTTAGCATCTAATCATTCTGTCCTGAGGCCGGACAGGTGATAAAAATGTACACCCAAGGTACATTTCTGTATTTTAGTCAAATTACTTTTTTGCTGTAACAATGGACGCATGAATTGGAAACCACATCATACTAAGATTATTCATTGTTTTACTCTGACAGTTTAACATATTTTGCTCTGTCCAGCAACCAAATGAGTGATGTAAGTGTTCAGATCTCACTTTAGGAACGCACCCATTTTCATTCTCCCTGGTGACGTGCCATCTGTTGCACTGTAGCTATTATATAGACCAATTTAAAGAAGCCATAAAGTAATTTGGACAAAGACAGCAGACTGAAGAAAGACTCAGGAGTACAGTTACATTTTGGCGAGTGCATGACCCCTGCCAACAAGTGACGAATATCCTATCCACTCTTTTTAGAGCGGGCAGACTGATTTTTGACCAGTATTCCGCTTCGACTAAACTTTAAATCAGCCCCTTTGTGGCATTTTGCTTATTGTGAGACTGAAACAGCAAGCCATTGACTTAATGTTTTTAAATTATTGCTATAGAAAAATCCTGACCACATGTTCAAACTAGGTCTTTAATTATAGCAGTAGAAATATTTATTTAGAACCGTGGAACCAAAGCCCGATAAATGGCCTCACTTAGGGCTAGATGTAGTAAAGCACTGAGTGCTTTAAGTGTTGAAAACGTTTTGCAAGCAGTGTTTATTTTGCAGTACTATTAGGAGGCATCGAAAAATCTGCAGTTGCAGAGCGTTGCAGAACAACCTACCTATTGAATATTAATTAGACAGGTCATCATTTGCGACCCCATGTGATTAAAGGAACTGGAGCTGCTTTTTAAAACTTTCCCAATTGAGAAAATATCGTGAAGAACAGGCAGTGGTCCACAGGAGACTGCACAAATAATTGTAAACGAGGAAGCTATCCTAAGTGGAATCAGTTATCACCATAACCTGGCGGTTGCCAACTCATCACTAGTGTGCAACAGCAATTTCAGTAACACACTACTGACACATTTCTCTTCAAGTCATAAACAGGAGGGTGATGCCCCTTCCAAACCCACTCTTGCTTGTTTTTCAGAAAGCCCTTTTTTAAGCTGTTAAGAATTTCTGACTTGTAAAAGTCCATTTGTTGTAGCAAACCATGTGATTTTGTGAATCACAGTGTTTGCAGTTTTAAAAGGGATTTTTACACCTGGCTCATGGAGTTCAGAAGAAGCAGGACATCCTCTGGTTTTTGGTAGAAACTTTGCGTACAGAGTAATATACACTGGCTATGATTCTTCCACCACAGGGCTCGTACTTCAGAGGGAAATTCAGCTGATGAGGTCTCTTCATATAAAGTTTCTTCCCGAAGTCAAAGATTTTTAGTTCCTTTCACACTCTAAATGAGGTTGAGTTCATGCCTTATTTAGATTTTGATGGAGAAAACATCTGCCAAAAAGTGGCGAATGTCCTATCTGCCATAATTAAAGAATTAAAGTGATATTGATGGCAAAACACTGGACTGGACACCAGACAGTTTTGGCGGATGTCCCACATCTACTCAGATGGGTAGGTGGTCTGAGGTAAAGTGTTTTATGTGTGATACAATCGACTTAAATGTAATTTAGGCTTTAAGTAGTTCATGCCCGAAAATGGAACTGAAAAACTGCAAGAACAAGTTGGTTGAAAAAGAGGATTCCTGTCAAACAGAAAAAAGAATATGTTAAAGACAGGGGGAGTGGAGCCTACAACCCTGCTCCCTGCAAGAAAGGATATATTTATTTGGATAATTCTCCTTGCTGAATGAGCAAAATGATTAGTTACTGAAGACTGGGGGCGTTCTCCATGGGGGGAGAGGACAGTCAGGTGTCCTGTGTGTACGGTCTAGATGAACAAGGGAATGCAGTCGTACAAATCATTAGCAGCAAAGGTTAAGGAGTATTTGTAACGTTTTTGTGGCTGGAAGTGGGGATGCATATTTACATTGCCATTCAGTACATTATGACAGCCAGAAAAGACAGGCTGCACCTTCTGCTTTTTTGACTGCTTTTGATAGGGCTGTAGTGAGGAAAATACAGACGTTGGCACATCTGGAGCCTCACTGCCTGCACATGTATGTGAATATGTTTATTGCAAACCATGCTATAAAGTAGTGGAGCACTGTTCAGCAGCTGGGGAATACAGCGATCAAGAGAATAGGAAAGGGCAAGGTGGATACTGGGATGTGTTGGAACGGGTGAGGGGTCATGGGGTAGTGTAGTTTAGGTTCAGGAAGAGAGGACACTGGGTGATGCAATACAAGAGAGACACATCAGGAAGAGAGGAGAGGTAGGTGGATCCAGGAGGCAAATACATTAAGGGAGGGCGGGGCGGTGCAAGAGTGGAGCAAGTGTCATGGTTGACATTAACAGAGACTTACAGCCAAGATTTCAGGGAAGGGGCCCAGGTTTACTCGGAAGACTGGTGGTTTAACATTAAAGAACAATGCAAGCCGACATGGCGATCAGACTGGTTCTTTAATTATGGTATTTTGGTATGTATAGTAGCCAACATTTTAGAAGGGTTAGCAGACTGTGGGGGTCATTCCGACCCCGGCGGGCGGCGGAAACCGCCCAAACACTGCCCTGCGGTCAAATGACCGCGGGGACCATTCTAACTTTCCCGCTGGGCCGGCGGGCGATCTTCAAAAGATCGCCCGCCGGCCCAGCGGGAAAGCCCCAGCAAAGATGAAGCCGGCTCCGAATGGAGCCGGCGGATTTGCTGGGGTGCGACGGGTGCAGTTGCACCCGTCGCGATTTTCAGTGTCTGCCAAGCAGACACTGAAAATATTAATGGGGCCCTGTTAGGGGGCCCCTGCACTGCCCATGCCAGTGGCATGGGCAGTGTAGGGGCCCCCAGGGGCCCCACGACACCCGTTCCCGCCAGCCTCTTCCTGGCGGTGTAAACCGCCAGGAACAGACTGGCGGGAAGGGGGTCGGAATCCCCATGGCGGCGCTGCATGCAGCGCCGCCATGGAGGATTCCCCCAGCCGGGGGAAATCCGGCGGGAAACCGCCAGACCCGGCTGGGCGACCGCGGCTTCACAGCCGCGGTCGGAATCCCTGATGTAGCACCGCCAGCCTGTTGGCGGTGCTACCTCCGGCCTCCACCCTGGCGGTCTATGACCACCAGGGTCGTAATGAGGCCCTGTGTATCTCATACGCTGAAACAACAGATATGTTAATACTTTATCTTGTTAATATTTTACATAACATGCAATAGTGCACATTTATTCTCTTTGTGACAATTATTGTTCGCAGCCGAATATAGCCCCAATACTATTTTGTAACTGTCAGTCTTAATTATCATCTCATCTCTTTTCCTCCTTGCAGTTAGGAGTGGGCAAAGGAAGAAGCTCTGCATATGAAGTTTTTCTTAGTAGGTGAGCTTAACAATACCATGAAGTGGTTATGTCCTCTTAGAGGTGTACATCTGCAGCATATAACAGTTCTTTTGCACCCTGCAAGACATTCTGTCCAGGGCGAGATATCATGTAGGTTATGAAAGTGTTAGAAGGGGTAGAAATGCATGGCATAGCCAGGGCTAGTGCACGGAGCAGGAGTTATGATGTGATGAAGGGAGTCTGGGGCACTCTATGCAGGGCATGGGCAATGGGGACCAGACAAGGGGACTTTTCCAAAGGGTGAGCTTAATATCCGGGGACTCTGTGGTAAATGGACAATGGGAAGCGCTGGGTGTGGTGGCTCGATTGAGGACTACTAGAGTGACAGGAGTCAACCCTTATGGCATCTGGAATAGTTTCCGTCTGCTGTGAGGAGCCACTGAAATTGCTCCTTTTTTTGTAAATTTCGCATTTTCCCAATCTGTATGAGTTGCAACTTCGCCCACCACTTTAGAGAGCTCCTCTCTCCAGGACAAACTAGTTTTTCTGAAAGTTCTATGTTGCTGAATGTGGCTGTTTTGACTTTCTGGTCAGCTAAGTTATTTTTTTTAAATGTTACACTGTATATGTCTCTCTCTTCTATTTTAAGCAAAACCCATGCAATTGCTTCCTTAAGTATCTCTTTTATCCAGATAATAAGAGTGTAGGGGAGGTGGAGGGAATTAGTTATATTTTGTATATGAAATAAGACTGGATTAGCCCTCCTGCAGAGTGTATCCTTTCACATAGAGTAGCTGGAATCCAGATATTTTGTGCAATATGTTTAGTGTAAGAAACTGGAGTATTAGTTGAGTGGACTATCTATGGCACAGAGAAGCCAGGCTTAAATTAGAGGCAATGTGTGAGGTATTTATGTAGTACTCAAATAGTAAGTGAAAACAACAGAAACATCCTAAACCAATGTAGAAAAACAGGGAACATTTTAATAAATGAAATTACACTCAAAAACAAAAGGTCATTTGGTAGAACTGTAGTTATGAATTTGTAAAGTTTGTATTTAAAAATAACACTAAAAAGGGCAGAAAGGCAAGATTTAAGCCTGATGGCAATGGAGCGTCGGTCAGATACAAAGACCAGGTTTGTCCCTTTAACAAAGTTACATTCTCACGTAGGAATTTTTATGGTGGTAGAAGGCCTTCAGTGGGGCCAGCCAGCTAATTGGATCCAAGAAGGGCTTTAACAAAGGTTGTTTCTCAAGCAGTCAATCAAAAGGACAAGAAGGTTGATTGAAGGATCAAGTTTATTCCTATAAACCCCAGCCAGCTGCCACCAAGGTTCAACTGTCAGTATACCTTTGCCTTGCATTCTCGAACGTTCACATTAAAATGGTTCCGCATGTATGTTAACGAGACATGCCACAAGAACACTCCACTTCTCCCTCCTCTCAAATAAATTAAATGAAATGATATAACATCTTTTCAACTCAAGTTTAGAGAACATAAAAAACAAGAAAAACATAACTTACAGAAAAACAAATGATAAGCAAACACATTATTTTTTTATGACATAACTCTGAAGATATACTGGAGTCGTCCATACCCTTTTACTCACTCTTCTTTCGACTCCATCAGAAAACCTTGAATTGCAATTTGGTGTTTTGTCACCATCACCTTTGAATAATTGTTTTGACATCCCATCAATAGACGCATTTGATTTTCATTGTAGTTTTACAACTCTGTTTAGGTTCCGTATTCTTCCATCACACGTTTTAATTGCATTTTAAACATTTTCACAACTTGTTTTTCATGTGTAAACTTCGACCATGGTGCACAACCAACTGGTGCTTTGATTTTTGCTATGTCATCCAATTGGATCATATTATTTCTTACTCTCTTATGTTCATCAAAACTCTCCTTCCTTTTTCCCTGTACTTTTAGTTCTTTTTTTGCCATTCACCTAGACCATTATATTTCACTCCTTTGTCCCATGCCATTCAGCCAGGACATAGCTTCGTACTCGGAGATCTTCCTTTAAACAACTCATATGCGATCTTGGAGTACAATTTTCCAGTTCAAGTTATTTATTTAGGGAACTGAACACTCTCCTTTATCATTTTATTCAGTCCCTCAACCATTTGTTTCTGAATGATAAACCAAACACTTTTTATGTTCAATCCACACTTATCTAGTACATTTCAAATTCATTTGAGCAAAACCATTATTAGTCAATAAAGGCTTTGGAAAGCTCTCCCGCTTAAAAACTTCATTCAAGAATTTTGTCATGCTGGTAGATAAAATATCTTGTACAAAACTTACTTCTGCCTATCTGGAATAAAGATTAAGTAGAACAATTAATTAGGGAAATTGATGTCCCCCCCCGTAATGGGCCTACAATATCCACAGCTACCTCTTCCCAAGGATATTTTGGAAGTTTCCTGCACACCAAGGGAATCTGCTTTGTCGTAAGGCTTTTGCCACTATTACAGCACTCCGCACACCTTAACACTTCCTTATCTAACCTTGGCTGCCAAAAATCAGAACACATTATTTCTTCGATTTTTACAATTACCAGGTGTCCTTCATGTACTAAGGAAATACGTTAGTTCCTTAACCCCAATGGTGGAATTAATCTTGTTCCTCTAAATATTAGTCCTCTATTTACTGACATTTTATCTTTCAGTAAAGGCCAGGGTGTACTTAGCATTTTTAGTACAAGAGCTTTAATAACCTCCTTCAAATTTTCATCCTTTTCTATTTCAGTTAACCAATCACTCTCAGTAATGACACCAGATGTGACTTCACACCCTGTAATTTCTTCCCAGTCTAGTTCATCCTTAACTTTCTCACTGTTATTCCTCATCTTACCCAACCGAGAAAGATAATCGCCTGAGTAATTCCTTGCACCTGATATGTATTTTGCAGTAAAACTAAAATCCTGTAAGGAAATAATCCACCTTCTTATTCTTGCTGAAATCACATCCAATCCTTTTTTTAAATCACTTCTCGTAAGGGTTTTTGATCAGATCGAACTTTATAGTTTGTGCCCCACACAAAATTCTTTAACTTGTTTAAAGCCCAGTAAATGCTTACAGCATTGTGTTCAATAACTGAATAGTTTTTCTCGGCATCTCTTAACCCCCTTGATGAGCAAGCAATCAATTCCTCTACACCACCTCTCTTCTGAATTAGGACAGCTCCTAAGTCTTTTTGACTCACATCGGTACATATTATAGTTTCATCTCCAGTTATAAAAGCTTTTAAGCATGCACCATTTTCCAAATTATCTTTTACCGTTCCAAATTCCTTCCTACACTCCTCAATCCAGATAGACTCAACTTTCTTTCCCAACAAGGCTCCTAAATTTACAGGCTTTTTAGCAAAATCTGGGACAAATTTGCTGTAAAATTCTGTCATGCCTAAAAATGACAAAAGCTCATCCTTATTCTTTGGTTCATCCAGTTTCATAATGGTTTCCACCAAACCCTTCTTAGCAAAAACTCATGACCCTGTGAACAAATGTCCAAGATAATTTAAAACACCCATACCAAACTTACATTTATTCTACTTTAAGGAATGTTCTGAACTCATTAACTTCTCTAATACCATTCTCACTCTAGAAACCATGTTCATTTATATTGCTCCCGTATATGGGAAGGTCATCTTAATAATATTTAACCCCTTTCAATGCTTCAGACATCACTCTTTGAAATACCGATGCTGCCGACAGAAGTCCAATGGGTAACCTCTTAAACTTGAAGGCACCCAGTGGAGTTATGAAGGCTGTCAAATCTTGAAAGCAAGAGTCCTTTTCAATTTGATGGGGAGCTGATGTCATGTCTAATGTCGGGAAAGCACATGCTCCAGATAGCGTCCCAACTAACTCTTGAATGTTGGAATGGGAAGAGGGAATTTGTGTACTACAACCTCTTGATTTAGTGCTCTTAAGCGTAGGTCTCCATTCTGTTTCTTGGCAAAATGCACAGGTGCCAACCAACCTATGACAGCGATAGGCTCTATCCCACATAAGTCACTTCGTTTTTGCTATTCCTCATTCACACATTCTTGCATACTTAAAGGTATCCAACTTAACTTGGCTACCACTGGTGCAGCAATTGTTTCCAACTTTATATATTGTAAGTAACCTATGAGACAGCCAAGTTTTTCTTATAATAACTGAGGGAATTCATCAACAAACATTTCTGAGTTTGACTGAACACTGGAATTTGATTGAGTATCTTTAACACTCATTCGAGCTACGTCATTGGGGTCTACCTTGACTCTTAAAAGTTTTTGATGCTACTAGCTGATTAAACTATCACTTTTGTTCGCAACATGCATTTTTTCTTCACAAGTATGTCCTTTAAATTCAATATTAGCCATAAACCACATTGCCATATCAATAAGTGAGCCACCATGGCCACCTGGGCTTACATCTTATTTATCAAGTTCTCCATGATAACTAACATTTTAATCAAATATACTTTTTGAAATAATCTTCAGATGAGCAGGAGTCAGACTTCATTAGAAGTTCCACATTGTTGAGTTTAACCAGTGCAGATGGGTGTTCATGAGCAAGTTTCCTTTCACTCTCTTTTACTTGAAGTACAATATCTTGTACCTCATAAACTACTTTATCTTTTCCAATTTTCTTTTTTTTGCTTCACAGCATTTACCGAAATGACCCTTCTTCCCACAGACATATCACCTTTATTGCTAGACACTCAATGTCATTAGCTCTGTGACCATTTTCCACATCTAAAACGCTCCCATCTAAATTCACTCTTCTCATTTTTCTTCTCATTCCAGTTTGGTATTACTCAACTCCTTCATGCATTTCAACATGTGTTCAAAACATTTTTCTATGAGTAGACTTCTTCTAAAGGTGGCTCATCTTTGGGTCTTATTACCCCTCTTATTTTATCACTTCTGCACTTCAACACAAATTGATCCCTAATTCTCTTTTCAGTGGCACCCCAAATTTTCATGGAGATGGCAATATTCTTAATCTGATTACATATTCCTCAATGGTTTCTGAGCCACCTTGCTCTCTCATACCAAAATGATGTCACCCAATAATGGCACTTACATTAGGAAGACAATGCCTCTCTAACGTTTCTAAACAGATTTCATACTCATTCAGATTTCTTTCTTCTGCAATTAAATTAGGAAGATTTTATAAGACTTCTTGACGTTTACCACCCAGGCAGTGTAAAAATAGGGAATATCTATTTTCTGCACTCAAATTAGTTCCACATACTCTCGCATAGTTTACAAATATTTTCTTCCATTTATACCAGTTAATAGGAGGATTTCTCAGACCGCACAAGAAAAACAGTGGGGGATTCACATTCAGCATTTTCCTGTCTTAATCCCAAAGTAATTGCTTCAATTTTCTTCTAACCCATCTTAATTAGGGAATTTCTTATACATATATATATATATATATATATACACAAGTATTCCCTAGTGGCAATTGCCACTAGGTAGTTATAGTTAGGACCATGTTTCCATAGGGAAAGTGTTTTTTGACTTGCCTATTTCCTATGAAGGAACTCTAAATATAGCTGAATTTCTATAGTTTTGTATGAGTAAATTCAGAATCTAACATTAATGTCCCTGTAACCTTTGTTTTCTTCAGTTAATATATATATACATACAACTTTAGTGTACCTATAACCAAGGTTAACCTTGGTATTGAAAGTTATCAAAAGTGTGCCTATCACTGATATATAGGCAGAATTATTTTCATCAGTGGCACCGTGACACTGGACCCCCAACAAAAGTGTGCCTATCTCTCGAAGATGGCCACAATATAGGTTTATCTAAACTAAACTTGATGTGCCTAATACTGATGTTGGTGTATAGGTTATTAGCCAAACGATATAGTCATCTAAAGTGTGCCTATCACAGGAGTTCAGCCACTGACTTCTGCTAAAACTGCTTTCTTCCTTCAAGTTTTTAATTCATATTGTCCAAATAATTCCCTTCCTTTTTAGAAGCTGCACTTTAACAGTTCTTTCCTGTGCAATATAAGTGTATTTTTAAATAAGACGTGTTCCAAATAATGGCGTTTGCATGTAATCTCCTCCTTTCAAAATGGCCTTTAAGTAATGAAACTGCGTGTGTGCTTCAGCAGTGCAGCGCTTACCTGTTCATTATGTAAAATGGCCGGTGTACCAAAGCTGACTTTCATGCTGGCGCAGCATTTCCCTGCTTTCCTGTTGTTTTGGTGTTTGTACACGTCCCCCTGCCACCTTCTCTGAATGGGCCTCGCACAATCACCACCTGTCCAGATATCGACAATCAGCTATCTTCAAAACAACTGACATTATGAGGTGAGGTGAGACACCTTCTTTGGGCAGTTGTTGAGGTGTATGGTTTAGGGTCCAAATGTGAGATCAAACTCAAGCTAAAGGACAAGAAGCTTGATTCAAGGATTGAGTTTATTCCTATTCACCCCGGCCAGCATCCACCAAGATTCAACTGTCAGTATACCTTCATCTTGCATTCTCAAACCTTCATATTACAATAGATCAGCATGCATATTCACAGTCATGCTAGAGAACACCAGAGTTACATTCACACTTAGGAACTTTTATGGCGGTAGAAAAGCTTCAGTGAGGCCAGGCAGCTGACCGGATTCAAGAAAGGGCTTGAACAGAGGCTGTTGATGTTGCTCGGCATTGATTTCAATGTTAACATCAATCGGGTGTCTTTCAGTATCGAGTCTGAGAAAGCCATTGATAGGGTACTGCTTGGTGTCAAATCCAGATTAGGTGTTGACATAGGTTGTCACTGTTGATGCTCACAGTCTAGTCCAGTGAAGCTTTCAGTTAGGAGGTGAGGAGTGCATTCTGACTACAGCCAGGGGGAACAGTACTTGGGGATAAGGAATCTCTCAAGCAGAGGCCAGCAAAGGGTACTGGCTCAGATCCATTTGGCACTAGCCAGCTGGAAAGTAGGAAACGCCTATGAAGCTTGCTGATTTCTCAGCTCCAGGAGTGTTCTAAGGTGGTTACCGGAGATGCCACATTTATGTCCAGCACCAGCCTATGAGTGGAGGCAACTGCTGGCCATCCTTTTACCTCATTGACTACCCACTTTTACAGCACTTCCTGTGTGTTTTACTATAAGCTATCTGACATTGCCCATTTCTGTTCAACTCCAAGATGGCACAACTTTCCTTTCATAATTCAGAGCTTTCTTTGCTCACCCAGAGATATGGCTATAATTGGAAAACCCTCCCTTGAGGTCACTCCAAGACAGTTCTGAGAGAGCTTACCCTCCCACTGAGGTTGTAGCCAAGCTAACTAAGGGGACAAATGAAGGGGAGTCCTGTTGTCAGGTTCATCTGTTTGTGACAAGTTAGGCCTCTTTGAAGTGTAAGTAGTCCAACACCCAAGCCCATTTTCCTCTGTCTGGGAGCAATCAATAAGCCATCACAGCAGAGCCATCAGCAGTTGGTAACAGTTGAATACTGGCAGAAAGACCGCAAGGTGCTTAGGCAGTAAAAGGTAACTTTTTTCAAAATAGTCAATATTTAATTTCACTATTAAATTGGATTTTGAATAACTATTAAAATGAATTATATTTTAGCTGCTTCCAAACTGAAACTATCATTATGGTGTGTTCTAATGTAATCCAGGTTTTTTTTAATGATACAGCTAACCTTGCCTTAATGAAAAGGGTTTTGAGGGTGTAGCTAACCTTGTCTCAATGAAAAGGGCTTTGTGGGCTTCTCAGTGTCAGGACATGTGAAACATTAATTTCTACATAAATACAATGCACCCTGCAATATTGGGCAATAAGGCATACCTTAAGGATGAGCTATAAATATTTAAAATAAAGGTTTGGTACTGTCAAACAGGTTATTTTGACAGGTCAATTTGGCAATAGAAACTATGAGCCAGGCTTCATTGGCAGTCCTGGAAACATGCATTACAGTCCTACTGTAGTGGAAAGCACAATGAGTGCTGCAGCCCACTAGTAGAATGTAACTTACGGGCCCTGGTTACATGTAGTACCATATACTAGAGACTTATGAGTAAATTAAGTGTGCCAAGTGTTTTAATAGAGAGCACAGCACTTTACTACTAGCTAGCAGGAATAAAGTCCTAAAAGTCAGAAATCCAGGGCAATACCACACAATTTGCGACCTTTGAGGATAAAATGTTTTCATGTTGACGTCTTGTACCGACTTTCTATACGGAGCTGGACTAAAATATGTTTTCATTAGAATTATTCATAAAGAAACTGTTGGACCTGCCTTTTTGACAGGGACATCCCCAAACTTTTTGCCTCCTTCCTCCTATTTTTTCTGACCTGTTGTTGTTGGCTTTTGACCTCTGGGCACTTTACCACTGCTAACCAGTGCTAAAGTGCATATGCTCTCTGTGTAAATTGTACTACTGATTGGTTTATCCATGATTGACTATTTAATTTACTTGTAAGTCCCTGGTAGAGTGCACTACATGTGCCTAGGGCAGGTAGATTAAATGCTACTAGTGGGCCTGCAGCACTGGTTGTGCCACCCACCTCAGTAGCCCCTTAACCTTGTCTCAGGCCTGCCATTGCAAGGCCTGTGTGTGCAGTCTCACTGCCACTTCGACTTGGCATTTAAAGGTACTTGCCAAGCCTAGAACTCCCCTTTTTCTATACATAAGTCACCCCTAATGTGTGCCCTAGGTAACCCCTAGAGCAGGGTGCTGTGTGGGTAAAAGGCAGGACATGTACTTGTGTGGTTATATGTCCTGGTAGTGTAAAACTCCTAAATTCGTTTTTACACTACTGTGAGGCCTGCTCCCTTCATAGGCTAACATTGGGGCTACTCTCATACATTGTTGAAGTGGCCGCTGCTGATCTGAAAGGAGCAGGAAGGTCATATTTAGTATGGCCAGAATGGTAATATAAAATCCTGCTGACTGGTGAAGTCGGATTTAATATTACTATTCTAGAAATACCACTTTTAGAAAGTGAGCATTTCTTTGCACTAAAATCTTGTTGTGCCCTTCAATCCACGTCTGGCTAGGTTTAGTTGACAGCTCCTTGTGCATTCACTCAGACACACCCCAAACACAGGGTACTCAGCCTCACTTGCATACATCTGCATTTTGAATGGGTCTTCCTGGGCTGGGAGGGTGGAGGGCCTGCCCTCACACAAAGGACTGCCACACCCCCTACTGGGACTCTGGCAGACAGGATTGAACTGAAAGGGGGCTTGGTGCATTTCTTAGAGACTCTTTGAAGTCACCCCCACTTCAAAGGCACAACTTAGTATAAAACAGGGCCTCTGCCCTACCTCATCAGACACTTGCTGGAGAAGAAACCTGAACCAGAAACTACATCCTGCCAAGAAGAACTGCCTGGCTGCTCAAAGGACTCACCTGTCTGCTTTTCCACAAAGGACTGCTGCCTTGCTGTTGGCCTGCTGCCTTGCTGAACTCTTGTCTGGCTGTAAAAAGTGCTCTCCAAAGGCTTGGATAGAGCTTGCCTCCTGTTCCCTGAAGTCTCAGGACCAAAAAGACTTCTCTCTTCCTCTTGGACGCTCCGTGAGCCGAACTTTTCGCCGCACAGCTTGTTCCGCGGCAAGAAAAACGCCGCACACCGACGCTGATCGACGCGACGTCTTCGGGACGACCGAAACTTTGACGCACGGCCTCACAAGGACAACGCCGCCCGACTTCCCGGGAGAAATCGACGCGACGCCTGCCGTGAGATTAAAACTTTGACGCACGGCCTCGCAAGGACAACGCCGCCCGACTCCGCAGGAGAAATCGACGCGACGCCTGCCGTGAGATCGAAACTTTGACCCACGGCCTCGCAAGGACAACGCCGCCCGACTCCGCAGGAGAAATCGACGCAAAGCTTGCCGTGAGATCGAAACTTCGACGCGCAGCCCCGCAGAACGACGCGCAGCCGGAAAACAAGCAGGAAAATCCACGCACAGACCCGGGACATCTGGTACTCCCCGCAAACCACAGTAAGAGACTGTCCGCGCGCCGGAAAACGACGCCCGACTCCCCGCGTGGAAAATAACGACGCAAGTCCGTGTGTGCTGAGGAGAAATCGACGCACACACCAGTTTTCCACGCACCTCTTCTCCTGTGGCCCTCTGAGGAGATTTTCCACCAGAAACCAGGTACTTTGTGTTTGAAAGAGACACTGTTTACTTTCTAAAGACTTAAGACACTTTCTATCACTTTTCAGTGATATCTTTACAAATTCGTATTGCAACTTTGATCGTTTTGACCTGAAGATACCCAGATAAATATTATATATTTTTCTAAACACTGTGTGGTGTATTTTTGTGGTGTTATGCTATGGTGTTGTATGATTTATTGCACAAATGCTTTACACATTGCCTTCTAAGTTAAGCCTGACTGCTCGTGCCAAGCTACCGGAGGGTGAGCACAGGCTGATTTTGGATTGTGTGTGACTTACCCTGACTAGAGTGAGGGTTCTTGCTTGGACAGAGGGCAACCTGACTGCCAAACAAAAACCCCATTTCTAACATTGGTGATCAGCGGTGAGGATAGGACTTGTGTTTGTGCAGTGACATACAGTAGCTAAGTATTTCACTACCTACCCACAGTTGAAGGTCAACTTGATTTTTCATCTTTTTTGCTTTTGGTTCTCTGATGTGCTCCTGGATATACTATTGATATTTTGGACTTTGGATTTTGGTTCTTGCCAGTAAGACTTTGTCAGCAATGAGATTGCTTACCTACTCATTCTTTGTGCCTACTGACCACCTCACTAAGGCTGACCTAAGGAAGCTTTGCAGAAAATGGGGCCTTCCTGTAGCAAGGAGATCTACTAAGGCGGAGATGCTACATGCCTACATAGTCTGGGGGGAAGAAAGATGGGCAGAGAGAGAGGCAGGAAGAAACCAAATGACTAAGTACCCCTCAGATGAGGAGGAGGACTACTCACATGAGGAGGAAGACTGCTCACATGAGGAGGAAGACTTCTCAGATGAGGAAAGAGAACCAGTGGGAGATGAATGGCTCCTAGCTCTAGAGCGGTGTATGGAAGAGCTAGATGAGCAGCTTAAAAAGGGCTGAGGCAGCAAGTCTCTTAGCCCTGGAAGAAGAAAAGATTGCAGCTCAAGAGCTGAGCTGTAAAGAGCTGAAACTGGAGGCCGGAAGGGCTGAGTCCAGTTCAGATGGTGGCAGCAAAAATCTTGCATCCAGTACTGCTGAAGAAGGGCACAAGCCCAGAGATGTGGTGCCCAACTTGAAGAAGGGAGTTGACACACCCCAGGTGGTTCAAGGGTATGAGATAGTTTCCGTTATGCACAGGGTCCCTGAGAAGGATTGGGGAACTGGCACAGGGAGTCATATTCCTACTGGGGGGAGGGACACTTTACTGACTCTAGCAGAGAGTGACAGAGAAAAGGGTTCCCCCCTGGTGGACGTCCTGGATATAGAGTGTAGAGACATCCCAGAAGAGTATGGGTTGAGTGTCAGGGACAGACAGATACTGTCTCACCAGTCTCAGGAGGGTGAAGTAGAGTGCTTTTCCAAGGTTGAGTTACTGGGTGGTTGGGTGAAGGGTACTGTGGTTAATACATGTGAAGGGCAGAGTGATGTAATTGCTGGAGAGCATATGTCTGGTCCTTATTTTCCAGAGCTACGCCAACACCAGGTGGAGTGTGAGTTCTCTGACCCCAGGGAACTTACAATGGAGGCAGACTTCTGGGTGAGTACCAGAGAGTCTGAAGAGGCATTTGGGGGTGCTCCTGAAGGGAGTGGTCTAGGTGGTTCCCAACCGAGTGTGGTGGGAAAGGATTGTAGTGTCCCAGGTAGGTCCCAGGTCCTAGAGGGTTCCATGAGGGAACACCAGGAGGGGAGCCTAGCCTGTACCGTAGGGCCACCTTTTGAGGGAAGCCCCGCAGTGTCAGAAGAACTTGGGGGGTGACTGTAGCCAGCATCCCAACAGTTCTGGTGTCTGGCAGTGCCCCTCCTAGTGAGGGGGTGCAGAAGTCCAGACATAGGGTTGAGAGGGGGTTGCAGACCCCAGTTGAGGACCTTGAGAGTCAGGGGACAGCTCTGAGAGCAGAGCCCCCCAGGAATGACCCAGGTGAAACCGTTTCTGGTTTGGGGGAAACCCAGACTCTGCCGGATGGGCAGAGGTCGGGAGACCTGTGCCAACCAGACTCTTGTGTGGCCCTTGGGGACGGTGTGTCCCTTGTGGGGGGTGAGAGTGCCCCCCAGGAAGTCCTGGCATGCCAGGCAAAGATTCAACCTCAGGGTGGTGACTCTGGGTTGGATACCCAGGTTCAGAGGTTAAACTCTGACCTGGTGGGAGGTAGATGTGCCTCCCAAGAAGTCCTGCTGTGCCAGGCAATTGTCCAACCTCAGGGTGTTGACTCTGGGTTGGATGACCAGGTTCAGAGGTTAAACTCTGACCTGGTGGGGGGTAGGTGTGCCCCCCAGAAAGTCCTGGTGTGCCAGGCAATTGCCCAACCTCAGGGTGGTGACCCTGGGTTGGGGAACCAGGCTCAGAGGTTAAACTCTGACCTGGTGGGAGGTAGGTGTGCCTCCCTGGAAGTCCTGGCCTGCCAGGCAATGGTTCAACCTCAGGGTGGTGACTCTGGGTAGGCTAACCAGGTTCAGGGGATAAGCTCTGACCTGTTGGGAGGTAGGCGTGCCCCCCAGAAAGTCCTGGTGTACCAGGCAGTAGTCCAACCTCAGGGTGCTGACTCTGGGTTGGATAACCGGGTTCAGAGGTTAAACTCTGACCTGGTGGGTGGTAGGTGTGCCCCCCAGAAAGTCCTGGCGTGCCAGGCAATTGTTCAACCTCAGGGTGGTGACTCTGGGTTGGATGACCAGGTTCAGAGGTTAAACTCTGACCTGGTGGGGGGTAGGTGTGCCCCCCCAGAAAGTCCTGGCGTGCAAGGCAATTGCCCAACCTCAGGGTGGTGACCCTGGGTTGGGGCACCAGGCTCAGAGGTCAAACTCTGACCTGGTGGGAGGTAGGTGTGCCTCCCTGGAAGTCCTGGTGTACCAGGCAGTTGTCCAACCTCAGGGTGCTGACTCTGGGTTGGATAACCGGGTTCAGAGGTTAAACTCTGACCTGGTGGGGGGTAGGTGTGCCCCCCAGAAAGCCCTGGCGTGCCAGGCAGTTGCCCAACCTCAGGGTGGTGACCCTAGGTTGGAGAACCAGGTCCGGAGGTTAAACTCTGACCTGGTGGAGAGTCAGTGTGCCCTCCAGGAAGTCCTGGCGTACCAGGCAATTGTTCAACTTCAGGGTGGTGACTCTGAGTTGAAGGGCCAAGTTCAGAGGTGAAACTCTGACCTGGTGGAGGGTCAGTGTGCCCTCCAGGAAGTCCTGGCGTGCCAGGCAATTGTTCAACTTCAGGGTGGTGACTCTGAGTTGAATGGTCAGGTGCAGAGGTTAAACTCTGACCTGGTGGGGGGTAGGTGTGCCTCCCAGGAAGTCCTGGTTTGCCAGGCAGTGATCCAGTCTGAGGGTACAGACCCTGGGCTGGAAGACCAGGTTCAGGGTGTCCCCCCGGACCTGGAGGGAGGGGCTACTGATAACAGTGCCCCTACCATGTTGTCTTCTGAGGAGGCCACTCCTAGTTGGAGGGTGCTGGACCCCAGAAGGGAGGGCAGGGGGAGGGAAGCCTCACCCCGGACCCTAGTCCAACCTGAAGGTACAGGCCCCAGGTTGGAGGGCCAGTTGCAGGTTAACAGCCCTGCACTGGTGGAGGAATGGTACAGGGCGACTTCTGTAAGCACCCTGACGATGTTGGACTCTGGGGGTACCGCTCCAGGAGGGAGGGTACAGAGCCCCAGGGGGGAGGACCAGGCTCAGGCTGTCATCCCTGACCTGGTGGAAGGGAGAGTGGTTAAAGGGTGCCCAGCAACTGGGGCTACCGCCCCCCACTCTCCACAGCCACAGTGGTTGGAGAGCTTTGAGAGGCCTGGGGCCTGGCTCTCATCCCTGGCAGCTGTCAGTAATCACTGTGGCTTGCTGTCCGGGTGGACAGAGTTATCCCTGGGGAGGGGACAAGTGTCACACCCCGGGGGTAGAGTGGGCAACACCACTGTGTTGGTCATGGTGGTACTATCCTGCTCCTGGGATACATCTGTGAGCAAAGTAAGGTTAGGTGCTGCACAGATGGGATCCGCAGGTAAGGAGAAAGGTTCCCCATGGGTTGGCTTATTGGGCCCTGAGAGTATGTACAGAGGGATCCAATTGGAGTCAGGAAGGCGAAGAACTGGAGCATGCCCCTGCTGTTGTGGGCCTGGGTCCTTGTTCTGTCGCCTCAAACAGGGAAGTACATCAGGATAGTGATTGTTCTCCCCTGGCTTTAGGCTGGTAGGGGGTCATGTTAGACCTGGCTTTTTGACAGGACATCCCCAAACCTTTTGCCTCCTTCCTCCTATTTTTTCTGACCTGTTGTTGTTGGCTTTTGACCTCTGGGCACTTTACCACTGCTAACCAGTGCTTAAGTGCATATGCTCTCTGTGTAAATTGTACTACTGATTGGTTTATCCATGATTGACTATTTAATTTACTTGTAAGTCCCTGGTAGAGTGCACTACATGTGCCTAGGGCAGGTAGATTAAATGCTACTAGTGGGCCTGCAGCACTGGTTGTGCCACCCACCTCAGTAGCCCCTTAACCTTGTCTCAGGCCTGCCATTGCAAGGTCTGTGTGTGCAGTCTCACTGCCACTTCGACTTGGCATTTAAAGGTACTTGCCAAGCCTAGAACTCCCCTTTTTCTATACATAAGTCACCCCTAATGTGTGCCCTAGGTAACCCCTAGAGCAGGGTGCTGTGTGGGTAAAAGGCAGGACATGTACTTGTGTGGTTATATGTCCTGGTAGTGTAAAACTCCTAAATTCGTTTTTACACTATTGTGAGGCCTGCTCCCTTCATAGGCTAACATTGGGGCTGCTCTCATACATTGTTGGAGTGGCCGCTGCTGATCTGAAAGGAGCAGGAAGGTCATATTTAGTATGGCCAGAATGGAAATATAAAATCCTGCTGACTGGTGAAGTCGGATTTAATATTACTATTCTAGAAATACCACTTTTAGAAAGTGAGCATTTCTTTGCACTAAAATCTTGTTGTGCCCTTCAATCCACGTCTGGCTAGGTTTAGTTGACAGCTCCTTGTGCATTCACTCAGACACACCCCAAACACAGGGTACTCAGCCTCACTTGCATACATCTGCATTTTGAATGGGTCTTCCTGGGCTGGGAGGGTGGAGGGCCTGCCCTCACACAAAGGACTGCCACACCCCCTACTGGGACTCTGGCAGACAGGATTGAACTGAAAGGGGGCTTGGTGCATTTCTTAGAGACTCTTTGAAGTCACCCCCACTTCAAAGGCACAACTTAGTATAAAACAGGGCCTCTGCCCTACCTCATCAGACACTTGCTGGAGAAGAAACCTGAACCAGAAACTACATCCTGCCAAGAAGAACTGCCTGGCTGCTCAAAGGACTCACCTGTCTGCTTTTCTACAAAGGACTGCTGCCTTGCTGTTGGCCTGCTGCCTCGCTGAACTCTTGTCTGGCTGTAAAAGTGCTCTCCAAGGGCTTGGATAGAGCTTGCCTCCTGTTCCCTGAAGTCTCAGGACCAAAAAGACTTCTCTCTTCCTCTTGGACGCTCCGTGCGCCGAACTTTTCGACGTAGAGCTTGTTCCGCGGCAAGAAAAACGCCGCACACCGACGCTGATCGACGCGACGTCTTCGGAACGACCGAAACTTTGACGCACGGCCTCGCAAGGACAACGCCGCCCGACTCCGCAGGAGAAATCGACGCAACGCCTGCTGTGAGATCGAAACTTTGACGCACGGCCTCGCAAGGACAACGCCGCCCGACTCCGCAGGAGAAATCGACGCGACGCCTGCCGTGAGATCGAAACTTCGACGCGCAGCCCCGCAGAACGACTCGCAGCCGGAAAACAAGCAGGAAAATCCACGCACAGACCCGGGACATCTGGTACTCCCCGCAAACCACAGTAAGAGACTGTCCGCGTGCCGGAAAACGACGCCCGACTCCCCGCGTGGAAAATAACGACGCAAGTCCGTGTGTGCTGAGGAGAAATCGACGCACACACCAGGTTTCCACGCACCTCTTCTCCTGTGGCCCTCTGAGGAGATTTTCCACCAGAAACCAGGTACTTTGTGTTTGAAAGAGACTCTGTTTACTTTCTAAAGACTTAAGACACTTTCTATCACTTTTCAGTGATATCTTTACAAATTCGTATTGCAACTTTGATCGTTTTGACCTGAAGATACCCAGATAAATATTATATATTTTTCTAAACACTGTGTGGTGTATTTTTGTGGTGTTATGCTATGGTGTTGTATGATTTATTGCACAAATGCTTTACACATTGCCTTCTAAGTTAAGCCTGACTGCTCGTGCCAAGCTACCGGAGGGTGAGCACAGGGTGATTTTGGATTGTGTGTGACTTACCCTGACTAGAGTGAGGGTTTTTGCTTGGACAGAGGGCAACGTGACTGCCAACCAAAAACCCCATTTCTAACAGAAACCAAATATCTAGAACACATATTCATCAGCACAGAAATTATAGAAATAAATAAACAAGTTACATCCATTAAATATATATTTAATCACAAATCAATCATGTAGTAGTATGAAATTATTAAAAACATTTTTGAGGAGTGTAAGGAAATGCCTCCTTGGCATGGTTACCCCCTGACCTTTTGCCTTTGCTGATGCTATGTTTTGAATTGAAAGTGTGCTGAGGCCTGCTAACCAGGCCCCAGCACCAGTGTTCTTTCCCTAACCTGTACTTTTGTATCCACAATTGGCACACCCTGGCATCCAGATAAGTCCCTTGTAAATGGTACCCCTGGTACCAAGGGCCCTGATGCCAAGGAAGGTCTCTAAGGGCTGCAGCATGTCTTATGCCACCCTGGAGACCCCTCACTCAGCACAGACACACTGCTTGCCAGCTTGTGTGTGCTGGTGAGAACAAAACGAGTAAGTCGACATGGCACTCCCCTCAGGGTGCCATGCCAGCCTCTCACTGCCTATGCAGGTATAGATAAGTCACCCCTCTAGCAGGCCTTACAGCCCTAAGGCAGGGTGCACTATACCATAGGTGAGGGCACCAGTGCATGAGCACTGTGCCCCTGCAGTGTCTAAGCGATATCTTAGACACTGTAAGTGCAGGGTAGCCATAAGAGTATATGGTCTGGGAGTCTGTTTTACACGAACTCCACAGCACCATAATGGCTACACTGAAAACTGGGAAGTTTGGTATCAAACTTCTCAGCACAATAAATGCACACTGATGCCAGTGTACATTTTATTGTAAAATACACCCCAGAGGGCACCTTAGAGGTGCCCCCTGAAACCTTAACCGACTATCTGTGTAGGCTGACTGGTTCCAGCAGCCTGCCACAACCGAGACATGTGGCTGGCCCCATGGGGAGAGTGCCTTTGTCACTCTGAGGCCAGTAACAAAGCCTGCACTGGGTGGAGATGCTAACACCTCCCCCAGGCAGGAGCTGTAACACCTGGCGCTGAGCCTCAAAGGCTCACCCCCTTTGTTCCAGCACCACAGGGCACTCCAGCTAGTGGAGTTGCCCGCCCCCTCCGTCCACGGCCCCACTTTTGGCGGCAAGGCCGGGGGAAATAATGAGAATAACAAGGAGGAGTCACTGGCCAGTCAGGACAGCCCCTAAGGTGTCCTGAGCTGAAGTGACTCTAACTTTTAGAAATCCTCCATCTTGCAGATGGAGGATTCCCCAATAGGATTAGGGATGTGACCCCCTCCCCTTGGGAGGAGGCACAAAGAGGGTGTAGCCACCCTCTGGGCTAGTAGCCATTGGCTACTAACCCCCCAGACCTAAACACGCCCTTAAATTTAGTATTTAAGGGCTTCCCTGAACCTAAAGATTTAGATTCCTGCAACTAACAAGAAGAAGAGGACTGCTGAGCTGAAAGACCCCTGTAGAGGAAGAAAAGAAGACACCAACTGCTTTGGCCCCAGATTTACCGGCCTGTCTCCTGCCTTCCAAAGAAACCTGCTCCAGCGACGCTTTCCAAAGGACCAGCGACCTCTGAATCCTCAGAGGACTGCCCTGCTTCAAGAAAGACAAGAAACTCCAGAGGACAGCGGCACTGCTCCAAAAGAACTGCAACTTTGTTAGAGAGGAGCAGATTTAAAGACCCCTGCAAATCCCCGCAAGAAGCGTGAGACTTGCAACACTGCACCCGGCGACCCCGACTCGACTGGTGGAGAACCAAAACCTCAGGGAGGACCCTCCGGTGACTCCGAGACCGTGAGTAACCAAAGTTGTCCCCCCTGAGTCCCCACAGCGACGCCTGCAGAGGGAATCCCGAGGCTCCCCCTGACCGCGACTGCCTGAACCTAAAGTCCCGACGGCTGGAAAAGACCCTGCACCCGCAGCCCCCAGCACCTGAAGGAACGGAACTTCTGTGCCGGAGTGACCCTCAGGATGCCCTCTCCCTTGCCCAGGTGGTGGCTACCCGAGGAGCCCCCCCCTTGCCTGCCTGCACCGCTGAAGAGACCCCTTGGTCTCTCATTGAAAACCATTGAAAACCCGACGCGTGTTTGCACACTGCACCCGGCTGCCCCCGTGCTGCTGAGGGTGTACTTTCTGTGTGGACTTGTGTCCCCCCCGGTGCCCTACAAAACCCCCCTGGTCTGCCCTCCGAAGACGCGGGTACTTACCTGCTGGCAGACTGGAACCGGGGCACCCCCTTCTCTCCATTGAAGCCTATGTGTTTTGGGCACCTCTTTGACCTCTGCACCTGACCGGCCCTGAGCTGCTGGTGTGGTAACTTTGGGGTTGCTCTGAACCCCCAACGGTGGGCTACCTTGGACCCAAAACTGAGACCTGTAAGTGATTTACTTACCTGCTAAAAATAACAATACTTTACCTCCCCCAGGAACTGTGAAAATTGCAGTGTCCACTTTTAAAACAGCTTATTGTGTTTTATGTAAAAAGTATATATGCTACTGTGATTATTCAGAGTTCCTAAAGTACTTACCTGCAATACCTTTCAAATGAGATATTACATGTAGAATTTGAACCTGTGGTTCTTAAAATAAACTAAGAAAAGATATTTTTCTATAACAAAACCCATTGGCTGGATTTGTCTCTAAGTGTGTGTTCCTCATTTATTGCCTGTGTGTATGTACAACAAATGCTTAAAACTACTCCTTTGATAAGCCTACTGCTCGACCACACTACCACAAAATAGAGCATTAGTATTATCTCTTTTTGCCACTATCTTACCTCTAAGGGGAACCCTTGGACTCTGTGCATACTATTCCTTACTTTGAAATAGTGCATACAGAGCCAACTTCCTACATTGGTGGATCAGCGGTGGGGTACAAGACTTTGCATTTGCTGGACTACTCAGCCAATACCTGATCACACGACAAATTCCAAAAATTGTCATTAGAAATTGATTTTTTTGCAATTTGAAATTTTTCTAAATTCTTTAAAGTCCTGCTAGGGCCTTGTGTTAGTCCCTGTTAGCATTGCTTTTAGAGTTTAAAAGTTTGTGAAAAGTTTGAATTAGATTCTAGAACTAGTTTTTAGAGTCTTAAAAAAGTATTCCAACTTTTAGAAGCATAATGTCTAGTACAGATATGAATGTGGTGGAACTCGACACCACACCTTACCTCCATCTTAAGATGAGGGAGCTAAGGTCACTCTGTAAATTAAAGAAAATAGTAATGGGCCCCAGACCGTCCAAACTACAGCTCCAGGAGCTGTTGGCAGAGTTTGAAAAGGCCAACCCCTCTGAGGATGGCAACACAGAGGATGAGGATAGTGAATTGGAGGATGATTCCCCCTACCAGTCCTATCTAGGGAGGACAGGGCCTCTCAAGCCCTGACTCCAAGCATAATAGTCAGAGATGCTGGCTCCCTCACAGGAGGGACCAACCTCTCTGAAATCACTGAGGATAACCCCAGTGAAGAGGACATCCAGTTAGCCAGGATGGCCAAAAGATTGGCTTTGGAAAGACAGATCCTAGCCATAGAAAGGGAAAGACAAGAGATGGGCCTAGGACCCATCAATGGTGGCAGCAACATAAATAGGGTCAGAGATTCTCCTGACATGTTGAAAATCCCTAAAGGGATTGTAACTAAATATGAAGATGGTGATGACATCACCAAATGGTTCACAGCTTTTGAGAGGGCTTGTGTAACCAGAAAAGTGAACAAATCTCACTGGGGTGCTCTCCTTTGGGAAATGTTCACAGGAAAGTGTAGGGATAGACTCCTCACACTCTCTGGAAAAGATGCAGAATCTTATGACCTCATGAAGGGTACCCTGATTGAGGGCTTTGGATTCTCCACTGAGGAGTATAGGATTAGATTCAGGGGGGCTCAAAAATCCTCGAGCCAGACCTGGGTTGACTTTGTAGACTACTAGATGGTTGGATTCAAGGCAGTGGTGTAAGTAATTATGATGGGCTGTACAATTTATTTGTGAAAGAACATCTATTGAGTAATTGTTTCAATGACAAACTGCATCAGCATCTGGTAGACCTAGGACCAATTTCTCCCCAAGAATTGGGATAGAAGGCGGACCATTGGGTCAAGACTAGGGTGTCCAAAACTTCCACAGGGGGTGACCAAAAGAAAGGGGTCACAAAACCTCCCCAGGGGAAAGGTGGTGAGACAGCCAAAAACAAAAATAGTAAAGAGTCTTCTACAGGCCCCCAAAAACCTGCACAGGAGGGTGGGCCCAGAGCCTCTTCACAAAACAATTCTGGGTACAAGGGTAAAAACTTTGATCCCAAAAAGGCCTGGTGTCGTAGCTGTAGTCAGTCTGGACACCAAACTGGAGACAAGGCCTGTTCCAAGAAAAATACCACTTCAAACTCCACTCCAGCTAACACTGGAATGGCTAGTCTCCAAGTGGGATCAACAGTGTGCCCAGAGCAAATCAGGTGTCACACTGAAGCTACATTAGTCTCTGAGGGTGGGGTGGATTTAGCCACACTGGCTGCCTGGCCCCCTAACATGCAAAAATACAGGCAGCAGCTCTTAATTAATGGGACAAGTGTAGAGGGCCTGAGGGATACAGGTGCCAGTGTCACTATGGTGACAGAGAAACTGGTTTCCCCTGGCCAATACCTGACTGGAAAAACCTATCCAGTCACCAATGCTGACAATCAAACTAAAGTACATCCCATGACAATGGTAACTTTAGAGTGGGGAGGGGTCAATGGCCTGAAACAGGTGGTGGTCTCCTCAAATATCCCAGTAGACTGTTTGCTTGGAAATGACCTGGAGTCCTCAGCATGGGCTGAGGTAGAACTGAAAACCCATGCAGCCATGCTGGGTATCCCTGAACTGGTGTGTGTCAAGACAAGGGCACAGTGCAAGGCACAGGGTGAAAAGGTAGAGCTGGAGTCTGGAAGAAAGGCCCAGCCTACCAAGAGAAAAGGAAAGTCAGCTGGGAAACCAGCTGCAACACAACAAGAAAAAGAGAACCCCTCTTCTCAGGAAGAAGTTCTGCCCTCTGAGGGAACTGAGCCTATGGAGCTGGAAACTTATCAGGTTGAGCTCTTGGGCCCAGGGGGACCCTCAAGTGAAGAGTTGTGTAAGGGACAAGAAACCTGTCCCTCTCTTGAAGGCCTTAGGCAGCAAGCTGCTGAAGAGTCCAAAGACAAGAAAAATTGAACACATAGGGTCTATTAGGAAGATGGACTCCTGTACACTGAGGCAAGAGATCCCAAACCTGGTGCCACTAGGAGAGTGGTAGTGCCTCAGGAGTTCAGAGAGTTTATTCTGACCTTAGCCCATGATATTCCCCTTGCTGGGCATTTGGGACAAACCAAGACGTGGGAGAGGTTAGTCAACCACTTCTACTGGCCCAACATGTCCCAGAAGGTTAAGGAGTTTTGCATCTCCTGTCCCACCTGTCAAGCCAGTGGTAAGACAGGTGGACATCCAAAGGCCCCCCTCATTCCACTTCCAGTGGTGGGGGTCCCCTTTGAAAGAGTGGGTGTGGACATCATGGGTCCACTTGAACCTCCCACAGCCTCAGGAAATATGTACATCCTAGTAGTAGTGGATCATGCTACTAGGTATCCTGAAGCTATTCCCCTTAGGTCGACTACTGCCCCTGCAGTAGCCAAGGCCCTCATTGGTATCTTTACCAGAGTGGGCTTCCCTAAGGTGGTGGTGTCTGACAGAGGTACCAACTTCATGTCAGCATACTTGAAACACATGTGGAATGGGTGGAGTGACTTATAAATTCACTACACCCTATCATCCACAAACTAATGGCCTTGTTGAGAGATTCAACAAGACATTAAAGGGCATGATCATGGGGCTCCCAGAAAAACTCAAAAGGAGATGGGATGTCCTCTTGCCATGTCTGCTTTTCGCTTACAGAGAGGTGCCTCAGAAGGGAGTAGGGTTCTCACCCTTTTAACTTCTGTTTGGCCACCCTGTAAGGGGACCACTTGCTCTTGTTAAAGAAGGCTTGGAGAGACCTCTTCATGAGCCTAAACAAGACATAGTGGACTATGTACTTGGCCTTCGCTCAAGGATGGCAGAGTACATGGAAAAGGCAAGTAAAAACCTTGAGGCCAGCCAACAACTCCAGAAGTTTTGGTATGACTAAAAGTCTGCACTGGTTGAATTTCAACCAGGGCAGAAAGTCTGGGTTCTGGAGCCTGTGGCTCCCAGGGCACTTCAGGACAAATGGAGTGGCCCTTACCCAGTACTAGAGAGGAAGAGTGAGGTCACCTACCTGGTAGACCTGGGCACTAGCAGGAGCCCCAAGAGGGTGATCCATGTGAACCGCCTTAAGCTCTTCCATGACAGGGCTGATGTGAATCTGTTGATGGTAACAGATGAGGACCAGGAAGCTGAGAGTGAGCCTCTCCCTGATCTCCTCTCATCAGACCCCAAAGATGGCTCAGTGGATGGAGTGATCTATTCAGACACCCTCTCTAGCCAACAGCAATCTGACTGTAGGAAGGTCCTGCAGCAGTTTGCTGAGCTCTTTTCCTTAACCCCTGGTCAGACACACCTGTGTACCCATGATGTGGACACCGGAGACAGCATGCCTGTCAAAAACAAAATATTCAGACAGTCTGACCAAGTTAAGGAAAGCATCAAGGTGGAAGTCCACAAGATGCTGGAATTGGGAGTAATTGAGCACTCTGACAGCCCCTGGGCTAGCCCAGTGGTCTTAGTCCCCAAACCTCACACCAAAGATGGAAAGAGAGAGATGAGGTTTTGTGTGGACTACAGAGGTCTTAATTCTGTCACCAAGACAGATGCCCATCCCATTCCTAGAGCTGACGAGCTGATTGACAAATTAGGTGCTGCCAAATTCTTAAGTACCTTTGACTTAACAGCAGGGTACTGGCAAATCAAAATGGCACCTGGAGCAAAAGAGAAAACAGCATTCTCCACACCTGATGGGCATTATCAGTTTACTGTTATGCCCTTTGGTTTAAAGAATGCCCCTGCCACCTTCCAAAGGTTGGTGAATCAAGTCCTTGCTGGGTTGGAGTCCTTTAGTGCAGCTTATCTTGATGATATTGCTGTCTTTAGCTCCAACTGGCAGAATCACCTGGTCCACCTGAAGAAGGTTTTGAAGGCTCTGCAATCAGCAGGCCTCTCTATCAAGGCATCCAAATGCCAGATAGGGCAGGGAACTGTGGTTTACTTGGGACACCTTGTAGGTGGAGGCCAAGTTCAGACACTCCAGCCTAAGATCCAGACTATTCTGGACTGGGCAGCTCCAAAAACCCAGACTCAAGTCAGGGCATTCCTTGGCTTGACTGGGTACTATAGGAGGTTTGTGAAGGGATATGGATCCATTGTGACAGCCCTCACAGAACTCACCTCCAAGAAAATGCCCAAGAAAGTAAACTGGACTGTAGAATGCCAACAGGCCTTTGACACCCTGAAACAAGCTATGTGCACAGCACCAGTTCTAAAAGCTCCAGATTACTCCAAGCAATTCATTGTGCAAACAGATGCCTCTGAACATGGAATAGGGGCAGTTTTGTCTTAAACAAATGATGATGGCCTTGACCAGCCTGTTGCTTTCATTAGCAGGAGGTTACTCCCCAGGGAGCAGCGTTGGAGTGCCATTGAGAGGGAGGCCTTTGCTGTGGTTTGGTCCCTGAAGAAGCTGAGACCATACCTCTTTGGTACTCACTTCCTAGTTCAAACTGACCACAGACCTCTCAGATGGCTGATGCAAATGAAAGGTGAAAATCCAAAACTGTTGAGGTGGTCCATCTCCCTACAGGGAATGGACTTTATAGTGGAACACAGACCTGGGACTGCCCATGCCAATGCAGATGGCCTTTCCAGGTTCTTCCACTTAGAAAATGAAGACTCTCTTGGGAAAGGTTAGTCTCATCCTCTTTCGTTTGGGGGGGGGGTTGTGTAAGGAAATGCCTCCTTGGCATGGTTACCCCCTGACTTTTTGCCTTTGCTGATGCTATGTTTTGAATTGAAAGTGTGCTGAGGCCTGCTAACCAGGCCCCAGCACCAGTGTTCTTTCCCTAACCTGTACTTTTGTATCCACAATTGGCACACCCTGGCATCCAGATAAGTCCCTTGTAAATGGCACCCCTGGTACCAAGGTCCCTGATGCCAACGAAGGTCTCTAAGGGCTGCAGCATGTCTTATGCCACCCTGGAGACCCCTCACTCAGCACAGACACACTGCTTGCCAGCTTGTGTGTGCTGGTGAGAACAAAACGAGTAAGTCGACATGGCACTCCCCTCAGGGTGCCATGCCAGCCTCTCACTGCCTATGCAGGTATAGACCCCTCTAGCAGGCCTTACAGCCCTAAGGCAGGGTGCACTATACCATAGGTGAGGGCACCAGTGCATGAGCACTGTGCCCCTACAGTGTCTAAGCGATACCTTAGACACTGTAAGTGCAGGGTAGCCATAAGAGTATATGGTCTGGGAGTCTGTTTTACACGAACTCCACAGCACCATAATGGCTACACTGAAAACTGGGAAGTTTGGTATCAAACTTCTCAGCACAATAAATGCACACTGATGCCAGTGTACATTTTATTGTAAAATACACCCCAGAGGGCACCTTAGAGGTGCCCCCTGAAACCTTAACCGACTATCTGTGTAGGCTGACTGGTTCCAGCAGCCTGCCACAACCGAGACATGTTGCTGGCCCCATGGGGAGAGTGCCTTTGTCACTCTGAGGCTAGTAACAAAGCCTGCACTGGGTGGAGATGCTAACACCTCCCCCAGGCAGGAGCTGTAACACCTGGCGGTGAGCCTCAAAGGCTCACCCCCTTTGTTCCAGCAACACAGGGCACTCCAGCTAGTGGAGTTGCCCGCCCCCTCCGTCCACGGACCCACTTTTGGCGGCAAGGCCGGGGGAAATAATGAGAATAACAAGGAGGAGTCACTGGCCAGTCAGGACAGCCCGTAAGGTGTCCTGAGCTGAAGTGACTCTAACTTTTAGAAATCCTCCATCTTGCAGATGGAGGATTCCCCAATAGGATTAGGGATGTGACCCCCTCCCCTTGGGAGGAGGCACAAAGAGGGTGTACCCACCCTCAGGGCTAGTAGCCATTGGCTACTAACCCCCCAGACCTAAACACGCCCCTAAATTTAGAATTTAAGGGCTTCCCTGAACCTAAAGATTTAGATTCCTGCAACTAACAAGAAGAAGAGGACTGCTGAGCTGAAAGACCCCTGTAGAGGAAGAAAAGAAGACACCAACTGCTTTGGCCCCAGACTTACCGGCCTGTCTCCTGCCTTCCAAAGAAACCAGCTCCAGCGATGCTTTCCAAAGGACCAGCGACCTCTGAATCCTCAGAGGACTGCCCTGCTTCAAGAAAGACAAGAAACTCCCGAGGACACCGGCACTGCTCCAAAAGAACTGCAACTTTGTTACAGAGGAGCAGATTTAAAGACCCCTGCAAATCCCCGCAAGAAGCGTGAGACTTGCAACACTGCACCCGGCGACCCCGACTCGACTGGTGGAGAACCAAGACCTCAGGGAGGACCCTCCGGCGACTCCAAGACCGTGAGTAACCAAAGTTGTCCCCCCTGAACTCCCACAGCGACGCCTGCCGAGGGAATCCTGATGCTCCCCCTGACCGCGACTGCCTGAACCTAAAGTCCCGACTGCTGGAAAAGACCCTGCACCCGCAGCCCCCAGCACCTGAAGGAACGGAACTTCTGTGCCGGAGTGACCCTCAGGAGGCCCTCTCCCTTGCCCAGGTGGTGGCTACTACGAGGAGCCCCCCCCTTGCCTGCCTGCACCGCTGAAGAGACCCCTTGGTCTCTCATTGAAAACCATTGAAAACCCGACGCGTGTTTGCACACTGCACCCGGCCGCCCCCGCGCTGCTGAGGGTGTACTTTCTGTGTGGACTTGTGTCCCCCCCGGTGCCCTACAAAACCCCCATGGTCTGCCCTCCGAAGACGCGGGTACTTACCTGCTGGCAGACTGGAACCGGGGCACCCCCTTCTCTCCATTGAAGCCTATGTGTTTTGGGCACCTCTTTGACCTCTGCACCTGACCGGCCCTGAGCTGCTGGTGTGGTAACTTTGGGGTTGCTCTGAACCCCCAACAGTGGGCTACCTTGGACCCAAAACTGAGACCTGTAAGTGATTTACTTACCCGATAAAAATAACAATACTTTACCTCCCCCAGGAACTGTGAAAATTGCAGTGTCCACTTTTAAAACAGCTTATTGTGTTTTATGTAAAAAGTATATATGCTACTGTGATTATTCAAAGTTCCTAAAGTACTTACCTGCAATACCTTTCAAATGAGATATTACATGTAGAATTTGAACCTGTGGTTCTTAAAATAAACTAAGAAAATATATTTTTCTATAACAAAACCTATTGGCTGGATTTGTCTCTGAGTGTGTGTTCCTCATTTATTGCCTGTGTGTATGTACAACAAATGCTTAACACTACTCCTTTTATAAGCCTACTGCTCGACCACAGTACCACAAAATAGAGCATTAGTATTATCTCTTTTTGCCACTATCTTACCTCTAAGGGGAACCCTTGGACTCTGTGCATACTATTCCTTACTTTGAAATAGTACATACAGAGCCAACTTCCTACAAGGAGACACTCCTAACTTAAATTATAGTAATTTAAAATAGTTACAGGCTTGCATGGGAAAGCTAACTGTTCCCCATGTAACTTAGTAGCATGTTTTTGCATGCAGATGTAAAATATGTTTTGATGTTATAGAGCGGACTGAATTGTTGATGTCTGTGTAGACTCCCCACCCAGCAATCTTCTCAGCTAGGCCCACAAAGATCAATCACTCTTAGATAGAAAATCAGAATTTGCATGTTTGCCTTATGTGAAGTTCAGGTTAAATGATTAGGAGTGAGGGCTAATAAATCTAAAAAAACTGTGACAAAGAAGATTTTGTGGCAGGATATGTAAGACAAAAGTGATCAATGAATTGTTTGAATTAATACCGGAACACTCAAGCAACAGCAGACCCACTTCAGCCTTGGTGAGCCTCATCAATGCACTGCAACTTCAGTCCTGTGCCACAGTGAAGTATGGGACTTACCGCAAGGTATTCCCAACCCCCATAGGGAAATGATAACTTGATAAGTGGAATATTCATATCAGTTTAAGCCGCTGGTATGTGCTCTGAACCTCAATTTAGCCTATCATGTTTTGCTCACTGTGTCCCTCCAAACAGGTCTTAATATTACGGAAATCAGCTGTCATCTTATAGAATAGAAATAGTCTAGCCTGAACTACCAGGCCATCACGCCTACACTGTTTTCAGCCTTGTTGGGCCTTATTAGAGAAACACACCTTGAGTGAAAAAACCTGAGCCAGCCACCACCAAGCTTCAACATTTGGGCATACCCATCACACTTAGGATAGCAAAAAAGTGACAGATGCAATTGTTGACCTAATCTCCGGAAACAAGCAAAAACAGCATGCTCTTTCAGCAATTACAGTATCCTGCCATCAGACAATCAGAAATGGTCTCTATTTGATTGATGGGAGTCCCTTCACTAAAACTATAGAGAACTAACACCTCCAGGTACTTTTGTGCAGTCTACGGTGACGTGGGGCACTCAAATACAAGTGTTTTTCATGTTCTATGGAGAAAATTGATCCTTCCTACTAGATCGCCCTGGGTGTGCTTTTAGGCATTTTTTTCGTTCATCCGATCTGCTCTGCAAGTGTTGTGTAGCCATTTTAGTTATAGTTTCATACACCTTATTTTAGCAAACTAGGACTGCCACTGAGCACTTTACCCTAGATATGTTTTATTCTAGCTTTGTTATATTATTTTAATATTAGCCACATTTGCGGTCTTGTTTTATTTCCGCTATCTAGCTGTTCTTCGCCTGGGTCAGCACTGCGTTCTTAAATAAGAGATTTATTTCACTCTGTGCTTTTCTCAAGGCTGCAGTGAGATAGGTTGCCCGCAAAAGTGGTACATTTTGTCTCCAATGTTCACAGAAACATACACACTCTTACATGGGGATCCTTTTTTGGAACATTAGATGTTTTATTATAAAAACACTACTTTGACCCATGTACTTTAGAGGGAGATTCCAGCCAGATGACCACGACTGTATGCTGATTGCTGATTGCTTTGCTGCAGCTGCTTGCGGGGACTACAGGCCTCTTCCTCAGGTTTGAGGGATGATGTCTTCTCAGGGGGAACCTGAGGTCCAGAATTAGAGCTTAACATGCTGTGCTCTAACATAGCTCAGGTAGGAACTATCCCTAACAACCTTAATGGCAACATGGTAGCATTATTCTTGTGTTTTACTCTCCTTGTCACAATCTTATTCCTAATGTGCTTTATCGTTCTAGTTATTGCAATACATGCTTTATTATCTAAGTTGCAGTTACTTCAATAAAACCTTATTGAACTTTACTCTGCCTCTGATTGTCCTTGTGTATGTGGGACTAATGTAACTGAGAGAAACGGATGAGATCTGAGTGACCACGATTTCACTGAGGAGTCATTTATGTCATGAGCCCGGTTGCCCAATCATCCCTGCTCTTGGGTGGAGATAGAGATGAGGCACTGCTAGTTAGCTGTAACAAACCCAAATTAGGCCAACAGGTGTCACATGATGCGGGATCAGACTCAGCCTCCCGCAGTACAGGTGATTCCGTCACCTGAATCCAGTAGACTCATTAGGATAATGAGAACCTACGTGACACAGGCAAATCTCAAAAGATAGATTTTGCCTATTGTGTGTCTCTATGAATAGTTACAGGAGCTTTTCTTGACAAATACGTCCTCTGGATACCTCATGCAGCTATCTCAAATTCATACTCAGCCACTGTTGATATGTGGTCCTTACAGCCATGTGGCAAAAAGTCAAATAGAGGAAAATCCTTTGATGCAAGATTAAACAGGAGTGTAGCTAACATGTCTGTAGGTCCTCATATTATGCATAACTGATGAAACATTACCATTCAATTCCTTTGAATATATACAACAAGGACATGTCAAATGCGGTCTTCAAAATCTCAACCACTTTTCCTTAATGAATAGTTAAAAACAATACTCCAAACAGAATTCCATAATTCTGTTCTGCTTTGGGGTCAAAAACAGTGTTCAAATAATACACATAGATGAGGATTTTCTTGATCATAAAGAAACTAATGAGAAAGGGCTTATTATTAAGAAAATGACAATTGTAGAACCTCTCCTCCAAGATGGAGTGAGAGAGAAGACTTAGCTAGTTTAATGAGGAATCTTCATATGTAAATATGTAAATCTCCAGATCTCCAACTTCACTTTACAGTGGAAATCCAAGTGAGACAGAGGCTCAACACCACCCTAGTAAGTCACTGAGCAACCTCTGTGTAAGTTGCTACACAAAAGTGTGTCACACCTTTGCTGTATTGCAGGACTGATACTATATTCACTACTGAACTCAGCATTCCCTGTACTTGCTTAAAGAATGTATTTTGTAGCACTCTGCATGATTGCAATGCTTGCCACATCCCATAGTTGGAGCCCAGTCCTGGGAGCCAATTTAACATTGGGAATCATGAAACATTAGTCAGAGTGGTTGCCTAGAGGTAAAATAGGCATCACAGGAAGCACAGTTTGCCATTACTCAGGAATGTAGGTTTTTAATGCACTATGAATAAAATTCTGGTATCCACAAAACAGTGTATGGAATCCAAAAAATAATTATAGAGCGCTTGCTCAGTTGTAGCATCTAATCTCTCATCCTCAGCAGTTAAACCATAATTTAGGTCCTTCTCTCTTGGAACATTGATGCCACCTAAAGATGGTGCATCAATGCAAATATCATTAAATTATAGGTTAGACAAATGAAGGGCCAAATCAAAACCTAGGTGTATTGATTTCAGGGCATTCATAGGCTGTCAACCTTTCCAAACCTGATATCTGCTTGGATATCCAAGATAGGTTCTGAGAGTTCTGAGAGTGTCCTTAATAGTGTTTAATTGATAGCTGTGTCAAAAAGGATGGATTGCAACATTGACCTGTCCACTGTTTTGAGACAGTTCAAGGATCCAGAAAGGGTGTGCACAACCCAGCCCTTTTAAAAAGACTCACCTGAAGCAAATCACATTGCAGCATAATAGTTCAAACATCTAATCTAAATCTGGCTTTTATCTCAGAAGTAATATGAATGACCCGGGCCTACTATTCCAATCATGCCTGCACCGGTTTCCCATCAGAACTGCATGCTAAGTTAAATATGGATTGAATTCGAAGTTAAGAAGGGAGAGAAGGTAAAAATTCAAGACATGTCATATTCCTTGTTAAAATGCAGAACAATTACAACTGGTCCCCATGAGAGAAGAACTAATTTAGGCATGGTTTTGTAAATAACTGTACTGCTACATATGAGTTCATACTATGAGGCTCACCACATCTTTCAAACTGCCAATATTTTCTTCCTGCCTGAGAACTTGCTCATACAAAATTAGATTATTACTTGGGGTGAGTGACTGCCCATCTCAAGGAATAATTACATCTTTTATCATTGTGAACCCTCAAAGTTACGAAGTTAACCTGAGCTCATCACCATTGTAGTTATGGCACAGAGTAGACAGGCGTAACTTAAGGAAATGTGTAAACTACTTATTTTATGCAGTACCAAAATAGTGATAAATTAAAAACACTAAGCAATATTTTAGTAAACCAAATGCCACCAAAACAATGCTAAACAAATAAATGGGCCCGGAGGTTTCCATTCTTAATTTTGTAAGTAGATATACAGCTAAAAAGTGCAAAGCACCAGTGATAGTGGTCTCAGTAGCTCACGACTGGGACAGAGGCATAATTTGAGGTGAAGTCCCAGTGAAAGTCTGGAAGTAAAAAAGTTCAAGAAGGGATTTCCTTTTTCAGAAGGTATTTCTTCTATGTCCCAGTACAACAGCAATATACTTCTATGGCCTCCAGAACCTCAGGGGAGCACACTTAGAGACACTCAGGGTATCAACCAGAGGCCAGTACTAAAGTCCGATCCAAGTTGAGTTGTGACTGGTTGGAGAGCTTAGCCTCTTAGTAAAAAGGCCTGTTGAACCTTGTAGTATCACTAAAGCCATTCAAGAGGTGAGCCTACTGACCCTTGGAGTTCATTTCTTTGTCCTGCGTATAGGAGGAAACATGTCCGGTCCTTCTGGGCCACTCTCAGGTCATACACAGCAGATCCAGTCCTCTTTTGTTCTTCAGCAGGTCCAGAAAGTGTTCAGATGACATGCCTTTCGGTGCCACATTTATGCCTGACATAGTTAGTGGGTAGGGGTGACTCCTAGTAGCTCCCTAACTAATGAGGTAAACGTTTCTTGGGACAACGCTACCAACTTTTCGGTAGTTCCTGTTTGCCATACTGCAACCAGACCCAAAATCCTATGTGTCAGGACATGATCAAGTTGGTAAAATTCTTCAACCACTCTAAACTTGGGATCTGATGGCTAATCGAGTGTAGGGCAGTGCACTATGGTAATCACTAGTGTCTTCCCACATATAATACTAAAATACATTTTTAAGCAGTTGCTGTTTTTAAAACAAACTATGAGACAGAAATCTGGTATGATAAAGGCAGGGTCCTACAATACCCAGGTGGGGGATACACAAGAATTGTCCTGGTGTTCTGTTTTCTTCCTCTCAAGTGCACCAAAGTATTAAATGTAGCTCAAACAGGCCTCTCAGGCAGGATTTGACATCCTGCTGTCAACAGGATACCCCCAACCCACGCCATGAAGATTTGTTTTGAGTTCAGAGGAGTCATCCAGTCCATTCATGTCAAACTATTGTGTAGCTCCTGGGAGGTATTTCATACATCGTTCACACCTCATTCAAGGCTGAACACAGGCTGGGTACTGGCTGAGGCTAATGCTTACTAGCCGTCTGAAAGCTCAGACAGGTAAAAGGTAACTTTCTAAAATGTACTTTTCATTCATATATTTATTAAAAATCTAACATCAGCATTGGATTGGATTTTTAATAAATATTGAAGATAGACATTTAAATATTTTTCTAACTGGCTCCTCTTCCTACTTAGCAATCTTAGTATTTTAATCTGCACTCAGGTTTTCTACCTAGTACTGCTAGGCCTGCCACAGTGAAAAAAAACATTTTCAGCCTTGTTACAGCAGAAATATGGTAATATTATTTTCTACCGGTCACATTTGTAAATACCATGCACCCTGTCTTGTGGGATACAAGACCTACACACGGGTAACTTACTAAGATCTAAAAGGGAGCTCTTTACTTGTCAAACAGGGCTATTTTGAGAGGTTGGACTGTAGGTTTGATACTGCAGCAGTAAGGCTACACAGGATAGTCCTACAGCCATGTTTACACTCTCATTGCAGTGGCTATCACATTAGGTGGTTCAGTCCACAAGTGGCATTTAACTTATAAGGCCCTGGGTGCATTTTCTACACAATATTCCATGTACGTTAAATGTGCCAATCAGGAATACGCCAGTTTAACCATGTTTAAAAGTGGAGCACCAACACTTTAGTCATGATTAGCAGGCGGTAAATTGATTTGAGTTGTAAACCCAGCAAAATTGGGTCCAGAAAATGGCGAAGATCCCCGGGTGACCAAGAAGAAAAGGCAGATTTCCTACATTACCAAGCTGGGAAGAAATTGATAAGAGACTTTTTACTACTGAGCTGTCTGGAACTGAAATGTTGCACATTAAAAGTACATCTCCACTGGATACTAACTTTCCTGTGCTATGCACTGTGTTTGCTACACAGCACTCAATACATAGAAATCCTGAAGGTTAATGCTGTGAACGATTCTGAATTGTTAATTGGGAGCCGCAAACTGTGTCATCTTAAAGATTTTTGGGGCCTCTGCATGGAATAACGTTTAATTTTGTTACCCATTTTAGTCCTATGTTGCCTAGACATATTGAATTATATGCTAAATATTAAGATACAAAATGTACAGAAGTGAGCAAGAAAGGAAGGGAGGCTCTGAGCAAGTGCCCACTTTCCCATACCTTAAAACATCTCTGGTCGAACATTTTACTGGTCTGAATGGAAATCAAAAGAAATCTGTTGGATAGGCCAGGCTTTGGAAAATAACAAGATCAAAACATTTATTTATCTACATCAGGAGTTCAGCCTTTCAAACCACTAAAAAATTAAATGAATGAGTGGGAGCCTGAATCTCAGAGATAAGAGTTTGAAGGGATGTCCAATAGACTTTTACCAGATAATATAGGGATATTTCAAGAATGTAGTCTCAGGTACATGTGCCTTTATGATTTAGACTTATTGTCAAAATGCATGGAAATCCTATCAAGGCTGGAAGTGCAAGAGAGACTGCAGACTTACTCGGAAGAACACCGGTCCAAGCCTTTCCTTCTGCATGACTTCGATCTATGGGAGGTTCACTTGAAATTACATTTCTTTAAAGCCTTACAAGTAGGCACTGGTCATTGTAGCAGCTATATAAAACAGATCTGACTCATCGATAGAGATGCTACAAACCTTACTGTGATATAGTACATTTTTATGGTCTCGTTGCTCACTGACCATGTACTGGAACAAGTTTGCAAAAATATGAGACTTCCAATGATCTTGCTATTGTTTAATCGGTCTCTTTGGCCTTTTTACGTAAATATGGCTGACAATCCAAACGTGACAAATCATACGAGGTATTGGTTAGGCACATGGTTATAGGTGGCTGTAAAAGTTCTTCCCTTTCGTCATATGGGGATTGGTTTCTGTAACAATAAGAGCATCCCACAAAAAATTATACATAAATTAAATGATCAGTCTCAGAAATGTTAAGTCCCATGGGAGTCTCTCCTTAAAAGAGGATCTTTTTAATCAAACTGTCTTAATATGGCTTTGTTGATAGACAAAATGCCCATTCGCAGTTGTATGTTGCAGTTTTAGGCACCAAAACTAATATATGCATACGATTTAATGAAGTCAAGATTAGTTTGAACAGACTTGGATTGAATTACAGTGGACCTACTGAAAACACTGAAGAAAGCAAAGTATCCTCTTGACCTTTGTCTTCCATAGAAGGGAAGTTAGATGTATTATAGTTGGTGGTTGTGTCTTTACACAACTGGTCAGGGGGAGCAGCACCGTCTACTCTTCTACCAGTTAATGTGAGTAAAGGCATTTGTTGAATTTGGTTTTATTGGATTGTCAGCGAGATGCACATGCGGTGCAATCATCGAGCTAACATCTCACTTTTACAGAAGATACACTTCAGTATTCACCTTGGAGATAACTGGAACTGTGTTCACCATTATCCTCGTTGGCGTTTATCTTAGTATTTCTGGGAGTCCTTCGAATTCAGGAGGCATTGTTCATACAGAACACTTGCAATCGTGCCAAGCAGAAAATATTGGAATTTACTGAAAACATTACATCGTTAGAAGTTGATATAAAAAAAGAGGAAACTGGATTTACATCTACCATTCTCATTTTCAACATGTTTTTAGAGAGTTCTGTTACTCCCACGATCTCAGCTGTTGCAGTACTAATTTGCAAATCCCAGCCTCAGTCAACACCCCTGCCATGCACTGATCCATCAGTCATTCCTCACCAGGCCAGATCACAGGCAGCAACAGACTCCAGTAATGTTGCCTCTGATGATAAGTGTGCACTGATCCTTTTTAAAATGATGCGCTCACATCATTGGGCCACTTTGGTGGACATCCCCATGTTGCAGGCCAGCAACTAAACTTATCTCTTGTGGCCCCAGCCTTCTCTAATGAGGGGCTTTTGCAGATGGTAGCCACGTATTCTTACACAGAGTCCTTGGGACCCTGGTACGCTTTACAGACAATATAATTAGCATATTCTCGTGAGGCGGTCGTGTGGTGCTGCAGTGTGCATGCTGCATCTTCAAATTAAATTCCTTTTTCTTGTGATGCTTGCCCCCTTTGTGTGCAGATTATAGTGCAAATAGCCAAAATGATTGATGCTCCGCTTTACTGGGTAACTCCCCTCAGAGTTGATATAAAATTGGAATGGCAGACTGAGGTAGGCAAATTGCCAAGCTCTATGTATGCTTTCCTGTCGGCTGATGCATATAAAATTGTCACTTCCAGTAAGTAAATGGCTGAAGGGGGCTGACCCAAAGACCCTCTTATAGTTCTGATTGTATTATTGCGTATTTATTAGTACTAAATGTTCTGGAAGACAACTAAAGCAGACTCTAGGCCAGACCTAAGCACACGAGACCGATATACCTGTAGTGTAAAGCGTTAATCTTTTTCCAGACACCATTGGCTTAACTTTGAAAGCATGCATATCCTTTTTCAGTGGCATGTTGCAGAAGCTGCCAAAACGGTCTTGCCTTTAGGTACCCTTGGCACTGCCCTCCTTGTTACCAGGGGTCATAAAGGAAAAGCACTTGCAGCCCCATTTACTTTCTTTACTTGTAAATGGGTCTGCAAGTGCCATCTTCCTTTTTCATAGTCTCCTTTTCTTACCCTAATCTATTAGTAGCAAGTAGGGGTCTGTTTAGGGCCTAGTGACTTCAATGTTTTTTTCCTTTTAATCCCAGGAGGGAATCAAAGGGTACATAATGTCACTACCAATGTACCTGGCATATTGGTGACTCCATGTCTGTGTTCATGTCTGTGCCTCAAAGCACTCCTAACTGTGCCAGTAAGGATTCTTGTAAACTTTCATTAATTTCGTTTAGGTTCAGGGCGCAGCTTTTCTTCAAATGGGACAATATTGATATGAATGCACATTGGGACGCATGCTGCATGCTCCGTGCAGATGTAGGGAACAGGCCAAGGCACAGTGTTCCTATTGTCTGCCTTGCATGTATAATCAAGTCACTGCCATTTCAAACAGATAATAGAAGCCAAGGCGAGGTTGCTGTTTTGATAAATTCATATTCACTGGATTATACAAACCTGCTTTTCCATTGTGTGCTATGCAGTTTACGTATATGTGGAAAGATCCACAGGATTAAAATAGCAATAACACTAGGCAAATATTAGAAAAGCGAAGTAATGAGATATCCGTGATTTGCAAGCGCGTCTTACCCTGCTCAATGGATGGGCGCATTTCTAAAATGAAATATTCATACCTGATTTCGAATTACAGGATGAAGGTCAACGCATACCTTTAGCATGAGACTAACAAACTTTTGTAAATACTTCACTTAAATATTTTGTGTCAGCTGTCATCATGCTGAATATCATCATATTACACAATAAAGTGGTGTTTAATTTCAACGTTTTACTATGAAAAAAGCCGCTTTTTGAAGAAGACAAATTTCTGTTTTGACATAATTGTGATGTTAGAAACTGGGCTGCTGGTTTGGAGGGGAGGTGAATCCCTACTCAAGCAACAACCACAATTCTTGTCAGGGTTAGGCCCAAGCAAACACCAAATTAACCTGGGCTCAACCCTCTGGTAGCTTGGTGCAAAACATTCAGGATTAACTTGTAAAGTATCTGTGCCTCACTTCAAACAGTAATACAGTGAAAACACTACACAAGGAAAATACCACACCAATTAAAAAAATAGAATACATTTTAATAAATAAAACAAGAAAATAACAACAAGCATCCACTAAGTAGAACAGGCGATATGCTGGTTACGCCAGACTGGGACAAAGTCACAAGTTAGGCTGACCACGGTGGAGAGTGGGCCAGCTACAGGCAACCAGCTAGGCCCGCTGAAGAAGAGTATTTTAAATCCTGGTTGCAAAGTGTTGCAAGGTCCTGTGTCCAGGATGGGTTGCACAGCCGAGGTGATGCTCAGTTATGCGCTTATGATGCGAAGTCCAGCATCAAGGATGTGTCGTGCAGCTGAGGTGATGCATCAGTTCAGAGGAGCTGAAAGGCTGCAATACGAGAACCTTTGTTGTTATCAAGGGTGCAGTTGACAAGAGATTTGCATTGCGAGGACCTGCATCAGGAAGGAGTTCTGCAGTGGCAGTTCTGATGTGGCTGCAAAGTTGATGCAGAGTCCTTGCACTGGGAGAATCCTTGCAGCAAACGGGATTTGTTGGTTCTGCTCCAGGTTACTCTGTACAGAAGAGGAGATGCATCAATTTTGCTGGATCCTCAGATGGACTGCAGGAGCGCCTTAAGGCCCAGTTCCAAGGGTCCAGGACTGGGGTGGCACCACTCAGCAGGATAGACTTCGCTAATGGCAGAGTCCAGATGCTGAATTCAAGGTTGTTGGGGCTTTCTATCCCTGAGGCTCAAGTCAGACGGCAAGCCAACTATCCCTTGAACTCACCCTGGGGTCCTGGGCTCAACAGATGCAGGTTCAGTCCTTCTCACCTAGGGAAGAGGGCAGGAGAGGAAGCAGCAGATCAGCATATCAGGCAGCAGCCATTCAGGGCAGCAGCGTAGTGGCACTTCTTTCATAAGCACAACAGTCCTTCTTCCTGCCAGGGTCCAGAAGTGTACTGAGGAGTTGGGGGTTTGAGGTCCTGTGTTTATACATGAGTCTTCCTATGAAGTGAATTAAGCTTTTAAAGGTTTCCCTTTGAAGTGCACAGGTTTTCTGCCTTCCCTGCCCCAGCTTCAGATTAATTGCATGGGGTATGCAGCCCTTTGGGTGGAGGTAGACCACAACCTATTCAAGTACAAGTAAGGCTCGTCTAGACATACCTAAGCTTTGTAGTGTGTGTGATTGTCTAGGAGGAAAACACAAAGCTCAACTGTCAGCTACACTCAACCATGTGACCCAGAGACCGGTTGCAGGCACAAGATGGCTAAAGCAGGAAAATGCCAACTTTGTAAAAGTGACATTTTCAAAATTGTAATTTAAAACCTGACTTCACTAAATATAATAAGGTAACTCCACTGTTATCCTGTGGGAGACGTAGGCCTTCCAGTAAGTGATAACTTATGTTTGGGAGCAGGTAGGAATGTTATGTTTGGAATCTGTGCAATTGTAATTTAAACCCATCTTCCATGGTAAAGTCTGAGTTTAAGTCACACTTCTGAAAATGCCACTTTAAAAAAGTTGGCACTTTCTTGTCCTAACCAATTGTTGTCTTTAGTCTGTCTCCAGGGTCACATGAGTAGGTATAGATGACCTCGCAGACTGCCACACAATTAAGGGTGTGGGCATTGGCACAATAGGCCATCCAAGGCAGGATGGGGTGGAGCTGTGCACAGTCCTACTCGCACTTCAAAGACACTGCCTAAGCTCACACACTAGGATCTTCACATTAGCCTTTTGTAATTGCAGACACACTGGGACCAGGAAAGGGAGGCAGAAAATTGCAAACACCTCTCTGGGTGGAAAAGTGCAGAAGCTTCTATCATTTCAAAGCTAGCACCACGTATAAAATGAGACCATCAGACCCATTCTTCATATCACTTCTGGAAGACTCAGAAGACAGACTGTTCTGCTACCCTGCTTCTGGAAGGACTGGTTTGCTGCCTTGATGATAGAAGGCTTGCCCTGCTGCCTGATGAAGAAAGACTGGATCTGCTCCTTGAGCCCAGAACCACCACAGCGACTCCAAGGGCTAGATGACTGGCTAGATCCTGTTCTGAGCTACATGGACATAACAAGGTCCAGAGACTATCCATGGATCTGCCCAGCTGCCCAGCCTCAACTGGACCTGTTTATGTCCTGCAGATGGCCTCTGCTAGATTGAATCATGATTCCCAAGAGGTGCCCTCCTAGACTCTTGATTGACATCATTGTGTACTCTTCCTGTCCCAACTGTGGGTTTCCTCAGACCTGATGCAGCATAACGCAGGACCTTGCATCACAGCACACCACAGGCTATGATCAGTGGTCTCATCAGAATTGACACAGCTCAACACAATGGGACGAAAGACCTCACATCACAGCCCTTGCAGCTCCTCATCGTACCTAAACAGCGCTTGCAAATCAATGCAGGATCTTGTATTACAGTCCTCGCAGCTCCTCATTGGATGCAATGCTGTAGGAAGCAACTTGATGCAGGACTGTGCATCTCAGCCCTCAAACCTCCTTATCAGAACCAATGCAGCGAAACACAGCCTGATGCAGGACTTCACAACACAACCCTTGCATTTCCTCATTGAAACCGACGTAGCATGACACAACACTTCACACTGAGGATATAAGTTACCATTTTCAGTGGCACTAATATGGTCGCTGTATCCAGCACACACACCATTGTGGGCAGCCTGAACTTGTGACATTGTCCTGGTCCAGGCCCACCAGATAACTAGAGATGTTGCTTTGCATTTTTGGATGCTACTTTTACATAAACCTTTAAAATTAAATATATCAATTTCTAAAGGTTGGATTTTTGTTGTTTTGTTGTAAAATAACTTATTACATTTTACTCTACCTCTAAATAGATATGGGATTCTTCTTTTATTCTGTTTTCAATTTATTGCTCCTTGTGTGCTGCATAAATACTTTACACATTGCCTCTAAGTTAAGCCTAAATGCTTTTGTGCCAAGCTACCAAAGAGTTAAGCACAGGTTAAATAGATGACTGTTTGTGGTTCTCACTGACAAAGATTGTGGCTGTTGCTTGAGAAGGGCTCCCCCTCCCTCAACCAACAATCCAACTCCTCACATTGGTGCTCAGGGGTGGGAATTAGTACATTTTTGTGCAGCTCCATAGAGTGAAAATTTTAAAACAGATTTTTCAAATTCTCCTTGATAAGCCTTTTTTGATTTTATCAAATTAACCTCTATTCCATCTGACTTCATGCAGTGATCCTGCCTGCAAGCATGGAGTTTGAGCTCAACAACCCAGAGAGCTACATTGTGGTTGAGCTCCGAAGATTCTGCAGGAAAGGTGGGCTTCCAGCAAAAAAGAGTTCCAAGAAGCAGGAGCTCCAGAAGATTCCCAGGGCCTGGTGGGAGGCCTGCCGACTACAGGTTACAGACAGAGAAGGAGGAGTGGGAAATTGAGAGGGAGCAGGAAGAGAAGATGAATGAAGGGACTACACTTCTGTGTTGGTTGCCCTTGAGGAGAAAACGGCCCCTGTCAGATCCACCGTTTCAAACCACACCCTGTCCCTAGAGGAACTGGTGGACAGGAAAGCTGAAAAAAAGCTTAAACTGCAGCTGGCTAAATTAAAATTGGAGGCAGCCAAGGAGGAGGCTGATGGATTTGAGGAACGGAAACTGGCCCTGGAGGTGAAGCTGGCAGAGGAAAAGAAGGCTGAGAAAGCACTGGAATTAAGAAACTTCTTGCTGGAGTATTAAGTGTGTCTTAAGGAGATGGAGCTCATAGCTATGCAAAGCACACATGCCAGCAACACTGGTGGCAGCAAAGCCTCAGCGTCCAATGGGAACAAGAGAGTCCCATTGGTTTTCAGATTATGTTTGATAGTACACCAATATTTCCCAATTTCTTGTTAGGCCTCAAGTAAGGGAAGCCATTTGATAGAAATTCATATCAATGAAAAGAAAAAAAGGGAATAAAATTATATTTTAGTCAAAAAGTATCTATTCTTTAAAAACCTGTGTGCACACTGTCTGTAGAGGAATCTCTATACAGGTGGAATGGAGGGAAACGTACGGGAATACAGTGCAATTATTTGCGCAATTTCTGGAAGTCTGTGGGAACTAAGTTGTAGGTCTGTCAGTTTTATGAATGAAAAGGCAGATAAACATCTTCCCAAAGCATAAGCAAAGTATAAGCGTCAGCTTTGCATCAAAAAAATAATGACTGTTTGGTCTATGAAAAGGACCCATAATGTGCTTTTGCTGCTCAGCCATGTCTTAGAATAAACTCAGTGTCGGCCCCAAAACATCCCAAACATGCCTGTACAGAGGGAAACTACATGTAACATTCTGTATGAAAAACAAAACACTGATAAGTAAAAAATGTGAAGGATATGTGTATTAAAAATTGAAAGACATAGCGGGAGCACAGCTACAAAAATAGTCCTTTTTTAATCTCAAATCAATTTAGTACTGCTGACGTAAACAGATTCTTGTGAGCCAAGCTCCTATTAGACATTTTCTCACCATAATAAAAAGGGAAAATTATATTTGAGGGTATTCGGTTTTTTTACCAAAGAGAAGTTGATGGTTGCTCTCCGTTGTGTCTCGATGTTATACTGTAATCACCCAAAATTAATAAACCGTGGCACCCAAACGCAAATCATCTCCTACTGCCTTAGGAAATGGGCCACTAGCAAAATGAAATCGGGTGGCTTTACCGTTCTTTTCTTACAAAGGGCATCTTGCCAATAGTTAATTGCACCACTACAGAGCACCAGCCAAAAGTGGATTGTGGGTACAATCCAAAGTCCAAGGGATCTAAAAGATGTCAGCATTATTGTGATGTGCTATGCTGCTTGTTTTTCAACACTGTGCCATGATCTCTTGTTCGTACTTACCTTTCCGCTCTCTACTAGTGTGGAAGAGTGGTACTCCAAACTGCCTCACAGTGAGCATATTCCAAAGCAGGAGAGGCTGGTGGCAGCGTTCGTGAAACGTTAGCACTGCTTGGAGTGAGGCTTTGCGTCTTCCTTAAACATGCTAAGCAAGGTATCTGAGTACAGTCAAGGAAGGAACGAGTCGCGTAAAGCCACTGGACTGTCATGAGGTTTACAAATTGTGGTGGCCATTTTGAAGTTATGGAATGTAAATTTGGGACATACATACGTGACACTCTTGTTGGTGTAAAAGGTAATTTATTAGAGCAGGGTTTAAACAACATTACTTAAACATTTAACTGTATATCTTCTTTTAAAACAGACTTTAACTTTTACAATTCCCTTGCCTTTATTTTCTCCTCAAATATCTCCCTTCAATTTTCCTACCGTATATGCTCCCCTATTCCTCCCATGCCTTCCCTGCCTGTAGCCTACCCCTCCCCGCTCTGATCCTTCACTTCCTTGTTTTTCCCCCTGGAAGGGTGGACAAGCCCGCACCTGGCTCTCCACCCTCCCCCAGCTCCTGCTATCACTCTCAAATCACCTGTCCTAAATGACTGTTAACCGCCCCTACCTGCCCCCGCTTCCCTGCCTAACTATCCTCTCCTCAACCCTGCCTTCCTAAGCTGGGTGGGTGGTCCTAATTAACACGACCCTCCCTCACTAAGTCGGCGCGGAGAAGAGGCCGACCCCACCCTCCACCCCCTTATAAATCCTAACCTAAACCCCGCCCCAACTTACCTTTTACCCAATGGGGCGCCTTGCGCGCCACTTCCTCCGTCCCGAAATCGCCCGCGGAGAGACTAGACTGCCTCTCTCTCTCCGCGGGCCCCTTCATTCTCATGGCAATCGCGATATATACCTTCTGCAGCGAGGCCCTTATTGACAGAAAAACCTTAAAGACTGTTTGTGTTACGTTTGGATTCAATGTAAGCCCGAACGGCATATAACCAATCAAGGATTTAGTCTACCTTTCTCAGTAATTTTTTCTGGCGCTAACACTTAAAGATTACAGAGATGTGCATTTTGCACACCTTGGTATTCCACGTGAGGAAAAGAAAGGATCCTCATCTAAAGAATCCTAATCTCTTCACGGTCTTTGATAGCATTTCTTTTTTATAACTCTGATTATATTAAGGTATCAATATAGATTCTGAAACAGGCTGTTTGTTGTCCATGATGTGCCACGGCTTTCCTAGGTGTGCGAGGGTGTATCTGGGGTGAGAGTAGCTGTCAGAGTGCCTGTCTGGGTGTGAAAGTGCGTACAGTAGTGTTTTACTGGGTGCGCCAGTATGTGTGCAAGTCTGAGCATGGGTGCATGAGGGTGTCAGTGAATCTGTGAGTGGGTGCCTCTAGTGTTTAAATGGGTGAGTGAGTGGTGCATGAGTGTCTGAGTGGATCTGTGAGTAGGTGCGTAAGTGTCTGAGTGGGAGAAATTTATTGAAAGAGAGAAAGAGAAAAAGAAAGTGAGAGGAAAACAGATAGAGTTTTTTTTAAGGCCTTAATATCTCATACTTAGAATGAGATATTTGTGCTCAATTGAAAAAAATACATTTATTTATTATTTTTAATAAAATATTTTTTTTAGTAAAAAAAACAAAGGGGGGATTAGTCCAGCTTTACTCGAACCCCCAGAGCTCATTGTGAAGATCTGCAACCTTAACACTGATCTATGGGAAATGTGTTTTTTTTAAAAAATTGAAGCCCTTTATGGGCTATCTGGGACAGCGGCCATGGTCCCTCCTTATTTATTTATTTTTATTAAGAATCAAAATTATAATAAAATACCCTTATGGGCACTGGCAATGGCACTGCAGGGGAAGCATTAAGGCTTCCCCTACAGTGCCATTGCTTCATCAAGCACAGCTTTGACAGCAGCTCCATGCTTGCTGAACCATTTCATCTCTGACCCCTGCACATGCGCAGGGGACAGAGATGAAAGCTCTGCTGTTTGACGGTTTGCTTTAAAGGCCCCGCTGTCAAACAGCAGAGTGCTGTGGCTTTGCTGCAGCTACAGTGCTGCAGCCAAGCCACAACAAACAGCTGTGTTCCGGGTGTGGGCACCCCAGGGACATAGCAGGAGCTGGCTCTGGGGGCTTGAGGTCCCCAGGGCCATCTGTGGCTCCATAAGGTGGGGAGGCGCGCAGCCCCCCTCCAACGTGAAGATAGCACTGGGGGGTGGTGGTCCCCGGGACTAATGGGACCCACTTTCAATTGTTTTTTGTTTGCCCAGGGCGTGGTGGTCCCTGGGGCACGGGGGCCACGGGCCTCCCCACATGTATCTATATAGAAGCCCCAGGGGGTGGTGGTCCCCAGGACTTGTGGGTCCCATAGGGACCCTCTATCTTTTTCTTTAAGATTTGCCCCAGTGGGTGTGGTCCCTGGAGCAGCGGGGGAGGGGTGGGCCGTGTGGTCGCCCACACCAAATACAACGTTGCTCCGGGGGTGGTGGTCCCTGGGGGGGCCACTGGCCCCTCTGCATAATATTAGCTCATCAACACCCTGGAGAGGTTGTGGTCCCCAGGGCAGGGGGAGGTTGCCAGACACACACCCCCACATATTACATGAAAGCTCCAGGGAGGTGGTTGTCCCTGGGGCATTGGGAGAGGGTCAGGAGGACCCCCACTTATTTTTTTCGACCCACCTGAGGGCATTACGCTAAAGAAGCGCGGGAGACCGTGCATCGTTTATTTTTTTTTATTTTACGAGCAGAGTCGCGGATGCACCACGTCTCTGCTTGTAAAATAAAAAAAAGAATAGCTTTTTAGTCCCTTTGGGACCCCACCACCAGAGCACCAGAGCTAAGGGGTCAGGGTGTTCGTATCCTGGCCCTTTTTGTTTTTGTTTTTACTTATTTTTTGTACTCTGCCTAAGCCGAGTCCAAAGATGGCTGACAACACTTCAATGACTTCTGTTATTGAAGTGTAATCAGCCAATCAGATCTCAGCACAAGACCATCAGTGGTCGCACATTTTTAGGGTCCCTAGATATACAAATTTGTTTTCCCTTTAATTTCACCAAAACTACTAAATGGAATTTACACCAAAACAAAAAAGCACTCTTTCTGGACCAGGACATACCTTCCTGCCAAATTTGGTGTAATTCCGTCCAGTAGTTTTTGCGCTATCACTGTTCAAAACCCCTATGGATAAATAAATGGGGAAAATGTGTTTTGGGACCCCCCTTTTTTCTCAGCCCCCCACCTCAGAAATTTACAGATGGATGTTTTCAATATAGAGTTAGAATGAGATTAGTGTCAGCCTTTGCTCACTATTCAGTGTTTTTCTTGTTTGTCTGAGTTCCATGCTCCTCATTCAGTGGTGTTCCTCCCTATTCTTCAGTTGTCCTGGACAGGAAATATTTACTTATCACTATTTATGAATTGGATGAGTTGTAGCTTTCTATTGCTTATGTCACACCCTTGCTGTATTGTTCATTAGGAACAATTTTCTCTCCACCTGTGCGTCTCTCCCTGCTCTACTCCCCATCTCTTTATAAATTAGAAGGCCCGTAGTGCCCCAGCCAGCTGTTACTCGCACCGTCACCATTGCTATATCAGTGGGCAGCCATCATTATAAAGCTTTAAAAACATTCAAACATAGTCAATCATGCATGTGCAGTCATCCTGGGATGGTTTCTTTTAAAAAAGACAAGTCATTGAACTATGCTTGCCATGCATGTGTATGTACATGTGGCAGCCATATTGGAATAATTTTTATTAAAACAAAAGTAAAATCATTCCAAAGTGCCACTGTGCCATTGTGTCCATGCACATCAGCCACCTGGGGAATAAACAAGCTTTATCAAAGTCAATATGTATCACATGCAAGCCTACTGGCCTTCCCAATACATGTTAACATTTTTCACTTAATGACAGTGCTTAGTAATTTGCGTGAGACCAGTACCCAATAAGAATAACACAAAGGACGTTACATTATGCATTAAGACTAGCTGAGGACATGCCCTAGAGGAATGGGAGAAAAGAATCTCCATAAAAGATGGGGACCTCTAGTCCAAACATGAAACAGAGAATTCCCAAATTACTGCTTGTGACTGTCTTGCATCTGGCCCCTTCAAACGACCTGCAATGACTTAGTCAGAAACAAAGCTGTAAACAGAGAAGAGGGACAGCAGGAGAGAGAAGGAGGTGAAAATAGAAATAGACAAAATACTTCAGTTTCCGATGTTGAGCCCAGCAAGAGGAATACAATGAAGAAACTAATTAGGTGAAGGGCACCTGAAAAGAGCAAAACCCCTTTCTGGCCGACAGATGCAAGTAGGAGACATACCCTGAAGCAGGAGGTGAATCAGCATGAAAGGGCAGCCCTATTATAACACACAGTGCCACTTAAACTCTGCAAGAACTGGAGAGGTGCCCAGCTACCACTCTCTTCATCTGGAAGCATATAGTGGTTGGTGGGAAGCCCAAAAAGTTAGAAAAGGAGCACTGAAAGACCTTGAATACTAACACAGTATATAGGAAGACCTTTCCTAAAAACTGTAGAGTAGCCAGGTGTGCACAACTTTGTAATTAGTGTTTTTTCTTTTTTGCCTTGTTTTCTTTAAAAGTAAATGGTTATCACTTGTAAGTAGCTTTCAACCTTCGAAAGGCCTAAGAAGGTAGAACATACAAAGTTAGAGGACAGGCAAAGTTTATTTTAGGAATGCAGAGGTATGCTTTCTGTTCACAGAGTCAATTACTGAAAAAGCTTGTAGTGGTGAGGTAACCAGGGAATCTATAAATGTAGTTGATTTACTAGAAAAGTCTTGTGATTCTTTGTGAAAGCATGAAAAGACTAAACATTTTTTCCCACACAAGAGTAATCCTTTTGCAAATTAGGTTTTGGCCCTTTATGAATCAAGACCATAGTGGACACATAACTCACAGAACAAGTACATACACGTTCTCTTGTGAGTAATAGAACACAAGTTACAGATTGCTAAACATTGTACCAATATAACGCCAACTTACTAAGCTGGCTATCCAAGCTTTCCGAACAAAAGTATCACCTCCTTGTAGCTCAGATGAATACAAATTAAACTTCTGTCAGCCCAGGCTGTCATTTGGCCTATCTTTGCTCTGCTGGGAATTTTGTTTTTTACAAAATAGATGTTCCTACCCCGTATTCACCCTCATAGTTTTCCTGGATGGTCATTTTTTTGTGTACCATAGGCAACTTGGACATTTACTTTCAAGGGTCTCTTTTTCTCATCTTCCTGGGAGGAAAAGCATCTCTGTCATCCTGGAAAGTAGTGGGAGAATGATGGGACCATCAATACAGGTGGAGAGTTTCTCCTTTGATTCTCAACGTTCTTCAGCATGGATGTGACCTCAATACAGGATTTTGCTATGGCAACAGCATTCTCTCCTTTGTCTTTGTCATTCAGACATACACCAAGAATTAACCAACTGTTCTATGATCATGATATAATAGCAAAGGGTTGACTTCATATCTCTCTTTTAGCTGCATATTAATCCCGACATTTGGCCTGGTTGGCATGCAGTGATATTCCTGCATGCTTTTGATTGTAAAGAAAATATGATATCGCATCCTTAATATAATACTGTGAAGGAGCATAACCTAGCTGTGCTATTAAGTTACCTAAAACGTGAAGAAGAAGGGTGGATGATTTTCCTTTTGTAACATGTAATACAGACTGTTAAATGTGGTGCACTGAAATATATTAGTAAAAGTGCTCCATGAGAAAATGGCATTCATATAAGCTACATTCATACTTAGTTGCAAGAATGTCAATGTTATATTTTAGAAATAATATTTTTTTATTACCATTTTATATTCAATAAGTTAAAATGTATTTCAACTAAAAGTACATGTATGCTCATTTTAATCGGAGTGAAGGCCACATTCCTTTTGCATGTTCTAAACTTCAACATGAAAGCTTGTTTTTCCAAAGCTGCTGGTGCTGAAATTAACAAGGAGCCCATTGTGCACAAGAGATACAAGGGCCTGAGAGAATGCTACAGAAAGGAAGGAGTATCCTGGCACTGACAGCTATAGCTTTGAGATTCCTGAATGCAAGGGTGTATCAAGGACAGGAGTCCAAGGCTTTGGAAGACTGAATTGTTAATTAATTAGAACTGTGTTACAGTTTTGTTTTTTAAATTTCACACATGGAAAAACCAAGAGTAGTTTAGATGGGGAGAGATTCAGACTCTCTCTGGTCCTTGCTTAGAGCTGACCTTTTTGAGGTACCGACTCATACTTTCTACGTGGCTTTATGCCACTGTACCTCTCTAAAACAGAATGTTCTACTGAAATTCTGTATGTAACCTTTCTCAGATATTCCTTGAGTATTAGTATAGTTTAGGAGCTAGGTTCAATGGTCAGGCAAGAGAGCCTAATTTTAGAATCCAGACATCAAGAACTTTTCCTTATTTTCTGCTTTGTTGCTATTGAAGTTTTGGTCTTTTATATGTTGTGTTGATTTATTATTGTGTGATGCCTTAACTCTCAGTTGGAGATTTTGAATCTTTATATTATGGTTTTGAGACACCTATGTAAATTTGGCTTCAAGTCTATAATAAAGGCCGTTGAAACTTTAATTGGACCCTGAGTTTTAATGTGTGACTATTGAGTTGAACTGGAAATAAAATTGAATGATTGGGTAAAATGATCTCTTCATCATTCGGAACAGAGAAGAATATATTCATCAGACTCCAGATGAATAGATAGGGCCCCAGGCTCCATCACTGTCAACTGAGAAGTAGAGTATATGTCTTTGAAAGCTCACATATTGTTTCACATTAGAATAATATTGTTGCTCTTAGTCCACTTCATCTAATCAAAATCTGGAGCCAGATGTCATACATCCAGAGAAGGTGAAATTAAACAACTTAGCCAAAAATGGTAACATAATATCTGCTTCCACATTTAATTCACATAGGGCCTAATTCACAAAGGTAACTTACATATTTGAGTAAATGTACTCTTTTGAGTAAGATTACTAGCTTAAATTTTCAGAAGCTGCATTTTAGTAACTGATTTACCCTTTTGTAGCGCACCCAGCATTACACATGGCCAACCACTTGTACTGTAACTCGCTCCATAGAAAATATTTGCGATTGGGACTTTCTACAAAAGTGTACATTACTACAAAAATGCAAGCTACAAAACTGCAAAAAGGTGCTATTACTGTAATATACTACAAAGTGCAGGTTGTGAATAAGGCCCATAATATCTTAGTTTTATTGTGGATTTTCGTAGATTGGCAACTGCTTTGTTTCTTCAGGTGACCAAAAAGGATGTGTCAATGACTTTTGCTCAGGAAAGTTCATGAAGAATGTGTTGGTACATATCTTTTGGGCACAACATCAGGCAGGTTTTTTCCATTATTCATTTGATGTAAGGTATTTTGTATCATTTCTGGATTCATTTGCATCAGATGTTAATATGACTTGAACTGGGCAGGCGCAAAGTTTGGGGAAATTAGCTTTCAGCTAGTTGACAAATACTTACATCACCTTGTGTTATATGTAATCTACTATAGATTAATTTGTAGAATCAACAATTTATGGCTGCACATTCTGCATTGTTGCTAATTATCCAGAAACCATAACCTTCTCATGCCACATTACATTTGTAAGAAATCTGCTTCAGAAGATTGATTCTATGTTTGGAGTAGGTTTCACTTGCCACCAGAACTCCTGAAAATCTCCAATAGTCATGATTTTCAATAAAATGCTAGTGTGTATAATTTATTTTTGCGAAAGTTCTGTGAGGTGGAGAAAGTTGCATGCAGACATTATGTAAATGTCTTTTTTATTTCCATGGGAAAAGGTATTAGTAACTGTAGAGAAAGATTTCCCCTTTACTGTCCTTATTTATATTGTTTTTCCCTTTCCACCATGGTAATGCATTGTACTTTTGACAGGAGTACATTTGAATACAATCTTTGGTGTGTGTCTACCACCAAGAATGATATGAATTTCAAAAAACATTATGCATACAAAGCACCAGAAATACCCCTTATCCTGCCATTGGAAATGCAACAATAGCATGGAAGTTAAATGTCATATGTGTGGTTTATTCCGGAATGCCACTGCCAATATATATATATATATATATATATATAGCTAAAGTGCATGGTTCTAGAGACCACCATTTTGGCCCAACTAGGCTGCCGTTTTAAAACCAGTGTAGTAGCAGATGACAAGGAAAGTGCTTTGTCCTATAGGGAATAAACTTTTATAGATTAGATAAATCACCATAAAGCTCAGATTAAAAATCAAGCAGAAATGAATTATGGTATGGAATTCTGCTTCACCTGATTGTGAGTGGGTCTGTGTCGGTCTGTTAGTTTTTCTGGGTGTTGGAACACAAGACGCTATTTCACCAGACCATAATTCTACCCAGTAAAATATCTTACATCTGTGTCTGCAGCTGCATGTAAGTATCTTTCCTGATTTGTTTTCTGATGGGAGGATCAAACAATGCCCCTTCCAGACCTTAACTTCCCTCCCTTACTCTCAAGAATCCACCATCACCATCCTCACCCCACAAACACAACCTGCATACCTTTACCACATGCAAGCATTAAATTCATGAGTTAAACCTCATGAAATTGCGAACTCCATGTGGTTTTACGACCAGTAAAACTGTGACCAAACAGTTACTCCCTATTCCACATGATTTAACTGGTAATAGCACAGTACTAGCACATTTTTACCGTATGGTAACATTAATTCTGCATGCAGAATTTGCACCCCACCAGTACAGTGCAACTCATAATCAAGGCCTAAATGTCTCTTGTAAGCTCAGAGGGCTATAAATTTAATTGTAGTAAAGCCAACAGCCCGCAGTAATGATGAGGTGTAAACTTTTATTTGACTCCTCGCAATGGTACACAAGATCATGTTGTCAGTCTTGTCATGTTTCCAATGATTCCAGCTATTTTTTCGGTCAAAATGTGAGCAAATTCTTTTGTCTTTTTAAGTTTCCAATAGAGGTAATGTAGTACTTCTTGTCCCTCCTTGTAATGGGTATGGTGTTCCAGCTTGTGTCTACTTTTCCTAGTATGCCAAAATCAGACTGAATCTCTATCTTCCCCTTTTTCAGTCTATGAAGCAGTCTCTAACTTGTTCCTGGCTTGTGAGGAGAAAGACACTTTTAATTCAGCGTAGGTGACAACGCTTCTATGCATCCTATTTCCCATCCTTCCTATATTTCCCCGAATTTCCCACGTGCCTGTGAAGTAAGAAAGTGTTGTAATCAGGAAAGGTAGCTGAGCCTCTATGCGTCCACCTCAAGTCAAGTCTGAACCTCCTTTGTCAATGGGCTCTGACTGGTTGGTAGTAGGCTCACTTCTTTCCCTTCTTCCCCTTCTTTCTGCTGACAACTTTCATTGGCTGAACATTCTGCGCATCTTTGAAAAGAAGACTCTGCCTTCTTTGTTTCTGTTCTGATTGAAGGGCATCTACAGGCTGAAGCACACAGCCTGGTTTCCCTGTTTCCAGGCCTGCAATGTTTTTAACAATCCTTTCCTGCCTCATACCCAGAACCACTGTTGATGGTGAGTGCAGTTCAAGGTTTTGCTTTACTCTTTCCATAGTTGGTTTACCAACTCAATTTTTGCTTATGCTTGATGAAGATCTCCTGTCCAACCAAGTCAAGTCACCCTACATACGGCAGAGACCCCTTAATGTGGCAAACGCTATTTTTTGTCAGGCAATATCAGTTACTCAAACTGCCTCACAAAATGTGTCTTAGATGTGTTTGTTTTTTTACTGAATTCTGCCTGATTACATTAACATAAAAGTGTGAGACAAACTAGGCAATAATATAACAATGGCCGTACAGTGAGCAAGCTAAAATGTGAATCAAAATCTATTTTTAAAAATTAGCCTGAGGAAATAGTGTAAGCCTGCTTAAAAGTTGTTTTTCATTGTACATCAAAAATTTAATTTAAAGGTGAAAGCAGATTTTGGTATATGTTGTGGAAAAGTAACTGATTTTTGAGTTGCTTTTTATTTTACAGGAGTTACACCAGTTCAGCTGGTTGCCTTTCCTCCACTGACAGTAATTAGAATCCCAAAGGGGCATGAACTGTTGGCCTGCAAGAGGCCGTAACAGCCTCTTCTAAGGGTGGGTAGGCTGTTCCATAATTACCAATGGCCACTTAGCTTGTCATCTGAGATGGGATAGGAACCATTGAAAACACAAAGGACTGCCACAACAGCTATCTCCTGCATATGGAAATCTCAGCCATGGTCCCAAATGACAGAGACCTATTCAATTCCAGTGTTGTCTCAGGCATATGTCTATGTCTAGAGCATGAGGGAGAGGAGGTACCCCTTTTTTCCATAGGGGTAAACCTGGGAGAGGCCATCACACTAGTGAGGTGGCAGCCTGGCCTTTGGCATCTGCTGGTAAATTAGCAGATTTCAGCTTACTGTATATCATCATGGACTTGACATTGGCAAGAATAGCATTTTCTCCACATCAGTCATTCATTAACGTGCACAATACACTTGAGTCTGCTCTTTTGCTGTATCATGCTCTGTGTACAGAGGCAATGTCTATCAATTGCAACTGCAGAGTGGACTTTATGTGAAAGGTGAGTGTGCAGGATGTGGGGAAAGGTTCTTATGAGGGAGGAGGACGTTGGAAAAAACAACCAGCCTCCTAGGATTCCTTTATGTGTATGTTTGCAAATGTTCAGATCCCTCAGAGATTTCAGATGGTTCAATATCATTTGTAGGGAGATCCGCTTCAGTAGTCCTTGATTTTCAGCTTGCAGCACTTTTGAATTAAATATTTTATATTTAGCTTTGTGTAATCCAAACACATTAATGCATACACTTAAATTGAAAACTGATGTGAGCCACAAATCAAGGGTTGGCTAAATATCTCTTTACAGACATGCTATTTGTCAAAGGCCACCCTGATTGTACAACATCACAGGCCATTCAAGAAAGACATTATTTGAAAACTATATGGTACTTTAGAGAGGTCACTGTGGAAACAAAAACCAGGAGCATTTGCAACAAGCCAGTGTATCATCCATTAAGTGACTCCATACAAGCCACAATGAAACTCCTAGCCAAAACAGACATTACACAGCAGAAACCCTGAGGCACTTTTAGGTAGCTCACCGACCAAATGCAAATTCCCTTCCCTAGCCAGGCTCCCAGGAATTATACAGGCAGCTATATGATTCATCTTGATGTGTTTGCATATTGTTAGAAATTGGATTTCTGGTTGGCTAGGGTATGCACCTAAGGCAGGCGAACCCACCCACTCTGGTCAGGGCAAGAGAGTTACACACCCAAGATAACCCCTGTTCACCCCCTTGGTAGCTTGGCACGAGCAGTCAGTGTGAAGCAATTGCACAACACACACAACACATGTGACACACTATCCCCACCACAAAGGAAACACAACACCAAGTTATATAAAAATAAACTGTATCATACACAGCATTATTAGACCAAACACAACATGTCAGTAATACCCTGGTACACAAGCAGTTGTCAGAGCATTACACAGTACTATTACTCTGCAAAAGTTAGCAGTAGTCACATACAACACATAGGTTACTGGTTATCCTGCAACATAGCAGTTTGTCATTACCAAAGGAAGGCACATGTCATACTAACCATATGATCATCATTGCCAAATCATTATCATAGCAGAGCGTAGCATGACACAGCACAAAAGCTCATGGCATTAGCATACAGTAAAACAATATCATGACTGCAACAACAATGTCATGAATGCACAAAATGCAATAGACACATCATCAGAAATGCACCTATCATTTTACAATATTCTCACCAGGACTGATGAGTGCAATTTTCCATCCACACTAGGTGCCACAACAAGAAACTATGCGGGCAAAACGGGGATGTCTGTGACCCAATCTTGGCACTCCTGCGCTCCACTTATTGTGAGGTACTGGCAGGGACGGGGGCCTTCATCGAGGGTCACCACCCCAGCCTGCTTGTATGCCACAGAAAAAATTAAATTTTGAGGGGGCCCAGCGGTAACAGGGAGCGACCTTCGATGAAGTTTTCCCACCTGTGAGCCTCAGCAAAAAAACAAGGGGCCCAGCGGTAACAGGGGTCGGGGGACCTTCGATTAGGTCTCCCTCCCAATTGCGAGCCACCTCAGTAGGGAGGGGGCCCGGTGGGGTGAGCCTCCTGGCTCGGAACTCTGATGTCACCTTTCTGGGGCCCTCTGGTTCTCCTGGGACTGGGATAGCCCACCACAATCCTCTCGCGAGCAAGGTGCTAGCCGAAGAACCACTGATGCCGTTGCACGGCTTCTGGCTCTTGCCCGTCTTCTCCTGGGTCCGCGGCGGTAATGCATCAAAGTAGGTACCTGACGGTGCCCCAGTGGCACTCTCCTCTTTGCTCTTCACCCCGGGGGCACCACATGGAGCATGCTCGCTCTGGGCTCCTTCCTCCTGGCGCTCGGGGAATCTCACACCCGATCCAGTGCTTCCACCGTGCTGAATGCAAATAAAGCAAGGCGCTCCTCATGTGCCATGTTACAACACAGGAGCGTCCGAATATAGCACTGTCCTCGTGCCTTAAATAGGGAGTCCTCAATGCTTCCCTCATGCTAGTCAAGCAGGAGAAGGCAGCACTCTGCTAGCACAGTGAAGCAGGGAACAGGGGCCTTAGCACCCAGCCCCTGGGGACACTCAAAGGTAGCAAGGGCCATAGGGCCCAAGTAGACCAGCACAGAGAGTTGAAGTCTGTGGAAGTTTCTCCTAGTGACCCAGCAGGTCTCAGGTCAGCACAACAGCAGCAGTCCAAGGTGGTTCCTGGTGAGTCCCTACAGCAGCATTCTGTGTCCAGTTCAGTAGTCCATTAGTATCTCTCTAACATGGGGAAAAACCCCTGTACTTATACTCAGTTTTGCACAACTTTTACTAAGAGGGAGAGAAGAGGTTTCAACCACCAGTTCAAACTGGTTCTAGAGTGTCTCCTCTCTACTCCAGCACAGGCTCCAGACATCAGTTGGGGGTAAACGAGTCCTTTGTGTGAGGCAAGGGCACAGCCTTTACAAATGTAGGTGTCCCCCGCCTCCCCTTCTCTTAGCCCAGGAAAACCATTCAATATGCAGATGCACCTCTGTGACACCTCCACCCTCCTTGTGTTCAGGCTGTCTGAAAAGTATGCACAAAGCCCAGCTGTCACTCTCCCCCAAACGTGGATTGGAGTCAAGCTGCAAAACACCAGAGACATAAGCACAGAGAAGTGCTCACCTTTTAGAAGTGGTATTTCCATAATGGTAATAAAAGATCCATCTACACCAGTAATTAGCATTTCTCACTACCATTACAACCATATCAAACATGCCTATGCTACCCCTCATAGATGATGACAATACCCCTGAGTCATAAGGCAGTGTATTTCCAGTGCAATCGTATGAGCAAGGCAGCACTCACAGCACTGACAGCAGTGAGAAACCAAATAGGCTGTTTGTCACTACCAAGACAGGCCACACAGCCAGGCACATGTCCTGTCTTATACATACATAGCCACCTGCCCATAGGGCTAGCTAGGGGCTACCTTAAGGGTGACTTATATGTATTCAAACCTGGGACAGGTTTGAAAGGCTATTTCTGTGGGTGGCGCAAGCAGCACTGCAGGCCCACTAGTAGTATCTAATTTATTGAGATACCATTGTATGGGGGACTTACAGGTAAATTAAATGTGCCAATTAGGTGTAAGCCAATCATACCAACTTTAGAAGGGAGAACACCTGCACTTTAGCACTGATCAGCAGTGATAAAGTGCTCAGTCTTAGAGCCAAGAGCAAGGGTTTAGAAAAAATAGGAGGAGAATGCAAAAAGGTTTGGGGATGACCCTGTCAATACATATCTATTCCACTACAAAAGCTAAACTGCTTAACTCATTCTAAATAATGAGTTAGCTTTAGAATGACAAATGAGTTTGTAAAGTTTTAGAAAGTTAGTGAAGCAAAGAGTAAACCAAGGAATGTAAGACTAAACAAGGTAGTATTAGACCTGACATATTTGCTGTGATATTCTCCCTTGCGTTAACCTCTCCTGTTTTCTGAATTTGCTTTTGTTGGCTTTAGGACTCTGTGCATTTTACCACGGCTAACCAGTGCTTAATTGATTGTGTTCTCTCTATCAAACATGGTACAATAAGCCTTCACCTAGCTGGTTTTAATGTACTTGTGCCTATAAATGGTACTACATGTATACAAGGCCTGTAAATTATATGCTACTAGTGACCCTAAAGCCCTCATTGTGCCACCCACTAAAGTAGCCTTTCAAAACATGTGCCACTGCAGCCTGTAGTGCAGTTTTCAACTGTCATTTGGACCTGACAAAGTTAATTGTTTTGCCAGGTATAAACTTTCCTTTTAAATACATAGAAGTCAACCCCAAGGGAGGCCCTAAAGCTCATAGAGCAGGGTGCATTGTATTTAAAAAGTATAAGTTGTGTGATTATGTTCGAATATCCTTGCAATGAAAAACTCCTAAATCAGTTTTTCAAAGTTGTATTTCTGTCTCTCCCATTGACTAACACTGGGATACATTTAATAAGTGATAACTTTAAATTGAGAGCAGATAGAGATATGCTGATTACAATAAACTGGATTGTAATTTAAATCCTCTTTGATGGTAAAATCAAGTTTTAACTCATAGTTCTGAAAAAGCCACTTTTACAAATTTGTAATTGTCTTTCCTAATCATTTGACATGCAGAAATCTCTCCTATCCAAATGAAGCTTCACTGGCTCCCTGTCAAATGGAGAGGTTTTAAAAAAAAATGGCTTGCATTATTTACAAATCATTCATGATGAAACCCTAGCATTTGTAGTAAGCAGAATTAAGAGATCACTTCTTACTTGATCTCACAGATCCTCTCTTGCCAACCATTTGAGGATCCCTCAGTTCAGGTCAAGTGACAGAGAGCTGGGGGCAGGAGCTTCTCTGTCCTGGCCCCCATCTAATTGAACTTTCTCCCTGCCTAGGACAGGCTGGAATCCAGCTGACTGAGTTTTAGGAAGCTTTTGAAGACTTGACTGTTTAAGCACACTTTTGCTTAGCCTGAGCTCGCCCTCCTCTCCATCCTGGTTGTCCTTTGAGTGTTTGTGTGCTTTATATGTTTTTCTAGACTAACATGACATGGCATAACATAACAGTTGTGCCTTCTGCCCCATGCCTGTGAATGGCTCAGCTGTTGGGGTTTGTCTAGTAGCCAGCCACGCTTACATTTTAAAGGGCTTTTTCTCCCCCACACACAGATCTGACACCAGACCTGCCCTTTCTTTTGTAGCCCCAGTTTGGAGCCTTGGCAGGGGAAGGGGAAGAATGTTTTGGTACCAGATGGGGAGGAAGCCTAGTGAAACCTCCCCCCCGCCCCCAACAAAGACTGGCACAAGGTATACATTTTGGACCTCCACAGCCATTCATCAGCACACTTCTGAACGTGTGAATAATACAGAAGAAGGACTGTCCTACTAGCAGAGGACTTCCCTTCTGCTGAGGATTGTTTTGCTGCTTGAGAAATACTGAGAAATAGGACTGGCCCTGCTTAACTTTATACAAGGCTATCCTGAGTGTCCCCAAAGGTCAGTTGGCTGACCTCCTGTGTAAGCTACAGGAACATGATAAGCTCCTGAGGCCTCCCTGTAACTGCCCAGTTGACCTGCTGCATTGGATCTCCCTGGATCTGCAATCACACTTGCTTGGACCCTGCTGGCCTCCAATGGATTGGGTTTCCGATACTCAGGAGGTACCCCCCAGGTCCTGGAGTCATGGCGGACATCAGTTTGAGCTCCTCCAAAAAAGAAAAGGTGTAATCCTGACATTTGGGCTCTTTGCAACCACAAATAGGCTCCTTCATGCTTATACACACTGCTCCCAGACAACCGCCAACACAGAGCTCTGTTACAGTGACTGCCAGTGCCAGTGACTGCTAGTGACAACAGGCAATGTGAGATGCACTCCAGGCTACATCAACAACTACCTGCGGTGACCATCAAGGTGAAGCTCCAGAATTACAACCTGCGATGCCTGGCCTGCTTTTCACGCTACATTGGAAACCATCCATGATACTCTCCCCTTCCCTCACGGCCTCCTCCAATGCAAACAAAACTTTCTGAAGGTAACTTTTCCAGCAACACTCATCTGGTCTCTATATCAGACTCATGATGCATTATGATCGGTCTGAACTTGTGACTTTCCTCCAGTCCAGCATGACAGATAACTACAAATGGCACTTTGTACTTATTGGTGCTATTTTTACCGAAAACTTTAAATAAAATTGAATATCTCTGCTTCTGCTGTTTGGAGTTTTGTCATTCTAGTATCATTTTCATGTATTTATTTATTTTAAAAATTAGTTCTTGATTTTTCTTTTGTTGGATTTTCACTTTATTACCAGAGGGTTAAGCACAAGTTAAGTTAGTGACTTTTGTGGTTCACGCTGACAAGGATTGTTGTTGTTGCCTCAGTGAGCCTTACTCCCCCTTAACTAATAACCCAATTTATTACAGGTAGATAATAAGTAATTGAATAAGTGAAAACATAAATGAGCAAGTGAAAGCAACAGTGAGTTAGAAAATGGCTGAGTGTGTGAGCAAGTGCAAGCATGAGTAAGTGAGTGGAAGTGCATTAATGAAAAATCACGCTGCAAAATGTTTGTGTGTATGGTGACCAAATCCAATCCAAAAATTGATTTATATAGTGCAACTTATCCCCCAGGGGTATCCAGGCGCTGGGAGACATAGCTGCGAGCTCGTATGGCTATTTCTCAAACAGCCATGTCTTGAGTTTTCTCCTGAATTTGATGAGGGAGGGTGTGGTTCATAGGTAGGTGGATAGGTCATTTCAGTTCTTCGTGACGATGTAGTAGAAGGTGTGGGCACCAGTTTGGGTATGACATGTTCTCGGGATTTGAGCAACGGCAAGGTTAATTGATCAAAGTTCTTTGGTGAGCTGGTGGAAGGAGTCTGTGGCTGATGAGGTTGGGTTCGATGTGGTGGAAGACTTTGAAGGCAATGGTGAGGGCCTTGAACCTGCTTCTCTTGTGTTTGGGCAGCCAGTGTAGGTACTTGAGGTGGGGGATTATGTGGGTTCTTCTGGGCAGATTCAGGATGAGTCTTGCTGCTGTTTTCTGGATGGTCTGGAGTCTGCAGAGGAGTTGTGCATGGAGTCCCAAGTATAGGGCATTTCCATAGTCCAGTCTTCTGGTAACGGTGGCCGGGGTTACTGCCTTACTGGTCTTAGTGGGCATCCAATTGAACATTTTATAAAGCATGCAAAGTTGGTAGAAGCAGGATGATGCCATGGATCTTACTTGTCATCTGAAAGTGAGCTTGTTGTTGATGATGAAGCCAAGATTTCTGATGTGTTCTGTCAGGGTCGTGGGTTGTCAGAGGGCCGGGGGCCACCAACAGTCATCCCAGGGGGAGGAGTTGTTTTCAAAGATGATTACTTCTGTTTTCTTTGTGTTCAGTTTGAGGCAGTTGTCTTTCATCCAGTCGGCTATGTGACTCATGGCTTTACAGAAATTTTATCTGGGTGAGTGGTGGTCTCCGGGTGAAGAATGTCCTTCTGTGAGGGAGAGGACGAGCTGCGTGTTGTAAGCATATGAGATAATGTTGAGTCTGTAGGAACGTATGATTTTTTCCAGTGGTGTCACATAGGTGTTGAACAGGATTGGGATTGGGGAGGAGCCCTGGGGGACTCAGCATATGATGTTCTTGGGCTCTGAAGTAAAAGGAGAGAGGGAGACTCTCTGGGTGCATCCTGTGATGAAGGTGCGGATCCATTTAAGGGTGTTGCTTCTGATACCAAACGTGGTAGAGTACGGAAATGAGGGTGTAGTGGGGGATCGCGTCAAAGGCAGCGGAGAGGTCGAGTAGGATCAGTGCCATCTGTTGTGGCGATGAGGGTGGTCTCAATGCTGTAGTTTGTGCAGAAGTAACTTTGGGAGGTGCCCAGTAGGTTGTATTTTTCAAGGTGTTGAGAGAGTTGATCGTTGATGGCTTTTTCTATGATTTTAGCCAGGAATGGTAGCAGCGAGATGGGTCGATAATTTTTTAATTTGCTAGGGTCTGCAATAGGTTTCCAGAGAAGAGTCTTGATTTCAGCTTGTTTCCAGGTTTTGGGGATGGTGGCTGTTCTGAAAGATGTGTTGATGATAGGAGTGAGTTAATTGCTGATTTCTTTCTGGCTCAGGTTGAAGATGTGGTGGGGGCAAGGACATTGGGTGAGCCTGAGTGGGTTGATCTCATGAGGTCTGTTGTTTCCTGAGTGGATAGGAGCATTCGGTCCATGATCGTGATGGGGTCCTCTTTCTGGGGTTAGTAGGTGTTTGATGACCAGACTTAATAGATGGCTTTCTTGGTTGGAATTTTGCATAGCATAGTCACTACATTACTAACCCTTGACTGGAATGGGAGACAGCGGAGGAGATCAGGCTTCAGCAATGTGGAAGGGATAACCATGCAGAGGAAGAACTACAGATGTGAAGGGAGATCCTCACAGAGATAGAGGGAGTAGAAGATGTTCTTACAGACAAGGAACAGGAATCAGAGGATCAGGTATGGAGCATAATCTATGAGGCGTGGAGCATTATTTCAAAGAAAAGGATAAATTGACATGTATTCATACAGCTGAAACATAAAAAATTGTCATGTATTGTTCCCATTGTATAGTGTGATTGCTTTCCTTTGCCAACATGTTGGAACTGATGGTTCTTTTGTTTGATTTTGTTATTAGAACAAAGTTTACAAAATAAAAAGAAAATCTACCCTTGACTAACCATATTTCTTGTACACTAATTCAACTGTGCTTGGCCTGCTGTGTATATGTGAGCATGGGTGAGCTCATGCTAAATTAGATGACAACGCAGGGCTATTGAATCCAAAAAACATCCCTGTAGGCACTTAATTACAGTGGGATCCCATACCATATGTATTTATTGTAAATGCTAGTAGGCATGTTAGGAGATGGGTGACATGCTATTACACATGAAGGAACTGAGAGTGACCAAACTAGCTGTCTCTCATATGTGACATGCCAAAGGTAGACTATGTATAGTTCTCAAGCATTCTCATGTCATGTCTGATATCTTTATTTTTAAGACGGCCCTGATTTATAGAATCTCATAGCACTATGCATTCTGGTGTGCTTAGTTTCATAACTATTATCATAAAAACCTCACTACAAATATTTGAAGGAAAGGCACTTACATTAAGACCATCAGAGATGGCATCAATAGTAATAGCAGTAACAACATTACTGCTCTCACTATTATTCCCTAGCCCTCAAATCTATAAAAGAAAGGAAATCAAAACAATCCAACAAACTATCAATTGTTTTTAATGATGAGCCCTGGACGTAACACTTTAGCAAATGCACTATATATGCAGCTGTAATCAGCGTTTGAGAAAAACACTTTGCTCCCATTAACTCAAATATGATTCAGGTTAGACCCCTCAACTATAGATTACTACATGGTGTTGGTTTGTTTGGCTTGAAAATCAGGGAGTGTTTGTTTGTCTAGGCAATGGTGTCGTTTTATGGATCACTTTAATGTAATCAATAGACACTAATAATTATAAGTATTTAAGTAAAGTGTACCCTTTGCTGAATATCATCCAACTATTACTTTAGCATATGGTTTACAGAGTGGCTCCTGGACAGTGAGAGATGTGCACGAAATTCCCTTTCATTGAGTGGTAAAGTGGAGATGCCTATCAGATTGCTTGTCATTCAACCTATTCTTAGCAAATTTGTACCCCAATCTTCTTTTTTATTAAGAACTATGGGCCTTAGATCCGAGCCATTAATCTTCAATATTTGTACGCTGCAGATGATGCTGTTTTACTCTATCTTAGCAGGCTGGTCTGGAGAAGAATTTTGATCATGCATCAGTAAATTCAGCTGCAAACAATCAATCAATCAGTCAACCAGGATTCCTATAAAGCATAGCTACTCACCCGTAAGGGTCTCAAGGCGCTGAGTGGGAGTGGGGGCGAGTGGATATGCAGTTTAGTTGAAGAGCGAGGTTTTGAGGTCCTTCCTGAAATGAATGTAGCTCCTCCAAAGGCATGACCGCCTATGGTCGACAAAATTATATGGAGCAGCTACCGTAGTTCCAGCTGCTTATAATTCATTCATAGCTATAAGCCTTTTAGACTTACTATTGATGATGACTTCAAATGGATTTATCATTTCACTGATGAAAATGCCAAATCTAAGATTCTGTAAAGAGGGCCTAATCTCTCCATTAGGATATATGGGGGATGTATAAATGGTCATTTTACATTTGCCTACTCTGCCACATTAGTTCCACTTATCATATTGTGTGAGCCGGTTTGGTGGTTCATTGTTTTATTTAAGCTAAATGTGCAAGTGTCTAATTTGTAAATACATCTAATTGTTATGATTCGAGTATGGTTTGGGGCTTGCAAATATATGAGACATCTTGACTTTTTCTGATGATGAATTCTTTTGAGTGCAAACCTGCTCCTTCTGATTATTTTCAGAATTATTTGAAATCTATTGAAAAATAGAACTAAAAAGTTGGCTCTGGAACAAGGGGGCTCCATTGTCCAGCATTAAATGCAGTTCTCTGCTCTTGCTATGTAACTAAGCATTACACTCTGCTGTCAGACCTGTGTAGCAAAGGCCTATAACGGTGGTGATGGCCTTTAGCAGCTGTTACAGCATAAGGCAGAAGGGTAATAACGCTATTAGAACATCCCACTGGGAATAGAAATTTCTAAGTTAAAATGGAAGAAATAGATAGAAAAACATTTGAATGGTCTGTACTACCCATTATTGGCCCTGAACCACTCCACTGTCTTGAATGGAGCTCTCAACATTCCAATATTTTAATATTATCTAAGGCCCAAGATAAATTTGTCACATTTTTAAGGAATATCTTGTTATGATTGGTATGTAAAACATTATGGAATGGAACTATCCAGTGATTGACAATGTGAAAGAGTGCTGATGGATGATAATAGATTGTTAGTTTTGTTTATAACTCACCAGTTCGCCTCTATATGATGTAGTGAGAAAGAGGAAATAATTCCCCTTTTCTGTGACACATTGCCCCCGTATGATGATCAGTAAAAGATGCTTTGTCACATTATGATTTCCTATTGTTATTTAGTAGCTGAGAAAAGAGGCATAATGTTTGGCTGCATTTAATGAGTCACAATATTTCCTTTTTAGTTTCAGAAGAATTTAAAGTTGCTGATGCAGAAAAAACCTCTGAGAAGTTGTTGCACAGTTCTTGGGTTGGAGTGACATTGCTGGAGGTTTTTGGTGGAGTGGTGAAGTTCTTGATGTTCGTGAATATTTCTTTGCTGCTGTGCGAACTGTTGTTGATATAGTCAGCTAGTGCCTTTGTCTTGGTTTTCAATATGTGCCTGGAGGTAATGCCTCTGGGTGAATTTGAACACAACTTTGTCCGATTGTTCCTCGCTTGCCTTACGCCCCTGTTGTAGTGGTTTGCAATACCGTTTGGTCATTCTGAGGTCTTCCATGTACCAGTTGGCCTGCATAGGTGTTCTTGCTACTTGCCTAAATTTTCGATGGGCCATGGTGTTGGCGCAGGGAGTGATTCAGTTGTAAAAGTTGTTGAAATCACTGGCTAGGTGAACTGTGTGCTCTGGTTGCTTCTCGACGATAGAAGCCCAATTTACCTCTGATATGTTGTTCCAGTGTCAGCTGTCTGGGCCTGTTGTGGCAGGTTTTCTGTGGAAGACAATGTTTATTGAGAAGCTAACAATGGCATGATCGGTCCAGGTGACAGAGGTGGGGGGTGGGTGTGTTGATTGTGATGTTGTTAAATTAGGTAAAATTGTGGGCCTAGGATGTGTCTGGCAGCATGGGTGGGGGCTGAGGAGTGTTGGGTGAGTCTGAGATTACCAAGTCTTTTGAGGATTGTGACTCGGGTCGGTCATGTTTTGTAGGTGAAAGTTGAGGTCTTCTAGGAGGATGTAGGTGCTGGACTTGATGGGCAGTGAAGCGACACAGTCCGAGATGTTGCTGTTGAATTTGGCTTTGGGATCAGTAGATCTGTTTTCAACTCAAGGTGAAGTTGGCTGTGACTTGTAGTTTGAAATTGAGGTGTTCTACGTAGTTGGTTCCAGTTCCTGAAATTATGTTAGAGCTCATGTTGTCCTTGAAGATCATTGAGATTCCTCCTGAGGGGCTGAGATGATGGCTGAGATGATGTCTGATGTTGGTGTGCTTTACTGGGTTAGAGAGAGAAGCAATAAGTCAAGTGCTCAGTACACAATAGCATCCCTCCAACATCAATTATAAAAGAAAGGTATTAACTATCCATGCATGAAGATATATAACGTCTTGCAGCAAGATCATATCCTACAAGAACTAGGTATGTTAACATCTACAACACATTCAAAGGACAGATCTAATTGCACAACACAGATCCATCATCTCTAAATACTTATATGAGTTGGTGTTAAGTCACATGTATAGCGTTCTCTCCACTCTAGTGACTTTTATGAAGACAACCAACAAAAAGAAGATAGCAATTGGGAGGCAAGGAGCACATATGGAATGAGAGTGGCAAAATAAAATATGATGACAAAGTTTTATGCTATCGGAGGAAGGACACACAGACTAGACTTCACAAGATAAGGACTTCACAAGATCAGAGAACACACAGACTAGGCTTCACAAGATAAAACAACACATTTGAAACCGAGGTGCAAACACAAAGGCACTGGTTGAGGTGGAGGTTTTTAAGTCTTAGTTCCACAATTGACAATTGAAGCATTCTACATTGTGAGTTAGCCAATCACCAGTCTTTAAAGTTGGAGGTAATTAGTGCTATTGACAGGAACGGCCATAATAAAAAACTGAAGTGGCCACAGTTAGAGAAGTTAACATTGTGAGCTAACTTATTATCTTGAAAATGGTTGAACATAATAGCTGTCTTAAATTGGAGTCTGAAGGTAAGTGAGCCCCATGGTCTCAGGTGGTTCCAAGAACTGTCCCCGAGAAATTACTGGAAAAATTGGGACAAACTTTGCATTGCAAAAACAATACAGTGCATACATTTACTAAAAAGTCACAGACTCATTACATTTTCCATTACTTTCAGGGCGTGCCAATAAGCCTGACTCATACCAGGAATGTTGCAGATTAACCTGTCCTAAATTGTCTTTGAGCAAATTTTGGCTAAAGGTCTTTGCAACACAGTTTCATTTTAAGATATCCAAGAAGTTATGGGTGTTACAGGTGATTCATAAAATACACTTTGGCATGGCCTGTCATTTTTCGTAACATATATCTGCAGATTTTCATTTCATATTTCTTTTTTATTGTTCAATCTTGCTTTTTCCGAGTTGATTCTTAGGCACGTGTTATGACTGAGAATTTCCTCAGAAGGGACATTTCATTTTTTTTTAAGTATTATATATTTCACAATTTCATCATCACAACAGAGCTAGACAGTTTTTACAGACCCAAGGAGCAGTGCTGCTGTTCAGGTTACATACCCCTTACTCATTAGACAGCAGGGCAGTAACACTAATCTTACAGGCTAGGGTTTTTAGCTAGAAGTACAAATGTCACTCAAATATCTGTTTTAGATATATGTTTGAAAACACGCTAACGGGTCTTTAATGGCTGGTATACCCACTGTGGAGGGCTATGAGGCTATATTACATATATGTTTAGTGTACAAATATCACTTTATTGTTTGCATCAAGCAGCCTTGTCATACATGGATAGATTCTGCAAACTGTGACCACGTACCACCATCAATTACTATGGATGCCCACAATATGCCAGTAATTACCCCCATGATGCTCCTGCTTGCGGAGTAAAAAGAGTGGGCATTGTCATGTAATGGATGAGAACAACAGACCAGGAATTAACTTCTATCTTTTTATTGCCTGGATGCCATCAGTGATGGGAACAATCATGCCAGGGATGTCCATAATAAGTCTAGAGGTCCCGGCAAGGCAAACATTCTGCAAAGTCACAGGCACCATCGTGCAATAAATAACCCCAGAAGGACAGGAATTTTCACCAATATGCCAGGGCCAATACGGGCACCATTATGCCGTAGGTGGCTTCATTTGGCCAAGAATTACCACCGACTTGGCATGACCAACATTTTACCGAGAGGTTAGCCCCAAAATTCCCCTAATGTCCCTATTATGCCAAGAAGTGCCACCAATATTGTGGGCCCTGCATTTGTGGATGGATGAATGGAGGGATGGATGGGGCCAAAATGCACAGAATGTCCATATTATGCCCAAAAGTTCCACCGAAATGCTAGGCCCAGTACTTTCACAGGGGGGCATGATCTTGCTGTGCAAGCCTAAATATGCCACAAATATCACGATTGTGCCTGGGTAAGGCGCTAATTCACTATTATCAATGCATATACCAGAAATACGTACTCACATGTACATAATGAGACAAATAGACATTCACTGAAACCCTCGCACACAGCCACAGGTGCACTCATGCAAAAAAGTGCTGCGCTCGAAATATGGCCTTAATGCTCTGCTACGGAGAATTTCGGGATGATGGTGCCAGAATTCACGAGTTAACCAGATTTCTCCGCTGTGTATGCCCGTGCCCTTCTCCCTTCCTAGCATCTGGGAGATCCAGATTGACTTTTCTGAGGCTACTGACCCTAAGAGAAAAATAATAAAGAAACACCGCACCAAAGCCACACTGTTACTTAGTCTTTTTATGCCATTCCCAGAAGGGCTGTACACATAGACTTTGCTGGAGGACAGGGATTCTCCAGGCCTCCGTAATCGATGCTCTCGGAACGCTGCTATGCATGAAGTAAAGACAGGAAAACCTTTACTAAGTAGTTTGTGACAAGGAAACAGTAACTAGCTGTGCTGCCAGGGTGCCTGAATGGTCTGGCAGGCTAATACATTTCAGATTAACAGAAGGACTGTTTCCTTTGGCATCTGTTCAGCCCTTTGGGGTTAGAGAATTAATGGTCAATCCTCAACAGTCTTCCTTATAACTCTACCTATCCCAAGCCAGTTCAGCATATGTTTCCACGCCAGATCCGGGCCTGTACAGATCGGTGCATCTATCTGCACCTACACAAAAATAGGTCCCATCACCAAAAAAAAACAGATCTTTTGCTCAGTTCGCTAGAACATGATCATAATGTTTGCACCTTGTGGTTCTCTACTCCAAGTCAAGATGGATGTAAAACGTTCTTCCTTCTGTTCTTTGAAGGAGGCCGTGAGAGCAGAAGAACAGGGAGACTTCGGAAGCAGTGACTGTAAAGTTACTCAAGGGTAGAGTGAGTGATAGGTGGCCAGGCCTAAAGGTTTCGGCATGCCTGAGCGCTTGTGTGTCGCTGGTGTCAATTATTTTTAAATGATGCTCTCAGAAGTTAATTAATATGTCAATTGGCTCATAATTTTTAAAACTACTTGTAGCCATTTCTGAAGACGCTTTTGTTCAGTGTTTTATGGCATAATTAAAGAATTATAAATGTTATTGAACTGACAGTGGTAATGAAATAATCTTGGTTATGCATGCCTTGCTTTAATGTATTGTGAGGGTCATTACGTGTGGCGTTCTGATAAAGCATTTAAGTGGACGTCCACAGTGAGGCTCAGCTGTTATTGCTCATGAGCACATATTTTTAATTATGTTCTTGAAGAGTCATTGCTATGTCCCTGAGGTCGCTGCCAATAAGGGTTGTAATGATGCGTTGATTGAGAGACTAATGTTCCGAGCTAGAACATGTCCAAGATGAGCTGTGTTTTTAAATGTTTTTTTTATTTTTTTACTGATGGTCCTTGGCCAATGTGACAATATTTAAGTACCTTAAAGTAGCAAAGTAGTTAAGCGACTGCTGAAGTATCCTTCTGTAATATTTTTAGAACATTTTCTCCTGCTTGATTCAATGAAAAGCCACCAGGTCATTTTCTTGAACCTAAAGGTGACATTCATTTTTAGAGAGTGCTGACATGTTTTCACTGCTTCTATAAAAAAGCTGTGTGTTCCTAGACTGGAATGCTAATGCGGTTCCGCTTAGTGTTTTCTGTATATATTCTTGCACCATGCTTGCAAATTCAGTAATTGAATGGGCCTCTAAAATGAAATGCTCAGTTAGTATACTTTATCAGCCACACTTGAACTGCTTTATGTAAGTATTTACATGTTCTAATAACATTTCTAATGGGCAAAGAGAACAAGAGCTAATTAAGAAAACCGTGCATCATATGTATTTTGCAGATGGTATTATCAGCAGTAATTCTGCAATGGCCTTAATAAAGTCATCTCTGGAAACAACACAACGACATTTTGCTTTTGTTCAAAGAATTATAGATAATTGGTATCACCTTTCCAAAAGGGCTCACAGATGCCCTCTAAAGTGGAACTGCAACTAAAACTGCTTATTGTATGTGTGTATTTGGTTGGTACTGTGTAAAATAAAGCGTTTGCATATTTGCAAGGAACTCTCAAGGGCTCAGTTGTGGTGCCTGGTCTTGTGGCAGGTGCCGTTTGAAGCAGTGAAGAAAGGATTATCCTGTCCATCTGAAGTACACACTGCATGTTGTCCAAATCCTGCCCTCTCTTCATAAGAATATGCCATTTCATTACTATCAGCAGTGCTACGCATATGGCTCCTGGCTAAAAGTAACCAGGGCATTGTTTTGCACGCATCATCTGTTCCTCTGTATTGTCATTGGTCAACATCACTTTATAGAACTCTCTACCGTTATCGAGACATTCGATGTAAGTTTGTAGATTTAAGTATCTGAAACCTTCACCCTAATATGGTGACACGGGGGAAATAGATGATGAATAGAAGCTTGAACGTATCCTGAAATCAGGATAAAACTAATTATAAAGCTTGCCCAGTACTGTTTAAGTGTAGAATGAATAAAGGCAGGCTAATGGTTAATCAAGGCCAGCTAATGCAAGTGACATAGAAAAAGAGAGCTACCTTTTCTGCAGATCGAAAACAGAGTGTGTACCCAGGCTGAATAAGAACGCTGGCACTACAAAAATATAATTTCATGTTGCCACTGATAAGTGCTGTTTAATGGTGTTAAATGTATTGTTTATAAAGGAATAAAAGGTAGAGTGTACCAGAGAGAAAAATAGTGTAAATGGTGGTTTTCTGGTTACACCTGTTTTTCTTAGCTGGATGCAATAACTTACTGTGCTATCTTTCTAATATACTGCATGTATCATAACAGCCGAAATAGAAACAATACTATTTTAAAGAATGTTGTTTTGTTCCATCATTCCAGGCAACTGCCTAAAAAGAAGGATGCATGGATCTCAACCATAAGCAAAAGATAAAAAAATGCCAACACGTGTAGACCACTGCACAAAGGAGTGTGAGCTGGTGAAAAACAAACTGCCACGAAAGATTGAAGGAGAGTACCTGAGCAAAACTCGGGAGATACTTGCTGACTTACCTTTGTTCCCCCACTGGAACCGGCTGCCCTCTTCCTGTGGATTAACCACTTCGCTGCCAGGCCTTTTCCCCCTCCTGTGCCAGGCCTTTTTTTGCCTATTTGGGGCAGTTCGCGCTTAGGCCCGCATAACTTTTTGTCCACATAAGCTAACCAAGCCAAATTTGCGTCCTTTTTTTCCAACATCCTAGGGATTCTGGAGGTACCCAGACTTTGTGGGTTCCCCTGAAAGAGGCCAAGAAATTGGCCAAAATACAGGGAAAATTTTGTTTTTTTCAAAAAAATTGGAAAAAGTGGCTGCAGAAGAAGGCTTGTGGTTTTTCCCCTAAAAATGGCATCAACAAAGGGTTTGCGGTGCTAAACTCAGCAGCTTCCCAGCTTTCAGGAACAGGCAGACTTGAATCCGAAAACCCAATTTTTCAACACAATTTTGGCATTTTACTGGGGCATACCCCATTTGTGCAATTTTTTGTGCTTTCAGCCTCCTTCCAGTCAGTGACAGGAATGGTCATGAAACCAATGCTGGATCCCAGAAACCTAAACATTTCTGAAAAGTAGACAAAATTCTGAATTCAGCAAGGGGTCATTTGTGTAGATCCTACAAGGGTTTCCTACAGAAAATAACAGCTGAAAAAGAAAAATATTGAAATTGAGGTGAAAAAAACATCAATTTTTCTCTACTTTTTACTCTGTAACTTTTCCCTGCAATGTCAGATTATCGAAAGCAATATACCGTTACGTCTGCTGGACTCCTCTGGTTGCGGGGATATATAGGGTTTGTAGGTTCATCAAGAACCCGAGGAACCCAGAGCCAATAAATGAGCTGCACCCTGCAGTGCGTTTTCATTCTATACCGGGTATACAGTAATTCATTTGCTGAAATATAAGGAGTAAAAAATAGCTATCAAGAAAACCTTTGCATTTCCAAAAAGGGCACAAGATAAGGTGTTGAGGAGCAGTGGTTATTTGCACATCTCTGAATTCCGGGGTGACCATAGTAGCACGTGAATTACATGGAATTTCTCAAATAGATGTCTTTTTTACACACACCCCTATATTTGGAAGGAATAAATGTAGAGAAAGACAAGGGGCAATAACACTTGTTTTGCTATTCTATGTTCCCCCAAGTCTCCCGATAAAAATGATACCTCACTTGTTTGGGTCGGCCTAGCGCCCGCGACAGGATATGCCCCAAAACACAACGTGGACACATCACAGAAAACAGAGCTGTTTTTAGCAAAGTGACTACCTGTAGATTTTGGCCTCTAGCTCAGCCGCCACCTAGGGAAACCTACCAAACCTGTGCATTTCTGAAAACTAGAGACCTAGGGGAATCCAAGGAGGGGTGACTTGTGTGGCTCGGACCAGGTTCTGTTACCCAGAATCCTTTGCAAACCTCAAAATTTGGCTAAAAAAACACATGTTCCTCACATTTCTGTGGCAGAAAGTTCTGGAATCTGAGAGGAGCGACAAATTTCCTTCCACCCAGCATTCCCCCACGTCTCCCGATAAAAATGATACCTCACTTGTGTGGGTAGGCCTAGCGCCCGCGACAGGATATGCCCCAAAACACAACCTGGACACATCACAGAAAACAGAGCTGTTTTTAGCAAAGTGACTACCTGTAGATTTTGGCCTCTAGCTCAGCCGCCACCTAGGGAAACCTACCAAACCTGTGCATTTCTGAAAACTAGAGACCTAGGGGAATCCAAGGAGGGGTGACTTGTGTGGCTCGGACCAGGTTCGGTTACCCAGAATCCTTTGCAAACCTCAAAATTTGGCTAAAAAAACACATGTTCCTCACATTTCTGTGGCACAAAGTTCTGGAATCTGAGAGGAGCCACAAATTTCCTTCCACCTAGCGTTCCCCCACGTCTCCCGATAAAAATGATACCTCACTTGTGTGGGTAGGCCTAGCGCCCGCGACAGGATATGCCCCAAAACACAACGTGGACATATCACAGAAAACAGAGCTGTTTTTAGCAAAGTGACTACCTGTAGATTTTGGCCTCTAGCTCAGCCGCCACCTAGGGAAACCTACCAAACCTGTGCATTTCTGAAAACTAGAGACCTAGGGGGATCCAAGGAGGGGTGACTTGCGGGGCTCGGACCAGGTTCTGTTACCCAGAATCCTTTGCAAACCTCAAAATTTGGCTAAAAAAACACATGTTCCTCAAATTTCTGTGGCAGAAAGTTCTGGAATCTGAGAGGAGCCACACATTTCCTTCCACCCAGCGTTCCCCCACGTCTCCCGATAAAAATGATACCTCACTTGTGTGGGTAGGCCTAGCGCCCGCGACAGGATATGCCCCAAAACACAACGTGGACATATCACAGAAAACAGAGCTGTTTTTAGCAAAGTGACTACCTGTAGATTTTGGCCTCTAGCTCAGCCGCCACCTAGGGAAACCTACCAAACCTATGCATTTCTGAAAACTAGAGACCTAGGGGAATCCAAGGAGGGGTGACTTGTGTGGCTCGGACCAGGTTCTGTTACCCAGAATCCTTTGCAAACCTCAAAATTTGGCTAAAAAAACACATGTTCCTCACATTTCTGTGGCAGAAAGTTCTGGAATCTGAGAGGAGCCACAAATTTCCTTCCACCCAGCGTTCCCCCACGTCTCCCGATAAAAATGATACCTCACTTGTGTGGGTAGGCCTAGCGCCCGCGACAGGATATGCCCCAAAACACAACGTGGACATATCACAGAAAACAGAGCTGTTTTTAGCAAAGTGACTACCTGTAGATTTTGGCCTCTAGCTCAGCCACCACCTAGGGAAACCTACCAAACCTGTGCATTTGTGAAAACTAGAGACCTAGGGGAATCCAAGGAGGGGTGACTTGCGGGGCTCGGACCAGGTTCTGTTACCCAGAATCCTTTGCAAACCTCAAAATTTGGCTAAAAAAACACATGTCCCTCACATTTCTGTGGCAGAAAGTTCTGGAATCTGAGAGGAGCTACAAATTTCCTTCCACCCAGCGTTCCCCCAAGTCTCCCGATAAAAATGATACCTCACTTGCGTGGGTAGGCCTAGCGCCGGCGACAGGAAACATCCCAAAGCGCAACGTGGACACATCCTAAATTTTGGAAAAAAACAGAGGTGTTTTTTGCGAAGTGCCTACCTGTAGATTTTGGCCTCTAGCTCAGCCGGCACCTAGGGAAACCTACCAAACCTGTGCATTTCTGAAAACTAGAGACCTAGGGGAATCCAAGGAGGGGTGACTTGCGGGGCTCGGACCAGGTTCTGTTACCCAGAATCCTTTGCAAACCTCAAAATGTGGCTAAAAAAACACATGTCCCTCACATTTCTGTGGCAGAAAGTTCTGGAATCTGAGAGAAGCTACAAATTTCCTTCCACCCAGCGTTCCCCCAAGTCTCCCGATAAAAATGATACCTCACTTGCGTGGGTAGGCCTAGCGCCCGCGACAGGATATGCCCCAAAACACAACGTGGACATATCACAGAAAACAGAGCTGTTTTTAGCAAAGTGACTACCTGTAGATTTTGGCCTCTAGCTCAGCCACCACCTAGGGAAACCTACCAAACCTGTGCATTTGTGAAAACTAGAGACCTAGGGGAATCCAAGGAGGGGTGACTTGCGGGGCTCGGACCAGGTTCTGTTACCCAGAATCCTTTGCAAACCTCAAAATTTGGCTAAAAAAACACATGTCCCTCACATTTCTGTGGCAGAAAGTTCTGGAATCTGAGAGGAGCTACAAATTTCCTTCCACCCAGCGTTCCCCCAAGTCTCCCGATAAAAATGATACCTCACTTGCGTGGGTAGGCCTAGCGCCGGCGACAGGAAACATCCCAAAGCGCAACGTGGACACATCCTAAATTTTGGAAAAAAACAGAGGTGTTTTTTGCGAAGTGCCTACCTGTAGATTTTGGCCTCTAGCTCAGCCGGCACCTAGGGAAACCTACCAAACCTGTGCATTTCTGAAAACTAGAGACCTAGGGGAATCCAAGGAGGGGTGACTTGCGGGGCTCGGACCAGGTTCTGTTACCCAGAATCCTTTGCAAACCTCAAAATGTGGCTAAAAAAACACATGTCCCTCACATTTCTGTGGCAGAAAGTTCTGGAATCTGAGAGAAGCTACAAATTTCCTTCCACCCAGCGTTCCCCCAAGTCTCCCGATAAAAATGATACCTCACTTGCGTGGGTAGGCCTAGCGCCGGCGACAGGAACCACCCCAAAGCGCAACGTGGACACATCCTAAATTTTGGAAAAAAACAGAGGTGTTTTTTGCGAAGTGCCTACCTGTAGATTTTGGCCTCTAGCTCAGCCGGCACCTAGGGAAAGCTACCAAACCTGTGCATTTCTGAAAACTAGAGACCTAGGGGAATCCAAGGAGGGGTGACTTGCGGGGCTCGGACCAGGTTCTGTTACCCAGAATCCTTTGCAAACCTCAAAATTTGGCTAAAAATACACATGTTACTCACATTTCTGTGGCAGAAAGTTCTGGAATCTGAGAGGAGCCACAAATTTCCTTCCACCTAGCGTTCCCCCACGTCTCCCGATAAAAATGATACCTCACTTGTGTGGGTAGGCCTACCGCCCGCGACAGGATATGCCCCAAAACACAACGTGGACATATCACAGAAAACAGAGCTGTTTTTAGCAAAGTGACTACCTGTAGATTTTGGCCTCTAGCTCAGCCGCCACCTAGGGAAACCTACCAAACCTATGCATTTCTGAAAACTAGAGACCTAGGGGGATCCAAGGAGGGGTGACTTGCGGGGATCGGACCAGGTTCTGTTACCCAGAATCCTTTGCAAACCTCAAAATTTGGCTAAAAAAACACATGTTCCTCAAATTTCTGTGGCAGAAAGTTCTGGAATCTGAGAGGAGCCACAAATTTCCTTCCACCCAGCGTTCCCCCACGTCTCCCGATAAAAATGATACCTCACTTGTGTGGGTAGGCCTAGCGCCCGCGACAGGATATGCCCCAAAACACAACGTGGACATATCACAGAAAACAGAGCTGTTTTTAGCAAAGTGACTACCTGTAGATTTTGGCCTCTAGCTCAGCCGCCACCTAGGGAAAGCTACCAAACCTATGCATTTCTGAAAACTAGAGACCTAGGGGAATCCAAGGAGGGGTGACTTGTGTGGCTCGGACCAGGTTCTGTTACCCAGAATCCTTTGCAAACCTCAAAATTTGGCTAAAAAAACACATGTCCCTCACATTTCTGTGGCAGAAAGTTCTGGAATCTGAGAGGAGCTACAAATTTCCTTCCACCCAGCGTTCCCCCAAGTCTCCCGATAAAAATGATACCTCACTTGCGTGGGTAGGCCTAGCGCCGGCGACAGGAAACATCCCAAAGCGCAACGTGGACACATCCTAAATTTTGGAAAAAAACAGAGGTGTTTTTTGCGAAGTGCCTACCTGTAGATTTTGGCCTCTAGCTCAGCCGGCACCTAGGGAAACCTACCAAACCTGTGCATTTCTGAAAACTAGAGACCTAGGGGAATCCAAGGAGGGGTGACTTGCGGGGCTCGGACCAGGTTCTGTTACCCAGAATCCTTTGCAAACCTCAAAATGTGGCTAAAAAAACACATGTCCCTCACATTTCTGTGGCAGAAAGTTCTGGAATCTGAGAGAAGCTACAAATTTCCTTCCACCCAGCGTTCCCCCAAGTCTCCCGATAAAAATGATACCTCACTTGCGTGGGTAGGCCTAGCGCCGGCGACAGGAACCACCCCAAAGCGCAACGTGGACACATCCTAAATTTTGGAAAAAAACAGAGGTGTTTTTTGCGAAGTGCCTACCTGTAGATTTTGGCCTCTAGCTCAGCCGGCACCTAGGGAAAGCTACCAAACCTGTGCATTTCTGAAAACTAGAGACCTAGGGGAATCCAAGGAGGGGTGACTTGCGGGGCTCGGACCAGGTTCTGTTACCCAGAATCCTTTGCAAACCTCAAAATTTGGCTAAAAATACACATGTTACTCACATTTCTGTGGCAGAAAGTTCTGGAATCTGAGAGGAGCCACAAATTTCCTTCCACCTAGCGTTCCCCCACGTCTCCCGATAAAAATGATACCTCACTTGTGTGGGTAGGCCTACCGCCCGCGACAGGATATGCCCCAAAACACAACGTGGACATATCACAGAAAACAGAGCTGTTTTTAGCAAAGTGACTACCTGTAGATTTTGGCCTCTAGCTCAGCCGCCACCTAGGGAAACCTACCAAACCTATGCATTTCTGAAAACTAGAGACCTAGGGGGATCCAAGGAGGGGTGACTTGCGGGGATCGGACCAGGTTCTGTTACCCAGAATCCTTTGCAAACCTCAAAATTTGGCTAAAAAAACACATGTTCCTCAAATTTCTGTGGCAGAAAGTTCTGGAATCTGAGAGGAGCCACAAATTTCCTTCCACCCAGCGTTCCCCCACGTCTCCCGATAAAAATGATACCTCACTTGTGTGGGTAGGCCTAGCGCCCGCGACAGGATATGCCCCAAAACACAACGTGGACATATCACAGAAAACAGAGCTGTTTTTAGCAAAGTGACTACCTGTAGATTTTGGCCTCTAGCTCAGCCGCCACCTAGGGAAAGCTACCAAACCTATGCATTTCTGAAAACTAGAGACCTAGGGGAATCCAAGGAGGGGTGACTTGTGTGGCTCGGACCAGGTTCTGTTACCCAGAATCCTTTGCAAACCTCAAAATTTGGCTAAAAAAACACATGTCCCTCACATTTCTGTGGCAGAAAGTTCTGGAATCTGAGAGGAGCTACAAATTTCCTTCCACCCAGCGTTCCCCCAAGTCTCCCGATAAAAATGATACCTCACTTGCGTGGGTAGGCCTAGCGCCGGCGACAGGAAACACCCCAAAGCGCAACGTGGACACATCCTAAATTTTGGAAAAAAACAGAGGTGTTTTTTGCGAAGTGCCTACCTGTAGATTTTGGCCTCTAGCTCAGCCGGCACCTAGGGAAACCTACCAAACCTGTGCATTTCTGAAAACTAGAGACCTAGGGGAATCCAAGGAGGGGTGACTTGCGGGGCTCGGACCAGGTTCTGTTACCCAGAATCCTTTGCAAACCTCAAAATTTGGCTAAAAATACACATGTTACTCACATTTCTGTGGCAGTAAGTTCTGGAATCTGAGAGGAGCCACAAATTTCCTTCTACCCAGCGTTCCCCCAAGTCTCCCGATAAAAATGATACATCACTTGTGTGGGTAGGACTAGCGCCCACGAAAGGAAAGGGCCCAAAACACAACGTGGACACATCACATTTTTTTATAAAAAGCAGTGCCTACCTGTGGATTTTGGCCTGTAGCTCAGCCGACACCTGAGGAAACCTAGCAAACCAGTGCATTTTTGAAAACTAGAAACCCAGGGGAATCCAAGATGGGGTGACTTGCGGGGCTCAGACCAGGTTATGTTACCCAGAATCCTTTGCAAACATCAAAATTTGGCCCAAAAAACACTTTTTCCTCTCATTTCGGTGACAGAAAGTTCTGGAATCTGAGAGGAGCCACAAATTTCCTTCCACCCAGCGTTCCCCTAAGTCTCTCGATAAAAATGGTACATCACTTCTGTGGGTAGGCCTAGCGCCCACAAAAGGAAATGGCCCAAAACACAACGTGGACACAACATATTTTTTCACAGAAAACAGAGGTGTTTTTTGCAAGGTGCCTACCTGTGGTGTTTGGCCTGTAGCTCAGCCGGCCCCAGGGGGGGGGGCAGAAATGGCCTAAAATAAATTTGCCCCCCCAACCCCCACCCTCCCCCGCCGGGAGCGACCCTTGCCTACGGGGTCGCTCCCCCTGCGTGACATTGGCACCAAAAAACAAATCCCCGGTGCCTAGTGGTTTCTGCCCCCTTGGGGGCAGGTTGACCTAAACTCAGCCAATCTGCCCCCAAGGGGGGCAGAAATGGCCTAAATATAATTTGTCCCCCAGGGGAGCGACTTTTGCCTGATGGGTCGCTCCCCATCTCTAAAAAAAAAAAAAAAAAGAAAAAAAAGAAAAATTCCCCTGGCGCCTAGAGGTTTCTGCCCCCCCCCCCCCCCCGGGGGCAGATCGGCCTAATAATAGGCCGATCTGCCCCCCGGGGGGGCAGAAATGGCCTAAAATAAATTTGCCCCCCCAACACCCACCCCCCCCCCGGGAGCGACCCTTGCCTACGGGGTCGCTCCCCCTGCGTCACATTGGCGCCAAAAAACAAATCCCCGGTGCCTAGTGGTTTCTGCCCCCTTGGGGGCAGATTGACCTAAAATTGGCCAATCTGCCCCCAGGGGGGCAGAAATGGTCTAAATACAATTTGCCCCCCCAGGGGAGCGACCCTTGCCTGATGGGTCGCTCCCCATCTCTAAAAAAAGAAACAACAAAAAAAAAAAAAAAAAAAAAAAAAATTGCCCTGGCGCCTAGAGTGTTCTGCCCCCCCCCCGGGGGCAGTTCGGCCTAATAATAGGCCGATCTGTCCCCCGGGGGGGCAGAAATGGCCTAAAATAAATTTGCCCCCCCAACCCCCACCCCCCCCCCGGGAGCGACCCTTGCCTACGGGGTCGCTCCCCCTGCGTGACATTGGCGCCAAAAAACAAATCCCCGGTGCCTAGTGGTTTCTGCCCCCTTGGGGGCAGATTGACCTAAAATTGGCCAATCTGCCCCCAGGGGGGCAGAAATGGTCTAAATACAATTTGCCCTCCCAGGGGAGCGACCCTTGCCTGATGGGTCGCTCCCCATCTCTAAAAAAAGAAACAACAACAAAAAAAAAACACACAAAAAAAAATTGCCCTGGCGCCTAGAGTGTTCTGCCCCCCCCCCCGGGGGCAGTTCGGCCTAATAATAGGCCGATCTGTCCCCCGGGGGGGCAGAAATGGCCTAAAATAAATTTGCCCCCCCAACCCCCACCCCCCCCCGGGAGCGACCCTTGCCTACGGGGTCGCTCCCCCTGCGTGACATTGGCGCCAAAAAACAAATCCCCGGTGCCTAGTGGTTTCTGCCCCCTTGGGGGCAGATTGACCTAAAATTGGCCAATCTGCCCCCAGGGGGGCAGAAATGGTCTAAATACAATTTGCCCTCCCAGGGGAGCGACCCTTGCCTGATGGGTCACTCCCCATCTCTAAAAAAAGAAACAACAAAAAAAAAAACACACAAAAAAAAAATTGCCCTGGCGCCTAGAGTGTTCTGCCCCCCCCCCCCCGGGGGCAGTTCGGCCTAATAATAGGCCGATCTGTCCCCCGGGGGGGCAGAAATGGCCTAAAATAAATTTGCCCCCCCAACCCCCACCCCCCCCCCGGGAGCGACCCTTGCCTACGGGGTCGCTCCCCCTGCGTGACATTGGTGCCAAAAAACAAATCCCCGGTGCCTAGTGGTTTCTGCCCCCTTGGGGGCAGATTGACCTAAAATTGGCCAATCTGCCCCCAGGGGGGCAGAAATGGTCTAAATACAATTTGCCCCCCCAGGGGAGCGACCCTTGCCTGATGGGTCGCTCCCCATCTCTAAAAAAAGAAACAACAAAAAAAAAAAACACAAAAAAAAAAATTGCCCTGGCGCCTAGAGTGTTCTGCCCCCCCCCCCCGGGGGCAGTTCGGCCTAATAATAGGCCGATCTGTCCCCGGGGGGGGCAGAAATGGCCTAAAATAAATTTGCCCCCCCAACCCCCACCCCCCCCCCGGAGCGACCCTTGCCTACGGGGTCGCTCCCCCTGCGTGACATTGGTGCCAAAAAACAAATCCCCGGTGCCTAGTGGTTTCTGCCCCCTTGGGGGCAGATTGACCTAAAATTGGCCAATCTGCCCCCAGGGGGGCAGAAATGGTCTAAATACAATTTGCCCCCCCAGGGGAGCGACCCTTGCCTGATGGGTCGCTCCCCATCTCTAAAAAAAGAAACAACAAAAAAAAAACACACAAAAAAAAAATTGCCCTGGCGCCTAGAGTGTTCTGCCCCCTCCCCGGGGGCAGTTCGGCCTAATAATAGGCCGATCTGTCCCCCGGGGGGGCAGAAATGGCCTAAAATAAATTTGCACCCCCAACCCCCACCCCCCGCCCCCCGGGAGCGACCCTTGCCTACGGGGTCGCTCCCCCTGCGTGACATTGGCGCCAAAAAACAAATCCCCGGTGCCTAGTGGTTTCTGCCCCCTTGGGGGCAGATTGACCTAAAATCGGCCAATCTGCCCCCAGGGGGGCAGAAATGGTCTAAATACAATTTGCCCCCCAGGGGAGCGACCCTTGCCTGATGGGTCGCTCCCCATCTCTAAAAAAAAGAAAGAACAAAAAAAAAAAAACACAAAAAAAAAAATTGCCCTGGCGCCTAGAGGTTTCTTCCCCCCCTGGGGGCAGATCGGCCTAATAATAGGCCGATCTGCCCCCAGGGGGGGCAGAAATGGCCTAAAATAAATTGCCCTCCCCCCCAGGGAGCGACCCTTGCCTAAGGGGTCGCTCCCTTTGCGTGAAATTCACGCAAAGAAAAAACTCCCTGGTGTCTAGTGGTTTCTACCCCCCTTGGGGGCAGATTGGCCTCATCAAAATAGGCCAATCTGCCCCCAAGGGGGGCAGAAATGGCCAAAATATAATTTTCCCCCAAGGGGAGCGACCCTTGCCTAAGGAGTCGCTCCCCACCTCAATAAAAAAAAATGAACCAAAAAAACAAAAAAAAAAAAAAAATGGTCCCTGGTGCCTAGAGGTTTCTGCCCCCCCTGGGGGCAGATCGGCCTAGTAAGGCCGATCTGCCCCCAGGGGGGGCAGAAAAGGCCTTTTAAAAAAAATGCCCCCCCTGGGAGCGACCCTTGCCCAAGGGGTCGCTCCCTTTTGTCAATTTCAATGAAGAAAAAAAAAAATCCCTGGTGTCTAGTGGGGTTTCAAAAGCCGGATTGCAAGCAATCCGGCTTTTGAAACCCTCGGAGGGACTTCAAAGGGAAGGAAATACTTTTCCTTCCCTTTGAAGCCCCTCCGGGCCTCCCAAGTGATTGAAAAAGAAATGCTTTTGCATTTCTTTTTCAATCGCGCTGGAAGCAGAGCTTCCAGCGCGACTAGGGAGGCCCCTGTGACAAATCAGCGCGCGCTCGCGCGCTGACGTCACAGGGGGGGGTGGGGGGGGTCGGGGGTGGAAGGGGAAGGGATTCCCCGGTCAGCCCTGACCTGGGGGGGTGGGGGGGCGTCCCTCGGGAGGAGCGCTAGCGCTTCTCCCGAGGGAAGCATTCAGGACGTAATGGTTACGTCCATGGCGCCACACGGGCGCTGCCATGGACGTAACCATTACGTCCGTGGCGGGGAAGGGGTTAATAAGCACATTTTCTGTGCATTATTAAGCAAAGGACTTCCCAATATAGGCTTACCTTTACACATATTGGCCTTAGAGAGATATCCCCCAAACGTTTTGCTTTCACCCTTCTGGTTTACTGAATTTGGTTTTGATGGCTATAAGACTCTGTGCACTTTACCACTGCTAACCAATGCTAAAGTGTTTTTGCTCAATCCCTTTACCACTGCTAACCAATGCTAAAGTGTTTTTGCTCAATCCCTTAGGCATGGTAAAACTGACCTACACCTAATTGGCATATTTGATTTACTTATACGTTCCTGCTACTAGTGGGCATGAGGAACTTATTGTGCCACCCACTTAAGTAGCCCCTTCAAACATGTCCCAGGTCTGCCACTGCAGCCTGAATGTAGTTTTAAACTGCCAATTAGCCTTGGCAAAATAACTACCTTGCCAAGCCTTAAACACACCTTTTATTACATATAAGTGATATCTAAGGTAGGCCCTAGGCAGCCCAAAGGGCAGGGTGCATTGTAAATAAAAGGTGAGGCATGTACTCACCTTTTATTTAAAACTCAAAAATTCGGTTTTCACTACAGTGAAGCCTATTTACCCCACATGATAACATCTGGTTACTGTTGGACCTGGCTTTTTGACAGGGTCATCCCCAAACTTTTTGCCTTCCTCCTTTTCTTTTTCTGACCTCATTTTTGCTGGTTTTTAGACTCTGCGCACTTTACCACTGCTAACCAGTGCTAAAGTACATATGCTCTCTCCCTTAAAACATGGTAACCTTGAATCATACCTGATTGGACTATTAATTTACTTATAAGTCCCTAGTAAGGTGCACTTTATGTGCATAGGGCTGGTAAATTAAATGCTACTAGTGGGCCAGCAGCACTGGTTGTGCCACCCACTTAAGTAGCCCCTTTTCCTTGTCTCAGGCCTGCCATTGCAAGGCCTGTGTGTGCAGTTTCACTGCCACCTCGACTTGGCATTTAAAAGTACTTGCCAAGCCTAGAACTCCCCTTTTTTCTACATATAAGTCACCCTTAATGTGTGCCCTAGGTAACCCCTAGAGCAGGTTGCTGTGTAGGTAAAAGGCAGGACATGTACCTGTGTAGTTATATGTCCTGGTAGTGTAAAACTCCTAAATTCGTTTTTACACTACTGTGAGGCCTGCTCCCTTCATAGGCTAACATTGGGCCTGCCCTCATACACTGGTGAAGTGGCAGCTGCTGATCTGAACGGAGCAGGAAGGTCATATTTAGTATGGCCAGAATGGTAGTACAAAATCCTGCTGACTGGTGAAGTCGGATTTAATATTACTATTCTAGAAATGGCACTTTTAGAAAGTGAGCATTTCTTTGCACTTAAATCCTTCTGTGCCTTACAATCCACGTCTGGCTGGGCTTGGTTGACAGCTCCTTGTGCATTCACTCAGACACACCCCAAAAACAGGGTACTCAGCCTCACTTGCATACATCTGCATTTTGAATGGGTCTTCCTGGGCTGGGAGGGTGGAGGGCCTGCTCTCACACAAAGGACTGCCACACCCCCTACTGGGACCCTGGCAGACAGGATTGAACTGAAAGGGGACCTGGTGCCCTTCTTAGCCACTCTTTGAAGTCTCCCCCACTTCAAAGGCACATTTGGGTATAAAACAGGGCCTCTGCCCTACCTCATCGGACACTTGCTGGAGAAGAAACCTGAACCAGAAACTACATCCTGCCAAGAAGAACTGCCTGGCTGCTCAAAGGACTCACCTGTCTGCTTTTCTACAAAGGACTGCTGCCTTGCTGTTGGCCTGCTGCCTTGCTGAACTCTTGTCTGGCTGTAAAAGTGCTCTCCAAGGGCTTGGATAGAGCTTGCCTCCTGTTCCCTGAAGTCTCAGGACCAAAAAGACTTCTCTTTTCCTCTTGGACGCTCAGGGAGCCGAACTTTTCGACGCACAGCTTGTTCCGCTGCAAGAAAAACGCCGCACACCGCCCCTGATCGACGCGACGTCTTCGGGACGACCGGAACTTTGACGCACGGCCTCGCAAGGACAACGCCGCCCGACTTCCCGGGAGAAATCGACGCGACGCCTGCCATGAGATCAAAACTTTGACGCACGGCCTCGCAAGGACAACGCCGCCCGACTCCGCAGGAGAAATCGACGCGACGCCTGCCGTGAGATCGAAACTTCGACGCGCAGCCCCGCAGAACGACGCGCAGCCGGAAAACAAGCAGGAAAATCCACGCACAGACCCGGGACATCTGGTACTCCCCGCAAACCACAGTAAGAGACTGTCCGCGCGCCGGAAAACGACGCCCGACTCCCCGCGTGGAAATAACGACGCAAGTCCGTGTGTGCTGAGGAGAAATCGACGCACACACCAGTTTTCCACACACCTCTTCTCCTGTGGCCCTCTGAGGAGATTTTCCACCAGAAACCAGGTACTTTGTGTTTGAAAGAGACTTTGTTTACTTTCTAAAGACTGAAGACACTTTCTATCACTTTTCAGTGATATCTTTACAAATTCGTATTGCAACTTTGAACGTTTTGACCTGAAGATACCCAGATAAATATTATATATTTTTCTAAACACTGTGTGGTGTATTTTTGTGGTGTTATGCTATGGTGTTGTATGATTTATTGCACAAATGCTTTACACATTGCCTTCTAAGTTAAGCCTGACTGCTCGTGCCAAGCTACCAGAGGGTGGGCACAGGCTGATTTTGGATTGTGTGTGACTTACCCTGACTAGAGTGAGGGTTCTTGCTTGGACAGAGGGCAACCTGACTGCCAACCAAAAACCCAATTTCTAACATTGGTGATCAGCGGTGAGGATAGGACTTGTATTTGTGCAGTGACATACAGTAGCTAAGTATTTCACTACCTACCCACAGTTGAAGGTCAACTTGGTTTTTATCTCTTTTTGCAAATCCGTTTTTTTTCCTGACAATTTTCAAAAACGAAATCCTCACTCAACATGTCTCTGACTGGGTCTCAGACAGGGGACTTTGACCTAGTCCAGTTGGATACATATACGGTCAAACAACTAAGAGGATTCTGCAGGGCATTGAAGGTACCCACCCAAGGGGCCTCCAGAAAGGAGGACTTTCAAGTGGCGCTGAGGGCCTGGGCAGAAGCCCATTTAGAGGATGATGAGGAAGAGGAGCCAGAAAAGGGCACCTCAGAGGAATTTTCACTATCTGTGGATGGTGTTACCACTGCAATTGTGCCCCCTTCCAGACCAGGGAGCAGTGTCTCTATGCAAAGCCTGACCGCAGAGGAAAGGGAGTTCCAATTGCAAATGGCAAAACTGAAAATTGAGGCTCAACAGGAGGAGAGAAGGGCAGAGAGAGAAGCCAAACAAGCTGAGGCTGAAAGAGCAGCCAAACAGATTGAAGCTGAAAGAACAGCCAAACAGATTCAAGCAGAAGCTGAAAGGGCAGCCAAACAAGCGGAAGCTGAAAGAGCAGCCAAACAGGTGGAAGCTGAAAGAGCTTTGGCTGAAAAGAAACTATTGTTGGCTCATGAACTGAGTCTCAAGGAGCTGGAGATCAAGGCAAGACAGTCTGAATCCAGCAATAATGGTGGCAGCATACTGACAGGACCTGCTGGAGAAAAGAAGGTTTGTATACCCAAAAATGTGGTGCCCAGTTTTGTGGTGGGAGATGACATAGATAAATGGTTAGCTGCTTATGAAGTTGCACTAAGGGCTCATGAGATTCCTGAAGGGCAATGGGGGGTAGCTATGTGGGGTTATGTACCGCCATTGGGGAGGGATACACTCCTCACATTGGATCAACCTGATCAAAACACATACCCACTTCAGAAAGCCACTTTACTTGCCAAGTTTGGGCTGACCCCTGAGGCATACCGTCAGAGGTTCAGGGACAGCACCAAACAAACCACACAAACATGGGTAGATTTCTTTGACTTCTCCAGTAAGGCACTGAATGGATGGGTGCGGGGCAACAAAGTAGCTGATTATAAAGGTTTATATGACTTGATTCTGAGAGAGCATATGCTTAATACTACTTTTACAGAGTTGCGCCAGCACTTAGTGGATAGTAAGCTGACTGATCCCAGGAAGCTTGCTGAGGAGGCGGACCTCTGGGCAAGCACCCGAGTGTCCAAAAAGGTATCTGGGAGTGACCCCGAGAAGGGTAGTTCCGGTTCCCCCCAACAAAGTGAGGGGGAGGTTAGAAATGACCCAGACGAGTCCCAGAGTAAGGGGGGAAGAAAGGGTTCCCATACCTCATCTGAGAAACAGAGTGGGGGTTCTGGTGGGCAGTGGCCAAAAGCATCCCATTCCCAACCCCGCTGCTTTGAGTGTTCCCAGATAGGACACAGGAAGGGGGACTCTGTCTGTCCAAAGAACTCACCCAATATTGGGACCTCTACATGGGTGGCCCATGTGGCCTTAGGGGAATGTAGTCCCCAGGGGCAGGTCGTAGACCATGCCTTCATCTCCTTTAGTTGGGAGGTGGACTCAGAGGGTAAACTGGTGATCCCTGAGGGTGGGAGTCGTCACTTCCACCAGGTGGGAGTGAATGGGATCCCAGTCACCGCTCTGAGAGACACAGGGGCTAGTCTTACCATGATTGTGGAGAGACTAGTGTCACCAGAGCAGTACACCAGACAGGTGTGTAGAGTGACTCCAGCCATTGGGGAAGATTTCTTCCGCCCCATGGCCCGGGTGTCCCTAGAGTGGGGTGGGGAGGTGACCCAGAGGCGGGTCATAGTTAGTCCCCAGCTGCCCATTGACTGCATTCTGGGGAATGAGTTTCCCTTAGTGTCAGGAGAGCTGAGAGGGCCAACCCCCAAGGGTGCCCTAACAGTTCAGATGTCTGGCAGTACCACTCCCCAGAGGAGGGTATGTAAGCCCCGATGGGGAGGCACGGGGAGGAAGGACTTACCCCTGTCCTCTGTTCAGCCTCAGAGTACAGACCCTGGGCTGAGGGACCAGTATCAGGGACCCACCCCTGGCCTGGTGAGAGTGGAGAAGGGGTGCAAGACCCCTGGGGTTACTACCCCCCATTCTGGGATGCTACAGGAATCCCTTGGGAGCTCCCTACCAGCCCCCCAGTTGGAGGAGAAGCTCAGCCAACGGCCCCCCTCAGGGTCTCCACCTAGCAGTGGATGGTCAGGGGCCTGGCTCATAACACTGACAGCTGTCAGTGGCATCTGTTGGTTTCTGTCCTTGTGGGCAGAGTTTTCCCTGGGTTGGGGACAGAAGTCAGACCCAAGGAATGGAATGGGCCACATCACTTTGTTGGCCATGGTGATACTGTCTGCATACTGGGATGCATCTGTAAGCAAATTAAAGTTAGGAGCTGTACAGATGGGGTCCTCAGGTGATGAGAAGGGTTCCCCATGGGCCAGATCAGTGGCCCCAGAGAGTATAGACAAAGAAGCCTCACTGAGTTCAGAAAGGCGTAGAACTGGCGAGTGCCCCTGCAGTAGTGGGCCATTGTCCATGTTCTATCGCCTTAAGCAGGGAAGTCCATCAGAGTGTTGATTAGTCTACCCTGGCTTTAGGCTGGGAGGGGGTCATGTTGGACCTGGCTTTTTGACAGGGTCATCCCCAAACTTTTTGCCTTCCTCCTTTTCTTTTTCTGACCTCATTTTTGCTGGTTTATAGACTCTGCGCACTTTACCACTGCTAACAAGTGCTAAAGTACATATGCTCTCTCCCTTAAAACATGGTAACCTTGAATCATACCTGATTGGACTATTAATTTACTTATAAGTCCCTAGTAAGGTGCACTTTATGTGCATAGGGCTGGTAAATTAAATGCTACTAGTGGGCCAGCAGCACTGGTTGTGCCACCCACTTAAGTAGCCCCTTTTCCTTGTCTCAGGCCTGCCATTGCAAGGCCTGTGTGTGCAGTTTCACTGCCACCTCGACTTGGCATTTAAAAGTACTTGCCAAGCCTAGAACTCCCCTTTTTTCTACATATAAGTCACCCTTAATGTGTGCCCTAGGTAACCCCTAGAGCAGGGTGCTGTATAGGTAAAAGGCAGGACATGTACCTGTGTAGTTATATGTCCTGGTAGTGTAAAACTCCTAAATTCGTTTTTACACTACTGTGAGGCCTGCTCCCTTCATAGGCTAACATTGGGGCTGCCCTCATACACTGGTGAAGTGGCAGCTGCTGATCTGAACGGAGCAGGAAGGTCATATTTAGTATGGCCAGAATGGTAGTACAAAATCCTGCTGACTGGTGAAGTCGGATTTAATATTTCTATTCTAGAAATGCCACTTTTAGAAAGTGAGCATTTCTTTGCACTTAAATCCTTCTGTGCCTTACAATCCACGTCTGGCTGGGCTTGGTTGACAGCTCCTTGTGCATTCACTCAGACACACCCCAAACACAGGGTACTCAGCCTCACTTGCATACATCTGCATTTTGAATGGGTCTTCCTGGGCTGGGAGGGTGGAGGGCCTGCTCTCACACAAAGGACTGCCACACCCCCTACTGGGACCCTGGCAGACAGGATTTAACTGAAAGGGGACCTGGTGCACTTCTTAGCCACTCTTTGAAGTCTCCCCCACTTCAAAGGCACATTTGGGTATAAAACAGGGCCTCTGCCCTACCTCATCGGACACTTGCTGGAGAAAAAACCTGAACCAGAAACTACATCCAGCCAAGAAGAACTGCCTGGCTGCTCAAAGGACTCACCTGTCTGCTTTTCTACAAAGGACTGCTGCCTTGCTGTTGGCCTGCTGCCTTGCTGAACTCTTGTCTGGCTGTAAAAGTGCTCTCCAAGGGCTTGGATAGAGCTTGCCTCCTGTTCCCTGAAGTCTCAGGACCAAAAAGACTTCTCTTTTCCTCTTGGACGCTCAGGGAGCCGAACTTTTCGACGCACAGCTTGTTCCGCGGCAAGAAAAACGCCGCACACCGACGCTGATCGACGCAACGTCTTCGGGACGACCGGAACTTTGACGCACGGCCTCGCAAGGACAACGCCGCCCAACTTCCCGGGAGAAATCGACGCGACGCCTGCCGTGAGATCAAAACTTTGACGCACGGCCTCGCAAGGACAACGCCGCCCGACTCCGCAGGAGAAATCGACGCGACGCCTGCCGTGAGATCGAAACTTTGACGCACGGCCTCGCAAGGACAACGACGCCCGACTCCGCAGGAGAAATCGACGCGACGCCTGCCGTGAGATCGAAACTTCGACGCGCAGCCCCGCAGAACGACGCGCAGCCGGAAAACAAGCAGGAAAATCCACGCACAGACCCGGGACATCTGGTACTCCCCGCAAACCACAGTAAGAGACTGTCCACGCGCCGGAAAACAAAGCCCGACTCCCCGTGTGGAAAATAACAACGCAAGTCCGTGTGTGCTGAGGAGAAATCGACGCACACACCAGTTTTCCACGCACCTCTTCTCCTGTGGCCCTCTGAGGAGATTTTCCACCAGAAACCAGGTACTTTGTGTTTGAAAGAGACTTTGTTTACTTTCTAAAGACTGAAGACACTTTCTATCACTTTTCAGTGATATTTTTACAAATTCGTATTGCAACTTTGAACGTTTTGACCTGAAGATACCCAGATAAATATTATATATTTTTCTAAACACTATGTGGTGTATTTTTGTGGTGTTATGCTATGGTGTTGTATGATTTATTGCACAAATGCTTTACACATTGCCTTCTAAGTTAAGCCTGACTGCTCGTGCCAAGCTACCAGAGGGTGGGCACAGGCTGATTTTGGATTGTGTGTGACTTACCCTGACTAGAGTGAGGGTTCTTGCTTGGACAGAGGGCAACCTGACTGCCAACCAAAAACCCCATTTCTAACAGTTACCCTATTACATTTAATAAGTGCTATCATTTAATTAGGAACAGGTAGGAGGTTCATGTGTGAAATGTATATTTAATATCCTCTTCAATGGTAAAGTCTGTTTTTAAGTCACAATTTAGAAAATTCCACTTTTAGAAAGTTGGCATTTTCTTGTCCTATCTATTTTGTGCCTGCAGCCTGTTCAGGGGTCACATGACTGGATGTAGTTGGACTTTGTTGATTTCTCCCAGCTAGCCACACAATAGAGGGTATAGATGTGCGTGAATGGGCCATCACTGGCAGGAATGGGGAAGTGGAGCTGGGCACAGCCCCACTTGCAAATCAATAGTCTGTGTCCTGCTTTCACACAAAATACTACATATTACCTAATTATTTACACAGCCTGGCGGAACCAGAGCAGGGGAGGCAGGAAACTCCAACCGCTTCAAGGGGAAAATGTTTCTTACTTCAAAGAAAGGACCAGGTATAAAAATAAGACCCCAAGACTCAGTCTTTAGTTTGATTTGTGGACCTGCAAAGGACTATCACAGGTAAGCCTGCTGCTGCTGCCTGCATGGCACGAAGTGTCAAAATACTCCAGGGGTCATAAAGTGAGCATTTATCCAGTTGCTATTTATTCAAGCTATCCCCAAGCTCACACAAAAAAACTGTAGCTGTACCCAACATTCCACCCCATTCTCTACATCCTACATGTTACAACCTGGAACCTGATGATGTAAAATTCATGGCACGAAAGAAACACCACACTTTTCCCTTTCCAACAGAAATCACACAAAACAAAGAGAATCATAAAGCATTATCAAATATAAGGGAACATTTTCACAAAATACTTATGAATATAGCATCCACTTACTTTATGACATGAAGATACAATTACAATGAAAGAAGCTCAGTCCTACAGATAAAGTGGTCTTCTACGCACTCTTCCTTTCCTTCAAGTAAGCATAATTTCCTTGGTTCATTCTTCAGTATTCCCTTTTGTATTTCCACCAGAAGTATCACATGTCAACTTTGAATTACCCTTCAATTGTCCACTTAACCCCTGATGCTTAAGCACAACTCAACTTTTATTCCAGATCCTTCCATCAACAGTTTTAAAATAATTATTACATTTTTTCACAACTTCCTTAATATTGTTGAACGTAGGCCAATCAGCACACCCAACTGATGCTTTTATCTTTATCATATTCCCCAATATAAAAGGTTACCTCACCAGCTCATTTAGTTACATCAAAATACTCTTTTCTCACCTGTTGTAAAAGGAGCTCTCAATCCCTCCAAGCTCCCACTCCAATATATGTCACTTATTTTTCCCAGTCCGGACACAATATCCTATCAGACATTCTTTCTTCAAATAACTCAAAAGGTGTTTTCCCAGTTGTGGAATGGGCAGTCATGTGATACACAGTGATCCTCTGTTGTAGTTGTTTCTAGACCAGAATATTAACCGTAGCTGATTGAATACAATTCTTCAAAGTTGTATTCAGTCTTTCAATAACTCCATTGATTTCAGGGAGATAAATAGAACTTTTTCATGTGTAAAATGCCACAAGACCTAAAATAATTTTCAATCTCATTAGAGCAAAATGGAGGACCAATATCTATTAGCACAGACTTAGGAAATATTTCGCTTTTGAAAACCTTTTCCAAACATTTGATGATACCAGCAGACGTTACATCATGAACACATGAGACTTCCACCTGTCTTGAGTGTAAATCAATCAATACGATATGATATAGTATTTGATATTCACCTCTTATCGGTAGGAGTATATACATGGCAGACTCCTCCTGGGATGATCAGGAAGATATCTACAGACCATGTCTAACTGCCTCAGTTCTAGTATTTTGTCATTGTTCATACAATCTAGACAGTCCCTGACAGACCTTCCAATCGCCGTATCCATCCTAAGCGACCACAAATTGGCTTATAATCTCTCCTTACTCTTCACAGTTCCCAGGTGACCCATATGAGCTTGAGAAACCAACTTGTCCTGTAACACAGCCAGTTGAATAAATCTATTCCCTCTTAATAATAAGCCTCAATCTATGGATAATTCATCTTTAAGAGCAGACCAGGGCCTATTTAGCACATGACTTATGTTGTGTTGAAAAATAACTATCACCATTGCCAAGAAATTATTTTTTCTCAATCCTCTCAACTATTCTTCAGTTATCACCCCATACATGACCTCACCTAAATTAACCACCTCTTCAGTCACACCATCACTGATATCACCCTGCTCATAATTGTCAACCAGTCTTGATAAACAGTCAGCTGAAACATTCATCACACCAGGTATATATGCCACTTGAAAATGTTATTCTTGCAGAGCTATAACCCAGCTCCTTACTCTTGATCTAATCCAGACCTTTTTCCAAACACCTCCTCCAACATTTTGTGATGTGAATATATTTTAATTGAGGTTCCCATATTACATTTCTGAATGTGTTGACTGCCCAAAAAATTGCCAAAGCTTCCCTCTCAATTATGGAGTAATTAATTTCTTTAAAAACGTACATGTCTTCAGGTACCGGAAGTCAGACATTCCACGCCATTATATTTCTGCAAAAGAACTTCCCGAGCTGGGAGCACTGCACTCCTCAACAGGTGTTAACCCTGAAAACCACAGGGAAGTTGCACCTCAGCATGATAACCACTGCAGTGCAGGTCCCAAAATTACCACTTGTGCCCCATGTTGAGGTGCCCACACCTTAACTTTAACACAGGATCCCATCCTCGTCACTAATGTTAAGTGGCAAAATGCTTTAAGTGTCATATGGTAGGATTTGTTATTCACGCTATCCTGAAGCTTAAACAGCAACAGCTGCTCTCCCCAGCATTCCACCCCAACCTCCACACCCATAGATTCCAACCTGGAGCCTGATGATGTAGGAATAATGTACACAAAAGAGACACCACACTGCATTTCAGAAGACTGCTTTGCTGCACTTGGATGACCTCTTTTCTGCCTGATGACTGCCTTGACCCCTCAGAGTACTGCCCTGTTGCTTGAGCCCTGTTCCAGTCCTTGAAATCAGGACTACCGAGTGACTCCAAGGGCTAATTGGCTCGTCTCCTGATCAGAGCCTCAGGGAGAGAAAAAGCTCCAACCATCTTGAACACGCACCTGGCCCCAGCCTGAGTGAGTCCTAACCCTCCAAGTGGTGGTAAAGGTTCCTAGATAGCCAAAATCTAAAACTCAGGATGTAGAACGTTTTGGGCTAAAAACTTGTTTGAGAACTGAGAGGAGACTATCAACCTGCTTGTCTATCCGGTCTTCACGGGAGCTCCCGCTATGGTCTTCCCCGAAGCAGCAAATCCTGTTCAGTGGTCCTTCACAGAATGAGTATCCACCCTTCTGGACCTCTTGTCAGCTGCAGCCTCTTGCATCATCCCAAAAGAGATTTTCAACTTCCAAAAAAGTGACAAAGTCCAAACGTGGAATTCCTTACTGTGACTTTGTCCAGCATCTTCCTGACAATGATGCTTTCATCTTGGACACCGCCTGCCGGCTTGCTCTGCTGACATTTTACCTTCTCAGATGATTGTTATTGAAGATTCTTCAAAGTCTGAGTGGGTGAAATCAACTTTGTGTATCTGACCTGCACTCCATTGAGGTTGGACTCATTTTATGTCTTCGTCATGGTCTTGCATGACTAAATGCCTGGTGTTGGCACTTTGATATTTTATGTGCTGGTTTTTAATCTAAACTTTAAAAATTCATAACTCCAGTTGTACTGATTGTTTTTTTGTCATTTTGTTATCAAATAATTTATTAAAATGTACCCTATTCTTGTAAACTGGTGTGGGATAGTTCTTGTTTTTTGTGCTGCATAAATACTTTACACATTTCCTCTTAGTTAAGACAGACTGCTTTTGTGCCAAGCTGCCAATGAGTTAAGCATAGGTTAATTTACGGACTTTTGTGGTTCACTCTGACAGGGATTGTGACTGTTGCTTGAGCAGGTTTGACGCCCCATCCAGCCAACAACTCAATTTCTTACATTTACTAAAAGGAGCATAAAAGAGAAAGCCGAAAAACACTGTTCAGCATAAGCTCAGTGCCTGAATAGATTGCTGTCTCTAAAACTACAGCATCCATAAATATTTAATTCATTCATGGCTGTAGGGACCAAAGAAGCTACTGGAGCTGGAAATTGCTGTTAAAAACAGTAGTTATGTGACCAGAAGAGCTCATTTCTAAATCTGAAATGAAATGTGTCAACTCAGTAACTCAGACTTGTAACTTAAGGCCATGGCATTTGCATGCAATATTAGAGACTGCTGGTTTCAGTAGAATGATTGGTGAGCTGGCCACTCCATCTTGTCCATGACTGTTTGTCTTTTACATTGTTACTAGTCAAACTGTATGCTAAACCCATGTTTGTAGGTGTTGTCTCTTAAATATACCACCAAGGGCATGCATATGCAATGTGGCCTAGCTTCTACTCCACAATGTATACTTCTATGTATGTAGTATTTGTGTATAGTGTCATTTTAGGCAAAGAAGCAGCAAAGTGTACAATGTGAAAGGCAAAGATTCAGTCAACAAGTGATTGGAGAGGTGGCTGGGTTCTGGGAGCAGTTACTTTACTGTAATGTAATGTTCTTTAAAGTGGTGCTTCTTCAGCTCTTTCCTAAATTGGTGCAGGGTTGGGTGGTCTTGATAAATAGAGGTATGTTGTTCCAGACCCTGGATGCAGAGATGGAGACCGCCTCTTCCCTTAATGTATTTCATTTTTTCTTCTCTGCCTCTCTGTCTAAGGATGTTCTTCACTGGGGGTGTGGTAAAAGCCAACGGGCATGGTGAGCTTGTCAGAAGGATATGCAGGGTACAGTTATGATGGCTTTGTATATGATTTAACTGGTTTTGAAGATGCTATGAAAAGGTAGTCTGTATGGTGGTGGGTGAGTGTAATTTTTCAATTTGCATAATTAACACGTTTATGAGCAAAGTGTGATTTACATTGCTAAATAACGTGCATATCAATCACATTATTTGTAATAAGTGACTGCATTTAGCCATGATGAGCAGCACCAGAGTTAACACACTATGGCCCTCATTACAACCCTGGCGATCGGTGGTAAAGCTGCGGTAATAAAGCCAAGAGGGCGGCGGTAAAAAAAATGGAATCATGATCATGGCGGAAACTGCCAACACAGACAGCCACTTTAACACTCCGACCGCCACGGCGGTAGAAACAAACACCGCAGCAGTAACCGCCAACAGACAGGCGGAAGACAATGCACTGTGCACACTATTACAAGGCACAAATCCCCCAGCTTTTCCGGGGCGGTACCAATGCCATGAAAAGCACAGCGGAAACAGTACACAGAAGGGAAACCACTCCCCTCTCGACACCCAACGAGGAACCAGGACGCCATGGAGCCCGAGTTACAGGTCCTGCCCGTGTTGGTTTACCTCCTCATCTACCAGGAACATCCAAGACGGCAGCGACAACGACGGTGAGTACTGCACCTAGTACACAGGGGAGGGGGGAGGAAAAAGATAGTGACACACACACGCCACACACAACCCTCCCACCCCCCCACCCACAACAACATACACACACACACATCCAAAACCTTTCACAGATACACCCCGTCACCCCCAGGAACAACGCAAGGACCAAATGTAATGAGTTTAACAAGTGTAATAATCGAACAATCAGATAGCCCAAGATAACTTTAAATCATCAGTATATACAAATATTTACAGCAAGTACACAAGTCCGTACACTGTCCCATTAAATGTCATTGGACCATTGGTCCCAAAAAGCATGGGCGAAGCCCACACATGACACCTGCCTCAATACGGAGAGAACACTGCAGGGGCATCAGGTCGAAAAAAAACAGTCACCTCAGGGGGAAGGAGAGGGGAGGGACCTCAGCCGGATGATCAGACCAAGCCACTGCTCCTCAAGGGGGCTCCATGCCCACTGCCTGGTCCTGGGGAGTGCAAAGCCACAGTCTCTCAAGTCACTCAAGTGGGTTCACTGGCCACTCCTTGGTCCTGGGGAGTGCAAAGCCACAGTCTCTCAAATGGGTAGGTTGCCCACTGCTTGGTCCTGGGTAGTGCAAAGCCACAGTCTCTCAAGTGGGTGGGTTGCCCACTGCTCGGTCCTGGGGAGTGCAAAGCCACAGTCTCTCAAGTCACTCAAGTGGGTTCACTGCCCACTGCTTGGTCCTGGGGAGTACAAAGCCGCAGTCTCTTAAGTGGGTGGGTTGCCCACTACTTGGTCCTGGGGAGTACAAAGCCACAGTCTCACAAGTGGATTCTGTTCTCCACTGGTTCTGGAGGGGGCTTGGTGCCCAGAGTGCTTCATCCTGCCAAGGACAGGGGTAGTGGATGATGTTCTCCACTGGTTCTGGAGGGTGCCCGGTGCCCAGAGTGCTTCATCCTGCCAAGGACTGGGTGAGTGGATGCTGTTCTCCACTGGTTCTGGAAGGGGCCCGGTGCCCAGAGTGCTTTATCCTGCCAAGGACTGGGTGAGTGGATGCTGTTCTCCACTGGTTCTGGAGGGGGCTTGGTGCCCAGTGATGCTACACCAGGGGTGTGACAGTTCCCATTCCCTCACATGGGTGTCTGAGCCACAAGATTTACCGCTAACAGGTAGCATGATACTCCATGGAGGCAGACGACTGAGGCTGCAAACTGCTGGTAGTGACAGTGCTGGTGGTGGTGCCTCATGTAGTGTGTGCAGGGTCCAGGACGTCTCCTGCAGCCTCGGACGGCTGCCCACTGGGGATGCTGCTGATGTCCGCTGTAGTGGCACTGGCTGGGCATGTCGCGGGGCAGGTAGCGGTGGCTGCAGCGGTGGCTGCGGCAGAGATGCTGCCGGTGGTGCAGGTGTCTGCACTTGTGGAGGGAGACGCCAGGCCGTCTCCTGCAGCCACGGACAGCTGCCCACTGTGTTTGATGCTGATGTCCGCTGTAGTGGCACTGGCTGGGCACGTCGCAGGGCAGGTGGTGGTGGCTGTGGCAGTGTCTGCGGCAGAGATGCTGGTGGTGGTGCAGGTGTCTGCCCTTGCAGTAGAGAGACACCAGGCCGTCTCCTGCAGCCTCGGAAGGCTGCCCAATGGGGATGATGCTGGTGACTGTAGTTGAGGCAGCTGCCGTGCAGGTGGCGGTGCAGGTGGCGGTCGTAGCGTCGGTGCTCACCACGGTACAGGTTGCTGGGCTGTCTTGCGAAAGGGGGGACACCAGTCCCTCACCCAGAGGCTCCGTGCCCTGAGGTGACTTCCCTTTGCTCTTGTGTCCCTTCCCCACCTTGGAAGTCGCTGCTGGGACCTTGGCACTGTCCTCTTTGGTTCTGGATGAGGCCTTGCTGGGTGGTTGGTGCGGATTTTCTCTTCTGCATGCTGGCCCCTTCTTTACCTTGGCACTTGGCGGAATAGGGTGGTCCTTGGCTTCACTAGGTGGCACACTGGCAGCCCTGATGGGTGCCCCCTTCGATGTTCCCGGACTTGCAGGGACCACACTGGACGAGGATTTGGTGGCTGAGGTGCTGGTCAGAGCTCTAGGCAACCTGGCCCTAGGGGAAGGACGGGGGGAAGGTGTAGGGAAGAGGTCAATGGTAGCCAGGAAAAGTTTCTTAGACACACTGGCATGGGAAGATGGAGGGGGTTTGGGAGTGGAGGAAGAGGTAGTGGTTGTAAGAGGTGTACGTCTGCTAAGTTTGGGTGAAGGTGCATGAGTTGGAGGCTGTTGTGAGGTGGACGGCTGTTGAGTGGGTGTGTGCTGACGTTTGTGTACTTTGGGAGGAGGGTTTGCAGACACACTGGGAGAGGACACAGGGGACGTGTGAATGGGGGTGGTGATTGCATGAGAGCGGTGTGTGGTGATGGGCGTGCTGGTGATGGAGGTAGTGGCTGAAGATGTTATGCATGCAGGTGTGAGTGGAAACGAGACTGGGAGGGAGGTGGAGGACGTGGAGGAGGGGGACACAGTGGAGGCAGTGGATGTTGGTGTGTCTACATGGGTATGGTGCTGGTGTGAGTGCCTGTGGGATGTGTGGTGCTTATGTTTGCCTGAGCCACTTTTGTGTGTTGATGTGTGTGCATTCTTGTCTGATGGTGTGCTTAGGATAGGCTGAGGTTGAGGGACTTGGGTAAGGGTAGTGGAGGTTGGAGGGGGAGGCTGGACACAGGGACAATGGCTGCCATCAGTGCTGAGGCCAGAGCCTGAAATGATCTCTGTTGGGCCGCCACGCCAGAATGAATGCCCTCTAGGTATGCATTTGTTTGCTGCAAATGCCTCTCGACACCCTGGATGGCAATCAAAATGGTTGACTGCCCAACAGTGAGGGATCTCAGGAGGTCAATAGCATCCTCACTGAGAGCAGCAGGGCTGACTGGGGCAGGGCCTGAGGTGCCTGGGGCGAAGGAGATACCCACCTTCCTGGGTGAGCGGGCACGGGAAACACGCTGAGGGGCTGCTGGGAGGGCGGTGCTGGTACGGGGGGTTGCGGCTGTACCTGTTGTTGCGGTGGGCACAGATGTGCCCGCCACTGCAAGGGAGCTCCCATCAGAGGAGGAGTCGCTGTCGCTGGTGTTCCTTCCTGTCCCTGTAGTGGAGCTCCCCTCACCCTCCGTCCCACTGGTGCCTTCAGACTCCGTACATTGACCCTCCTGGTCCATGTGGGTTGCAGCTCCCTCCTGCTACGGTGCCACTGCGCCTCCGCCAGATTATGCTAATGCAAACAAGGACAGGGTGACAAAACAAAAAGGGGGGTAAAGACAGAGGAGACACAAGGTCAATGCCAGCAACACCACTACCGTTGGCAGACACAAAACACAGGGAGCAGCCCTATGCACTAGCATATGCACTAACAGTTCTTAGGAAAATCACCTGCCCATGGGGACTATGCCTAACCCCATTTGCTGCACACCTGGAACCCACAGGACACTGACTAGTTGTAGATGGCCACTACCACTATTCGGGTTGGAGTGCCACAGAGCCTGCCTAACAAGGGACCTACCCTACCAAGTTTGCCCTGGCCTAGGGGAACCCACAGCCCACATCCCCCACCCAGACACCTCATAAAGCGCACAGAGTCAGCTGAAGGAGACTGTACTCACCCCCTTGTGGCTGCTGTGATGCCCTCAAGCGCCCATCCAACTCCGGATTTGCCACCGCCAGGATCCAGAACATCAGGGGGTCATGGTGCGACGGGCACCCCTTCCACGTTGGGAGGCCATCACCAGCTGGGCCTCAGCCGTCTTCTTGCTCCAGCGGTGCCGGTCCTCCCATCTCTTGCGGCAGTGGGTGCTCTGTCTATGATAGACCCCCAGGGTCCGCACTTCCTTGGCGATGGCAAGCCAAATACCCCTCTTCTGGTGGGCGCTGACCTAGAGGAAAGGTAAAGTAAGAATGGAACTTACTCTCCCGTCCAGTTCTTCATACTCATTGGCCACCAGTTCCCACCCATGCCCTGAAACACGTACACTGACCATCATCACATGCAGGCCTCAGCCCCCCCACAACATGTATCTTCCATCCAGACCACTCCATAAATTCATGTCCCATGCATCATGCTCACAGTTTACTCACCTGTTTGTCTGGAGGACCGTAGAGTAGCGTGTACTGGGGGAGGACCACTTCCACTAGTCTCTCCAAATCCTCCAAAGTGAAGGCAAGGGCCCTTTTCCCAGACACTTGAGCCACTGTCGCTACCAGACTGAGGTCCTCTCCTGTTGAAGGTCAGGTATCAAGTGAGTGAACTGCTAGAAAATGGCGGTCACATTCGCGGCGGTGCGTACCGTCACCGCCGGTGTACATCGTCATTGGCTCCTGGAACCCATAGGGCCCACTGATAACCTATGCTGAATTGTGCGGCGGTCTTCGTCCGCCTACCGCAAAGCTGCACAACACCAGGGCAGTTACCTCATTTCCCCTTGTCCCTCCTTACAGGTCAGGCAGCGGCCATTTCAGGGGGCACATGGCAGGGCACCTAACTGTGTCACAGCACATTTTGGCAGGAATACGGACTGACAGCGCGGCAAACAGATTAAATCACATTAGTGCAAAACACCCTTGTGCAACCTATGTGGTACATGACCCTCTGCTCACCATTATCCTCCATAGGGCACATCCGCTGGGGCAGATGATGAGATAGCGTCATCCTCCGGTGTAGAGACCCCTGGTGGGCCTGTCGACAATGGAAGACAGACATCATTATCACCTACAGACTTGATCGTGCCACAATCCAAGAACTGCGTGCCCAATTGGAGCCAGACCTGATGTCAGCTATCCGCCATCCCACAGTTATCCCCCTCTCTAGTGCAGGTCCTGTCAGTGCTCCATTCCCTGGCCAGTGGTTCCTTTCAATCAACAGTGGCCATGGCACCAAGGATGTAACAGCCAATGTTCTCTCCAGAGTCTTATCTGCCCTGCTGAAACACATGCAAGCTACATCGTTTTCCCCCAGGTGGAGGATTTGGCCACAGTGAAAGCTGACTTCTATGCCCTGGAACATATCCCCAACATCTTTGGTGCCATTGATGGTACACATGTGGCATTTGTCCCCCCCCCCGCAGGAATGAACAGGTGTACAGAAATCGTAAAAGCTACCATTTAATGAATGTGCAGATGGTGTGTTTGGCAGACCAGTACATCTCTCATGTGAATGGCAAGTATCCTGGCTCTGTGCATGACGCTTACATTTTTTAGGAATAATAGCATCCTTCATGTAATGGGGCAACTCCAGAGGCATAGTGTGTGGCTAATAGGTGAGCCCAAGGACCCCACACAGTATGAATAGGTGTCTGGATATGGGATAGTCACCAAGGTTTGGTGTATGTCTAACAGATATCCCTCGACATTTGCAGGTGACTCTGGTTACCCCATCCTGTCATGGCTACTGACCCGAGTGAAGAATGCCAGGACAAGGGCAGAGGAACGCTACAATGAGGCACATGGGAGAACTAGGAGGTTTATAGAGCGGACTTTCGGCCTCCTGAAGGCCAGATTCTGGTGCCTCCATCTAACAGGTGGCTCCCTATACTACTCACTGAAGAAGGTGTGCCAGATCATCGCGGCATGCTGTATGTTACACAACCTGCCTTTGCGACGCCAGGTGCCTTTTCTACAGGAGGATGGGCCTGATGTTGGTCTTGTGGCAGCTGTGGAGCCTGTGGACAGTGAGGAAGAGGAGGCAGAAGAAGAAGCTATTGACAACAGAAACAACATCATCATGCAGTACTTCCAGGGACACACAGGTAAGAGACTGGCACTGCTCATCTCATATCAGACTACTGTTGGACATTGTATAAGTCTGCCTTATTACCTCTATGCATGGACCCTGACAGTTCACTTTGGCTTTCCTTTCCACAGATCTGGGTACCACATTCTGCCTTCTGCTATGTTCACTGCTGCCCAACAACTGTCATACTTTGATATGTGCAAATGAACATATACTATGTTATTTGTCAAAGAGGTTGTAATAACACATTTGTGAAAGCACAGACTGACTCCAGAATGTTTTGTGATTCAAGGGTGTTTATTTAAGTGCTAATAAGTGGAGGGGGATGGGCAATGGGCTGGGGTGATGGTGGAGGAATATCCATGGTAGAGTCCAGTTTCTTTGGATCACAGGTGCATTGTCCAACGGGGCATAGGAAGTGGAGCAATGGCAGTTCAAGGTGGTCAGGGTGACATAGAGGTACAGAAGGGTGACAATCAGGAGAGTCTTATTTCCTGGCGGGGGTCTTGGCAATGTTCTCTGTCTTGTGCCTGGATTGCAGGGACCATTTGCGGGGTGGTTCTCCTTCTGCAGGGGGTGGGGTGCTGGTGGCCTGTTGGTCCTGTGGCAGGACCTCCTGTCCACTAGGGCCGGCGGACGTGGAGGGCTGTTCATCGTTCGGGTTGGTGTCAGTGGCCCGGTGGTATGCCACTGTCTCCCTCATGGTGTTGGCCTTGTCTGCCAGCACCACTGCAATGGTGACCAGGGTGGTGTCAATGGACTTCAAGTCCTCCTTGATCCCCAGATACTGTTCCTCCTGCAGCCGCTGGGTCTCCTGAAACTTGGCCAGTACCGTGCCCATGGTCTCCTGGGAATGGTGGTATGCTCCCATGATGTTGGAGAGTGCCTTCTGGAGAGTGGGTTCCCTGGGCCTGTCCTCCCCCTGTCGCACAGCAGTCATCCCAGCTTCCCTGTTGTCCTGTGCCTCTGTCCCCTGAACCGTGTGCCCACTGCCACTGACCCCAGGTCTCTGATCGTCCTGGGTTAGTGGTTTTGCCTGGGGTCCCTGTAGTGGTGGGCACACTGCTGATTGACGTGTCCTGGGGACAGTGGCATGGGCCCGCTGGGTGGGTGCTGTGGTGGTGTTTCCTGAGGGGTGAGGTTCAGTGGTGGTTTGGGACTGTGACAGGGGAACCGACTGTCCAGAGGTCACTGATGGGCCGGGCTGGTCATCTTGATCCAGGCGTGCTGAGCTTCTGTCGTCACTGTGGGTCTCTTCTGTGGGGGGACTGGATATATGGCTGGCACCTCCTGTCCGGTGACGTTGGGTAGGGGTCATGTTGGGGTGTAAATGCATAGTTATTGTATCTGTGTGTGCCATCTCGTGCAATGGGTGAGTTTCCCTCTACTCCTGTGCTTGCATTATCGCCTTGGACCCTGTGTGAGTGGTGATTGTGTGCCCTGGCTGAGTCTCTCTATTGGACATGCTTTGGTGATGGGTGTCCATGCAGGTCTGTGATGGGTGTCCATGCATTGTTGTCACATGCAGGGCTTGGTATTGGGATGTGTGGGTTGTGATAGTGGGCTATCTGTGAGGTGTTGGGGTGATGGGTGTGAGGGTAGGGGAAGAAGTTTGTGATTGCATGCAGGTAGGGTGGGGGGATATAATAGTAAAGAGTTGACTTACAAGAGTCCAGTCCTCCTGCTACTCCTGCGAGTCCCTTAGGATACATGATCGCCAAGACTTGCTCCTCCCATGTTGTTAGTTGTGGGGGAGGAGGTGGGGGTCCACCGACAGTCCTCTGTGTGGCTACCTGGTGTCTGGATACCACAGAACATACCTTCCCCCGTAGGTCTTTCCACCTCTTCCTGATGTCATCCCGTGTTCTTGGATGCTGTCCCACTGCGTTGACCCTGTCGACAATTCTCTGCCATAGCTCCATCTTCCTAGCAATGGACGTCTGCTGCACCTGTGATCCGAATAGCTGTGGCTCTACCCGGATGATTTCCTCCACCATGACCCTGAGCTCCTCCTCAGAAAACCTGGGGTGTATTTGAGGTTCCATGATGTGGTGTGGGTGATGTGTGAGGTGATGGTTGATGTGATGTGTGGTGTGATGTGTTGGGGTGTGTTCTTTGATGTGCGTGGATGGTGTATGAGTGATGTTGTTGTGTGCCTCTGGATGCTGGTGGTGTGGCTTTTCTGTCTCTCTGCTTCTTCCAAAAATGTTGTTGTAAGGAGTTGTGGGTAATTTGGGTGTGTGTTTTATAGTGGTGTGAGTGTGTGGGTGTGGTGTGTGTATGTGTATCAGGTGTATGTATTTTGAATTGTCCAATGTGGTTGTGTTTTGTAAGTGTGTGTATTTTGAGTTCGGCGGTGTGTACCGCCAATGGATTACCGCCGTTGAATGACCGCCGCGTTGATTCGTGGGTCGTGATAGTGTGGGGTATTCCTGTTGGCGTAGAGGTGTGGGTTTTTCTATCGACAGTTTATCACTGACCTTTGGTGTGGCGGACTTGTGTGGGTGTCTGTATTGTGGAGGATTTCTGAGTGTAGGTCATAATACCAGTAGGGGATTTCTGCCGTGGGCACGGTATGTTGGCGACCGTCAGCAAGGCGGTCAGTGGTCTTTACCTCCAGGGTTGTAATGAGGGCCTATGTAACTTAAGATAGCACACATTTAAGGCTGAGATGCTTGCACATTTCATTCTAGTTTGGTTTGTATATGTGTTTTCAGTTGCAAATGCTGTTTCTCAGACACCTGTTGCTGGCTAGTGAATAGTTTATTGTTATGTATTAGACAATCGATATTGAGGTTCTCATCAAAAGAAGATGATGATGCCAGGGTTGGGGAGCTGACTGCACCCGACAGTCTGTGCAGAGTAACAATTCCAGGACATAAGCCCCATTGGTCTCCACTGTTTATGGAAATGTGTGTAAATATTTGCTCCTAAACCTTTCTCCAGTACGAACAGAAAAAGGTCTATTGAACCAGTGGTGGGGTTTGTATGATGATTACAGAAGATGTTTGAGATTTAATAATCCCAGCTCCATCAATGGTAATCTAACCATATTTCTTCAGGTCTTGGATGAGACATACTGCAGCATGTAGGATGCCCTTAAGAGAAGGCTAGTGTAGAGACAGGGAGTCCATGGTGAAGAGTTTTGCCACAATCTGGATGCAAGAGTAGAAGGGCTTAAACAGCAGGTCTGAAAGTGATTCCTGGAAGGACTGGTTCGAGTCATCCTTGGTGGGGTTGAATTTCACGTAGGTGCTCGAATTGCAGGTCTGGACGAGGTGCAGGCAGTGTTTGTGACATAGGATATCTGGCCTGGAGCAGACTTTCAAGAAAAGTTGTTTGAAGTATATGGGTTGACATTGTGCCCACACTGGCACATCCTGCATCAAGATAAATTGATTGTTGGTAGAGCAGTGTTTGGTGGAAACCTCTGTAGGGAGCTGGTGGCCACAATTGTCTAGTAATTAGTGCTGGAAATCAGCTCAGTCTTTGCTTAGTCTACAGCTTTGAGAACACTGCATGTTGTACTCTGTGTAGGGTGAGAATAGCCATTGCGTTCTGTTGTGCATTAACAGGCAAGCAAAATATACCCGATTTGTGATACAGGATGCAGTAGTCATAATAAAGAAGAGACTGGAAAATGGTGGAAGACATTGCAATGAGTATTGACATGGGAAAAGGATGAGGTGCATTCACACATAAGGATGATCTGGAAAGAAAGTAGAGTAGCACAAACAATCTGCAGGTAGACTTCACACTTGTCCATGCATAGACAGGTTGCAGTTAATGTATGATGCTAAGGGTGCTATAAACCAATGTAGCCCCTCCCTGGATGACATAAAAAAGCCATCCAGGTGTGTAGCATCCAAATTTGCCCAATTGGCTTGCCCTCATTGGTATACATTGGTGGTAGTGTGAATCACTGAGGTCAACGCTGCATTCTCCCATGAATTAGGGCTGGCATTAGCAGTGGCATAAACAATGCAAATGATTTTGATAAGCTTCTGTACAGTTATGTGTCCAACTACATCACTGAGGCACGCCATAAAAGGGAGGCATAGTTAACTGCTTCAGGGTTAGCTTTTATTAACAATGTTAAAATGAGCAAATGTGAATACCGCTCCTACATTTTAGGACATTCTCAAACGTTTGTGTGCTTTAGATCATTTTGCACATCATTCTTTGCAGATCATCACTACTGCTAATTTACATTACTGGAAGTCTCCATGTCGATATGCAAATCAACTGTGCTTCAATTAAAAGTAGAGACATTCGTACTCCCTCTCTTTATGCTCCAAGACCGTTTGCCTCCATGAAGAATGTTGATATGTATTTCTTGATAAGTACTATAACAACTTTAAACACTATCAACTAATGTCTGCATTTGCCCCCCTAATAGGGGTTTGCCATTCACCTGTTTTCAAAACTTACATATCAGGGCTGATTTCAGCCCATAATCTCTTTCATGCTGAGGGCTACACCTAAGAATAAATTCAACTAGATACATTAGCTTATTTTCCAAATTAAATCTAAACTAAATTAATTTAGCATGCGTTTCAATAGCAGACCTAGCATGCCACCATATTGCAATCAATAAAATTAGTACGGCAAAGCCAGCCTGCTACCATGTTGCAATTATTGAATGTTGTACAGCAGGGTTGTCAACCTAATAATTTGTAATGGATGTTTCTGCCTGAACTGACACAGCCTGTCACCATGCTACAATTAATGATTCTTCAAATGACAAGTTTAAGTGGTCTCCTTAGTTGAACAGTATTTCACTTTAATTAGTTTTCAAATCAAATGTAAACCAGTTCCCAATTTGAGATTATGCTGAACCTTTCTTCGGCACTACTGAACTAACAATGAAGGAAAGGGCACTCTTCTAAGGATATGATGATTTTTATTTTTTTTATTTAGCGTAGTTAATGTGTAACTCTGCAAACTAACCACCGACTTAACATTCATTTGCCTAATTTACTGTCTTTTTAGGTAAGTTTACTGGCTGCTAATGATGTATCAGTGATCAGGCCACGTAAGGACACCTGTTCCTTCTTGGCAGCTGCATTAGCAATGTATCTTGATATCATGCCATTTTTACTTTACCTCTGAAAGTTCCCTTGTGTTCTTTTGCTTTTTGGCGACTGTTTGCATGGCCCCTTATTGTGACAGAGCATTTTAGTGATAAATTGGTGCTCCTTTAAGGCATCCTAATGGTGTATCCCAAGAAGGGTGCCATTAAGGGCCATATTTATACTTTTTGACGCAAAACTGCGCTAACGCAGTTTTGCGCCAAAAGAATTAGCGCCGGCTAACGCCATTCTGAAGCGCCATGCGGGCGCCGTATTTATTCAATGACGTTAGCCGGCGTTAGCCGCCGGCGCTGTCTGGTGTGCGTTAAAAAAAACGACGTACACCAGGCAGCGCCGGCGTAGGGGGAAAATGGAGTATGGGCGTCCACAAATGGTGCAAGTCAGGCTGAGGCAATTTTTGCGCCTCAACCCGATTTGCGCCATTTTTTTACGACGCCCAACCCCCATTGAAATGACTCCTGTCTTAGAAAAGACAGGAGTCATGCCCCCTTGCCCAATGGCCATGCCCAGGGGACTTCTGTCCCCTGGGCATGTTCATTGGGCATAGTGGCATGTAGGGGGGCACAAATCAGGCCCCCCTATGCCACAAAAAAAAAAAAAAAAAACTTACCTGAACTTACCTTAATGTCCCTGGGATGGGTCCCTCCAGCCTTGGGTGTCCTCCTGGGGTGGGCAAGGGTGACAGGGGGGGTCCCTGGGGGCATGGGAGGGCACCTCTGGGCTCCTTCAGAGCCCACAGGTCCCTTAACGCCTGCCCTGACCCAGGCGTTAAAATCCGGCGCTAATGCAGGTTTTTTAGACCCGCCCACTCCCGGCCGTCATTTTTGCCCGGGAGTATAAATACGACGCATATGCGTCGGAGTCATTTTTTAAGACGGGAACGCCTACCTTGCATATCATTAACACAAGGAAGGTGTTCACGCAAAAAAATGACGCTAACTCCATGAACTTTGGCGCTAGACGCGTCTAACGCCAAAGTATAAATATGGAGTTAGTTTTGCGTCGAATTTGCGTCGAAAAAAACGACGCAAATTCGGCGCAAACGGAGTATAAATATGCCCCTAAATGATTTCAGAACTTTGTAATATCAAAGAAGTAGCCATGCTTAGCCTTTGTACATACGCTTGTTACGCCGTGGGCAGAATTTCAGCCGGCAGCGTTCCATTCTAGCCCTGTGGTGAGGTTCACAGTCCATTTTTCGGCCCATCAGGCCTGCTGCGGGCCACATGTCTACTCACAGCGTCTTTTACTTTGTCAATGGCAAGATCGGGCAGCCCAGGGTCAGATCTCGCTGTGATCACTTCACGCTGTTCTCTTGCTTCGCGGGTGACCTCCGCAACGCATATGTAGTACTTACCTGTTTCTTGTTTCCTGGGCTGTTCATCCTCTGGACATAAGGGCCATACTTTCTTTGTCCCAGAATTCTATTTCCTTCCTAGCGTGCACAGTTTTTCCTTTTTATTAGTCCCTTCCCAAGATGGTGTTCTGCCTAGTTTTTCTGTGGCACTTTCCCAATCTAATATGGTGTTTTTCCTTTTTCCTGTATTTTCACTTCCTGTCTATCGGTAAATAAGGGGCTTGAGTTCCTTTCTTCTTTGCATTGCAACACTCCTTGTTGGTGGTGGTCCTTGCTCCTGTTTGTTGCTCCTTTGGATTTGTTCCTGCTTGATTTTTCCTGCAGCTTCCTGTTCCAGTCCTTGGAGTTCTGGTTTCTGTTGTGCCTTCTCTGATTCTTTGGAGCTCCTGCCTGGAGGTTTTTTCCCTTGTGGTTTTATCTCTGGGTCTCCTTCCGGAGGACATGGACTGCCTTGGCATCCACCTTGTCGGCAGCACCGTGGCTACCAGAAGGGGTCGCCCCCATGTTGGCCAGACCAGAACATGCAAGAGCCGAAATCGTACCCCGCTTTCATCTGACAGAGGCGGTAAGAGAGGGGCGGATTGTGACAATGATCTGGCTTTCAGCAGCTTGTTAATAGTTTTTTGTGGTGCATCATTGCACTGAAAGTAGCTGTCTGTTCCATCTCATGCAAAGAGGTTTGGAAAGAAGAGAGGAAGGGGTGCAATCTCCTTCAGAATTTTGTGGTTTTTTTGTGGTGCTCAATAACCTTAAGTGCACACCCTTTCCAGTAAATCATCACAGTTCTTGGAACATGTACTCACGGTAAATGCTTTGTGAACACTGCCTGTGCACCCATTGTTAGGAATACCCTGGTTGAGAGCTGTTATTTTTGTAAAAATGGCAGTTGCAAGACGGTGCATCTATGTTGTCCTCAGGGGACAAAACTACCCTCTACTTCTTTTTCCATTGCTGCTCTTGGTTTTTGTTTTCCAAGGACATCAGGAGGAAATACATAAAGTTTACTACCAGAATATTACACTAGAATATGTACATTGACTTCAGCTTGTAGGCATAGACCCTGCATTACAATCTGAGGAGAATAGTACCTTCCCAGATTCCTCTCTCAGGATCAATGACTTGCCTGATAGACTGGACCCTTTTATGTTGTATACTGCAATGACTGTGAGAGGCTTGAGTGGTATAAGTTAGAGTGTCTTTCCAGTTTGTTGAGCACCTCCTAAACCTGGACTTGCATGAACCCAGCAGCTTGGGGTGAATCTCGAATGTGAAACTGAGTACAGCCCACTTAATCTTGGTTGAGAACTAGCCTATTCCTCTTCTGACCTTGTTTTCATGATAAACTGTCCCAAGGAGTCCAGAGTTGTGGACATTTAGATCGTCCCCCCCCACACAAGACTAGATGAGGGCTAATTTAGGAACTTCAACTGCAAGTGGAGGTCACCTCGATTACTTGGGACGGGTATGTCCATTCGTGGGTCCCGTGCGCACTGTGTCACTGAATCAAAGCTATACCTGGCTGATGAGGCCTAACTAGGGCAAAACCCATCCTGGGTTGCTTGTATGTCAGTTCAAGGATGACCAGGCCTGGCAGTTTGGGCTGGACTATTCCCTTTGGAGCAGGGTCAAGATTGATTTGCATATGGCTGGGTCTAAACTGAGGTGGCATTTTGTGTAAAACAAATCGATTGGGATGCGGCCCTGAGTAGGCTGAAATTAATTCAAGTATATCATCTATTACTTTAGTATACTTAAGACTCCAAGAAAGACAGGATTCAGCAAAAACGAGGAGGTTTTGATAGATAAAGAGGTGCTAGAGTTAAGAATGAAAGGTGTTATTGTACAATTCCAGGAAGAACGACAGTGTTTCATGGGCAATATTTCCTCAGTACAGAAAAAGGTCAAGCAAACGTGTCCCATAATAAATGTATCTGATCTGAATGATTGAGTGGTTTGCCACTATCTCAACATGGAAGGTAGGCACTGGTTAAGAGTCATTAGGAGGAAAAGAGATTTCCTGTCACAGTTGGATTTGAAGGATGCATATCTGATTATACCAATTTGGAAACCCCCCATCAGAGGTATCTACAGTTTAGCTGAAGAAGAGAAGTGCCAAACATTTGGCATAATTTAGGGAATTTTACGCAACACAAAATTCCCAATTTATGTGAATTATGTAGGCATAATTTAAACTTTACCCAGGTCTAATCCAGATGTTGTGATGGAGTTAAATGTAAGTTTAGAATATTGGGGTGCAAGATATAAATCTATTTCTACAGAAGGTTGTTGATCAGAAGAAGAGGACCAAAAAATTGTTTGGACTTCTTAAGGGGAACATATTCAACAATGTGAGTGATTGGAGGTTAGACATGTCATTGTTTCTAGTTCCAGAGAGGAAGTGGGATCGGTAGGAAATTGAGTTATTGGTTGACAGAGCTCGTAGCTCCACTTAGGCAGCAACCACAATCCTTATCAGGGTGAACCATAAACATCACTAAATTCATGTGTGCTTAACTCTCTGGTAGCTTTACACAAAACAGTCTGGCTTAACTTAGGGGCAAAGTGTAAAGTATTTATGCATCACACAAATAGTAATAAAGTGAAAACACAGCACAAGAAAAATCCCCAAAATTTTAGCAACATAGAATACCTTTTAATAAATAAAATAATACCAGAATGACAAAAATCAAATCCGTAGAGCCAGAGATATTCAATTTCCAAATATTGAGGGAAAATAGCACCCAAAAGCACAAAGCACCACTTGTGTTCATTTAGTCGCAATAGACCGAGGGAAAGTCACAAGTTCAGTCTGACCATGATGGAGTGTGGGCCAGATACAGGGATCAGGTTAGTCTCAGTGAAAAGTCACCTAAGTCAGGTGCAAAGAGTTCTATTCGCATTGAAGGAGGTTGCGAGAAGCAGGTAGAATGTCATAGCTGCTCATTGGTGTAGCGAGAATGAGCAGGCCAGTAATCAAAGGCTGTTGTCGCTGCAGCGTGAATAGCCAGTAAGTTGTTGTGGATAGTCGTTGCTGAGCTTTACGTTGGTGGTTACTGCAGTCTGTCATTACTGTATCGCAGAGTGAGGCTCTTGTGTTGCAAATCTTCGCTGGTGGTCACTGTAGTGTGAAAAGCTCGTCTCACCTGAGCTTCACATTAGCGATTGATGCAGGCAGCAGGGTCTCTTGGAAAACTGGCCCATTTACATTTGCAAGGAACAGAAACATCAAAATGTTCACCTTCTTTTTGGGAGAAATGCTCTCTGCTGCCAGCCAAGAGTGACCTGCGGAGGCACCTCTTTGGGATCACAGACTCACTCCAGCAGAGGCCAGCAGGGCTTGGGCAGGTCTAGATGCAATTCCAAGCAAGTCCAGTGCAGTAGGCAGCTGGGCAGTTGCAGACAGCCTCTGAAGCATGTTGTGTCCCTGTAGCTAATATAGGTGGTCAGCCAACTGACCCCGGGAGTCACACTAGGTAGTCTGAAATAAAGATAAGCAAATCCATTCTTCTTTCTCTGACAGCAGGTCATTTTTTTGGCAGCAGAGCAGCCCTCTTATGTAAGTCCCACAGGTTGCTGTGTTCTGAAGAGTGGCTCTGGTGGTCCAATATGCACATGGTGCCAACCTTTCTGTGGGGAAGACTCCCTGTTTTACCCCTCATCTAGTTCTGGAAAGTTCTTCCCCTTCCTCTGTGAAGACTACACACTGTCTGGGGGTGCCAAAAGGCAGGGCAGGCCTGGCGTCAGGTTCCTTGTATGTGCAGGAGGCAAAGCCCTTTGAAGTGCAAGTGGGTCTAGGTAGAGCTCCTCATCAGTCATCCTGCCAGAATAGCCCACCATATACACACCTAAGCTTACTTTGTGTCACTGCCTGAAAAGCATACAGAAACCCCCAACAGTAGAGACATTCACAGTCATTGAGCCAGAACACCGAACAATGGCACAGATGGCTGAGACAAGAAAATGCCAACTTTCTAAAAGTGGCATGTTCAGAATTGTAAATGAAAATCTGACTTTACAAATAAAGAGAATTTTACAGTACAATTCATTTGAGTCTATATATCATATCTCTACCTGCTCCCATCCGAGGTTAGCACTTACTAAATGGAATAAGGTAACCCAGTGTCAATCAGTGGGAGAGGTAGGCCTTATAGTAGTGAAAACCATTTTAGGTGGTTTTCATTATCGCAACATTTACAACTTGAACCCACGTGTCCTACTTTTTAAATACCATGCACTCTGCCCTATGAGCCTTTAAGGCCTATCTTAGGGGTGATTTACCAGTATTAAAAAGGAAGGTTGAGGCCTGGCAAAAGCTTTATTGCCAGGTCAAAATTGCAGTTTATAACTGCACTACAGGCTGCAGTGGTATACCTGAGACATGTTTTAAAGTGGTACTTTAGAGTGTGGCACAATGGGTGCTACATGTCCACTAGTAGCTTTTCATTTACCTGCCATGTGTACATATAGTACCCTATATTAGGTACCTTCAAATAAAATAAATATGCTAATTAGGTGAAGGCAAATGTTGCCATTTTTTAAGGGGAGAGCACAAGGACTTTAGCAATGGTTAGCAGAGGTAAAGTGCACAGAGCCCTAAAGCAAACAAAAAAAAAAAATGTGACAAAAGAGGAGAGGTGAATGCAAAAGGTTTGGGGAAATGCCACATCAAAGATTTCAGGCCTAACATGATCCTTTTGGAGTGGATCTTTTGCAAGCACACGCAGGGTTTTCAGTTGGCTTCCAGATCCAGAGTCTGCAAGGTAGACGCTTGTCTTCAAAATTAGATAGGTCTGAACAAATTTGCATTTCTACTCTTTCGTATGAAAGCAAAGGTGACATTGATGGGATGCAGATGGAAGGAGACAGTGGTTGTGGTGACTCCTCAGTGGATATTACAGCCTTGGTATCCTGTTATGTTGTAGATGTCTGTGTTTTTTTCAATAAAACCTCCAGTATTCCTGGAGCTATTGATAGGTGCATTGGGCAAAGATCACGAGGTGGTGAGGTCAGGTCATCTTTTTTGGTATCATGTATGATTTCGAGAGAGCTGGCCATTGAATAAAGCTTTGGAGTTTGTTAAGGAGTCCTGGGCACCAGGTACTAGTGCCAACACTAGAAACACATATAGACTGGCATGTAAAATATGGGTTTGCTGGTGTGTGGAAAGGGAGTTGTTTCCCGTTTCAGCTGATGTTGTGTCAGTAGTGAACTACTTGTTGAAAATGTTCAAGAGGGGTTTATTGTACAAGACAATTATGGTGCGCCATTCAGCAACATGAGCAAGACATGATTTGGCTAACGGGGTTTCTGTTGGACAGGAGATCTTAGTGAGGATGTAGTTGTGCATCAAAACTTACTGTTTCCAGGTATAATTTAGTTTGGCATGTGAGTAGGGTTTTGAATCTTTGGAGAGATGGGGGTACAAATGAAGGTCTGACGAGTCTGCCATTGAAATTGACTATGTTGTTGTGTTTGTTTTCATATTAGATTTTGTGAGGCTTTGGATGTGTCAAGTTGATTTTTTTCTCTAACGAGGGTGTGTTTCTATTTGACTAGAAGAACTAAAACTCTATCTACCACTGTTTTTTACCCCTATTTTGATGAGAATATGAGGTTGGGTGTGGTACGGAGAAACAAAGTGTTATTAATAAAACTACAAGACAGAACTGTGACTAATGAAGAGTACAAGAGGAGCATAATTGAGAGTCACATTATAAATCAGTTAAAATCATGTGGCCTAGTTGAGTCATTGTTTTAAATGGATAGCTGAGCCAGAATTCAGCAGCTGTCTATAGGTATTGCTGCATAATCAAATTAAAATCTGTGCTTCCATGATGATTTGTTTGCATATTTGACTCATACCGAAATGATGGTGCTGATTGTACAAACAATAAAACTGAAGACTATATTGTGATATTAACTTTATATGCCAACAACAAGTAATGGAGAAGGTTGGTAAGGCATTAATATTATTGTCCTTTTTATGTTTTAGTGTGACTTCATTTTTAGTTTGTGCTGGAAATATAGCAAATTGTCTTCTGAGGAGACATCATCCATGTGCCACAAGCCCTGTGTTGTCAATCTACAATATTATTTTCTAATCTGAACCAGCAACTAGTTTGTGAACTTTGTTAACAAAATATTTCAGTTGGAATTTTAATTTTCAAATGTTGTTTCGTTTCACAAAATCAGAACATTAAGAAAGAAAAGTAGTGTAAACAATAGTGTCAAAGAGACACGATAGAGGCCACGATAAGCCCCCAGGCATTGTGTATGTGTTGAGAAGTCGGTGAGGAAAATGGGAGTGCAGGGGTGTTTCCCTGCATTAGTGACGCTGTTGGGTGGTCCAGTGTTACTATCAGTTAAGCTCTTTTTTCCTTCATTATAACGGTACTGACAGGAAGTGTGGCAGATCTCACACCACAGCCACCCTGTTTGCCTTATTTTCGGTTTTAGAACTGGTGCATTGCTTTAAATCCAATTGCATGAATTGCTTTAAGGAATAATTATCAGCGGCGAGGCAGTTGCAGACAACATTTAAAATGGATCCTACATGAAGAAATGGTAGAGTGGTAAGTGAAAGCGCTAGTCTCAGTCTGCATTGTGTAGCAGCGGAGCGTAGATTGAAAGAGGATCTAAGTAAATCAAGTTCGGTGAAGGGACAAAGAAAGGATGAAAATATAGAGATAAGGACAGAAAGCTCGGCAAGAACAGTGAGTGGGAGGTAGAAATGTAAGAAAGAAAGAATGAGGTGAGAAAAGAAAGAATGATGGGTACGTAGGAGCTTGGAAGGAGTAAGGGGAGAGGTGAAGGCCAACAGTAGTGAAAAGAGTAAAACAAACATGCAAGATAACAAGAAAAGTTGAAAGGAATAGTGAAAAGAAGAAAGGATGCAACGTGGATGAATACAAAGTTGAAATGGATGGATGGGAGAGTAAAAAGTTGAGTTGGTGGATGGATGGGTGAATGAATGGAAGGATGTGTGGGTTATAGATAAAAGGGTGGGTGAAAAGGCGAAATGGTGAATGTGTGGAAGAGTGAAATGATAGATCAGTGTGTGAAGTCAGTGGTCACTGGGTAGATGAAATGCTGAAGATGGATGTAAAGATAAAAAGTGAATTAATGAATTTAAGAATAGGTGGCTGATGGAACAGTCAGTGGATATTTGGGATAGATGGATGGATGGAAAGGAAACTGAAAGGTGAATGGGAGGATGAATTGATTGATGGGTGCCTGTAGTCATCAAGAAAACTATTCTAGTAGGGCAGACGTACTTGCTTCGCTCATTTGGTGTCAACAGAGGTTTGCATGAAATTTGGGATTGCTATCATTTTCTGACTCCTCCCTGGATGGAATATATCTGAGTATCTTTCTGTATCAAAGCCTGCAATAATTTTTTGTCAGGATCGCCTGTATACACGAGTCATTGAACAACTGACGCTGTCTCTGGGCACGATTAGCCCCTTCTCTAGACATGGTATCACTGCAGGTATGTTGTATAGGTAGATGCAGTCAGTGTAGTGTGGGAAAGCTCTAGGGTGTTATATTATATTTCTGTTGTACGGTATAGATGATGGAGGATACAACACAAACAACAGCTTACTACGCAGGTAACTTTTGTGTGCTTCAATGGAATTTACATCACAGGGAACTATTGCCTGTGAATTGTCTGTGGGACAGCTCAGAATGTGTGACTACATATCAAATTAATAGGATACAGGCGCCCTAATTGAGAGTGGAAGCAGTAAGCTACTAATAATTGACACCCCCGAAAATAAAGGTTTTTTATGTCAACACCAAGAGGTCGAAAACAGTGGAAAGAGAACCACTCCAAATCTCTGAAGAAGATGTGGCTCCCACAAACTATCGACAGAGATAAGCAGGTGAAACACCTTCTCTGAAGGCCACCAGAAACAAGTATCTACGCTGAAACAGCAAGAGGAGAAAGCAGGTACTCCATTTATCCACTTGAAAAGCACAACAATAATAGCCTCAACAGCTTTCATGGAAACAGATAACAAGCTCTCAAAGTGCACATGTGAAAGAATTAAGGTATCTTGATGTAGGTGTGTGTACATACACATTATAGTAATTGTGTGAGCATATGTGTGTGTGAATGATTGAAGGGTGCGCTGACCCAGATACTGTTAAGAAACATTTGGACACAAACAAACGAGGCAGTATCGTCAGGACAGAGCATAAACACGGGTGCAGTGCCGACCATCGCATGGCAGGTGTAGCTGTTCCCTTTACACATTCAAAAGTTCAACTAGAGCCACCTGTCTGTGGACTGGACTAAGGGTTAGGCATGAGCTTGCTCTCCCTTACACCATCCCTTACATGCTGGCCCTGAAATGCTCCATCACGTGCATGAGGTTCCCCTTTACATATCATGTGAACAAACTCAGCCCACTCTCCTTAGGTATAAAACTGTCATTAGTGTTATGACATTGAAGCAATGCCTCATTGAGGCGAGCACTATCGCAAGCCTTTGCTCTCTAGTCCAGTTGTTTAACGGACACATGTAATCGCTGGCTCAAGTGAGGACACTCTGATGGGCCTGCAGCTAGAAAAGGTGGAGAGTTGAGCAATCATTACAGCCTGTCTGAGGCAGATATTAGTATGGATGTAGAGCTTCTTATACCTAAATAATACACGAATGCAGATTATTTATGTTGAACTCAGGCCTCATGTCACATTTCTATTTACCCTTCTTTCCCACTTAGGCAGGCATACATCCTTGCACAAATAACGAGGAACTTGGGGGTCCTCTGTGCTTTGAAGGGTCCCTTCAACCCACGAGTCAATGGAGTGACTTTTCCTCCTATCAGATTATTTTGTCAATCAAGCAAAGAGTAAATCCATTTATGAATGACTACTGCAAAGCCATCTGCTCCACCGTCCCAAGGAGCAGATTACAAAACTCAAAGGCATAAACAACTGAACGAGAAACTTGACAAGCAACACTTACTCTCAATGACCTCCACCGACGCCCATTAAAGATGCCATGCAGCACGCAAAACGCCTTCTGTGAAATTGGATCCAATCACCATCAGGAATTGGCCACCCACTATGTTCTTGCCAGAGCAGTGAGGTACAGGCAGTCTTCCCTAGCAATCCACCATGATGTGATAAAAAACAGTGTGAACGGACTCTAAAAGTATTTGGACTACGGCCCTGCAACTAACCTAACCTTCAGTGCAAGAGCTCAGACAAACAATGTATTTATTTAGCCACAGCTGGACAGCTGCTGCATTACCTCATGAAGTCAGTGTGTATTGGAATATCATTCAAACTGCATGTTTTCCTATGGAAGTCCACTAGTCCACCTGTTCCGCAATTCGGACATGCTTAGGCGTTCGGGTGTGCAGCAGGGTTTCTGGAAAACACACCTTGCTTATCCTGTTAGCGGAGTATGACGAGGCTGTCGTGAGAAGGAAGGCATTTGTTTCCCACTTGGGCGGGGAGAAAGTAGGGAGAGACCATCTTCACTCCGTTTTCCGATTAGTTCTTTTACTCCTGATATCGGTGCAATATAATAGAATGAACGTTACGCTTATAAATGGTGAGCGTTCAATCAAAGGGAATCATGGCGCTCAAACTTCAAACACTGGCAAAAATAATAAGAAACAAAATGAAAAAAGAAACAAAGCTTTGCAGAAAGGAAATAGTTTTTAGAGCTGTATTAAAAGGGGGGATGAGAGGAGATAGCTTCGTCCTAGGGCAGGGGATTCCACAACTAAGGCTCGAGAATAGAAAGTTAAACACCAAGTAAAGTCACGTTAGCCGATGGCATCAGCGGCTTGCCTAAGGAAGAGAGCCTGAGGGAGTTATGTCATTTCTCTATGTTCCTTTCGCTTTATTTGAAAGGGCAAGTCAAGGGACACCTAACTGCTGAACTGAGGCAAGACAGGAAGATAAACTGAAGGAAGAATTGGGCGATTGATGATATAGATGTATGATTTATCTGTGTGTCATTTACATAAGAGGAAACAGGACAACCAAATGACATGATATGAACGATCAAACCATACATAGATATTGAACAACATGGGAGAGGAAAAAAGAGTCCCTGGGAACATGGGGGGATTCTTTTCAGGTGAAAACAGAGTGGAGGACCAACTGAGAACAGTCTTCCAAGAAAGAGGGAGCCCACCCTAATACATATCCCATTAGACCAGCATCCTACAAACGAGCTAACAAAATGCCATGGGCTACAGTATCAAATGCTGCAGGCAAATCGGGAAAAAGGACAGCTGCATCATCACCCTGATCAATAAATGATCTTAATTTATCCATGTGCAAAAAGAACAAGTGATGGATGGAATGCTGAACAATGTCAAACATTCATCCCCAGTACAGAGATCTGGGCCTAAATCCATTGTTTTTTTGCTACCCATGCCGTTCCAGTTTGGACCCAGCCATATGCAAATCAGTCTTGACCCTGTTCCCCATGGGAACAGTCCAGCCCGATCTGCCAAGCCAGGTCCTTCCTGGACTGGAAACAAGCATCCTAGGACCGGTTTCAGGGTATCGCCCTTCATCAGCCAGACTAGCTTGATTCCAGTGGCATGGGAGCACGAGACTTACGACTGGGCATACCCTTCCCACTTGGGGTGACAAATGCAAAAAGAACAAGTGATGGAGGGAGTGCTGAACAATGTCAAACATTCACCCTCAGAACAGAGATTTGGGCCTAAATTAATCGTTGTTGTGCTACCCATGCCTTTCCAGTCTGGACCCAGCCATATACAAATCAGTCTTGACAGTGTTCCCCATGGGAACAGTCCAGCCCGAACTGCCAAGTGAGGTCCTCCCTGGACTGGAAACAACAATCATAGAATCGGTTTCAGGGTATCACCTTTCATCAGCCAGGCTAGCTTGATTCCAGTGGCATGGGGAACACAGGACCCACGTCTGGGCATACCCTTCCAACTTGGGGCGACCTGGTACAGAGTGTGGCATTCACCTTTTACACACCTGCAATTACGCAGTCTAGATTCTGGATGATACACAAAACTCATTGGACTCCCACCAGATTACACAAACTAGAGATAATACAATTAGATATCTGCTGGTGCTGTGGTGAAATCCCCGGAACCCTTGAACATATATTTCTCTCATGCAAAAAGATTAACCCCATCCTCCAAATGATCTATGATATTTTCAAAATCAAGATCACACCATCCTTCTTAATCTCATGCCTCTCTTCTATTGGACCCAATGCTTGTTCTGGGCTCAAAAACGGTCATATCAGAATGTAATTCGACTACTGGTAACCTTTTTCACATGTGGTGGAACACCCTGTGCTCCTCCAGAAGTACAGATAACATCATGTAAAAGAAACTGCATAAGACATCACACACTCACTCCTTATAGAACAAACTTGAACTATACTTGCAAAAAATAAATCCACCATAAACCCAACAATCCTTCTGCCCATTCAAATCTCCTTGTCCAATTCACCTGGCACACATTAACATTATACATTATTGTTAGAAATGGGGTCTTTGGTTGACAGTCAGGTTACCCCCTGTTCAAGCAAGGACCCTCACTCTAGTCAGGATAAAAGAGAATCACCCTCAGCTAACCCCTGCTTACCCCGTAGGTAGCTTGGCAGAGCAGTAGGCTTAACTTCAGAGTGCTAGGTGTAAAGTATTTGTACTAACACACACAGTAACTTAATGAAAACACTACAAAATGACACAACACAGGTTTAGAAAAATAGGTAATATTTATCTAAACAAAACAAGACCAAAACGACAAAAATCCACAATACACAGGTCAAGTTATCAATTAAAAAGCAAAAAGAATCTTTAAGTAGTTTTCAATACACACTAACACTGTTAGTGTGCAAATGTACCTTGGGTGCGTCAAAAATAACCCCGCACGGGCGAGTAGGCATCAAAAAGGGCTTGCGATGCGTCCACTCATGAGTGGGACCTTGCATCGTTTCTCCTTTTGCCGGGTCGGGTGCGTCATTTCTTCTCTCCGCAGGAGAGCGATGCGTCGATCTGGTGAGCACTCTCAGGTCCGGGCAGGCCTTGCATTGTTTTTACACGCCCAGCGGTACTTGAGTCGGAAATCCAGCCGCACAATGATCCTAAAAATAATGCAGTGCGGGTTGCGATCTCCCAGCCTTTGTCAGCGATGCTGCACATCGTTTCTCCTGCTCCTTGCATAGGTTCTGCGGTCGCGATTCCGGCGAGCGTCGATTTTCAATCGCGGAGCTGGCGGAGCGTCATTTCTTCAGCCGCAGATCGGAGTTGCGTCGATCTTTTCCCTCACAGCGCTCCGTGAGAGGATTTTCTTTTCTTTAGGCTGCCAGCTACTCCTTTTAGGGTCCCAGGAACTGGTTGGGCACCACAGGACAGAGTAGGAGTCTCTCCAGGGTCTCCAGGTGCTGGCAGAGAGAAGTCTTTGCTGTGCCTGAGACTTCAAACAACAGGAGGCAAGCTCTAAATCAAGCACTTGGAGAGTTCTTCTCAAGATGGAAGGCACACAAAGTCCAGTCTTTGCCCTCTTACTCTGGCAGAAGCAACAACTGCAGGATAGCGCCACAAAGCACAGTCACAGGCAGGGAAGCTCTTCTTCCTCAGCTCTTCTCCAGGCAGAGGTTCCTCTTGTTTCCAGAAGGGTTTCTAAAGTCTGTGGTTTTGGGTCCCCCTCTTATACCCAATTCCTCCTTTGAAGTAGGCCTACTTCAAAGTAATATCTCTTTTGAATGTGAAATCCTGCCTTGCCCAGGCCCCAGACACTCACCAGGGGGTTGGAGACTGCATTGTGTGAGGACAGGCACAGCCCTTTCAGGTGTAAGTGACCACTTCTGCCCTCCCTCCTAGCACAGATGGCTCATCAGGAAATGCAGACTACACCCCAGCTCCCTTTGTGTCACTGTCTAGTGTGAGGTGCAACCAGCCAAACAGTCAAACTGACCCAGACAGGGAATCCACAAACAGGCAGAGTCATAGAAGTGGTATAAGCAAGAAAATGCTCACTTTCTAAAAGTGGCATTTTCAAACACACAATCTTAAAATCAACTTTACTAAAAGATGCATTTTTAAATTGTGAGCTTAGAGACCCTAAACTCCATATGTCCATCCGCTCCCAAAGGGAATCTACACTTTAATCAGATTTAAAGGTAGCCCCCATGTTAACCTATGAGAGGGACAGGCCTCGCAACAGTGAAAAGCAAATTTCGCAATATTTCATTGTCAGGACATATAAAACACATTACTATATGCCCTACCTTAACCATACACTGCACCCTACCCTTGGGGCTACGTAGGACCTACCTTAGGGGTGTCTGACATGTAAGAAAAGGGAAGGTATAGGCCTGGCAAGTGGGTACACTTGCCAAGTCGAATTTACAGTTAAAGCTGCACACACAGACACTGCAGTGGCAGGTCTGAGACATGATTACAGAGCTACTGATGTGGGTGGCACAATCCATGCTGCAGGCCCACTCGTAGCATTTGAGTTACAAGCCCTCGCACCTCTAGTGCACTTTACTAGGGCCTTACTAGTAAATCAAATATGCCAATCATGGATAAACCAATTACATACAATCTTACACAGAGAGCATATGCACTTTAGCACTGGTTAGCAGTGGTAAAGTGCTCAGAGTTCAAAAGCCAACAGCAACAGGTCAGAAAAAATAGGAGGCAAGAAGATTGGGGATGACCCTGCATAAGCAAAAAAGTCCAACAATTATCAAATGATCAGCGGATCTGCCTCACTGTACCCACCATTGATCCTCCCCATCTTACTTCCTTCTTCCCTCTTCCCCCTTCTCCTCACTCCCCTCCCCTGCTTTTCCGTTTCCTTCGAGTTTTCCTCCACCTGGTTCATTCACCATGAGCACATTCATGGACCTCAACAAACACCTTCACAGTGACCTCAACCGTAGGTCTTTACCTCCCTAGACATGAACCTCATGAAGTTGCCTCTTATTGTAAAGATATAATTAGGGATTCCAACACTCCGCTTTATCTACCTAAATCATGTACCTATATTCTTACTCGAGGTCTCATATGCTTTTATAATGTAACCTGCAACATGCATTTGCTATCTGCTCTGCAGTTGCTTGTTTTTTTTAATGAAATTGATTTAAACTATATAACTCCCAAATTCATTTTTACAGTACTGTGAGGCCTATCCCTCTCGTAGGCTAACATTGGGAATTCCTTATCACACTTTTAAGCTGTAATTCCTGACTTGGAAGGAGTGGATATATTATGTTTCATGTGATTTCAATGGTAATGAAAAATTATCTTTACCGGTAAAGCTGGATTTAACATTACTATTTTAGAAATTGCACTTTTAGAAAGTGGATATTTTTCTGCTCTCACAGCACTTTGTGCCTGCAGCCTGCCTCCAATACATACCTGGGGAGGGTGAGAGCTACACTTTCTGCGTTGCCTGTAGTCAGCCGCTAACATAGGAAGGTTAGTGTTAGACCTGTGAGCCTTAGGGTGGTCTTCCTCTAAACTTTTTGCATGCTTGCCTCCATTTTGTCTGGATTTTTGCTCTGTTGGCCCTAGGTCTCTGTGTACTGATAACCAGTGCTAAAGTACAGGTGCTCACTCTCCTAAACATGGTGTGATAGGCATATACCTGATTAACATATTTAATTTACATGTAAGTCCCTTGTAGAGTGGTGTACCATATACCCAAGGCCTGTAAATTAAATGCTAGCTGTGGACCTGCAGCACATATTATGCCACCCACTTAAGTGGCATCTTAAAACTTGGCCCAGGCCTGCCATTGCAGCATGAAGGCAGTGCCTCACTGCCATGTCATCTTGGCATTTAAAACCCCTTGCCAAGCCTTAAACTCCCTTTTTATTACATGTACATCACCCCTAAGCAAGCCCTAAGTAGCCCATAGGGCAGGGTGCTGTGAAATTAACAGGTAGGACATGCACGTTTTAGTTTTACATGTCTTAGTAGAGAAAAAACTCCCAAATTTGTTTTCTCACTACTGAGAGGCCTACCCCTCCCATAGGGTCACACTGGGGATGTCCTATTAATCTTAATAAGTTGTCATTCCTAAACCAGAAGTGGTAGATATATCATATTTGGTACCTATAAACTTGCAATTATAATCCCACTTTAATTGTAAAGTCGGATTTATCATCACAAGTTTGAAAATGGTACTTTGAAAAAGTTGGCATTTTCCTGCCCTCAGCCCTCTTTGCCTGTAACTTGCCTTTGGTCACATGACCGGGTGTAAATTACAGTTAGAACTTTGTGAATTCACCCCAGACAGTTGCACAATAAGGGGATTAGCCGAGCCTGTCTGGGACATTAATTGACTTGATATGTAGGCGGAGCTAAGCAGAGCCCCACTTGCAACTGAATAGGCTGGACTCTGCCACCACACAACAGGCTTACCAACCCTGTATTGTCAGTGCAACCAGCTAGGAGCCAGGGCAGGGGACGCATAAAATTTCTATAGCTTCAGAGAATCCTTCTGGAAACTTCTTCCAAGTTCTAGGATTAGGGCACCAGCACATAAAATGAGTGCTCTCAGACATGCTCTTAAGTAAACTACTGGACCTGTGGAAGGACTCTCAGAGGACTGCCTGTTGCTCTGACCTGCTGTGCACTCTGCCAGACTGCTGCTGTACCTGGAATGACTGCTTTGCTATGTGGAGTCTGCTTGGGACCTTCAGAGAGCAGTTTTGCTGCAGAGCCCTGCATCACCACCTACATCCAGGACTCCAGAAGTGACTCCAAGGGCTAGTTCATCTAGTCTCCTGTTTTGTGTCACAGGGACATAGCATGCTCCCACCATCTTAAACCTGCACCTGGACCCATCCTGAGAGAGTCTTGCACCCCCAAGAGGTCTCCCTCCAATTCTCGAAACTTCGTTGTGGTGCTAAAGGTGCCCAGGTGGCCATTTTCTCAAACTGAGGACTTGCTATTTTGAACCTTAAACTTTAAAAAATCATAACTTCCGTTCTACTAATTGGAATTTGATGGTTTTGGAATCAAATAATGTATAAAAATGTTCTCTATTTTTCCAAAGTGTTTTTGGATTTTTGTTGTCTGGTGTTTTCACTGTAATTCTGCTTGTGTACTCCATAAATGCTTAACACATTGCCTCTAGGTTTAGCCTTGCTACCCAGGGTCAAGCACATATTAATTTAGTGACTTTTTGTGGCTCGCCCTGAAAGGGATTGCGGCAGTTGCTTGACCAGGGTTCCAACTCCAATCAACCAACAACCCAATTTCTCACAGTTACATGTGTCTGAGCACTCATCTGCATTCTGATGGCTCCTCCTGGGTGGGAAGGAAGGGGAGGGCTGACACTTACACCTGTGCCTGTCCCCACACAAAAGGCTGATTACCTCCTACTGATAGTCTGGAGCCAAGGCTGGGAAGAAAGGGCCTCTGTGCACTTCAAAGACCCTTCTTTGATGTCTCCCCCACTTCAAAGGCACACCGGGGTATAAGTACTGGGACTCTGACGCCACCATCTCAATACAATTCTGGACTGTGAATACTACCAGGAAGAAGGACTGCTGTGCTGCTTAAAGGACTGCTACTCTACTTGGATCACTACCTTGCTGGATTTGTGCCTTGCTGAGCTGCCCTGCTACCTGCTGCTTCCCTGTCTTATTTTCTGAAGTCTCAGGGACACAAAAGACTTCAATCAAAGCAGACCCAGAACCGACGCATCAACATCATTGCGCCAGTACCTTGGTCTCAAGGACCAAGGTACTCTTGCTCTACGGACCCTGCGTGGGTCTTGTAGCCGGCCTGCACTCCATCGCGGTCGGCCTGAACTATTAACTATAGCTCAGTCCAGTGTGACCAGATAACCCCAGTTCTGGCTTTTTGGCTTTAAGCACTACAGTTTCAGTTAGTCTTTAAAAATGAATATCTCAACTTCTACTTACTGGATTGTTATTGTTCTGGTCTTGTTTTATTCATAAACATATACTTTATTTTTCTAACCTAGTGTGGACCATTTTTGTGTGTGATGGTTTCATTGTTTTACTGTTTGATGTGTTGCACAAATACTTTGCAAATTGCCTCTTAAGTTAAGCCTGACTGCTCTGTGCTAAGCTACCAGACGGTGAGTACAGATTCACTTTTAGTGGGTATCTAACTTACCCTGAATAGGATTGTGGTTCCTGCTCGGACAGGGTGAATACCTCTGCCAACCAGAAACTCAATTTCTAACACGTTCCTAGTAAAGTGATATACCAAATACCCTGGGCCTGCAAATTAAATGTTAGTAGTGGGACTGTAGCACTTATTGTGTCATCCACTTAAGTAGCCCCTTAAAACACAACGTTGGCCTGCCTTGCAGCCTTTGGACAGTTTGAAACTGCCAATTCAACTTGGCAAAATGGCCAGAACTTCCTTTTTTAATACAGATAAGTCACCCTTAGAGTAGGCTCTAAACAACTCTTAGGACAGGGTGCTTTTATACTTAAAAAGTGGGACATGTGCTATTACGTTTTACATGCCCTGGTACTGAAAATGTCCAGATTTCTTTTTTCATTACTGTGAGGCCTACCTGTCCCATGGGATACTATTTGGTTACCCCATTACATTTAATACGTAGTAGCTTTTGTTTCTGAACAGGTAGAGATCTCATGTTTGGTGTCTAAAAATTGTAGTTTAAAATCCTTTTTACTAGTAAAGTTCGATTTTAAGTAATTATTCTGACTTTTAGAAACGTGGTATTTTCCTGTCCTAACTATTTGGGGCCTGTATCCTGGGTCACATGACTAATAATAGTTGGCAGTTTCCCTTTACGTATTCCTCCCAGACAGTTACACAGAGGGGGACTAGATGTTGGCAGGATGGGCCATCCTGACAGGATGTAGCGGTGGAGATGTGAAAAATATCACTCACATTTCAAAGGAGCTGCCTCAGCACACACAAAGTACATTACACTAGCTTTTTGTGACTGCAGACCATGTGGAGCCTGGGTACTGAGACAGGAAATTCTAGAACCATGTGCACAGGGGAAACTTCAGAAGTCTCTAAATATCTTCAAAGCTTGCACCACATATATGTAGGAAGCTGGCTCTGTATATACTATCTCAAAGTGAGAGATAGTGTGCACAGAGTCCAAGGGTTCCCATTAGAGGTTGATAGTGGCAATAATAGATAATACTAATGCTCTATTTTGTGGTAGTGTGCTCGAGCAGTAGGCTTATTAGAGGGTAGTGTTAAGCATTTGTTGTACACACACACAGGCAATAAATGGGAACACACACTCAAAGGTAACTCCAGGCCAATGGGTTTTTATATAGAAAAATATAATTTTCTTAATTTATCTTAGAACCACAAGATTCAGAATGTAAGTAGGTACATAAATTGTAAGGTACTTGGCATAGGCAAATATAGAACTTTGAATGAAAACAGTAATGTACACAGTTGTGGCAAAATTACAATAAGCTATTTTAAAAGTGGACACTACAAAATTCAACAGTTCCTGGGGGAGGTAAGTACAAGTTAGTTTAGCAGGTAATTTAAGCACTTACAAGTTCAGTCTCCGGGGCATAGGCAGCCACAGTTGGAGGTTCAAGCCAACCCAACACCAGCAACACAGGGCCGGTCAGGTGCAGAGGTCAAAGTAGGGCCCAAATAACATAGGCACCTATGGAGACCAGGGGTGCTCTGGTTCCAGTCTGCTAGCAGGCAAGTACCTGCGTCCTCGGGGAGCAGACCAGGGGGGTTTTGTAGAGTACTTGGGGGGGGTCATGAATAGGCACACAAAATAAACCATCGGCAGCACAGGGGCTGCTGGGTGCAGTGTGCAAAATAGGTGGTAGGTTTTGAATAGAAATCAATGGAGGGACCCAGGGGTCACTCTGGCGATGCAGACAGGGCACAGGGGGGCTTCTCGGGCCAGACACTGACTGGGCAACGATGAGGGTCGCCTGCTGGTCACTCCTGCACTAGTAGTTAGTTTCTCTCGGGCCTGGGGGCTGCGGGTTCATTGCTTCTTCCAGGCACCAGGTTCTTTGTTACCGGGCAGTCGCGGTCACGGGGAGCCTCTGGATTCTCTCTGCGCGCGTTGCCGTGGGGGTGCAGGTAGGTCATTTAAGTGTGTCCATGTTGTGGGAGTCGCCTGGGGGTCCTCACTGCAGTGTTGCTTTTTGTGGACACGAGCCGGGGGGCGTTGGGTGCAGAGTGTTGGGGACTCATGCTTCCGGAGTGAGGATGAAGTCCCTTTAAAGATGGTTTCTCCTTTGTTGTTTAGACAGAACCGCTGTCCACAGGAGTTTCTTGGGCCTTTGGGCTGTAGGGCAGTCCTCTGAGTCAGCAGAGGTTACTTATCCCGCTAGATGCATCGCTGTTGCGGGTTCTTTGAGTCTGGAGACAGGCCGGTAGGGCTGGGGCCAAGTCAGTTGTTGTCTCCGTCTTCTCTGTGGGGCTTTCATGTCAGCAGTCCTTCTTCTTGTTCAGGTAGTCAGGAATTCTGATTTCCTGGGTTCAGGGTCACCTCTAAATACTGAATTTAGGGGGGTGTTAGGGCTGGAGGGCAGTAGCCAAGGGCTACTGTCCTTGAGGGTGGCCACACCCTACTTGTGCTCCCTCCCTTTGGGGAGGGGAGCACATCCCTATTCCTATTGGGCTAAATCCTTCCAAGGAGGGGGTCACTTCAGCTCTGGTCACCTTAGGGGTGGACCTGGCTGATGGGGTGACTCCTCCTTGTTTTTCTCATTATCTCCCCGACTTGCCCCCTAAAGTTGGGGCTGTGTCCGGGGGCGGGCATCTCTACTAGCTGGAGTGCCCTGGGGCATTGTAACAGGAAGCTTGAGCCTGTGAGACTCACTGCTAGGTGTTACAGTTCCTGCAGGGGGAGGTGTGAAGCACCTCCACCCAGTGCAGGCTTTGTTTCTGGCCTCAGAGAGCACACAGGCTCTCACTCCAGGGGGTCAGAAACTCGTCTCTCAGTGGCAGGCTGGCACAGACCAATCAGCCCTGCACTGAAGGATTGGGTAAAATACAGGGGGAATCTCTAAGATGCCCCCTGTGTGCATTTTCGAATAAATCCAGCACTGGCATCAGTGTGGGTTTATTATTCTGAGAAGATTGATACCAAACTTCCCAGTGTTCAGTGTAGCCATTATGGAACTGTGGAGTTCGTTTTGACAAACTCCCAGACCAGATACGTAATATGGCCACACTGTACTTACAATATCTAAGAATTGACTTGGACACTGTAGGGGCATTTTGTTCATGCAGCTAAGCCCTCACCTGTGTTATAATGTACCCTGCCTTAGGGCTATAGGGCCTGCTATAGGGGTGACTTACTTATGCCACATGCAGTATTTTGTGTGCACACCCTCAGTCAAGTCAGCATCAATATCAGGCAAAATGTGGGGGGGGGGTAGCTGCAACAAGGAGCCATTTTCCTACAATATAAAATTAGGACCCCCGGACCCAATCTTCACTTTGCTTCTGGAGCTGCAAAGGACTTTCAGAAGACTGCCCTACTTCTTGAGGCCTGCTGCGTATGTCAGAGGACTGCCCTGTGATCTGAAGAGGAATAATCTGCTGCCTAAAGTCTTTCCTGTGCATTTCGAGGGCTGCCCTGATGCTTGAAACCTTCTTTTCTGTTTGAACCCAGGACCTCCAGAGTGACTTCATGAGCTAGTTTGCTGGCCTCCTGATCAGAGCTACAAGGACACAAAAATCTCCAGGAACATTTAAAGAACATTTAAAGTGCATCTTGAACCAGTCTGAATAGTGTATTGACTTTCTATGTGGTGCCCTGACCCCATCCCCCAAGTTCTGGACCCTTGGAAGTGTTGCTAAAGGTGTCCATCTAGCCAAAATCTAAAACTTGTGAAAAAATATGGGGAACTTCTCCTACAAAAAGTGCTCTGAGAACCAATTGGAGACTAGGACCTACCTACTCACTAACCCACCTAAGGTGGTGCAGGTGTCTGGCTTTGTAGTAGCTCCCGCTACGTTCTTCTCAGCAGCAGCAAATCCTCTTCATTGTCTTCTCTTGGGAAGATTTTCCAGCCTTCTAGAGCCCTCATCAGATACAGCAGTCAGCTTCGACTCATGTGAGATTTTCCAAAAGTAGAAATCTTCGCTGTGACTTCTTCCACTGACTCCCCTTTGACAATGCCTCCTCCTTGGCTGCCTTGCCCCACTGAACTTTATCTTCTTAGACCCTTTTCCTTGAAATTTCTTCCAAATCTGAAGGGAAGCTGAGTCTCGGCCCAATCCACATCTTGAATCCGGACCCCACTCCATTACAGTCAGCCATAACTTTTGACTTTGCATTGGTCGTTTGCGACTAGATGTCTGTGGTTGGCCCTTTGATCTTTTAGGCCCTAGATTGCACAAAAATATTTTTTAATTCCTAACTGCGGTTCTACTGATTTGATTTTTGGTTTAAATAATGTATTACACCTTACTCTATTTTTCTATATTAGTGGTAGATTTTAATTGTGTTGTGTTTTCACTTTACTCCTGTTTAAGTGCTGACTGCTTTTGTACCAAGCCACCAGAGGGTTAAGCATGGTTTAATTTATTAACATTTTATGGTTTACCCCGATAAAGATTATGGCTGTTGCTTGAGAAGGGATCACAACCCAATTTCTCACAAATACTAGGTCTAAAATGTTGGGTTTTTTTAGCAGCTGCTTCATGACTTCTCTTTTCCAGTTCCTAAGTAGTGTACCTGTAGTAAGGGCCAAATTAATAATCTCTGGGTAAACTGGCATTACCAGAGGAGATCAGGCCTGTAAGAAGGCCATGGTGCAAGGATTGTCGGGGGGTCCAGACTTGGTCTTCTTTAGCATCAGTTTGACCACTTCATGAGTAGTCTAAGAAAGCAAAGACAACAGTGCTGTGGGTATAAATTACACAAATGGGTAAGAGGAATTAGTTTGAGAGTCCATAGAATTGATCACAAATATTTTTGTGATGGAATGAAAGTGGAAGAAGTACATTGGGGAAAGATAAAATAGCTTAAAGATTAGAAAAGATTGTGAGTAGGGTTGAGTGAGGCATTAAGTACTGGTGATATACAGGAAGTTTTGGTCTGATAAAACTTCCTCCCACTGCCACTGTTGCTTAGACCTGAGGAGATCTTTAATGTCATAGGCTGTCATTTCAATTCGTCCTGATTAAGAACTAGACAGGATTTCATCTATGCCTATGTGAATTATGTATTTAAATGTTTGACTGAAAAGGATTTAGGGGTCCTGTTCAAAATAGCCTATTATTGAATTGCAAATAAGACCTTGCTAAAATTAAAAATGGCTTCATTGACCCAGTCAAATTTAGTAACAGGATGAAGAGCAGCTTCAGTAGTTTTACAGAGATTGGAAGAGATGTTTTTTTTTCAGTCCCCACATGACCTAAGTAGCCCCTATTATTTTCGAATATGACGTTAAACCTGGTAAACTGGAATTCAAGCACATGAAATTCTGATACCACTTATTTGGTCTAAGGTATGCACCATGATATAAATGGAGTTTGGGACAGTTTGAGATAGGCCATATACTCCCATGACAGCAGAAAGTTGTAAAAATATTGAATCTAAATCATTGTTAACATGGCTATTAAAATCTGCTAATATGATAATGTTTTGATAATGTGAAATTGAATGAACTTCCAAATCCAGAAAGTTATATATTGAAGAGGATGACCAAATGGAAGAAAGTGAATTAAGAGTTCTTAAGAAATGGTACATTTACAAGTTAGAGTTCAGACTGTCCCCTGAATGGGGGTCCACAAAGCTGCAAAGTAATAACTGTTGATAAACAAGTGCAATGGCCCCTCCTTTGGGAACCTCATGATTCATCTGCAAGAGTTTACAGCTTTCCAGCCTAGTAACTGCCAAGTCCAGCACAGAGACATCATTTGATCGTGTTTCAGTAAGAAAAAGTAAGTCCATTGCCGTCCCTTGCAGAAGGTCTAGAATTTGGATGTGCCGGAAGGGATTAAACATTTAGTAGCGCTAGACATTTGTGAAGAAGTAACATTGTTGCACTTGCTTTGTTGGGGAGAACTTTGTGGTGTGTTAGGTGAATTCACTACACAGCTGAATGTCTCTTGACCCTTGCCAAGGCCAGTATTCTCAATAGTCTGCTTGGCAAATGTGGATAGAGAACGTGAGTCAGTGGATTTACGAAGGTCCCATTGACTATACCGCAACCTGCCTGAATCAAAGGAGGATACCTGAGATGGGAAGACAGTCTGCCTTACATATGGGCACAGACAGCCATGGCTTTGGTGCACTTTCACTTTAACATCATGAGCATATTAGTATGCAGAATATCTGCACATGCTCATGCTCAGTCACCATTGGTACAGCTGAAACGCCAACTGCCAAAATGACTTACAGCCTAACAAATGCGAGCTAAAAACTTTCCAAATGCTTTCTCCACACCAACCACCACTAGATGTGGGCTTTCCAGGTAGCAAATGGAAATCAGTGGTCAGTAGTAGGGGTGTGAATTAAAAAGAATATTCACCAGATATCAAAAAGAAAATAACCTGCTAAAGTGAAGGCACAGAGCAAAGATAAAAGCGCCAATAAAGCACTAATAAAGGGGGTTTATGAACAATGGGTAAAAACAATATGCACAGGGCACAACAAAATCTTTTTTGGGTGTGCCTTTATACATTTCCAGTGGCTGAATAAAGTGTAAATACATGCAACATTTCAAATTAAAGATATACAAAAAATCTTATGTAGTTATATCTCATAGTTCAGAGTTTTCTTCTGAATATTGCTTCAACATTAAAGTTTGCCTCCAACACCCTTACAAATTTTAAATCTAGCACAAAAATTCTTTTAGGAGCTACTGTGCAATGATTATTTAAGCTCCCCAGCATAGTAACTGGGAAAGTTACACTAAAACAGTGTAAATCTTTGGGAAAAAGTGTTACACATTCTCCAAGCTTCATAACACAAGGCAGATATGCCCCTAGGGGTGAATATGTACATGGACAATCATTGTATAGTGCAGCGGACGTTAACTGAAAATTTTCCCATGCCTGTTGCCACCACACCTTCAACACAGCAGCTCTGATGGTAGTGCCAGAGTTTAGACCACACACTCAAACCAGTTCGGGTTTCGGGTGGTTCAAGAGAGCTTCCAGGTGCGGCAGAGAGGTGTACATAGGTTGCTTTGACCTGTGGGCTTGGATCCCAAGCATGAACTCCCAATAAATATCTTCTGTGTAGTGATTGGGATTGCAGGTTTGCAGAGGTGAGCCTCTGAAAACATTGTGTGGTGCGTCCTAGTTTTCACTAATGCTGTTGCCCCCTTTCTCAAACAGCCTTCTAGAGTCACCGGCTCATTTTCACATTAATTAATTGAACCTTTTCCTATGGCCAACATCTACGCGTGTTTTGCAAGTTCACATACGTTTTCTAGAGTTTGCATTCATTTCCCTTGTCAAATTATATAGACATGAATATGTACGCCACTGAAAGAAATACAATTCTTTTAGCCGTGCCCGAATTTCTACTAATTTATCTTGTGCACTGCAAAGTACAACGTGAACAGGAATATGTTTTCATCAGCATAGACATGCACTAATGCTCTGGCGAAAGAGTTTGAAATTACTAATAAAAAAAACACTATTCTTTCCTAACATTCGCCCAGGTAAAGCTCTGAGTGGCAGGTTAGAGCAGAAAGAAGAGTTTGCCAGGAGCAATAGGAACACATCTTACGCTTCTGTTTTGTGAACCGCCGTCAGCTGCTGGGTGTTTCAGTAAGGCTCGGAGCTCCTCGTTTTAGCTGCTGGCCCTCGCTGCTACGCCGACCCTCCACCGGACATGCGGATTTCTGCAGGCACATTTGTCGAAACTGCATGAAAAATAGAGTTTAACAACTATCCCCTAGAGAAAACGAACGTGTTTACGGATTTACCGAGTCCACTCGTCCATATGGAAAATGATACCACGAAAGGAGTAAATAACGTTTAATTTGAAAGAGAGCATGGGCTTCACGTTACTCATTTTTTTGTCTATGCAAATTCTGCACTACATACACTAGAGCCATGTCATTAAACTAATTACTTTTACATGAATAATCTAATTAGTGCATTGAGTGCCAAATTAATTTCCCTTTATATCATGCCTGGAGACAACACAAATGATTAATGAAGGCAAAATAAACATGCTGACAAACGGTACACAGATCTCTGATTTCGAAAAGTTATGCTATAAAGAACTGTCACAAGGTTGAATAGCGGTGTCCAGTAAGATCATTTTTGGCCTCGTTCTCTGAATTTTGAGGGTAACTATTGGGTGTTCAGTACACATAAACTGACAATAAAACTAACAACTATAAACAGCACTGGCAAAGCCAATCAATATATTTTGGTTGTAAAATCTACTGTTTTTATCATTGCTTTTTAAAAAATTCTAGATGGCAGCTGTGAATGCGCGTGCATCTGTGGAACTACTTTTTTGCACAGTTTAAGGTAATCATAAATCTATTGAAAAATAGCTGCCACCGATGCGTGTAAATCCACGGCGGCCCTATTTGAAAGCATTTCATATTTGTTTTTTAAAAACATTCCAATACGGCTGCGATGGATATGTGTGTGTCAATAGTTGCCATCTTTGAATACATTTTGTTCTTAAGGAAATCCTCTTCAAAGATGCCTTACAAAGATGCCCAGGCATCCTTGGCAGTCATCTTAAAAAGGTACTTTAGCAAAAAAAGCGATTTGGAAATGCCCACCGCACATACATGTGCAAACACAAATGGCAGTCTTAAAAGTATATAAAAAATTAAGATGACATCCTGCCGACAGCGGACCAGGCAGCAAAACATTAGCAAGGGATCAGGTAGAGCAAGAGGATGGTGTGAGGGGTAAGTTTCAAGAGAGAAAGCTGAGGGTGAAAGTGGTTGGAGGAGCTGGATCTGACATCAATAGTGGAAGAATAAATCAAAACACTGAGAGACCTAAATGCGCCTGGGAAGGACAAGAATCAGCTGGTTGGTTAAGCCATCAAATAAGGAGTAGGGATGTGAGCGAGACAAAAAGCCGTCCAATTCTGAGCAAGAGACTGGCTCAAAACCATTCTCTGATTATGTAATGGATTAGAGATAATAGGCCTCTAACAGCTAGCTAAAACTATCTTTAGCTGAGATCTAAAAAAGAAAAACGTTCAACCATAATCATGCACAAAATATTCGGTGATAAGGCTCCATGCCGACGCCAATAACAGATCACCATACATACTCAGCCTCCTCCCTGCTTACACAGTAGTGTTTGACATAGTGTGTGACCTCACATGCCATAGCACTGCATATAAGCATTAGCAATGCCAATAGGTCTAGCTTTACAGGAATGTTAGTTGGTAATGTGAAGCATTACAAGTGGATAGCATGGGGCTTGATATGTATTTGTGTGAAACCAAAGAACTCTATAATAATATTGGTGGTTGTGGAGAGGTCAGGTGGCATTTGCACTGTCAAGGGAGACCTAAAAATCCATGCAGGTTAATGACTATCCAATCTGTGCTGCTCTGCTGCCAAAGAAAAACATCATAAAATACCTATTGTCTAAGACACTTTAAAAGCATTTCAATGTCATGGTTGTGCCCCTGAAACCACGGTGATCTCAACTCACAGCACAATGAACACAGCACCACATTGGACAGTTTGAATACCCCACACCTGACACACATCCACACACACAACACACCTACACACTCCACTATATAACCTACGCCTACACAACCCACAATCCTTTGCAACCTGAACACCACCCACGGCCACAGACAAGAAAAATTGTACGCAGAAATAGGAAAAACAATATTAGGCATCCACCAACATTTCACTCCACACACATCGCACACCTGCACAGCATATACAACACACATTTTACTACTACACACAATCCACAACAACTGTCACCCACTCACATCACAGTACCTACACCTCACCACTTAACTTTTACTCCAGTATTTCATCTTTAAACACAACCACACCGTTTTCACCACCGCTACCATGTCCCCTCAAAAACACCCACGTTTCACGGATGAGGAGTTGAGGGTCATGTGGGATGAAATTGTCAGGGTAGGGCCACACCTGTTTGGAACACAAGTCCAGCAAACATCAATAGCCAGGAAAATGGAGCTGTGGCAAAGAACGGTGAACAAGGTCATTTCTTTAGGCAGCTATCCACGCACAAGAGAGGACATCAGGAAGAGGTGGAACATCCTCAGGGGGAAGGTACGTTCCATGGCATCCAGGCATCAGACGGCAGTACTCAAGTCTGGCGGTGGGCCCCAGCCTCCTCCCCTTACTTTCACACCTTGGGAGGAGAAGTTCTTGAACAAACTGTATTCTGAGGGCCTGACAGGAATACCTGGGGGAGTGAAGTCCGGTAATTCCCCAAAAAATACTTGTCACCCATTTGTCCTGTCCTGCATGCACCCTCACCATCTTAACCCACCCACATTCACATACCACCCACCACACCTCTGTCCAAATGTTGTAATACCCCTCTCTGGCATGCCACATGTCCACTAAACTTACCTGGCTCCACAGCTCTTTGAAATGGCACGTGAAGTACTGGCAACTCATAGCACTACAGTTCCTAGAATGCAATAACCCACCATTGTGAAAATCAGAACTGTGCACAAAATGTGAGATGTCATGCTTGTGAAACTAACAACCAATATAAGCTACCTTGATTGTGCAAGTGTGTAACAGTGAATAGCAATGACAGCAACGCAATGGCCCACTCCCACAATATCACCAAGAAAACACAGCTATAGCTGAGTGCCCAGTCACAATGCCCGTAGAATAAAGATACCTAAGATTAAAATGTGCTCATCTGGGATGGAAATATCAGTGTAAAAGTGGATGCACATGCAGTACAGCCAGTTACAGGTCAATGTCTATTGCATACTCCCATGTTATGTTACTACTCTAACACTATTGTGCATTGTACACCTCTTTGTTGTACCATGTATCATGCCAGACACTCCAGGAGGCAACAAAGAAGAATACCCATGGCAATAATCTGACAACATAAGATGGTATCAGCAGTCCAATCACTACCAGTATCGTATAACAGCCATAAGCATGGTGTATGGTATGGAAATTACAGAGTCTCATGTTGTAGTAATACTGTGCAGCAGCTGTCATTTTCATCTCTGGGGATCATGTTAAGGCACTGTCTGCATCTCACACAACATCAACCATCCCCTAAAAGTAACAGCAACTCCATGTTCCACTTCTCCCACAGTTAAACTTGCCAATGTCACCATGGACAGGATACCAGAGACTGCCACAACCCCTCTGGATGAAGACCCCAGTGAGGACAACACCCCTGGATGTGTGGACACTGCAGAGGAAGCTGGCCCATCAGGGCACCTGGTCAGTCAACAACAGTCAGCCTCACCCTTCCCACATCGACTCCTCCCAGCCCCGTTGCATCTACATCACAGGCAATCATTTGCCCCCAAATCTGTGTACCAAGGACTGAATCATCCATTGTGTGCCCACATTACAGGTTCCCGAGTCTCCTTTTGTCACCCCTGACACCACTGGGAGTGGGCACTCTGTGCCAGGGGCACAGACATTTGAGGGTAGGGTGCATGGGAGGGATTCTGTGGGCCAGCGGATGGGGGCTCCATGTGACGATACTAACCAGGAAACCATCTCCCAAGTCTTGGGAGCTTCCCAAAATTCCCAAGGCATGATGGGCCAGGTAATCAACATGATGGGGGAATCCAACAGCTGCAGAGTGACCATCACCAGGAAGCCATGGACCAGTGGCAGGCACAAAATGCCTGCCTTGCTTCCATTGCTGAGATGCCGAGTGTTAGAAATGGGGTTTTTGGTTGGCAGTTAGGTTGCCCTCTGTCCAAGCAAGAACCCTCACTCTAGTCAGGTTAAGTCACACACAATCCAAAATCAGCCTGTGCTCACCCTCCGGTAGCTTGGCACGAGCAGTCAGGCTTAACTTAGAAGGCAATGTGTAAAGCATTTGTGCAATAAATCATACAACACCATAGCATAACACCACAAAAATATTATCTACGCGGAGAAGTCGGCGTCGTTTTCCGGCGCGTGGACAGTCTCTTTCTGTGGATCGCGGGGATTACCAGATGTCCCGGGTCTGTGCGTGGATTTTCCTGCTTGTTCTCCGGCTGCGCGTCGGTCTGCGGGGCTGCGCGTCGAAATTACGATCTCACAGCAGGCGTCGCGTCGATTTCTCCTCTAGACTTCGATCTGCGGGGCTGCGAGTTGAAATTACGATCTCACGGCAGGCGTCGCGTCGATTTCTCCTCTAGAGGTCGGGCGGCGTTGTCCTTGCGAGGCCGTGCGTCGGATCTTCGATCGTCCCTAGAGCGTTGCGTTGATCAGCGTCGGAGTGCGGCGTTTTTCTCGCCGCGAAACAAGCTGTGCGTCGAAATCTTCGGCGCACGGAGCGTCCAAGTAAAAGAGGGAAGTCTTTTGGCCCTGAGACTTCAAGGAACAGGAGGCAAGCTCTATCCAAGCCCTTGGAGAGCACTTTCACAGCCAGACAAGAGTTCAGCAAGGCAGCAGGGCAACAGCAAGGCAGCAGTCCTTTGTAGAAAGCAGACAGGTGAGTCCTTTGAGCAGCCAGGCAGTTCTTCTTGGCAGGATGTAGTTTCTGGTTCAGGTTTCTTCTCCAGCAAGTGTCTGATGAGGTAGGGCAGAGGCCCTGTTTTATACTAAGTTGTGCCTTTGAAGTGGGGGTGACTTCAAAGAGTCTCTAAGAAATGCACCAAGCCCCCTTTCAGCTCAATCCTGTCTGCCAGAGTCCCAGTAGGGGGTGTGGCAGTCCTTTGTGTGAGGGCAGGCCCTCCACCCTCCCAGCCCAGGAAGACCCATTCAAAATGCAGATGTATGCAAGTGAGGCTGAGTACCCTGTGTTTGGGGTGTGTCTGAGTGAATGCACAAGGAGCTGTCAACTAAACCTAGCCAGACGTGGATTGAAGGGCACAACAAGATTTTAGTGCAAAGAAATGCTCACTTTCTAAAAGTGGCATTTCTAGAATAGTAATATTAAATCCGACTTCACCAGTCAGCAGGATTTTATATTACCATTCTGGCCATACTAAATATGACCTTCCTGTCCCTTTCAGATCAGCAGCTGCCACTTCAACAATGTATGAGAGCAGCCCCAATGTTAGCCTATGAAGGGAGCAGGCCTCACAGTAGTGTAAAAACGAATTTAGGAGTTTTACACTACCAGGACATATAACCACACAAGTACATGTCCTGCCTTTTACCCACACAGCACCCTGCTCTAGGGGTTACCTAGGGCACGCATTAGGGGTGACTTATGTATAGAAAAGGGGAGTTCTAGGCTTGGCAAATACCTTTAAATGCCAAGTCGAAGTGGCAGTGAAACTGCACACACAGGCCTTGCAATGGCAGGCCTGAGACAAGGTTAAGGGGCTACTGAGGTGGGTGGCACAACCAGTGCTGCAGGCCCACTAGTAGCATTTAATCTACCTGCCCTAGGCACATGTAGTGCACTCTACCAGGGACTTACAAGTAAATTAAATAGTCAATCATGGATAAACCAATCAGTAGTACAATTTACACAGAGAGCATATGCACTTAAGCACTGGTTAGCAGTGGTAAAGTGCCCAGAGGTCAAAAGCCAACAACAACAGGTCAGAAAACATAGGAGGAAGGAGGCAAAAAGTTTGGGGATGTCCCTGTCAAAAAGCCAGGTCCAACATGACCCCCTACCAGCCTAAAGTCAGGGGAGAACAATCACTATCCTGATGTACTTCCCTGTTTGAGGCGACAGAACAAGGACCCAGGCCCACAACAGCAGGGGCATGCTCCAGTTCTTCGCCTTCCTGACTCCAATTGGATCCCTCTGTCCATACTCTCAGGGCACACTAAGCCAACCCCTGGGGAACCTTTCTCCTTACCTGCGGATCCCATCTGTGCAGCACCTAACCTTACTTTGCTCACAGATGTATCCCAGGAGCAGGATAGTACCACCATGACCAACACAGTGGTGTTGCCCACTCTACCTCCGGGGTGTGACACTTGTTCCCTCCCCAGGGATAACTCTGTCCACCCGGACAGCAAGCCACAGTGGTTACTGACAGCTGCCAGGGATGAGAGCCAGGCCCCAGGCCTCTCAAAGCTCTCCCACCACTGTGGCTGTGGAGAGTGGGGGGCAGTAGCCCCAGGTGCTGGGCACCCTTTAACCACTCTCCCTTCCACCAGGTCAGGGAGGACAGCCTGAACCTGGTCCTCCCCTCTGGGGCTCTGTACCCTCCCTCCTGGAGCGTTACCCCCAGAGTCCAACATGGTCAGGGTGCTTATAGAAGTCACCCTGTACCATTCCTCCACCAGTGCAGGGCTGTTAACCTGCAACTGGCCCTCCAACCTGGGGTCTGTACCTTCAGGTTGGACTAGGGCCCGGGGTGAGGCTTCCCTCCCCCTGCCCTCCCTTCTGGGGTCCAGCACCCTCCAACTAGGAGCGGCCTCCTCAGAAGACAACATGGTAGGGGCACTGTTATCAGTAGCCCCTCCCTCCAGGTCCGGGGGGACACCCTGAACCTGGTATTCCAGCCCAGGGTCTGTACCCTCAGACTGGATCACTGCCTGGCAAACCAGGACTTCCTGGGGGGCACACCTACCCCCCACCAGGTCAGAGTTTAACCTCTGCACCTGACCATTCAACTCAGAGTCACCACCCTGAAGTTGAACAATTGCCTGGCACGCCAGGACTTCCTGGAGGGCCCACTGACCCTCCACCAGGTCAGAGTTTAACCTCTGAACTTGGCCATTCAACTCAGAGTCACCACCCTGAAGTTGAACAATTGCCTAGCACGCCAGGATTTCCTGGAGGGCACACTGACCCTCCACCAGGTCAGAGTTTAACCTCTGGACCTGGTTCTCCAACCTAGGGTCACCACCCTGAGGTTGGGCAACTGCCTGGCACGCCAGGGCTTCATGGGGGGCACACCTACCCCCCATCAGGTCAGAGTTTAACCTCTGAACCCGGTTATCCAACCCAGAGTCAGCACCCTGAGGTTGGACAACTGCCTGGCACACCAGGACTTCCAGGGAGGCACACCTACCTCCCACCAGGTCAGAGTTTAACCTCTGAGCCTGGTGCCCCAACCCAGGGTCACCACCCTGAGGTTGGGCACTTGCCTGGCACGCCAGGACTTTCTGGGGGGCACACCTACCCCCCACCAGGTCAGAGTTTAACCTCTGAACCTGGTCATCCAACCCAGAGTCAACACCCTGATGTTGGACAATTGCCTGGCACAGCAGGACTTCTTGGGAGGCACACCTACCTCCCACCAGGTCAGAGTTTAACCTCTGAACCTGGGTATCCAACCCAGAGTCACCACCCTGAGGTTGGCCAACTGCCTGTTACACCAGGACTTTCTGGGAGGCACGCCTACCTCCCACCAGGTCAGAGGTTAACCTTTGAACCTGGTTCTCCAACCCAGGGTCACCACCCTGAGGTTGAACCATTGCCTGGCACGCCAGGACTTTCTGGGGGGCACACCTACCCCCCCACCAGGTCAGAGTTTAACCTCTGAACCCGGTTGTCCAACCCAGAGTCAGCACTCTGAGGTTGGACCACTGCCTGGTACACCAGGACTTCCTGGGGGGCACACCTACCCCCCAACAGGTCAGAGTTTATCCCCTGAACCTGGTTAGCCAATCCAGAGTCACCACCCTGAAGTTGAACCATTGCCAGGCAGGCCAGGACTTCCAGGGAGGCACACCTACCTCCCACCAGGTTAGAGTTTAACCTCTGAGCCTGGTTCCCCAACCCAGGGTCACCACCCTGAGGTTGGGCAATTGCCTGGCACGCCAGGACTTCCTGGGGGGCACACCTACCCCCCACCAGGTCAGAGTTTAACCTTTGAACCTGGTCAAACAACCCAGAGTCAACACCCTGAGGTTGGACAATTGCCTGGCACAGCAGGACTTCTTGGGAGGCACATCTACCTCCCACCAGGTCAGAGTTTAACCTCTGAACCTGGGTATCCAACCTAGAGTCACTACCCTGAGGTTGAATTTTTGCCTGGCATGCCAGGACTTCCTGGGGGGCACTCTCACCCCCCACAAGGGACATACCGTCCCCAAGGGTCACACAAGAGTCTGGTTGGCGCAGGTCTCCCGACCTCTGCCCATCCGGCAGAGTCTGGGTTTCCCCCAAACCAGAAACGGTTTCACCTGGGTCATTCCTGGGGGGCTCTGCTCTCAGAGCTGTCCCCTGACTCTCAAGGTCCTCCACTGGGGTCTGCAACCCCCTCTCAACCCTATGTCTGGACTTCTGCACCCCCTCACTAGGAGGGGTACTGCCAGACACCAAAACTGTTGGGATGCTGGCTACAGTCACCCCCCCCAAGTTCTTCTGACACTGCAGGGCTTCCCTCAAAAGATGGCCCTACGGTACAGGCTAGGCTTCCCTCCTGGTGTTCCCTCATGGAACCCTCTAGGACCTGGGACCTACCTGGGACACTACAATCCTTTCCCACCTCACTCGGTTGGGAACCACCTAGACCACTCCCTTCAGGAGCACCCCCAAATGCCTCTTCAGACTCTCTGGTACTCACCCAGAAGTCTGCCTCCATTGTAAGTTCCCTGGGGTCAGAGAACTCACACTCCACCTGGTGTTGGCGTAGCTCTGGAAAATAAGGACCAGACATATGCTCTCCAGCAATTACATCATTCTGCCCTTCACATGTATTAACCACAGTACCCTTCACCCAACCACCCAGTAACTCAACCTTGGAAAAGCACTCTACTTCACCCTCCTGAGACTGGTGAGACAGTATCTGTCTGTCCCTGACACTCAACCCATACTCTTCTGGGATGTCTCTACACTCTATATCCAGGACATCCACCAGGGGGGAACCCTTTTCTCTGTCACTCTCTGCTAGAGTCAGTAAAGTGTCCCTCCCCCCAGTAGGAATATGACTCCCTGTGCCAGTTCCCCAATCCTTCTCAGGGACCCTGTGCATAACGGGAACTACCTCATACCCTTGAACTGCCTGGGGTGTGTCAACTCCCTTCTTCAAGTTGGGCACCACATCTCTGGGCTTGTGCCCTTCTTCAGCAGTACTAGATGCAAGATTTTTGCTGCCACCATCTGAACTGGACTCAGCCCTTCCGGCCTCCAGTTTCAGCTCTTTACAGCTCAGCTCTTGAGCTGCAATCTTTTCTTCTTCCAGGGCTAAGAGACTTGCTGCCTCAGCCCTTTCAAGAAACTCATCTAGCTCTTCCACCCACCGCTCTCGAGCTCGGAGCCATTCTGCTCTCACTGGATCTCTTTCCTCACCTGAGTAGTCATCCTCCTCATTTGAGTAGTCCCCCTCCTCATCTGAGGGGTATTTAGTCATTTGGTTTTTTTCTGCCTCTCCCTCTGCCCATCTCTCTTCCCCCCAGACTATGTAGGCATGTAGCATTTCCATCTTAGTAGATTTCCTTGATACAGGAAGGCCCCATTTTCTGCAAAGCCTCCTTAAGTCAGCCTTAGTGAGGTGGTCAGTAGGCACAAAGAGTGAGTAGGTAAGCAATACCATTCTGATAAGATCTTACTAGCAAAAACCAAAATCCAAAGTCCAAAATATCAATAGTATATCCAGGAGGACATCAGAGAACCAAAAGCCAAAAAAGATGAAAAATCAAGTTGACCTTCAACTGTGGGTAGGTAGTGAAATACTTAGCTACTGTATGTCACTGCACAAACACAAGTCCTATCCTCACCGCTGATCACCAATGTTAGAAATGGGGTTTTTGGTTGGCAGTTAGGTTGCCCTCTGTCCAAGCAAGAATCCTCAATCTAGTCAGGGTAAGTCACACGCAATCCAAAATCAGCCTGTTCTCACTCTCCGGTAGCTTGGCACGAGCAGTCAGGCTTAACTTAGAAGGCAATGTGTAAAGCATTTGTGCAATAAATCATACAACACCATAGCATAACACCACAAAAATACACCACACAGTATTTAGAAAAATATGTAATATTTATCTGGGTATCTTCAGGTCAAAATGATCAAAGTTGCAATACGAATTTGTAAAGATATCACTGAAAAGTGATAGAAAGTGTCTTAAGTCTTTAAAATATAAACAAAGTCTCTTTCAAGCACAAGTACCTGGTTGGGAGTGGAAAGATCTCCTCAGAGGGCCACAAGAGAAGAGGTGCGTGGAAAAAGGGTGTGTGCGTCGATTTCTCCCCAGCACACACGGACTTGCGTCGTTATTTTCCACGCGGGGAAGTCGGCGTCGTTTTCCGGCGCGTGGACAGTCTCTTTCTGTGGATCGCGGGGATTACCAGATGTCCCGGGTCTGTGCGTGGATTTTCCTGCTTGTTCTCCGGCTGCGCGTCGGTCTGCGGGGCTGCGCGTCGAAATTACGATCTCACGGCAGGCGTCGCGTCGATTTCTCCTCTAGACTTCGATCTGCGGGGCTGCGCGTTGAAATTACGATCTCACGGCAGGCGTCGCGTCGATTTCTCCTCTAGAGGTCGGGCGGCGTTGTCCTTGCGAGGCCGTGCATCGGATCTTCGATCGTCCCTAGAGCGTTGCGTTGATCAGCATCGGAGTGCAGCGTTTTTCTCGCCGCGAAACAAGCTGTGCGTCGAAATTTTCGGCGCACGGAGCGTCCAAGTAAAAGAGGGAAGTCTTTTTGGCCCTGAGACTTCAAGGAACAGGAGGCAAGCTCTATCCAAGCCCTTGGAGAGCACTTTCACAGCCAGACAAGAGTTCAGCAAGGCAGCAGGGCAACAGCAAGGCAGCAGTCCTTTGTAGAAAGCAGACAGGTGAGTCCTTTGAGCAGCCAGGCAGTTCTTCTTGGCAGGATGTAGTTTCTGGTTCAGGTTTCTTCTCCAGCAAGTGTCTGATGAGGTAGGGCAGAGGCCCTGTTTTATACTAAGTTGTGCCTTTGAAGTGGGGGTGACTTCAAAGAGTCTCTAAGAAATGCACCAAGCCCCCTTTCAGCTCAGTCCTGTCTGCCAGAGTCCCAGTAGGGGGTGTGGCAGTCCTTTGTGTGAGGGCAGGCCCTCCACCCTCCCAGCCCAGGAAGACCCATTCAAAATGCAGATGTATGCAAGTGAGGCTGAGTACCCTGTGTTTGGGGTGTGTCTGAGTGAATGCACAAGGAGCTGTCAACTAAACCTAGCCAGACGTGGATTGAAGGGCACAACAAGATTTTAGTGCAAAGAAATGCTCACTTTCTAAAAGTGGCATTTCTAGAATAGTAATATTAAATCCGACTTCACCAGTCAGCAGGATTTTATATTACCATTCTGGCCATACTAAATATGACCTTCCTGCCCCTTTCAGATCAGCAGCTGCCACTTCAACAATGTATGAGAGCAGCCCCAATGTTAGCCTATGAAGGGAGCAGGCCTCACAGTAGTGTAAAAACGAATTTAGGAGTTTTACACTACCAGGACATATAACCACATAAGTACATGTCCTGCCTTTTACCCTCACAGCACCCTGCTCTAGGGGTTACCTAGGGCACACATTAGGGGTGACTTATGTATAGAAAAAGGGGAGTTCTAGGCTTGGCAAATACCTTTAAATGCCAAGTCGAAGTGGCAGTGAAACTGCACACACAGGCCTTGCAATGGCAGGCCTGAGACAAGGTTAAGGGGCTACTGACGTGGGTGGCACAACCAGTGCTGCAGGCCCACTAGTAGTATTTAATCTACCTGCCCTAGACTTACAGGTAAATTAAATAGTCAATCATGGATAAACCAATCAATAGTACAATTTACACAGAGAGCATATGCACTTTAGCACTGGTTAGCAGTGGTGAAGTGCCCAGAGGTCAAAAGCCAACAACAACAGGTCAGAAAAAATAGGAGGAAGGAGGCAAAAAGTTTGGGGATGTCCCTGTCAAAAAGCCAGGTCCAACATGACCCCCTACCAGCCTAAAGTCAGGGGAGAACAATCACTATCCTGATGTACTTCCCTGTTTGAGGCGACAGAACAAGGACCCAGGCCCACAACAGCAGGGGCATGCTCCAGTTCTTCGCCTTCCTGACTCCAATTGGATCCCTCTGTCCATACTCTCAGGGCACACTAAGCCAACCCCTGGGGAACCTTTCTCCTTACCTGCGGATCCCATCTGTGCAGCACCTAACCTTACTTTGCTCACAGATGTATCCCAGGAGCAGGATAGTACCACCATGACCAACACAGTGGTGTTGCCCACTCTACCTCCGGGTAGTTTGGGGATGTCCCTGTCAAAAAGCCAGGTCCAACACCGAGGAACATTAACACTACCCTGAGTAGGACTGTAGCACAACATCGGGCCTTTTCCACTTGCAATGAGTCTACAAACCCTTCTACAACTGCGGCTGCTAGTGGAATGGATCCCCTTCCAGGGGAAGGACATGCCTCAGACACCCCATCCTCTGTAGCAGAGGAACCTCCGCACCCAGGAATCCAGGAGGAGCAGATGCCAAGACAAAACCCATTGCCAGGAAGTGAACCTCTCCTGAATTGTTCCCCTTGTGTGCCACAGATACACCCTGTTGACTGTTCTTAAAGCAAACTTCATTTTTCCATGGAACAAGGACACTGGACTTGTGTATCCAAATGGTGTAGCAGCTACCCTCATGATTCCAGCCACCATGCCTGAACCCTTCACTGTTTAGATTGTGGCATTGTAGATTGCTTGTCACACATATTGTTTAACTGTTCCAATAAATCACACTTTAACACAATTTCTATGAATGTGTCATTTATCTACCATGTACAACTGTGAAGCATGGCAACTCTGCTATCAATATGTCCCTCTGTATTGTACAACCTAAGTCATGGAATCACATATGGACACCAATCAATGAGGGCAGGAGCAGCGGGCTGCTTCCATAGTGGCTCCAGACAAGTATGGCTTCCAGAAGGTGGGTGTCTCCTTTTATGCAGTTGGTTGGCAGTGTGCAACCTTGTAATCTGTCCGGCAGGAACATGGTCCCTGCCGGCCTGCAGGTGGCTACTGTCATCCGTGGCGGCCAGACCGCAGTGGCGGTGCCAGTGGTGCTTCGGCTGTATTCTGTTGTGAATACCGCCATGGTCATAATATGGCGGTCTTCTCTGCCAGCCTTTTGGTGGTACGGCCCCAAACCCTCAAACTCGTAATGAACCCCTATGTATTACTCAATGTGTTTCTGTTGTGTAATCACCTGAGCACTGATATGTTTTTTTAAATTATGTCTTATTTTTGTATGTTGTAATAATAAGAGACCATTTCTTATTGAATTTCTGCATGGGTACCCTATTTGTCTTTAGTGGTTATTCTTAATTAATTTTTATTGATTAGTTTTGAATTTATATTCTTTCATCTGGAACATTTGTTTTATGTTTAGAGTTTACTGCCTCCGCTTCTGGGTTTGTTTAGCCTACTCCTGTTGTGGTCAACTGCCTATAGTGACTGTCATGGTAGGATTGATTGCTAGTGAAAATGACAACAGGAATGTTGTAGTTAATTGGCACCTGTGTGGTTCAAAATATGTGTGTGCTTGTAGCAAGAAGTCAACATGAGTGCTTATGAAACAAGAAATCCACGAACTTCATGCTTGACAGAAAATGTATACAATGGTGATATACCTGACCAGAAAGAGTGCAAGCATGAGACACAAGACAGGAACTTCTATAGTAAGAGATAAATGTGCAAAAATATGAGAAATGATTAGACCATATGTGCCAAACACTAAAACGATGTGTGTAAGTAACCTGGCATAAAGGTGATCAATGAAGACGTGTGACAAGAATGTGCATAAGATTGACCTGTGAAATAATTACCTGAAACAGTGACAGTCATGTCAGAACAGCCTGAATCAGATTAGTTACATATTGGACAAGCATGGATGCAAAAAAAGCTTTGTGTGTAAGAAGCAATACACAGATAGGTATAAAAGTGGCATCACACAGATATTTATAAAAGTGGCATCTCAGAAAATGCGCGAAAAGACATGGAAAATGAGTCCCGCCATGACAATCGTGACACAAATGTATAAAGTGGTGCCCTTCATGAACTTGTGCACAACTGTGATAGACATGACAGGAGTGTGTGAACCAGTGAGAGGCCCAACATAAATATTTTCACTAAAAAGAGGCATGGAAGGGCTCTGTGTGATAACATGCATATACAGTGCCTGCCATATCTGGAATGACTGCAGCAGAGACAGGTTTGAAAAGCACGTTCACAGATGGTCGTGTGGGAGAGTGATAGAGCGGTCCGTAGTAATAATTTTACCTGTGTTCGGACGCTCTTTAGGCCGATGAATCTTTTGACTTAGTGGGAACTCTCTGTACTCTTAATCAATCAATTTCATTAAAATCAATAATCAATAACGAACATAGGCAATACCTTGATCAACATAACATTTAACAATTAATCCAGAATACATTTCGATGAACCCTGACCTTTCAGTCAGGAATGACCAAACCAGTTTATTCAAAGTTAGTGAATTTTATTTCCCTATATTAACAAAGCTAGCACAATATAAATGTGTCTCAACACCAAATGATAAACATATATGAACATTAATAGCTGTCCATAACGTCGAAACAAGTGTAATCTATGTAGCATTTGAATCACAAGGCATTCGATAATAGCAATGCAAATCACTAATACAATAATCTGTAATGAACTAATGGCATACATTTAGTCAGCATGACAAGATCTCAAATTGCATCGTGCGACATATGGAATCCTCGTCTAACCTCAAATTAGCATCAGCATGTGGGACTTCATGCAAAAACAATTTAGCAACATTAATTTAGAAAAACTCTTAACTAGGGACCTTATCAAAATCAGCAGTTGGTTACCTAAAAGAAACACAATGCAATTTTACAATTTCCTTTCATATTTACCAATTACGATCAGCATACAAGGAAGTCTTCGTCTCACAGGTACCGTTCTTCGGTCAGCATGGGTACCGTTTCTTGATCAGCATGGGACGGGACAAAGGGGCAGGGGTGGACGGGGCAACTGCCTCACGGCGGCAAGGTAAAACTACTACTTCATGCAAAGGGCATTTCAAAGTTAAAGTCTCTAGGGCAAGAATCATTTAAAGTCTCTTTCTCTCGATTAGAGAAAGAAATCAAAGTCTCTTTCAAAATGGCGTCGCAGCAAAGTGGGCCATAATAGCTACGAAGTCAAAATGGCGGGTATCGAGCTGGTAATGGCTGCAATGAATCCAATTTCTTCTCGTGCACCTGGTTTTTATAGACAACAGTTCAAATCCAGTAGGGTCTTCCATTGGAGGGTTCATAGGTTAGCTTCAAATTGACCAATCAAAAACAACAGTTCTCAAGCTTTTACTTAAGCATACATTATCCTTGGAGATGGGTACGCAAGTTGCAACATTGTCTACCAATTAGCTCACTTTCAGAGCCTCCATTGTCCGCACCTGCAAGTCGACCTTGAAGTAAAGAGAAAATATGCCAGGCTGGCACTAACTTTAAGATAAGCATGTGAACAGTTTCTGTGGAAAAGTACAGCTTCAAGCAAAAATACACGTTTATTAGCACAGTGGAAAAATACGAGCATCTAAACCGTGAGACCAGGCAACTAGGCCAAAGCCTCCGCTAAAGTTATGCTAAGCTAGAGTATTTCAAACAAGCAAATCATAGCACACGTTTATGATTATGTCGGATTAGTGCAATTCTAATACACCACGTTATATAAAGCACGCTTATAAATGTTGGCAAACTACTCTGAGGGCACATTTTGTCCCCGTACAATCTTTATTAGTTCGGTTAAAGTCACACATGATTATTTCAGCACTACGTTTAAGCGTTAATAAATCAAAACCTTCATTTTCTGCTTCATCAATCCCTCCTCTGATGACTACTTGTCATCACACAAATCATGCCTACAAATTTTATTCCATTAAAATTCTGTCAGTTCCCTTTTCCTTTTAGTTCCCCTAGTCTGTGCTTTGTATTCTTCTGCCATTCTTTTCATAATTTTCTCCTCCTTTCTTCTTTTTATTCTTTCCATAATCATTATTATTCCCCTTTTTATTCCCCAAATTCCAAATACACAAATTATCACTATTAAAATTCCCTCTATTATTTTTAGCAATATTCCATTCCAAATTCCCCCAATCCAATGTCCCACTGAAGCAAGTCCTTTTCCAACCTTCTCCCACACTCCTGGTTCTTTCAGTTCCTTCAAATCTGCACTTTCTTTTGTTAGATTAGCAAGCATAGTTTTAATTTTCACACTATTGTCAGGTATATAGGTACAACAGTGTCGCGCACCAAGCATTTTGCAAACACCACCATCCTTTGCTAAAAGGATGTCTAAAGCAAGCCTATTTTGAAGAGTCATAGCTCTTTCCGCTGCAAGTTCAGCATCTATCAGGATTATAGCACCTGAAAACTTTGTCAGCATGTTATCCACTATAGTAGACAACTTTCGTATCTTGATGGAATTCAGCACAACTCCCAATGAAGGAATCATGGCTCCAAATATATCACCTACCACAGCAGCTGCGGTCTCTCTCTTCTGGATACGATGGGATCCAGATGTCTTTTGAATCATCGATACGTCATCCAGTTGATAAACCTTTGGGAACACTATACCCAAATAACATCTCCCCCACCATCCCTTTGGAAGACGATAATAGGCATTATGCCCACAAATGTAATATACACCTGGAATGACAGGGTCAAGTCCGTTCATCATGAATGTCCATTTGGCCTTAAAGATAAACGTATGTTTACACTCACTCGCTCCTACAAAAATATTGTCATAATAAGATTCTCCTCGATATATACAAAATTTTCCTACATGCCAAGCATCTAAAGCTATTTTCCCTTGTGTTTTTATAGCAGCAAAATCATAGTTATCTACTGAAGTCCTCTTATGCAGCTCTTTTTCTAATTTCGCCTTCATCTGTGCCCTTCTATCATCTGTGCGATCTAAAAAGCTAATTTCTACTGCAGAGAGTGAGCAAGTAAGATTTTCCCTATGAGCGTGAGCCGTTTCAAAAGGTTGCATTGGCTCGAAAAATTCCCTCATTATCTTAGCATCCCAATCTTTAGCAGTCTGGCTGAGCTGCGCTATTATAGGAACATAAGCAAAGGTAACATCATAATTCGAGTAAAAATACTGTATGTTAGTTTGACCATAAAACCTAGACATTACTATACTACATGTAATCCCATATGTAAGAGGCATGTGGTGATAAGTCACCCCTTCCTTTACTGATGTCGGTATCTGGGTACACACATAACAATCTTTCGCATCCATTGTCTCAACATATTCTGTTAGTAAGCGATAGAAAACATTATACGAAAGCTCTTTCCTATCATGCAAGAGTCTCTCATCCAGTGCTAGCCTTTTCAATGCGGTTAGTTCAGTGACAGTAACAGGAGCAATAGTAGAAGCAGCAATAATCTCATTCTCACCCTTTCCATGCATTCCAAGCACAATTGCCATTATTATTAGTACACATGTTACTACCAAGCCTATACACACATATTTACAATATTTCTTTCTATTGTTTTGCGTCATGATCTGTATAGAATCAGAGAGCTAGAAGCACTTATAAATGAAACTGTTTAGCAATTCAGTTACAAGGCTGAGCGAGCGCAATGTTCACACCGTCTTCTTCAAGAGGCCAAGTCACTTATCGGTTAGCAGCATTTGTCTCAATTCGGCAATAACTCAGTCTTTATCGGTTTAGCAAATGTCTCATCCGGTTTAGCAATGTCTCAGCTGGTTGTTTATTTCACGTTAGATTGTAGCAACCAATATCATTTATCACCCTTTCAATCAACACTGTCCATAAAGCTTTTCTTTTCTATCGGTATTTCTTCCTCTTCTTCGTTCTCGATGCTTAGAGATACAAACTCGTCAGTCCAATCGTCATTGACTGCATATGCCCATTCAGGACCGGAATATCTCCTGTTTGGTATCCTTTTCCTTTTCAATTTTGCTTCTCTTTTCGACTCTGCCTCGCTGGCACTTTCCTCTTTTGTCAAGTCTTTTTCCTCACTTGACGATTGTTCCACGACAGTCACTTCCTTTCTTTTCTCTTTCACTTTCGGCATTCCTCCTTCGTTCAAACTTTCTTTACCCCTTTCTTTTATTGGTGAGATACTTAGTCTTCTCTTTGCACCATGTCCATTTGATGGACCTGCAGTCTTTTCTGTGGAAGCTTGAACCTTTTCGTTCTGTTCTGCCTCGTTCCCTCCTTCTGGGGAATCAATCACGTTCTCTTTTTCTTTTTCTGTATCGTCCGCTTCTGGGAAAGCCCTCCTCTGATCAGGCTCTCCTGCCTTTTCACCTTTTTCGAGCCCTTCGTCACCGTTATTTTCTTCAGGCTCTTTATCACTTTCAGCTGCTTCAGGCTCCTTGTCACCTTCAGCTGCTTCAGGCTTTTTGCTACCCTCAGCTGCTTCAGGTTGTTTGTCACCTTCAGCTTCTGCGTCGCTGTCTGAACTTTCTCCTTGGTCTTCCCCAAGCGAGTTAGTCTCTTCGTCGTCAGAGAATATCTCCTTTTCTCCAATTTCTGCCTGTTCGCTTTCAGTTCGGTTCTGTTCTGTCTCAGCACTCAGCACTGCTTTATCAGGCACTGGTAGTTTCAGCGCTTCAACTTCCTCATCTGTGGGACACAACACCTTCTTTGTGTGACTGGCGTGAATCCAGTTGGGAACCCCCGCACACTTCACAGCGGTAGTTGTCGTCAGGATCACTTGAAAAGGGCCTTTCCAACGGGGTTCCAGACACGACTTTCTCACGTGCTTCTTTACCACGACCCAGTCACCTGCTTTCAGTGCGTGTCCTGGACCTTGTATCGGTGGCAAGGTGGTCGCTTCCACCTGGTGAGAGAAAGAGCGAACCACGTCAGCCAGTCCTTTGCAGTAGTCTAACACCATATCATCTGTAATATTCAAAAGCGCGTTTGCGGGAACTGCAGGAAGTCTCATAGCCCTGCCCATGAGTATTTCATGCGGAGACAATCCAGTTTTTCTATCAGGAGTGTTTCTCATTGACATTAGCACTAAGGGCAATGCGTCAGGCCATTTAAAATTTGTCGATGCACATATTTTTGCCATTCTTGATTTCAGTGTACCATTCATCTGCTCCACCAGTCCTGAGGCTTCAGGGCGATAGCTACAGTGCAGCTTTTGCTCAATGTTCAGCGCTTCGCAAAGTAACTTTATCACCTCGTTATTGAAGTGACTTCCCCTATCTGATTCTAAAGAGATCGGGAATCCGAAACGTGGTATCAACTCTCTCAATAATAGCTTTGCAACTGTAAGGCTGTCATTTCTACGTGTGGGGTATGCCTCAATCCAGTGACTAAAAATGCACACAATCACCAACACATATTTCAGACCCCCATGCACAGGCATCTCAATGAAGTCCATCTGCATTCGACTAAAAGGCCCGCTTGCCCTACCAATGTGACTCGCGTTCACAACTGTTCCCTTTCCTGGGTTCATCTGCTGGCAAGTGACACATCAATGGCAAACTGCTTCTGCAGCTTGATGAAATCTGGGGTTAAACCAATCGGTTTTGAACAATCTTATCATGGCATCTCTCCCTAGGTGAGCCTGCCCATGATAGAACCGCGCAAGCTGTGATAAGAGACTATTTGGCAAAACAAATTTTCCCTCATGTGAAACCCATAACTCGTCTTGTCTCTTTATACATTGTGATTTAATCCAGGAATCTCTTTCATCCTCCCTGACATTGTTCTGCAGTGCTTTTAGTTCATCTATTGTATCTACGACCTTCAAGGCAAATGCTTCAGCTGGTTCGAGTTCTGGCTCATTTATCGTATTCCAATCATCCCTGAGTAATATACAGTTCAAGGCACAAAATCTTGCGACTTGATCCGCATATGCATTTCCAAGAGACACATAGTCCTGTCCTTTCGTATGGGCACTACACTTTACCACTGCAACTTCGGCTGGCACTTGAATGGCATGTAACAATTCCCTTATCCTCTCCCCGTTCTTCACTGGGGATCCTGAAGAAGTCAGGAACCCTCTCTGTGACCATAGTTGTCCAAAGTCATGCACAATCCCAAATCCATCTTGACTATCAGTGTAAATGGTGACTTTCATCAATGCAGATAGTTGACATGCTCTGGTAAGGGCTACAAGTTCTGCTACTTGTGCAGAATAGACTCCTTGAAGCCATCCCGCTTCCAAGACCCCTGTCACAGTACATACAGCATATCCTGCTTTCAAAATCCCCATCCCATCTCTTAGACATGAACCATCAACAAAAAGAATTTGGTAATTTTCATCAAGTTTAGTATCCTTGATGTCCGGTCGAGGTTTAGTCATGCTCGACGTCTTCAGCGTTCTCAATTTCGGCATTTTCTCCAGGAAGCAAGGTTGCTGGATTCAACGTAGTGCACCTTTTCAGCTGCACATTCGGTGAGCCCAGAATAATCGTTTCATACCTTGTGAGTCTTGCTCCAGTCATGTGTTGCGTTCGGGAGCGGGTCAAAAGTATCTCAACTGAGTGAGGGACCATGACTGTTACTGGGTGTCCCATCACTATTCCTTCACTCTGAGTGAGGCTGATACCAACTGCTGCTACGGCGCGCAAACACCCTGGGAGTGCTGCTGCGACCGGATCCAAAGTAGCTGAAAAATACGCTACTGGTCTGTTTACACCACCATGGGCTTGAGTCAAGACAGACAAAGAACATGCATCACGTTCATGGCAAAACAATGTGAAAGGCTTTGTGTAATCAGGCATACCTAAAGCTGGAGCCCTGCACATGCATTCTTTTAGTTCAACAAAAGCGTCCATCTCATCTCCTTTCAGCTCAATTTCATCCAAGGCATCCTTCTGGGTCAATTTCAATAGAGGCTTTGCTAGAGTCGAGAAGTTGGGAATCCACTGGCGACAATAACCCACCATTCCCAAAAACTTCCTCACCTCCTTCCTTGTCTTTGGTGGACTCATTTGAAGTACACTTGTAATTCTTTCCTTCATTATTCTCCGTGACCCTTTCTCTATTTGGTGACCCAAGTACTTCACTTTCTTCTGGCAGAACTGCAATTTGGAAGTAGACACCTTATGTCCATTCCTTCCCAAATGGTTCAACAGAGCAATGGTATCGGCCGTGCAGTCGCTTTCTGTCTTTGATGCAACCAGTAAGTCGTCAATGTACTGTATTAGGGTTGACTCGAATGGCAATTCTAACTCTTCCAAATCTTTCTTTAGAATCTGATTGAATATTGACGGTGACTCAGAAAACCCTTGAGGAATTCGACACCAACTGTACACTCTGTCTAGGAATTTGAAACAAAAGAGGAATTGGCTGTCCTCATGAAGAGGCACAGAAAAGAATGCTTGTGACAAATCGATGACTGAGAACCATTCGGCATCGCAAGGAATTTGAAACATTATTACAGCTGGATTCGGTACGACAGGGCAGCACTTGACTATGATGTCATTTATTTTCCTCAAATCCTGCACGAGTCGGACCTTTCCACTCGGCTTTATTAGTCCCATTATTGGTGAATTACATGGACTGCTTAACACTTCTTTCAGTACCCCCTGCTTTACAAATTCGTCAATGAGTTGAGCAACTTTCATGAGGGTATCTTGTGGCATGTGGTATTGTGGGGTCTGGGGAAAGATTGCATTGGGCTTTACAGTCACTTTTACTGGTTCCACTCCTTTCATCAATCCCACCTCTTTCCCTGTCATATCCCACACTTCCCTTCCGACTGTTTCCCGTAATTCAGCTGGGATGTCCTCTTCAGTTATCATCGGGAAAAGACAAATCAGAGGATACTCTTCATCTACCGTTTCCATTTCATCCCCCTCTACACTGTCCTCTTCTTCCCCATCACTGCTCGTCTGGATTGTTATTCCTTCGTTCGAACACATGATCGAACAACCCAATTTGCACAATAGGTCTCTCCCTAACAGTGCTATCGGGCTTGAGTCACATACCACAAACTGATGTACCCCTTGATAGTTACCGATGCTGACTGGTACTGGATCTGTTATTGGGTTCGTCAGATGTCTGTTTGCTACTCCCACCACTTGAACTGTCCTCCCTGAGAGTGGCAAATTTGGTACTTCACGGCTCTTAACAGTTGAACGCGTGGCTCCCGTGTCAACCAAGAATGAAACACGATGACCCATTACTCTTCCCTCTACGTACGGACCCCTTTGATCAACTTCCAAGGATGCCGCAAGCACACAATCTCCTTCTTCTCCTGAACTTTCACTCTCCCATACGTTGTTTATTCCACTCTCACTGTGTAATGGGAACTGTTGTACGGTGCCATTTGTGCTCATTACCTGACCCGAGACCTGTGGAGGAACCATCACTTGCTGCTGACTCATTGGTGCCAAGGGTATTTGCATTTGCTGATTAGGTACCATAGGTAACTGCTGTTGCATTGGCTGCATTTGCGTCATCTGCATACGGGGCATCTGCATCTGCTGCGGCTGCATAGGTTGTAATCCCTGCAATTGATTTACGGTCTGAAAATTTGGGCTTGGACCTCTCAGTTTCGGTCCCCTCATTGTCTGAAATGCATTGACATCATTGTTTTGCTGACCAACACCTGCACCTGCACCTGCTCCTTCCTGCACCACCATCGGGCACTCGCGTTTCCAATGACCTACAATTCCGCACACGTGACACGGCATCACCTTCTTCATTGCCTGCACACCCGTCACAACAGTGTTCAAATCCGGACCATTATTCACAAAACCTCCTCTGCCTCTGCCTCTGGCCTGTGGCTGAAACGCCATGTTTCCCTGTAACTGCAACTGCGGTTGCGGTACCTGCTGTTGGAACCCTTGCATCCCTTGTAAACCCTGCAAACCTTGCAGACCTGTTTGAGCTGCCTTAAGCTGCATCATCATCACCTTCTCTTTCAACCTTTTCTGTTTCACTTCGATTTCGTCGCTACAGTATTTCACATAATTCAACACCTCATCAATCGGTTTCGACTGCCAACAAATCAAATGTGACTTTATCATCTGACTTATCTCTGGTCTCAGCCCTTCCACAAATCTGAACACAAAATGGAGCATGTCCTTCGCCTCTATTGTTTCCGTGCCACTGTAGTTCTTAAACGCCTTCAACAACCTCTCATAATAACTATGAATCGACTCCTTAGCCTCTTGGGCAGTTCGATCAATCTTCTGCCAATCCACGTTTTTCGCGGGTACCTTAGTCTTCAAATGCTCAATCACCTTATAGTACAAGCTCATCACCATAGGTGACGGTGCGCCCGTCTCCCTGTCTCTTTCCGGTTCACTCGTCGGCCAACCTACAGCTCTTTTGCAATCTTCACACAAATCTGCCGGAACCACAATCTCAAACAGAGTGTTCAGGTCTTCCCAGAGGCACTTTGCAAGCTTCACAAACCGGTCAGTCTGCTGATACCATTCAATCGGTTTCTCTCTCAGTTTGGGGAAATCGTCCGTAAAAGACTGAATGTCGCTTCTGTGCCATGGTACATGTACTAATTTTCCCCCTGCTGTCTCCCTCATTGGTAACATAGTTACTGTATCACTACTCTGCGGTCTTTTCTCATTGTGCTCTGTAGCACTGTCCCTCCTCTTTTCCTTCCTCTTTACCCACCTGCTTTCCCATTTGTCTAAGCACCTCCACACTTGTGCACTCTGCAGCAATTCTCTAAGGTGTGTCTTCATGCCTGCTGACCTCATGTGTTCAAAATCTGTGGTCCCAAAATCTAACCTGTAGCTCCTGCTCAAGTGTTTCATCTTGTCTATGTCAACCCCGTTTCTGTCAGCTGCTTCCTGCAAGCTCTTATGTACCTTGTTCACTTCCTTCGTAATCCTGGGACATAGATACCTCAGCTCTTCTTCCGTGTAGGACTCTAACCTGTTCACACCCATGGTCCCTTCCACCAATTCTTGTGCTTCCATGTTCAACCTGACCCTATTCATATAGTCTTCTCCTTTTCCACTGGCTGAATTTTGTGTGGAGTTTAGACTGTTGAACCATTATGTCAACTGTTGCGCATTCACCCCCATCAGCGTGGCGTTCACATCGACTGCCATCGATGGTTGAGGCAACTTTTCAGTGTTCGATGTTAAGGGTATTATCAGTGGGGGGCTCGACCTCACCAGTGTTGACTGAGCACATATGGGACTAAACTCCATCAAGGACCCAGACCCAGTTGGCTGAGCCGCTACCGGAGTTATCCCTGGAGTGTTTTCTATGCACCTCCTCTCTGTCCCATTCTGCAGCATCGATCCCTGACTGCTCATACCTAAGTTAGGCTGACTATACAAAGGTACCGGTGGACCTACAGTAATGGGTAGTGATATCGCGTCTGGATTCTGTCCATTTCCCATGTTCTGTGGCATGTTCATGCCCACACCATGGGTCATCATTGCCGGCATGCCCATCTGGCTCCCCGTCATCTGAACATGTGCGTTTTCTCCCTGCATCTGCTTTTGAGGCATCAAAAACTGAGTTGATTCAGCTTGTGCCATTGTTGAGTTGTAACCATTCTGTACGCCCCTTACGGTTGGATCTAGAATCATTCCTGCACTGTTATCACTGTTGTAATACCCTGGCATCTGCGGCTGATAATTTTCTGCTGGTTTCAACACGGGCACATCTGGATATATTCTCCTAACCTGCGGTATCTGCGGGGTGAACAGCAGACTCGGGTCCTTTGGTCCCGATGATGCTCCTGAACTCTGGGTTTCACTGTTCTGTACCGATGCCGGAGGGGCAGAACTGGTACTTGGACCTTGTCCATTCTCTGCATAAGGCGGTGGACGGTCGTTCAGCAATTGCATTATTAACTCCTCATCCTCTAACTCCTCTTCTCTTCTCAACTTTTCCTCGTCCTCTCTATCCTTGGAACACTTCCTGTCTGTCTTACAGGTGGCTTTCTTACCTGTCTCCTCTCCTTCCTTAGTAATTGCGGGGAACAATTTTATCCCCTGCAATACATCTGACCTCCACACCTTCTGTGCATTATCCCACCTAGCATCCGCTAGTGTCTTTTCTACCTTTCTCATCCTGGTCTCAAACTTCTTCTGCTGTTGCTGTCTGGCCATTAGTTCCCAAATCGCTAGAGCCTCAAACTGTGCTGGCCTTGGAGGCACCTTCATGTCGTACATCGTGAATCTCAAATTCTCTAGGATCCTTATATTGAATGTCCCATGTATCGGGAACGCTACGCTCCCATGTTTCTCTGTCAACTTGTGCCATTGCTTTAGCCAAAGGCACGGAGCTACCCCCTTCTCTTCCATTACAATGTAAGCTGGTGTACCCTCGGGCGGCGTCTCCTCTCCTACGCTCGCTTTAATGTAAGACTCCCCTTTCATCGCGCTCCTGAATGCTTTAAAGAATTTCATTTTTCTCGTCTTTTATTTCACAAAGTTTGTAATCAATAGGTGACTTTAATTCCCGGAATACTCTTCACCTGCCTTTCCCCTTCCAATCGAGCCCCACGGACTGCGTCCAATCCGTGCGCGACCCTTCTCTGCAACCAACCTATCCCAGCGCGGCTCTTAGTGACGTCACACTCACACACACTGCGGCTGACAAAGCCTCGCGGCTAGTCTTCCTTCACTCACCTCCTCTCGTAACAACTTTTGCATGTATCGCGAGCTACCAAAAAATAAAACAGATCTGTCGGTTTACTACAGGAAGGGTAACACAGTCGCTTCAGGACCTTAGGGACCTTTCACTAGCCTCGGGACCTTTCACTAGCCTCGGCCGCTATTCCGTCTTTCTCAGTCCCCACATTCGCAAGCAAATCTGACCCGCAGACCTACTCTCAACTTGTCAATGATCTGTTCTAGTGCACTTAGAATCTTGTCAAAGCCCGAAGTCGAAGTTTCTTTCACTCCCTAACACACGTACCGACTCGTTGACCACGCCCGATCAACCTACTAAACCGCCCAGACCACAACATGGATCAACATACTCCGGAGTCTCTTGACCTCGCAGGGCCCGTCTCAACAACAACAACCACGTGGACCTTTTTATGCACAAAGCGCCACACGCACATGAAGTTCGACGACTTCCCTACTCTCACACTCGGAGCCGCACCTCCGCTATTTCTATGAAGTTCGACGACTTCACTACTTCTACACTCGGAGTCGCACCTCCGCTATCCTCTAAAAAGAAAAATCCTCGCAACCTTTTCACACACCCTGCGGCAATAAGCTGTGCAAGCGCAAAACCCTAACTTCACTCATACCATCACTAGTACCGCCAACGCTGATTCCACACCTCCGTTCTCTCCATTCGCAAGCTCCGAGATCCCGGGAAAGTCGCGGTGGACCTAGCCCATCATCATTCTGTCAATCGTTTTATCCAAGAAAAATCTAATTCAACTTCTCGAGTGGAGTCTCAAAATGCGTAACCGTTAATTCAACACCATGTACTTTAAGAGCACAGGGTCCCAAAAGACGTAACCGTCCTCTGCTACCATCTACTGATAGAGCGGTCCGTAGTAATAATTTTACCTGTGTTCGGACGCTCTTTAGGCCGATGAATCTTTTGACTTAGTGGGAACTCTCTGTACTCTTAATCAATCAATTTCATTAAAATCAATAATCAATAACGAACATAGGCAATACCTTGATCAACATAACATTTAACAATTAATCCAGAATACATTTCGACGAACCCTGACCTTTCAGTCAGGAATGACCACACCAGTTTATTCAAAGTTAGTGAATTTTATTTCCCTATATTAACAAAGCTAGCACAATATAAATGTGTCTCAACACCAAATGATAAACATATATGAACATTAATAGCTGTCCATAACGTCGAAACAAGTGTAATCTATGTAGCATTTGAATCACAAGGCATTCGATAATAGCAATGCAAATCACTAATACGATAATCTGTAATGAACTAATGGCATACATTTAGTCAGCATAACAAGATCTCAAATTGCATCGTGCGACATATGGAATCCTCATCTAACCTCAAATTAGCATCAGCATGTGGGACTTCATGCAAAAACAATTTAGCAACATTAATTTAGAAAAACTCTTACCTAGGGACCTTATCAAAATCAGCAGTTGGTTACCTAAAAGAAACACAATTTCCTTTCATATTTACCAATTACGATCAGCATACAAGGAAGTCTTCGTCTCACAGGTACCGTTCTTCGGTCAGCATGGGTACCGTTTCTTGATCAGCATGGGACGGGACAAAGGGGCAGGGGTGGACGGGGCAACTGCCTCACGGCGGCAAGGTAAAACTACTACTTCATGCAAAGGGCATTTCAAAGTTAAAGTCTCTAGGGCAAGAATCATTTAAAGTCTCTTTCTCTCGATTAGAGAAAGAAATCAAAGTCTCTTTCAAAATGGCGTCGCAGCAAAGTGGGCCATAATAGCTACGAAGTCAAAATGGCGGGTATCGAGCTGGTAATGGCTGCAATGAATCCAATTTCTTCTCGTGCACCTGGTTTTTATAGACAACAGTTCAAATCCAGTAGGGTCTTCCATGGAGTTCATAGGTTAGCTTCAAATTGACCAATCAAAAACAACAGTTCTCAAGCTTTTACTTAAGCATACATTATCCTTGGAGATGGGTACGCAAGTTGCAACATTGTCTACCAATTAGCTCACTTTCAGAGCCTCCATTGTCCGCACCTGCAAGTCGACCTTGAAGTAAAGAGAAAATATGCCAGGCTGGCACTAACTTTAAGATAAGCATGTGAACAGTTTCTGTGGAAAAGTACAGCTTCAAGCAAAAATACACGTTTATTAGCACAGTGGAAAAATACGAGCATCTAAACCGTGAGACCAGGCAACTAGGCCAAAGCCTCCGCTAAAGTTATGCTAAGCTAGAGTATTTCAAACAAGCAAATCATAGCACACGTTTATGATTATGTCGGATTAGTGCAATTCTAATACACCACGTTATATAAAGCACGCTTATAAATGTTGGCAAACTACTCTGAGGGCACATTTTGTCCCCGTACAATCTTTATTAGTTCGGTTAAAGTCACACATGATTATTTCAGCACTACGTTTAAGCGTTAATAAATCAAAACCTTCATTTTCTGCTTCATCAAGAGTCATACCAGAAATGTACCTAAGGAGCATGACATTCATTTTTCGTCATAGAGTTGGCCATAACAGAAATTAGTGCAATAGGGACGGGCCTAACATAGTATATATTAGTGGCTTAGATATACATAGTAATGATAAATGTGACAGAAAGGAGAAAACTGTGACAGACATAGCGCGACTGGTATGTGCACAGTTCCAACAGGTGTTCAAGTAATGTTTGCACAAGGACACACATGACAGGAATAAGTGTTTTGGAGATAAGGTGATAAACATAAGAAGAGGTTGTGGGAAACGGACAGGCAGGACAGAAACAGAACAGGCTAATTAGGGAGAACACGTAATATACGAATGTGTCTCCACTGGAGGAATGCTTGACATAAACAAACCCAATAGTAACATTCTTTAAAGAAATGTTTGTAATGGAAATAGACATGGCGCTGAAAATGTTTGTAATGGAAATAGACATGGCTGAAATTTGCTCACTAGTGACAGGCATGGCTAGGCCTTGTAAAATAAAGGCAGGCATGATGGAAATGATTAGACGAGGGACAGGCGAGTGATAAATGTAGGCAATTGTGGCATTTGTGATACTGCTAGTGTGTGCAATTGTAACAGGCATGCCTGAAATGTATGCAACAGCGGTAGGTATGGCAGAGTGTGTCAACCGAGGCATGACAGATTTGTATGCAAAGAGGACAGGTATCTATGCAACAGTTGAACACATGCGCTCTACGGTGCACAGCCAGCTAGCCTGGAGCTCTGTCAAAATGTATCGCCTGAAAGCACTGGGGGCCAGATGTAGGAACATCCTGCATTACGAATCGCAAATTGCGAGTAGCAATGCCGGATGCAGTATGGTGTCCCTGACACCATCTGCGAGTCGCAAGAGGGTCGCAAAGGCCCACCTCATTAATATTAATGAGGTGGGTCGCAATTTGCGACCCCCTTGCGAGTTGCAGCACTCACAGGGATGGTGGCCTGCTGGAGACAGCAGACCACCATGTCTGTGACTGCTTTTAAATAAAACAGTTTTTTTTTTTTGTAATGCAGCCCGTTTTCCTTAAAGGAAAACGAGATGCAGTACAAAATGAAAAAATGAAACCTTTCAGTTTCATTTTTTCAGAGCAGGCAGTGGTCCATAGGACCACTGCCTGCTCTGAAAAAAATGTTTTCAAGGCCATTCACAAAGGGGAAGGGGTCCCATGGGGACCCCTTCCCTTTTGCGAATGGGTTACCACCAGTGAGACACTGGTGGTAACTGCGAATTGCTTTGCGACCGCGTTTGCGGTCACAAAGCAATCCTGCATCGCTCTGGAATTCGCAAATAGGAAGGGGAACACCCCTTCCTATTTGCGACTCGCAGTCCCATTTTGCAAGTCGGTAACTAGGTTACCGACTCGCAAAATGGAAATGGGCATCGCAATGTGGGTTTTGCGCCTCGCAACAGCGATTTTCGCTGTTTGCGAGGCGCAGAAGCCTTTCTACATCTGGCCCTAAGTTCGGGGCTTCAGCCGCTGCATAGTCTTCAATGGCAACAGGATGTTTTTGCCTTACATGTTAGGGCTGTTTCCTCTTGCGCATTAATGCACTGCCTCACCATGGAGGAGCGTGATGCTTGGAATAGCAGATAGCTAACACACATGCGCACCTCTGGTGTCTGGGAATTATGAACTGCCTGCTCCTCAGCTCACCACATCCAGGTAGGCATATGCATAGGACAACAGCATGCTTCCAGCAAACAGAGGTGGAGTGTTGGACTTTTTGCCTTACGCAGGGTCATCCCCAGTCTTTTTGCCTCCTTCCTCCTGGTTTTTCTGACCTCTCGCTGCTGGCTCTAGGACTCTGAGCACTTTATCACTGCTGACCAGTGCTAAAGTGCAGGTGCTCTCCCATCTAAAGTTGGTATGATTGGCTTATACCTAATTGGCATATTTAATTTACCTATAAGTCCCTTGTACAGTGGTATCTCTATACCCAGGGCCTGTAAATTAAATACTACTAGTGGGCCTGCAGCGCTGCTTGCGCCACCCACTGAAGTAGACTTTCAAACCTGTCTCAGGCCTGCTAGCGCAGGGCCTGTGTGCACATTTTTCTGCCACAGGGACCTGGCAACTAAATTTACTTGCCAGGCCCAGAACTCCCCTTTTACTACATGTAAGTCACCCCTAAGGTACGCCCTAGCTAGCCCTATGGGCAGGGTGCTGTGTATGTAGAAAGGCAGGACATGTGCCAAGTTGCGTGGCCTGTCCTGGTAGTGACAAACAGCCTAACTGGTGTCTCACTGCTGTGAGTGCTGCCTTCTCATAGGATTGCATTAGAAGTGCCCTGCCTTATGTGTAAGGGGTATTGTCTGATTTATGAGGGGTAGCCTAGGCGTGTTTGGTATGGTTGTGATGGGGATAATAAATACTGCTTACTGGTGTGGGTGTATTTTTTATTACTATCACAGAAATGCCCCTTCTAGAAAGTGCGCATTTATCTGTGCTTATGACTCTGGTGTTTTGCAGCTTGACTCCAATCCACGTCTGGGCAGAGTGACAGTTGGGGCTTTGTGCATACTTTTCAGACAGCCTGTACACAGGGAGGGTGGTGGTGTCACTGAGGTGCATCTACATGCTGAATAGTCTTCCTGGGCTGAGAGAAGGGAGAAGTGGGGCACACCTACATTTGTAAAGGTTGTGCCCTGGCCTCACACAATAGGGTCGTTAACCTCCCACTGATGTTTGGAGCCTGTGCTGAAAGGAGAGAGGGGGCACTCCCAGAACCAGTTGTAACTGGCTGGAACCTCCTCTCCCTATCCTTGTAAAACACTGTAAAAATGGACTATAAGTACAGGGGAATTTCCCCCACAATTTGAACATTCTTGGAACTTGAAACTGGACACAGAACGCTGATGAATGGACTCACCAGGAAACCGCCTTGGACTGCTGCTGCTGTGCTGACCTATGACCAGCCTGGTCACTAGGAGGAACTGCCACCATCTGCACCCCTTGTGCTGGCCTGTAGCTGGGCCCACCAGCCCTGTACCTTTTCCCCGCTTATTTGTGCCCAGGGGCAGGGTGCTGTGGCCCCTGACCCCTGTACACGATCTCCACAACCTGCCCAAGGGCGCTCTTCTAAATTGCTGAGGAGGAATCACCGCCGCAGCCCAGGCTGCTGATCTTGCCTTAGCGCTGTGAAAAGCGCTTTATTTGGAGCCCCCGGATCACCGCCGCAGCCGGGTTATTTGATTATTTCCGAGCGCGAGGATCGCGCTCAGCTCTGTGCCCCCGGGGCACGAGAAAATCAACAACAAAAAGAATCAGGAGCAAGCCTGCTCCTAGCAGTGCCCCCGGGGTAGGGATCGCTCCGAGGAGCGCGCCTGGGGCACCGGAAGGCCCTGCCTGGGGCCGGAAAATGGATGGGCGAGAGGAGAGGAGGGCACCTCTCCCTCACCTGGAGAAGCCTCGGAAGGCTTTGTTTGCCGTCAGAAGGGTGGGGGGAAAGGAGGACGCCTCTCCCTCGCCTAGAGAAGCCTCGGAAGGCTTCGGTTGTCCTGGGAGCAGACGGCAGCCTCATCGGAGGCTCGCCGTGCCCCCGGATTCTTCAGGGCCCCTGCGAGGGCCAGCCTTTGCAATAAAGGGGTCTCCCTTGGTGGAAGGGCCGACGGAGGCCCCGGGAGACCCCAGGAGTTTGCGGGCCCCCAGAGGGGCCCGTTTGCAAATTGGAGGGGGTGCGTTGCGCCCCCCTCCTTACTTTCAGGATTTCCCTGACTTGGGCCCCCCCTGGAGAGGGCCGGTGGAGGCCCGGGGGGCCCCCAGTGATCTCGGGTCCCAGAAGGGACCCATCAGGAATTCAGAGAGGGTGCGTGCCACCCCTCTCGGTCTGCAATGTTCAGGGAGGCCCCCGTTTTGCGCAGAGGAGTGCCAGGGAAGCCATTGTTCATTTTAGGCACTGGAAGTGCCTCTTCATCAAGACAGGTACTTGTAAAAGGACCAATAGAACCATAATTGAAGTTCTTGCTACAGACTTTGCTAATTGTGATATATTGCCTACCTGTTCTATGATGCTTTTACATATATGTGCACATGTTCCTGTTATGGGCATGACTTGCTAATATGTTTCCCTAACTTGCCATAGGTTTTCTAATGTTCCTACTATGGGCGTTTTATGATATTCTTATGACAAGTGTTCTAATGTGATAACGTGTTTCCTGACTACTGCTTATGTTGCAGAATACTGAGTAACCTGTGTGTTATGTGTGACTACTGCTAGTTTGCAGAGTAACTAATGTGTAACGTTCTGACAACTGCTAAGGTAGCAGGATAGTACTGTTATGTGATGTTGGTCTAATAAGTGCGTTGTGTACAATACAGTATATTTTCATATAATCTGGTGTTGTGTTTCCTTTGTGGTGGGGATATTGCGTCACGTGTGTGTGTGTGTTGTGCAAACGCTTTACACATTGCCTCCAGGTTGAGGCTGACTGCTCGTGCCAAGCTACCAAGGGGGTGAGCAGGGGTTATTTTGGACGTGTAACTCCCTTGCCCTGAATAGAGTGGGTAGGTTCTGCCTGGCTGAGGTGCATACCCTAGCCAACCAGAAACCCCATTTCTAACATGGAGTTTAAAAATGGACAGAGAAGGGGAGGCACGTACCGGTGAGGCAGGCTAAGCATGCACTGCTGCCTCAGCAGAAGACCCTCAATATTCAACAGATTGTGTGCAGAAGGTAATACTGTGGGTCAATTCTTCCCCCTTCCAGCATTCCAGGCCCCAGCTTCTTGTCTGGAAAGCCATTGGGTATTTGTAAAAGTTGTAACATGCACACTTATTTCAGCAATAAGAGCCAGTGATCCTTCCAGAATAAGAACAGCGAGATCTAATTACAAAAATGTTCTAAGCAAAAGCAAATTAAGCTGAGAGGAGGCGAATTGGGCGAGCATTGTCAAGGCAGCCCAATCAAGAGATGCAACCATTTTTTGGCACACCATAGCCCACGGCAGTAGAGAAGGAAGTACTCTTAGTGATCACTTTATTCCCTCTGCCAAATGGGTTAACTATTTTGCACAATCTATGCAAATTATGCCAATATGGGGCATACTCAGGATTATGACTCTCACATATCGGCAAGTGCTTATAGCCTACCCACAATAGTGCACTTGCCATTTTCCATCAAAGAGTCTCAGGTTGCATATGAATCATTAAAAGGGACAAGGCTCCAGGCCAAGACATAATTCTAAGGGACCTTCTTTGTTTTGATACCGACGTACAGGTGCCTACATTCATTTATTATCAAATGCAATGGCAGCAGGGGCAGCTATTCCAGAAATCTGGCATGGTGCTGAAATAATTCGCATTTATCAGAAGGGAGGCAGAAGACTCTCTAGTAATAGGTCTGTTGGACAACCTGCAGAAGATGTTTTGCAGGCAGGTCCTTAGCAAACTGGAACAATGGATTGATGAGACGTGTTAGTGCGTCAGAACCTTGATAAGTAAACTTACAAGGAGACACGCCTAGGCCGTTGGACCTTTTGACCACATTCGGGAACTTCCCAGTACGAGGTGCCTCTTTGACATCACAAATCAATAGATCAATATCTCAACAACAATCGCAATAACTAATCATCAAGCTAATCAATAACCTATAATGAGAGTCAATAAAGTGAACACACCATGACCTTTCAGTCATGAATAACCACACTAATTTAGTTGAATGTTAAGACATGTATTTCCCTATTGGTTAGAATCTAAAGTAATTTCTGTTAATCTCATTAGCAATTCATCTCATTAGTAATTCTTCAGATTTGCAAGTTAGGGACGCAACTAATCAATGCATAGAGAATATTCATTCAGTATTAACATGTCATTAAGCCAAGAAGCAACTTAGCAACATCTCATTAATGCATGATTCAACAAAGCAAGAACTCAGTCTTTTGTCTATTTGTGTAGAATATTTGTGAACACCTTAACTAGCCTCGAATTAGCATCAGCATGTTGGGCTCCATGCAAAACAATTTAGCAAACTCAAATTTGGAAAACATCTTGTTGCGCCGCGGGCTGCTGCGGCGCACCCCGGCCACTCCACAGGGGAAGCCGAGGCAGCCCGCGGCCGGGCAGCGGGTGAAGCCGCGGTCCGGGTCAAGGGTCGCGATGCTCGCGGCCACCCTTTTCTCCGGTCGCGGTCCTCGCTGCGCACGGCGCGCGTAGTCCACACTGCTCTAGGGTGTCTGGGCTTCCCCCCCTAGCTTTACTCACCTGCCACGTGCCTTAAGACTTTCCTCATTCGACATGCATGGTTTTAAAGCATGCCTTCTCCTTCCCAGCATGCTGTGCACTTCCCTTCTTCCCTGCATGCATCTGTTCCTCTTGTACAGGGGTATCTTTTTTATCTTTAGTTATGGTTTCTTCCCAAGCCAAGATGGTGGTGTAACTTCTTTCTGTTTATCACTTCCTGTCTAGGGGTATACAAGGGGAATCCTTTCTTCTTCTCATTGCGTTGCAACACTTCAGCGGTGGTGGTCACGCTCCTGCTGGTTTTCGTTTGAGGCGCCAGACGTTCTCGTTCTGCCTTCAGTCTTCCAGAATTCCAGGATCTTGAGTTATAATTCCTTGTGTCCTCGTTCTGTTTCAGGAAGTTCCTTTTGGAGGTTTTTTCCCCCTTGGGGTTTTTCCTCTGGGACTCCTTCTGGAGGGCACGGACTGTCGTGGCTTGCTATTGACAACAGCACCGTGGCTACCGGGAGGGGTCGCCCCTACCTCGGTCAGAGCAGGACTTGCAGGAACCGGGGCCGCTCACCATCCCTCTCCAGTGTCGACGGTAAGCCCTGGGTGAATGGTGACACATCTAACTATGGCCTCTATCAAAAGAGCAGTTGGTGCCTAGAAAGAAAAGGCAAACAGAGAATTGCAATTTTGCATCTGATAGTTACCCATACAACGAATCAGCAAACAGCGACAGTCTTCGTCCTCAGGACATCAGTTGTTTTCGTCATCAGCAAGGATAGGACAGGGCAAAGTCTCAGTATGGCATAGCTAAGGAACAAGAACTTCCCTCATATGGAGGAGAAGTAAGTATCAGGTAAGGAATAAGTAAAGGATGATTTAGAGTATCAGGACAAATAAACGGCAAAGTCTCAAAAGAATAATGGCCTAAATGGCTCAGTAGAACGGCAAAGAATGGCTTGGAGTGGAATGTCCAATAATGGCTGATTTCTTCTCGTGTCATGCGGTTAAATCAAAACTGTCTAATTTACTTCTAATTCCTCATTGGATAATAATTGGTTCATCGTTATCTCTGTCCAATAATTCTTCACACACTTCACCAGAATTTTCCACAAACCACAGTTCTCATGTCGTTGATTGGCCCAAGTTATTGACGTCTTCATCGGTTGGAATGTCAGGTAAGAAAAGTTACACTTTATGCTCCAGTCAGCAGTTCTATTGTTTTCTCCTACTCCAGGCAGCCTTGCACCTGTTACGAATTACACTGTTGCATTCAGCAAGAACGTCTCCTTGAGCAAGTCGGGTCCCATGATAAAGAATTTACTATGGCTACACACACATATCTAGCTTCTGGAAAAGTACAGTTTTGTGTCCTTCAGGAAAACAGCACATTGCACGTAAGAAAAACACAGTTTAATATGAGACCAGGCAACTAGGCCCAGACCCTCACTAGACTAAGCCCTAATGATTAATTTAGCAAAACCCTAATACATGACTCTAATTATGATATGCTAATACAAATTCAAAACATTAGTACATAATAATCATCGTTAATAAGTTTCATTAGTCTTCGTATACATTGGTAGCCACTCCCCGTGGGCACATTTCAAATGTGTGTATTATTTTCTACGTTAACACATTTTCTATGCAGCTTCATTACACAATATTTTGCAAGCCTTTTCATGTTAATATTAATTTTAAAACACACACTCCAACAATCCCTCCTCTGATGACTCTTGTCATCACACAAAACCTTCCCCACAAATTTTACATCTTAAAATTCCCTCATTTCAATCTCTTCTCTTAATCGTTTTGCCCTCAATAATTTTTCCCTTTGTTTTTCTTCCCTCCTCTTATTATTTTTCGCCATCTTCAATTTTATTCTTTTACTAATTTTACATGCTACCCACAATCCAAATAAACAAGCTATAACAACCAATATCCCCTGTATTATTTTCAACAATATCCCATGCCAAATACTACTAAACCAATTTCCCACTGAAGCAAATCCTTTCCCAACCTTTTCCCAAACACCTGGTTCTTTCAACTCCTTCAAGTCTGTACTATCCCTAGTGAAGTTAGTAAGCATACTTCTAATTTCATTACTATTATCTGGTATGTAAGCACAGCAGTGACGCTCATTAAGCATCCTACAAACTCTGCCATTTGTCGCGAAAAGAATGTCTAAAGCAAGCCTGTTTTGAAGAGTCATAGCCCTCTACGCAGCACGTTCAGTATCCATCAGGAGTATAGCCCCTGAAAAGTTTGTCAGCATGTTATCCACAATAGTAGACAACTTTCGAATCTTTATGGAGTTTAAGATAACTCCCACTGAAGGAATTATCGCCCCGAATATGTCTCCTACTACACCAGCAGCAGTTTCTCTCTTCTGTCTATTACAATGTAATTCAGACACTTTCGGAAACCTTTTCAAATCGTCAAGTTGATATATCTTTGGGAAAACTATCCCCAAATAACATGTCCCATACCATCCCTTTGGAAGACGGTAATAAGCATTAAGTCCACATATATAATAGATCCCAGGGATCACTGGATCCTGTCCATTTAACGTGAACGTCCGTTTACTCTGAAACAAAAACACATGCTTACATTCACTCATTCCCACAAACACATTGCCATAATATGGCCTAGATATGCAAAGCTTACCTACGTGTAGTGCATCTAAAGCTAGCTTCCCCTGTTCTCTAATTGCACTATAACCCTCACTACTAGCAAAAGCTCGCTGCTGAAATCCTTTCTCCAATTTACCCTTCAATGCCCTTCTTCTCTCTTGCGTGTGATCTAAAAAGCTTTTCTCTACAGGTGTAAGCAAACATGTCAAATTATTGCGGTGTGCATAAGATGTACTAATTGTTAATGTCGCCACAAAGAATCCTTTAACTATCTTTATGCTATAGTACTTAGCTACACTACTCAAATCCTCTATGATAGGCACATAAGAAAACACAAGACCATGGTTTGAGTAAAAATACTGAATCTCTTCCTGGTTATAGAATCTTGTTAGTAACAGACTACAACTTATCCCAGAGGTTAATGGCAGACTATGGTAGGTTACCTCCTCTTGTACCGAAACAGGAATCTGTGTAGACACATAACAATCTTTCGCATCCATTGTGTCAACATACTCACTCAGCAAGCAATAGAAAACGTTAGTGGATAGTTCCCCTTTTGCGTTAGTTCCCTCATGCAAATATTTTGAATTCTGCTCAAACCTCTCCCAAGCTGTTAGTGCAGTGGTAGTCTCAGGAATTGTAGCATTGTTAGTCCCACTCTTATCCATTAGTGGCATACCCACAACCACAATGATGATGAATATCACACACACGACATCCAAACCAACGCCCAACTATTTACAGCGCCTACTCCCTTGATTATACTCCCTAGTGTAAGCCATGATCTGTAAAATATCCGAAAGTGAAGGAAGGTTAATTCCAAAAACAACAGAGGACAGTTAGAATACATTTTCTTCTTTACCTTTTTTTTGTCTCTCGCAGCAAAGTCAAAACAAGCAAGTATTTACAGCTTTCACTTTCTCTCCCAGGATCCTTGTCAATTCAGGTTAGCAGCTTGTCAAATCAGTTTTCAAGAGTCAATTCAGGTTATCAATGTCTCATCCAGTAAATTATCAGTCTCTTTTCTCAATTTTCTTTTCTTTTTGATTCAATTCTTATGGCAATTCAGTCTCTTCGGCCAGACTCAGGTACCAAAGTACTGACCTGGAATCTCTTGATCATAGCAAAACGCCAAGAACTCTTGTTGCCGTTCAGCTGACATTGCATATGCCCATTCAGAACCCGCGTACCTTCTGTACGCCACTCTCTTTGTTTTCAATGTACGATCACCTTGCAACTCTCCTTCACTTAGATCTTCTCTCCTTGTTGTATCAACCGCTTCTTCTATTGCATCTTCGACAACCACCTTTCTCTTTTTCACTTGCAATTCTGGCCATTTATCTCCTTTCAGTGTCTCTCTGGCCTTTGATCTTTCCTTTGGCAACTCTTCGCCCTCCTCTGACTCCATGGTGTTTTTTCTTGATGGACCTGCAGTTTGCTCAGTGGGAGTTTGGACACTCTGACTCTCGTCTGCCTCAACTCCGCCTTCTGGGTCTGTCAGGGGCTCTAGCTCATATTCGTCTGCTTCTGGGAGAACCTCCCTCTGATTTAGCTCTCCTGGTGCCTCAGTAGAGATAGGCTCACCGTCACCCCTCTGGGCCTCTTCTCCTTCGTCTCTTACTGGAGTGACCAAGCCATCCTCAATGGGCTCTCCTGTCTCAGTTCCCCTTCGATCACTCTCCGGCCCGAGACTTCCTTCTCTGTTGTTGGTACCTTCAACAACTCAACTTCCTCATTGATTGGACACGTCACCGTCTTCCTGTGACAGGAATGTATCCAATTCGGAATTCCCACACACTTCACAGCAGTAGCAGTCGTTAGTATTACTTGATATGGCTCCTTCCAACGTGGCTCCAAACACGACTTCCTTACATGTTTCTTGATGACAACCCATTCACCAGATTTTAGGTTGTGTCCCTGATCATTTATCGGTGGCAGGGTGGTAGCTTCCACCTGGTGAGAAAAAGAGCGGACCACATCAGCCAGATCCTTGCAGTAGTATAACACCATATCATCCGTGATATTCACAAGAGCATTCGCAGGCACTGCAGGGAGTCTCATAGCTCGGCCCATGAGAATCTCATGAGGAGACAGTCCTGTTTTCTTGTTAGGTATATTTCTCATCGACATTAGCACAAAGGCAACGCATCGGGCCATTTCAAATTTGTGGCTGCAGACATTTTTGCCATTCTCGACTTCATGGTACCATTCATCTGCTCCACTAGTCCTGATGCTTCAGGGCGGTAACTACAATGCAACTTCTGCTCAATGTTCAATGCTGCACACAATAGCTTAACCACCTCGTTGCTGAAGTGACTTCCCTTATCTGATTCCAAAGAGATCAGAAACCTGAAACGTGGTATCAATGCCCTAAGCAGCAGCTTCGCTACTGTGAGACTGTCATTCCTGCATGTGGGGTATGCTTCAATCCAGTGACTAAAGATGCACACAATCACTAACACATATCTCAAACCTCCACACACAGGCATCTCAATAAAATCCAATTGCATTCTGCTAAATGGACCTCCTGCTCTCCCAATGTGGCTCAAATTCACCACTGTCCCTTTCCCCGCATTCATCTGCTGACAAATGATGCACCTATGGCAGATCACTTCTGCAGCTTGTCTAAACTTCGGATTAAACCAGTCAATTTTAAACAACCTGATCATGGCATCCCTCCCAATATGTGCTTGACCATGGTAAAACCTTGCAAACTGTGACAGGAGACTGTTTGGCAAGACCGTTTTCCCTTCATCTGAAACCTACAAGTCATCTGGCCTTTGTACGCATTGCATCCTAACCCAAGAACGCTTCTCATCTTTGCTGGCACGTCCCTGTAACAATCTCAATTCTTCTAACGTGTCAATCACCCTTAAGGTGTAACCAGTGCATGTCTCATTTTCTGTTTCAGGTAACAATTCCCACTGGTCCTTAAACGATATACAGTTCAATGCGCAAAACCTCGTGACTTGATCCGCATATCCATTTCCCATTGAAACAAAGTCCTGCGACTTCAGGTGAGCACTGCATTTTACCACGGCAATTTCATGAGGTAACTGAATCGCGTGCAACAACTCCTTAATTCTCTCACCATTTTTCACTGGAGAACCAGCAGAGGTCAAGAAACCCCTCTGTGACCATAGTTGGCCAAAATCATGGACAATTCTGAATCGCTATCTGCTATCATTATAAATAGTCACTCTCAGTTGGGCAGCAGCATGGCAAGCTCTAGTAAGGTTCCGCCGCCAAATGACCGCACCGCGGTCACAAGACCGCGGCGGCCATTCTAACATTTCCTCTGGGCCGGCGGGCGCTCTCCAAAAGAGCGCCCGCCGGCCCAGAGGAAATGCCCCTGCAACGAGGACGCCGGCTCAGAATTGAGCCGGCGTAGTTGCAGGGGTGCGACGGGTGCAGTTTGCACCCGTCGCGTATTTCAGTGTCTGCATGGCAGACACTGAAATACTTTGCGGGGCCCTCTTACGGGGGCCCCTGCAGTGCCCATGCCATGGGCATGGGCACTGCAGGGGCCCCCAGGGGCCCCGCGGCACCCCCTACCGCCATCCTGTTCCTGGCGGGAGACCCGCCAGGAACAGGATGGCGGTAGGGGGTGTCAGAATCCCCATGGCTGCGGAGCGCGCTCCGCAGCCATGGAGGATTCCCCCGAGCAGCGGAAAGTCGGCGGGAGACCGCCGACTTTCCGCTTCTGACCGTGGCTGAACTGCCGCGGTCAGAATGCTCGTGGGAGCACCGCCAGCCTGTTGGCGGTGCTCCCGTGGTCGGTGGCCCTGGCGGCCACCGGCCGCCAGGGTCAGAATGACCCCCATACTCTTTCAAGCCAAGACGCTTCCAGAATACCAGAGATCGTATATACAGCATATTTGGCTCTCATCACTCCTACTTAGTCTCTTAAATATGAGCCATCTACAAAGATAATTTGGTCATTTTCTTCCAATTGGGTATCTTTAATATCAGGCCTCAGTTTGGTGCACATTTCGGTTACCTCAAGACAATCATGTTCTACATCTTCAACATTTTCAACTTCTGTGTTGTCATTTGGAAGCAAAGTTGCCGGGTTCAACACTGTACATCTTTTCAGCGTTACATTTGGTGACCCCAATATAATCGTTTCATATTTTTTCAATCTTGCATTTGTCATGTGCTGCGTTTTGGTACGGGTCAACAGGATCTCAACTGAGTGAGGGACCATGACTGTTAGAGGATGTCCCATTGCTATGCCTTCACACTGTGTGAGGCTCTGACCAACTGCTGCTACTGCACGCAGGCATCCCGGTAAGGCTGCCGCAACTGGGTCCAAAGTAGCTGAAAAATATGCTACTGGTCGGTTTACACCTCCATGGACCTGTGTCAAGACAGACAAAGAACATGCATCACGTTCATGACAAAACAGAACAAAAGGCTTTGTGTAATCATGCCCAACCAAAGCTGGAGCCCTGCACATGCTCTCCCTTAGCTCAGTAAAGGCCTTCATTTCCTTCTCTGTCAGCACTATGACATCTGGCCCTTCCTTAACCGTCAGTCCCACCAATGGCTTGGAGATGACTGAGAAATTCGGTATCCACTGACGACAGTGGCCCACCATTCCCAGAAACATCCTAACATCTCTCCGTGTCGTTGGGGGATTCATCTGTACTCTTTCCCTGGATAACATCCTCAACCCTTTATCAATTTGATGACCCAAGTACTTCACCTCTATCTGGCATTATTGCAACTTCTTTGGGGACACATTGTGTTTGTTCTTTCCCAGGTGATTCAGTAAGGCAATCGAATCATATTTGCACTCATTCCTCGTTTTGGATGCGATCAATAGATCATCAATGTACTGCACTAGAGTCGATTGAAAAGGCAATTCCAATGACTCCAAATCCTTCTTCAGTATTTGATTCAATATAGAAGGTGATTCCGAAAACCCTTGAGGAATTTGACAACAATTCTAAACTTTGTCCAAGAATTTGTAACTGAAGAGAAATTGACTGTCCACATGACGAGGCACACAAAAGAACGCTTGGGACAGATCATTTACTGTGAACCACTCTGCATCACATGGAACCTGGAACATAATTGCAGCTGGATTTGGCACCACTGGGCAGCATTTCACCACTATGTCATTAATCTTTCTCAAATCTTGGACAATTCGAACCTTCCCACAAGGCTTTCTCAGCCCCATTATTGGTGAGTTACATGGACTGCTCATCACCTCCTTTAAGACTCCCTGTTTCACAAAGTCTGCAATTAATTGCGTCACCTTTATAAGGACATCTTCCACCATATGGTACTGTGGTACCTGGGGGAAGACAGCATTTGGCTTTACATTGACTTTAACTGGTTCTACTCCTTTTATTAGTCCTACTTCTTTCCCTGTCAAGTCCCACACCTTCTCTTGGACTGTTCCCTGCAAGTCTGCTGGGGGATCAGCCACTGTGAACATCGGGAAGAAGTTAATCAGAGGATACTCCTCGTCCGTGGTCTCCGTTTCAGGCTCTGAAATCTGCTCCTCATCTCCTTCATCATCACTGTTTGTCTGAACCTCAATCCCCTCATTGGAACAGGTTATCAAACACCTTGTCTTGCACAGTAAGTCTCTTCCCAGTAGGGACACGGGACTCGAATCACAAACCACAAATCTGTGCAATCCCTGAAAAGTGCCAAGCTCAACCTGCACCAGATCTGTGATCGGGTTAGTCAGAAGTTGGTTTGCCACTCCTACCACCTTGACTGTACGTCCCGAAAGGGGCAATTTCAGAACCTCTGCACTTCTGACTGTAGAGCGTGTAGCTCCTTTGTCAACCAAGAATGACACCTTGTGACCCATTACCTTCCCCTTAACATAGGGCCCTTTCTGGTCTACTTCTAAGCTGCTGCAAGCCTACACTCCTCACTATCTGAACTCTCATCTGACCATTCATTGTTTATTCCATTCTCACCATGCAATGGGAACTGTTGCAATGTGTTATTTTGACTCATTCTTTGATCTGTGACCTGTTGAGGAAGCATCACCTGTTGCTGTTCCACTGGCGCTAAGGGCACTTACATTTGCTGGCTAGGTACCATGGGAACCTGCTGCTGCATTTGTTGCATCTGCATCAGTTGTATACGGGGCATCTGCACCTGCTGCATGGGTTGATGTAAATGCTGAATGGTTTCTGACACAGCTGGAGTAAGAGAACTTTCTTGAGGAATTGTGATGGGCAAGGTGTCAGGATGATAGCCAAATAAACCAAAAAAAGGGTGTAACGCCAATAGAAGTGTGGAATGAGTTATTGTAAGCTAACTCAGCTAACCAGAGCATAGATGTCCAAGAATGAAGTGCCTTTTCAGCGTAGGCACATAGGTATTGTTTCAAAGTCTGATTTAGTCTCTCCGTTTGACCATCTGTTTGAGGATGGTGACTTGTAGATAGCGTAGATGTCACCTGGAGTGTTTTACACTATGTCTTCCAGAAAGTGGAGGAAAATTGTGACCCCCGATCGGAGAGGATAACCTTTGGCAGTCCATAATAACGAACCACTTTGTTCAGTAAAATAGTTGCCAATTCACTAGAAGTGGGCAATTTTTTACAGGCAATGAAATGTCCATATTTCGTAAGACTATCTACTACCACCAGAATTACTGAATGCTGCTGAACCACTGGCAGACCGGTAATAAAGTCTAAAGAAATGTGCTCCCACGGATGACTTGGGGTTGGAAGTGGATGTAATAACCCTTTTGGTTTTGAGTGACTTGTTTTAATGCGAGCACAAACTTTGCAGTTATTTACCACTGCTTTTCTATCTTTTGTTAGGGTAGGCCACCAAAAATAGCGCTGGATCAGTTCAAGAGTTTTAGGAGTACCTGGGTGACCTGCCGTAGGTATAACATGCAACCAATGAAACACTATCTTGCGAAGTTTGGTAGTGGGTACGAACAAACGAGCGTCATGAAAGGGTAAACCTTGCTTGATTGACCTTTTGTTATCTGCTTGGGCCCATGTTTGCCATTTTTCAACAGTGAAAGAGTTGCGAATTTCTTCAAAGAAATCTACGGTTTTTATGATACATAGAACCTTGTCAGGAGCAATGATTGCTCTGGAGGCTTGAAATGCAGGCAACGTGGTAGACTCTTGACGGGACAAGGCGTCAGCCTTGCGATTATCTTTACCAGGCCGGAAGGTTACTACAAAATCAAATTCGGCAATAAAAAGCATCCAGCGTAATTGCTGAGGGGTCAAAAGTCTGGCGGGGCTCATGGATTGAAGATTACGATGATCGTTATATACTGTGACAGTGTATTTGGCACCCAACAAATGATGTCTCCATTCTTTAAAGGCGTCACAAATCGCCAGAAGCTCTTTTTCAGAAATGACATAGTTCTGTTCGGCTTCATTCAACTTCCGAGACATAAAAGCTACAGGATGAAGTTGACCAGTTTCTTTATTTCATTGTGATAAGACGGCCCCTATAGCTACATCGGAAGCATCAGCTTCCACTATGAAAGGTTGATTCGCATCAGGATGAGTCAAGACTGGGGCAGTGGAGAAAGCTTCCTTCAAAGTCGAGAAGGTTTGATCAGCTTCTGGGGACCATACAAACTTTTCTTTCTTTCTTAGTAGCTTAGTGATTGGAGCCACTGTCTGGGAGAAATGATTTATGAACCTCCGGTACAAATTTGCAAACTCCAGGAAACATTGTACATCACGAACATTCTTTGGGGTGGGCCAATATGATACGGCTTTTACTTTCTTTTCTGCCATCACCATACCTTGAGGGGTAAGGATAACCCCTAAAACCTCAACTGTGGTAACATGAAACTCACACTTGGTTAGTTTGCAACATAAATGTTTTTTTCGAAGGCCTGCAAGAATTTTCTTGACATGTTGGACATGTTCATTTTCATTGTCTGAGTAGATCAAAATGTCATCGATGTAGACTATGGCAAATATGTTGAGGTACTCTCTAAGAACGTCATTCAAGAAAAATTGAAATGCTGCTGGAGCATTACACAGACTAAAAGGCATGACAGTGTATTCAAAAAGGCCATATCTTGTCTTGAACGCTGTTTTCCATTCATCACCCTCTCTCATTCTGACCAAATGATAAGCACCTCGAAGGTCAAGCTTCGTGTATATTTTTGCTCTCTTTACTTGTTCCAATAAGACCGGAATTAGGGGTAAAGGATATTTATTCTTGATGGTGACTTTGTTCAAACCCCTATAGTCGATCCAAGTTCGAAGTTCTCCATTAGCTTTTGGAACAAAAAACAAAGGCGAAGCTGCAGGAGACTTAGAGGGGCGAATGAAGCCATTCTCCAAAAATTGATCTTGGTATTTTCGTAAATGTTGATTTTCATTTTCTGACAGGGCATATACACGACAGTTGGGAAGTATCGCACCTGGGGCTAGATCAATTTGACAGTCATAAAATCTATGAGGATGTAGAGTCTCTGCTCCTTTCTCATCAAATACATCTTTGTAAGATGAATACTGTTTGGGCAGCTGAATTTCTTTCTCCGCGGCAGTAGCTATGTAAGAGTTGCAAACTTTTGGTACTTGAATCTTTTGGAGACATTGTTCGTTACATAGCGCAGAGGAGAACACGATTTTTTGTTCTGCCCAATTGATCTCCGGATTGTGATGAGTTACCCATGGCAAGCCGAGGATAATCCCATATTGGGGAGCATGGATCACGTCAAGGATGATTTTCTCTTTATGTTTCTTTCTTTGATTCTTATCTTCACAAATCATCGACAAGGGGATAGTCTGAAGAGTTACCAGACCTCCAGTCAAGAGTTTTCCATCGACTGCCTGGATGATTTCTGGGGTCTTCTTTTCAATACATGGGATCCCCCATGCACGAACCAATTGGACATCAACAAAGTTCCCAGTAGCCCCAGAATCGACTAGAGCATTTTTTTTAAATAGATCTTTTTCTTGACCTGAAGTCTTATTTCCAGTTTAAGATGTCTAGATTGTGAGGGGTCCACGGTGACACCCAAGAGCAACCCTTCTCTGCATCTTTGGTGTTTTAGTTTTCCAACTCGACTGGTGCATTGGCTGCGACCTTCTGAACTGGACCTTGCTTGTTCTTTGGTTTGATTGGGCAATCTTTGGCAAAATGACCTTTTCACCCACAATAAAGACTTTGTCCATTTTTTCTGCGTAGGTCCTTTTCATCTTTGCTCAAAGGTCTTCTGATGGTTCCAATTTCCATCGGTTCTGGCGTTCTTTCTTTCGGAGTTCTTGAGTCTCTGTTATCATGAACGCGTCATGAATATTTTTCAATCTTTTTGTGCGTTCCTTTATGTTCTGCTAAATGATGATCAAGTCTCAAGACAAGATTTATTAATTCTTGACAGTCTGAACGTTGTGGGTCGATTTGTGCTAAGATATCTTTTAGTTCCTCTTTGAGTCCCTTGTAAAACAAGACCGCTTGTTTTTCTTCAGGCCAGGATGTCTCGGCAACCAGCCGGTTAAAGTTGGCTAAATACGACACTAGATCTTGATTCCCTTGGCGTAAATCTAATAATTCACGATCTGTTGACTGTGTTACAGTTATACGATCAAAAAGTCTCTCAAATTCACAAACAAAATTTCTCCAGTTGTACAACAAGGGACTATTTTTACGGACAAGAGGAATTGCCCCAGCAGCTGCATCCCCAGACAGATATGATAACAAGAAAGCTACTTTGGACTGGGCATAGGGGAAAGTATTTGGTCTGCAGGTGAAGTGTAGTTCCACTTGAACCAGGAAAGATTGCGCTTTCAAAGGATCACCTGAGAAACGTTCTAGGGGAGCTAAAAGAATTGCAGAAGGAACATTTAGGGAAATCGGATTACTTCCAGAAGCCTGAGAAGAAGTACCTGGCCAAGACACACCTGTAGGACTTTGTTCCTTCTTCTCTACCTTATCTTGCAACTGACTCACTCTCTCTGCTAAGCAAGTTGTCAATTCTTTGGATGATACCACCTCTGCTTGGAGCTGGGTGATAGCCTTGACTAACTCGTCTAGCGTGGCCATGCTGAGAACATACACAAGCCAGGAGGATAATAATTAGTGGGCTCACTATTCTGTCAGAGTCACCAGATCCTCGGGGTCTGTGCACGTTCCCAACACGTCCACCACTGAACAGCTCCAAGACTCTGATAGATAAATCACAGAGACTGAAAGAGTTCAAGAGGGGAAGAGGGGATTAGGAAGGGAACAACTGGGAAGGAGACCTGTAGTAAGAAAAAGGTTAGAACACACAATATGAAAATTATGGGGGTCATTACGACCCTGGCGGCCGGCGGTATGTTGGCGGTAACACCGCCAACAGGCTGGTGGTGTTCCGCCAGTAATTATGACTGTGGCGGAAAAGCCACGGCCATACCGCCAGCCCCTCTATTTTCCCACCAGGATTCTGCCTGGCGGTCATAATCCCCGCTGGGGATTATGAGTCCACGACCGCCGGCCTGTCCATGGCGGTACACACCGCCATTGAAAGGCCGGCGATAAGGGGACTTGGGGTGCCCCTGGGGCCCCTGCACTGCCCATGCACTTGGCATGGGCAGTGCAGGGGCCCCCAGGCATAGCCCCGTTGCGCATTTCACTGCCCGAATTTCAGGCAGTGAAATGCGCGACGGGTGCTACTGCACCCACTGCACATCAGCATTGCCGCCGGCTCTATTACGAGCAGGCTGCAATGTTGATGTGACATTTCCGCTGGGCCAGCGGACTGTAACACTGTTACCGTCCGCTGGCCCAGCGGAAATGTCATAATAGGGAGACAGAAATACCGCCAGCAATGGCGGTATTCGGTCTCCCGCGGAGTCCACAGTCTTTTGAAAAGACCGCTGAGGTCGTAATGACCCCCTATATCTCCTGAAATCAATAGTAGACTATGATTCTAAGTCTAGTTACTCTGAAAAGATAAACAATCCAAGAGTTAAGTTTAAAATGACTACGTTTCAAGATGGCCGGATACCTGTAGGGGAATCAAGATGAATTAAATGAAAACTTTCTTATTCAAGTACTTTCCTTTACATGAGAATCAGAAAAAACATTCTGACTAAATTTTAAACCAGTCATATAAATCCTGTTTTGAGAATGTATACTAGGACCATACAATATTGCATCTAGAAACGCTGGCCTTCTGTGTACTCTTAAAATGTTTCAACACAAATTGCACATATTGCAGCTATAAATATATATATATACATTTATATATATATATATATATATATATATATAGTAAACACCATAAAAGGATTGTGCACCATGAATAACACAATATGGATTCAGGAAACAAATCACATAACTTGTCAACTCGAATATTACATAATAAATATCTTAGAATAGTGGCATACAATAAACAACATGAAATACACTCGAGGAGAGAATCGTGCGTCTTGCCGATTCAAGTGTCACCATGTAAAATACCAAGAAATGGTAGTACGCAATGAATATCATAGTCAAATCATCATTAATCGAATCGCGCGTCTTGCCGATTCGTAAAACACAATGTAAATGTCAAGAAATAACAACTCACAATAAATAACAAGATCAAAGTACAATTAAACAAATCGCGCTTCTTTTGCCGATTCTTAAGCCACCATGTAAATGTCAAGAAATGGTAGCGCGCAATGAACAACAAAGTTAAATCCTCATGAAACGAGTTGCGCGTCTTGCCAATTCGTAAAACATCATGTAAATGTCAAGAAATAGTAGCTCGCAATGGACAGCAATGTTTAAACACCATAATACGAATTGCGCGTCTTGCCGATTCTTAAGCCACCATTCCAATGTCAAGAAATGGTAGTACGCAATGAATAACAAAGTCAAACCTTTATTAACCCCTTAGCTGCTGGGCCTTTTCCCCCCCAGTGCTGAGCCCTTTTTTGGCTATTTGGGGTAGTTCGCGCTTAGGGCTTCATAACTTTTTGTCCACATAAGCTAACCACGCCAAATTTGCGTCCTTTTTTTCCAACATCCTAGGGATTCTAATGGTACCCAGAGTTTGTGGTTTCCCCTGGAGGAGACCAAGAAAATAGCCAAAATACAGTGAAAATTTTGTTTTTTCCAAAAAAATGGGAAAAAAGGGCTGCCGAAGAAGGCTTGTGGTTTTTTCCCTGAAAATGCCATCAACAAAGGGTTTCTGGTGCTGAAATCACTATCTTCCCACCTTTCAGGAACGGGCAGACTTGAATCAGAAAACCACATTTTTCAACACAAATTTGGCATTTTACTGGGACATACCCCATTTTTACTATATTTGGTGTTTTCAGCCTCCTTCCAGTTAGTGACAGGAATGGGTGTGAAACCAATACTGGATCCCGGAATGCTAAACATTTCTGAAAACTAGACAAAATTCTGAATTCAGCAAGGGGTCATTTGTGTAGATCCTACAAGGTTTTCCTACAGAAAATAACAGCTGAAATAAAAAAATATTGAAATTGAGCTGAAAACAACAGCCATTTTTCTTTATGTTTTACTCTGTAACTTTTTCCTGCGATGTCAGATTTCTGAAAGCAATATACCGTTTTGTCTGCTGGACTCTTCTGGTTGCGGGGATATAAAGGGCTTGTAGGTTCATCAAGAACCCTAGGTACCCAGAGCCAATAAATGAGCTGCACCCTGCAGTTGGTTTTCATTCTATACTGGGTATACAGCAATTCATTTGCTGAAATATGAAGAGTGAAAAAGAGGTATCAAGAAAACCTTTGCATTTCCAAAATAGGATCAAGATAAGGTTTTGAGGAGCAGTGGTTATTTGCACATCGCTGAATTCCGAGGTGCCCATACTAGCATGTGAATTGCAGGGCATTTCTCAAATAGACGTCTTTTTTACACACTCTCTTATATTTGGAAGGAAAAAATGTAGAGAAAGATAAGGGGCAATAACACTTGTTTTGCTATTCTATGTTCCCCCAAGTCTCCCGATAAAAATGATACCTCACATGTGTGGGTAGGCCTAGTGCCCGCGACAGGAAATGCCCCAAAACACAACATTGGCACATCCTATTTTTTGATAGAAAACACAGCTGTTTTTTCCAAAGTGCCTACCTGTAGATTTTGGCCTCTAGCTCAGCCGGCACATAGGGAAACCTACCAAACCTGTGCATTTCTGAAAACTAGAGACCTAGGGGAATCCAAGGAGGGGTGACTTGTGGGGCTCGGACCAGGTTCTGTTACCCAGAATCCTTTGCAAACCTCAAAAAGTGGCTAAAAAAACAAGTTTTCCTCACATTTCTGTGGCAGAAAGTTCTGGAATCTGAGAGGAGCCAAAAATGTCCTTCCACCCAGCGTTCCCCCAAGTGTCCCGATAAAAATGATACATCACTTGTGTGGGTAGGCCTAGCGCCCGCGACAGGAAATGCCCCAAAGCGCAACGTGGACACATCCAAATTTTTGGAAGAAAACAGAGGTTTTTTTTGCGAAGTGCCTACCTGTAGATTTTGGCCTCTAGCTCAGCCGGCACCTAGGGAAACCTACCAAACCTGTGCATTTCTGAAAACTAGAGACCTAGGGGAATCCAAGGAGGGGTGACTTGCAGGGCTCGGCCAGGTTCTGCTACCCAGAATCCTTTGCAAACCTCAAAAAGTGGCTAAAAAAACAAGTTTTCCTCACATTTCGGTGACAGAAAGTTCTGGAATCTGAGAGGAGCCACAAATTTCCTTCCACCCAGCGTTCCCCCAAGTCTCCCGATAAAAATGATACCTCACTTGTGTGGGTAGGCCTAGCGCCTGCGACAGGAAATTCCCCAAAACACAATGTGGACACATCACATTTTTTCATAGAAAACAGTGCCTACCTGTGGATTTTGGCCTCTAGCTCAGCCGGCACCTGGGGAAACCTAGCAAACCAGCACATTTTTGAATACTAGAAACCCAGGGGAATCCAAGATGAGGTGACTTGCGGGGCTCGGACCAGGTTCTGTTACCCAGAATCCTTTGCAAACCTCAAAAAGTGGCTAAAAAAACAAGTTTTCCTCACATTTCGGTGACAGAAAGTTCTGGAATCTGAGAGAAGCCACAAATTTCCTTCCACCCAGCGTTCCCCAAAGTCTCCCGATAAATATGATACCTCACTTGTATGGTTAGGCCTAATGCCTGCGACAGGAATAGATCACACAACGGTCAATGTTGGTCCTTACGTGAGGCAGCTGTTGACCCTGGGGTGATCCATTTCTGACACAGGCACTAGGTGTAGGCACTCAAGTGGGGTAGTGTTTTTATCAGGACAGGTGAGGAGTCACTGGGTGGTAGGAATGTTGTGGATCCCAGCATATTCCTGTAGTTTGTGTGACAGAAATGCGAGAAAAATTGAGTTTTTTTTCAACATTTCAGATTTGCAGGGTATTCTGGGTAAGAAAAGTTTGGGGGATCCACACAAGTCACACCTCTGTGGACTCCCCCGAATGTCTAGTTTCCAGAAATGTTTGGGTTTAGTGTGTTTCTCTATGTGGTCGCCGAATCCAGGACCAAAAACACAGGTGCCTGCCTTACAAAACCAGTTTGTTCTGCCATAGATAATTTTGATGTCTCCACAAAATGATTTGGGTGGTGGAATTTGGGGCTGAACTAAATTGGGGAGCTCCCAAGAGAGCACTCTCTCTCTCTCTGCTTGCCGCCGCATTCACCTGCTCTCTGGGTTGGCCTAACCCACTATTACCCAGTTGCACGAACAGCTTGCGAAGGGACAGCAGGACTGTCCTCATCACCTCCCTCATAATGTACTGGAAGAGGAGTTATCGAATGGGACTCCTCTGACTGAAAAATCACTCCCAGAGTCTGCGCCATTGTCCTATCCCTCAGATGCTGTCTCAGTATCTGATGTCTCAGTCTCTGATCCTATGTCAGAGCGGTCCTCTATAACCAGAGTGCAGGCAGCAGTCATCCATCAAGATGCCATCTCTTCTATTGGCTAAACTGTTGCTCTAAAACACTAGCCTACGTAGACAGTCACTAAATCGATGGTGTGTGTGAGATACGTGCAACAGTAGAGGCCACCTTACCTGCGCTTCTTCCCTCAATCAGCACGTACTTTCAAGACACTCAAAAAAACACCTTGTCACATACCATTCGTCACAGTCTTTAGCACCTCCTGCGCCCAGTCCAACAATCATTATTGGTGCTCCCACTCCCTCCTCCTCGGATTCCCTCATTACCACCCAGCAAAAGTGCCCTTCAACTCTCCATAGCCGCCCTCCACCCCGCACATACATTTCATTGGTATTATAGCGCAGGTAATGGCTGACTTTACTAATGTACTCAGCTATTTACATAAAATACAGATTTGCTCTTTGCAGTAGGCATATAAACCTTCTGCGCTTCTTTATGGCACTAAAACTGCCACTAGACAAGTCGGACCCTTTTCCCCCCAGGGAAACCACACACATATTGACAAAAGTGATATATATATGACAGCCAACCACCTGAAACTCAACTAAAGCAAAACCGAAATAATCCTCCTTGGCCCACACAAAAACACTTGGGACCCCTCATGGTGGCCCACCACGCTAGGCCCTGCACCCACCCCCGCCAACCACGCACGCAACCTCAGCATCATCCTAGACTCCTCCCTCTCGATGACCCAACAAATCAACGCTCTCACCTCCTCATGCTTCAACACACTCTGTATACTGAAAAACATTCAAATGGATCCCCACAGAGACCAGAAAAACTGTCACTCACACACTCATCAGCAGCAGGCTTGATTACGGAAACGCCCTCTACGCCGGCACCACTCTAAAACTCAAGCGCAACCTACACGCATCCAGAACTCAGCAGCACGACTCATCCTCGACCTCCGCCGACACGAACACATCTCTCCACACCTCAAATCCTTCCACTGGCTCCCCATTGACAAAAGGATCACCTTCAAGATCCTCATCCTCGCACACAAATCACTCCACAACACAGGCCCTGCCTACCTCAACGAGAGTCACCTTCCACACCCCCACACGAAACGTCCGCTCAGCTGACCTCTCTCTCGCCTCTGTCCCCCGCATTAAACACACCACCACCGAGGGCAGATCCTTCTCCTACCTTGCACCCAAAACCTGGAACGCCCTCACAACCCACCTTCGCAAGACTCAAAACCTACTTCTTTTCAGGAAGGGCCTCAAAACCTGGCTTTTCGAACAGTGAACCTCCCAGCCCCTTTCCCTCCCCCCAGCGCCTTGAGACCCTCACGGGTGAGTAGCGCGCTTTATAAATCTCTTTGATTGATATAGATCTACCTCTATATATATATATCTAGCTACATAGATATATCTATAGATATATCCATGTACATGGATATATCTATAGATATATCCATGTACATAGATATATCTATCTACATAGATATATATAGATCTATATATACATCTGTTTTTTTTTAGTTGTTGTATGGTTTTCTTGGGGGCCAAAATGTCCCCCAGGGAAACCCTACAACATCTAAAAAAAAAATATTGCCCCCACAGGGGGTCACCCTGCCCACGGGTGACCCCCTGTCATTTGATATATTTTTTTTTTTTTTAAATTGCCCCCGGGGGGGGGGGGGGGGGGGGTGTTAGGGCGCGATCACGCCGCCGCCGCCCCCCCCAGGGGGCACCTACCTTTTTTTTTTTAATAAAAATTATGCCGGGGGGGCGGCCCGTTTTCCGAGGGGGCCGTCCCCCAAAGTGAAATCCCTGGCGTCTAGTGGTGTTTCCTGGCCCCCAATCGCAGCTGTGCTGCGATCGGGGGCCAGGAAACACTTTCAGAAGGCCTCGTAAGAAAGGGGAGACTCTCCCCTTTCTTACAAGGCCTTCTGAAACTGTTTCTGGCCCCCGATCGCAGCACAGCTACGATCGGGGGCCAGGAAACACTTTCAGGAAGGCCTCGTAAGACAGGGGAGACTCTCCCCTTTCTTACGAGGCCTTCCCGAACGTGGGAAAGGCCGTTTTCCCCATCAAAGCAGGAAGCGGCCGCAAGGCTGCTTCCTGCTTTGATGGGGAAAACACCTTTGAAACGTCAGCCCGCCTCGCGGCGCGCTGATGTCACAAAGGGGCGGGTGGGGGGCGAAGGGGAGACACGGAAGCTTCCGTGTCTCCTGGGGGAAGATAAAAAATAAAAAAAATCCTCGGGTGCAACGCACCCGAGGATTTATTAATACCCTTCCTGGTGTCGGCCACTGGTCGTGACCCGCACCAGGGAGGGTGTGTGGGCGTCGGCCAGTGGCCGACGCCCGCACCTAAGAGGTTAAACAAATCGCGCGTCTTGCCTATTTTTAAACTACCATATAAATGTCAAGAAATGGTAGCGCGCAAGTAATCTGTTACTCATTTAAGAATTAAACCAAGAATATGAAAATTCTCAATAACGGTGTCGGAACAGTCGCCTGGAACAATGATCACCAATGAAGGATGAAGGGCAGAAGACTGGAAGATCCAAATAGGCCGCCGGGACAAGAGCTCAGGAAGAAGTTGCTGCTCTGCACCGGGACCTCTGAATAGTGAGCACTGGGAGTGCTCTCTTTTATAGAGTCTTGGCCCAGCCCAGAACCACGCCCAGGCATGTTGCAGGGAAAGTCTCTGGAAGTCCCTGGAAAGGGGCCACACCCTAACACACTCTGAAAACCTGCAGCAATACATTGCAAAGGAACAGTATTTGTAAGCATATTAGAAAATACGTTTTCAGGATTGAACTCTGCAATGCAAAAGGTTCAACCACAACATATCAGCACAATGTCGCGCCGCGTGCTGCGGCGCGAGCCGAACATTCGGCTCGGGCCGCACAACGCGTCTGCAGGACGCGGCGCGCCCCCAGTCTGTTGTGTGCTTTGCAAGGCCCCAGATTGGGCATGGGGCCTCGCTCTGTCTCTGTGCACCGCATTTTTCGAGCATCCTGAGCCCTCTTACCTGTTCTTTTCTTTTCTTTTCTTTTCTTCATTTTTTGGGACATCTGGTTGTACCTTCCTTTATGTTTTTTTCCCCTTCCCATGTTCCCTTTTTCTTCCCAGCATTCCTTGTTCCCTATTCTCTATGGTTCCTAGTCTATTCTGTTCTACGTACTTTTCCCTATCTAAGATGGTGTCCTTTTACTTCCTGTTGGTCGTTTCCTGTTTAGTGGTATTTAAGGGATGTGTTTCTTTCTTTCCTTGCGCTGCAACACTTTCTGTTTAGATGGTGTCTTCGCTCCTGTTTCTTAGCCTTTCTGCGCTAGATCTTGTATATCCCGTGTATTACCTATATTTTTGCCTCTTTTGATTCCTGTTCTTTTGTTCCTGTTTCAGGAATCTATCTGTTTGGAGGGTTTTTCCCCTTTTTAGGGTTTTTTTCCCTCTGGCGCTATTTCTGAAGGGCACGGTCTGTTCTTGGCGTTTCCATTGCCTACAGCACCGTGGCTACCAGAAAGAGTCGCCCCTTTCTGGGACATAGCCGAACATTCAAGACCCACGCCACTCGATCTGCGGATTCCAGGCGTAAGCAGCACGTGAGTCGTGACACACAATGCATAAATTACGTTGTTTTGAGAGTGCTGGGCTTTTGCATTTTGTCACCAATAGAGCGCGTACTGCTCTGGTGTTGACACATCCGATCAATCTTTTGCCAATCAATATTCTTCGGCGAAACCATCTGTTTCAAGAATTCAGTCACCTTACAGTAGGACTTTATCACATCATGAGATGGTGCTCCTGTAACTCTATCCCTTACCGGTTTCGCGGTCGGCCAATCCACACTTCTCTTGCATTCAAGCCACAAATCAACTGGAACTATGATCTCAAAGAGAGTATTCAGATCTTCCCAGAGACATTTTGCAAGCTTCACGAACCTGTCCGTCTGCTGATACCACTCTATTGGTTTCTCTCTCAGCCTGTGAAAGTCATTCGTAAATGACAGAATATCACCTCTAGTCCACGGCACATGGACAAGAACCCCTCCGGCAGTCTCTCGCATTGGTAACATCTTTACCGTACCAGCATCCGGTAACGTCTTTGCTAGCTGCTCTAAGCAGTCACTTTTCCTCTTGTCTCTTTTCTTCGCCCATCTGCCTTCCCACTTTTCTAAGGCTCCCCAACTTGTGCACTTTGCAATATTTCCTTGAGGTGAGCCTTCATCCCAGTAGACCTCATGTGCTCAAAATCCTTAGGCTCAAAGTCTAACCTGTAACTCCTCTTCAGATGTTTGGTATTTTCTAAGTCTATTCCATATTTATCTGGCAAATTTGCCAACCTCTGGTGCACCCTGCTCACTTCTTTAGTTATCTTGGGACACAAGTACCTCAATTCTGCCTCAGTGTATGACTCTAACCTGTTTACTCCCATGCTCCCTTCAACAAATTCATTTGCCTCCATGCCCAACCTTACAAAATTCAAGTACTCATCTCCTTCCATCCTCCCTGCTGCTGCAGGAGCAGTCTGCGGTGAATTTAACTTGTCTAACCAGTCGTTCAGCTGTTGTGCAACTAAACCTTGTAGTGAGATATTCCCAGCCTGCGCTAAAGGTGTCTGCGGTATGTTCGCACTCGAGATCTGCGGAGTCAGCAGTCCCAAACCTGATTGTTTCATGACATCTGGAGGAGCCCCAATTGGACTGAAGTCTAACAAAGACCTAGATCTTTTGAATGTCGGTTCCACTTGAGTCAACCCCTGAGAGCTCCCTGCAAACCCTCATCTGGTCATCTCTTGAGTCATTATCCCTTCATCGCATACACTAGGTTTTTCCTGTGCATACAGTGGTACCGGTGGACAAACTGTAATGGGCAAAGATATGGCGGCTGGCTTCTGCCTGCATCCCAAAACCTGTGGAGTATTAACTCCCATATTCTGGTTCATTACTGGTTCCATAGTTGACTGCGGTCCTGTGACCGAAGTGTAATTTGGGATCATTTGTTGCTGTACCTGGGGCAATAAAGGTGGAGTGGGCTCAGTATGGATCAGCTTTGGTCTTGAGTGTGCCTGCTCTGTCGGCACCATCAGATTTGCGATAGTTTCTAAGATTGGGACATCAGGGTGAAGTCTCTGAACCTGTAGTGGCTGTAGCTGAGATTGCATCTCTGGAGCAGTGGACACAATAATACTACTCTGCACCGGAATTGGTGTCGAGATGGGAGTAACCTGTATCCGATTCGCTGTCACCTTTCTTGAGTTGGACCTGCAGGACATGTACTAGTACTAGGTCTATTGTCATCTATTGCATATGGCGGTGGTCGGTCATTCAGTAACTGATTAGGGAACTCATCATCGTCTGAGTCTTCCATCTCTGACCAGGGCTCCTTAGCCTCTTTGTCTTTGGAAGGACTTTTGTCAGTCTTACAAGTAGCTTTCCCTTTTTTGTCTTCACATTCTTGAGCTATTGCTGGAATCATCCTGATTCCGTCTATGGTTTCTCTCCTCCAAACTCTCTGTGCACTATCCCACCTAGCCTCCGCTAGTGTCTTTTCTGCTTTCCACATTCTCCTCTCAAATTTTTGTTGCTGTTGTCGTATTGCCATCAGTTCCCAAATTGCAAACACCTCAAACTGTGCTGGCCTCGGAGGTGGCTTTAACTCATTTAGCACCCTCTGCAAATTTTCCAAAATCCTTACATTGAACGTTCTGTGCTCTGGAAGCGCCAAACACCCTTCTTTCTCTGTCACTTTGCACCATTGTTTTAGCCAAAGACATGGCGCGACACCCCTTTCCTCATATGCTGGTGTATCCTCTGGTGGTTTAACCTCTCCTACACTCGCAGTAATATATACATCTCCCCTTAAAGCACTCTTTAAGGCCTTGAAAATTTTCATTTTTGTGTCTTTTATTTTGTTCACAATTGAATCAGGAAGTGACTTTAGATCCCAGAACTCTCTTCGCCTACCTTCTCAACCAATTGCCTCTCACGGATGGCTGCCAATCCGTGTGCGACCCTTCTCACTAACCGACCTATCCCAGCGCGGCTCCAATGACCTCACACTCACACACACTGCGGCTGACAAAGTCTTGCGGCTTGTCTTCCTCATTCTCAATTCACACAAAAACTAATGCAATATATTGCGAGCACCAACAAAAACTCAAATTTGTCAGTTTACTACAGGAAAGGGTAACACAATTACTTCAGAACTTTACAAAGATTTTGCTTAGCCTCGGCCACTCCTCTCTCCTTCTCAGATCCCGCACTCGCAAGAAAAATTTGATCCACAAATTTTACTCTCGACTTCTCAATGGGTTATTCTAGTGCACTTTAGAATTCATCAAATCTCCGTCGAAGTTTTCATTCACTCACTTTGGCTCATACTCGACTCGTCGATTTCACCATCGACCTATTAAACCGCGCAAATGACAAAATAAACCAAGTGTCTCATACACTTATCAATATACTCCGGAGTCTTAGACCACGCAGGGTCCGTACATCACCAACAACCACATGGACAATTGTTTTGCACAAAGCGCCACACTCATATGAAGTTCGCCGACTTCCCTACTCTCCTACTGCGGAGTACGCACACTCCTACTAAAACATCATCATTTGGCCTAAAATCCTCACAGACTTCACAATTCACCTGCGGTATGCATAAGCTGTGCAAGCGCAAACCCTACTTCATTCACACTATCACTAGAACGGCTAGAACATATTCAAACTCCCTTCAGCAGGCTCTGAGGTTCCGGGAAAGTCATTTGGGACTTAGGGGCACATCATCTCTCCAATTTGCATCATCGAAAAATAATAATTTTCCCAAACCCAATCTTTCCGGTACACCTTGCTAACTTCCAAACTACCCTCATCAATTTCTAGCAGACCTTTTGAACCATCAGTCCTCTCAAACAGCTGTCCTGGGGCCCCCCAAGGGCCAAACCATCTGCACTACTACCAAACTGTTATCAACCCGTAATCTTCCATACTGGGGCCCCAAAGGGCCGAACCTTTACATCTGCTACCAAAAACTGTTAGCACGTCAGAACCTTGATAAGTAAACTTACAAGGAGACACACCTAGGCCGATGGACCTTTTGACCATGTTCGGGAACTTCCCAGTACGAGGTGCCTCTTTGACATCACAAATCAATAGATCAATGTCTCAACAACAGTCGCAATAACTAATCATCAAGCTAATCAATAACCTATAATGAAAGTCAATAAAGTGAACACACCATGACCGTTCAGTCATGAATAACCACACTAATTTAGTTGAATGTTAAGATATTTATTTCCCTATTGGTTACAATCTAAAGTCATTTCTGTTAATCTCATTAGCAATTCATCTCATTAGTAACTCTTCAGATTTGCAAGTTAGGGACGCAACTAATCAATGCATAGAGAATATTCATTCAGTATTAACACTTCATTCATAAGAAGCAACTTAGCAACGACTCAGTAGTGCATGATTCAACAAAGCAAGAACTCACTCATTTGTCTATTTGAGTAGAATATTTGTGAACACCTTAACTAACCTCGAATTAGCATCAGCATGTTGGGCTCCATGCAAAACAATTTAGCAAACACAAATTTGGAAAACATCTAACTATGGCCTCTATCAAAAGAGCAGTTGGTACCTAGAAAGAAAAGGCTAACAGAGAATTCCAATTTTGCATCTGATAGTTACCCATACAACGAATCAGCAAACAGCATCAGTCTTCGTCCTCAGGACATCAGTCGTTTTCATCATCAGCAAGGATAGGACAGGGCAAATCTCAGTATGGCATAGCTAAGGAACAAGAACTTCCCTCATATGGAGGAGAAGTAAGTATCAGGTAAGGAATAAGTAAAGGATGATTTAGAGTATCAGGACAAATAAACGGCAACGTCTCAAAAAAATAATGGCCTAAATGGCTCAGTAGAACGGCAAAGAATGGCTTGGAGTGGAATGTCCAATAATGGCTGATTTCTTCTCGGGTCATGCGGTTAAATCAGAACTGTCTAATTTACTCCTAATTCCTCATCGGATAATAATTGGTGCATCGTTATCTCTGTCCAATAATTCTTCACACACTTCACCAGAATTTTCCACAAACCACAGTTCTCATGTTGTTGATTGGCCCAAGTTATTGACGTCTTAATCGGTTGGAATGTCAGGTAAGAAAAGTTACACTTCACGCTCCAGTCAGCAGTTCTATTGTTTTCTCCTACTCCAGGCAGCCTTTCACCTGTTATGAATTACACTGTTGCATTCAGCAAGAACGTCTCCTTGAGCAAGTCGGGTCCCATGATAAAGAATTTACTATGGCTACACACACATATCTAGCTTCTGGAAAAGTACAGTTTTGTGTCCTTCAGGAAAACAGCACATTGCACGTAAGAAAAACACAGTTTAATATGATACCAGGCAGCTAGGCCCAGGCCCTCACTAGAGTAAGGCCTAATGATTAATTTAGCAATACCCTAATACATGACTCTAATTATGATATGCTAATACAAATTCAAAACATTAGTACATATTAATTCATCATTAACAAGTTTCATTAGTCTTCGTATACATTGGTAGCCACTCCCCGTGGGCACATTTCAAATGTGTGCATTATTTTCTATGTTAACACATTTTCTATGCAGCTTCATTACACAATATATTGCAAGCCTTTTCATGTTAATATTAATTTTAAAAGACACACTCCAACAGACGCGAGTTCTGCCACCCTTCCAGGCCAGGTTTAGGGCTAAAACTAGCACTGTTGACCACGTTTTTAGGGTCATACTGATCATCCGGAAAAACACCAAGTTAACAGAAGGCTACTTATATGTATTGTTTGTTAATCTGAGGGCACTATTTGATATTGTCCCCCAACATTTACAAATGTCTCTGGTCGATTGAGGTTCCATAGACCCTATTGACTGTCATAACTAAGCTGCATGAGAACAACTGTGCACAGCTGCATTGGGGCAAACAGGGGCAATAACAGAATGCATCCACAGAGGTGTGGGGAAGGGTGTGTTTTTGCTCCAATCCTATTTGACGTGTATATTATGGATGTGCTGAAACTCCACTGGAAGGAACACATTACGCCCCAAAATTGAACGGACTATCAGTACCGGCCCTGCTGTTTGCTGATAATTTGTTGATGCCTGGAACACCTATGTGCCTATAGAATTAATAATAAACCTTGATACATTGATCTTCCTTTCCTGGCTCAGTCATGTTAGGCTATGGTTGTGTGATCTAATATGTGGTGCCTTTTGGACTGATCCGGCTTCCATTTCTTCTTCATCCAAAGCCCTTTCAAAACACGTTAAGCCGGACACAATTGAAGGCCTCAAATGAGATAATAACTGGGACATTTTTATAGCACAAGCCAATCTCTTTGTGTGAGCCATTTATGGACGAAATTCAGCCGCACCTTTTAAATTTAAAACGTTTTGTTATTGACATTTCGCTCCGACAGATTGTGCATTAACAGCTTCACTTCTAAGTGACTTACTTCTAAGTGGAAAGGGTGCACAGCGGACAACTGTCTGTGCTTGTTTTGTACTGGTCATGCGATTGATAATATAGAACATGCTTTATTATTTTGTCAATTTCAATCAGCAAGAAGGGAGCGGTTTCGTCCTCATTTTAGTCTTTCTTTGACGCTAAGCAGCATTGAAAGTAATTCAATATAGTCTACACATAAGTACATTTTTGCAGTGCGGTTGGTAAATTAGGAAGTGTCTTTTTTTTTTTTTTTTTTTTATATTTGTGTAAGAATTACTATGCTCAATTTTGTATACACCGTTTTACTTTATAGTTATGTAATTGCATTTTTATTACGAAGTTCTCGTCTTTGATTTACTATTGGTTTCATTTGTTTTTAACCTGTATTTAAATGTATGTTCTATGTAGAGTAATTCCCCAAAATAATGTATTGAAATGAAACGTAAGAGGCCTCGATTATTGGCTCTTGCCGCTGCCAAGATTATGGTGTACTTATTGCCTCAGACTATCCCTCTCCCGACCCCCTTTGAAATGCCGAACTGATAAAGCTGTTCAACGGAGTTGAATTATCCTAACCTTAAACAAGGGGCTGACTTGAAGCATCCTATGTGCATATGTGTATATGTAATTTTTGGACTTTTTTGCTTATGCAGGGTCATCCCCAATCTTTTTGCCTCCTGCCTCCTATTTCTTCTGAACTGTTGCTGTTGGCTTTTGAACTTTGAGCACTTTACCACTGCTAACCAGTGCTAAAGTGCATATGCTCTCTGTGTAAAATGGTGTGTAATTGGTTTATCCATGATTGGCATATCTGATTTACTAGTAAGTCCCTAGTAAAGTGCACTAGAGGTGCCAGGGACTGTAAATCAAATGCTACTAGTGGACCTGCGGCACTGGTTGTGCCACCACATAAGTAGCTCTGTAATCATTTCTCAGACCTGCCACTGAAGTGTCTGTGTGCCTACAAATTCGACTTGGCAAGTGTACCTGCTTGCCAGACCTAAACCTTCCCTTTTCTTACATGTAAGGCACCCCTAAGATATGCCCCAGGTAGCCCCAAGGGTAGGGTGCAGTGTATGGTTAAGGTAGGACATATAGTAATGTGTTTTGTATGTCCTGGCAGTGAAATATTGCTAAATTTGTTTTTCACTGTTGCAAGGCCTGTCCCTCTCATAGGTTAACATGGGGGCTACCTTCAAATCTGATTAAAGTGTAGATTCCCTTTGGGAGCGGATGGACATGTGGAGTTTGGGGTCTCTGAGCTCACAATTTAAAAATGCATCTTTTAGTTAAGTTGATTTTAAGATTGTGTGTTTCAAAATGCCACTTTTAGAAAGTGAGCATTTTCTTGCTTATACCATTTCTGTGACTCTGCCTGTTTGTAGATTCCCTGTCTGGGTCAGTTTCACAGTTGGGCTGGTTGCACCTCACACTAGACAGTGACACAAAGGGAGATGGGATGTAGTCTGCATTTCCTGATGAGCCATCTGTGCTAGGAGGGAAGGGAGGAGTGGTCACTTACACCTGAAAGGGCTGTGCCTGTCCTCACACAATGCCGTCTCAGAACCCCTGGTGAGTGTCTGGGGCCTGGCCTGGGAAAGGCAGGATTTCACATTCAAAAGAGACTTTACCTTGAAGTAGGCCTACTTCAAAGGAGAAATTGGGTATAAGAAGGGCACCCAAAACCACAGACTTTAGATCATTTCTGGACATGAAGAGGAACCTCTGCCTGGGGAAGAGCTGAGGAGAAGTGCTGCCCTGCCTGTGACTGTGCTTTGTGGAGCTATCCTGCAGTTGCTGCTTCTGCCAGAATAAGAGGGCAAAGACTGGACTTTGTGTGCCTTCCATCTTGTAAAGAAATCTCCAAGGGCTTGATTTAGAGCTTGCCTCCTGTTGTTTGAAGTCTCGGGACAGCCAAGACTTCTCTCTGCCAGCACCTGGAGTCTCTGGAGAGACTCCTGCTCTGACAAGTGGTGCCCTATCCAGTCCCTGGGCCCTTGAAAGGAAAGCTGGTGGAAATCCAAGGAAATCGACTTCGGACGCCTTCGGACCGATGCCGCTGCTGAATCCGGTGACGCCGCCTGCAACCGACTCTGTGATCTTTGCTGGAACGCGACGACCTTCGCAGGCCCAACGCCGCTGCAGCCCTGCTGAAGTCCGTGACTCCATGGAAGTCGCCACACCACGTCGTGACTGACGCTGCTCGAAGTGCGTGGATTCAATGTTTCGCACAGAAGCCGTGATCCCCGACTTCGCGCATCGACTTGTTTTCACTCTTCACCAAAGGTAATGTACTTGGCAGTCTACGCAACTCTGTGTCCGGCGCCTCTGGTGTCGGCTTGTTGGAAATGACTCCGTCACGACGCCGTGTTAACACCTCATTGAAGCATTTTGTGCTTTTAAGCTCTATTTTTAAGTTTAATCTTTAAAAATTCATAACTTGACTTGTGTATGTCGGATTTTTGTTGTTTTGGTCTTGTTTTGTTTAGATAAATATTCCCTATTTTTCCAAACTGTTGTTGTGTAATTTTGTGGTGTTTTCATGAAGTTACTGTGTGTGTTAGTACAAATACATTACACCTAGCACTCTGAAGTTAAGCCTACTGCTCTGCCAAGCTACCAAGGGGGTAAGCAGGGGTTAGCTGAGTGTCATTCTCTTTTACCCTGACTAGAGTGAGGGTCCTTTCTTGAACAGGGTGTAACCTGGCTGTCAACCAAATACCCCATTTCTAACCCGACCCCCTTTGAAATGTCGAACTGATAAAGCTGTTCAACTGAGTTGAATTATCCTAACCTTAAGCAAGGGGCTGACTAGAAGCGTCCTATGTGCATATGTGTATATGTAATGTATTGCAAACAGTAGGTCTCCATCAGACAGCTAATGCCTTCTGTAGCTGAGACCTAAAAAGGAAAGTGCTCATAAGAGCCATCACTTGAAATAGCTTTTTCCTTTCTTAAGAATTTCATTTCAAAATAATATATTGACCTGAAAAAAACACAGTGTTGATACATAAGAAGACAAATTGAGCCAGAAGCCCCTAGCTCTTTCGTTGGTACATGCAAGATATAGCACTGATTACTTAATCACCCACAGTTGTTTTAGAATACAATGCAAATACTTTGTATGCATCAGGACTTTGCAAAGTATTGGCAATGCTATCAGTAATGGGATCTGGTGAAACACAAATCAGGCCACCAAGATAATCCTCATGCTTGAAAATCCAGAGAACGTAGACACGCCTGGTCGAAATCATTTCTTCAGGCTGTGGACAAATGACTGTTGATCGACCATCTTCAAGTCAGCATATCCACAACAGGGATTCTCACCTGAGGCACCAGGGAGTATTACCACCCTACTACCTTCTGGCCTCATGAAGTTGGACTGCCTTGGACAACATTAGTAGAAGTAACCTGGAACATCTTTGTTGACACTGACTGAGGTAAGAAATCTGTGAGTAAGCATGGATTGCAATACGTACGTAGTGCCTCAAGTGACTCAAGTTATAAGAAGTGCCTTTGCCACCATGCAAATCCTGTGCATCATTTATCCTTGTCTTAGATTCTTTCAAGCTCTCCATGTCACCATCGCCCAGGTAATGTCAGGCCTGGACCATACAAATGGACATTCCCTTGGAGCCACATTTTACCAATTAAAACGACTACAAATAATCCAGAATGGTGCTCCTAGAAACAACTACCCCTGTGGGACTACTTCACTCCAGCCAGCAAGCTCTCCACTGGTTGCGTAAGGCTCAAGACTTCTCCTTTACCTCCTTTGGCTTCACCCCCAGGACCATCCATTGCATTAGACCATTCAAATGAAAATAGGTCTCTCTTCTCATGATTGACATCTGTACTTTCAGTCTTAGCCTTCAAGAAATTATATATTGATGGTGCTTCTTTGTTATAATCCCATCATTTCTGATCACATTAATTTTTGATCAAAAATGCAGGTTTAATATAATTTTAGATCATTTTAATTTGAATACCTAATGTCTTAGAGGTAAGCAAATTGGTAATGAAATATGTCACATGTTAGGGGTTGCTTTTATTCATTCCAGGTTAAATCAGATGGTATTTTATCATTCCAAAACTATAATAATGTACCTCAAGTGGAAAAATACTTGTGTCATGTTACAGCTTGCATGGATGGCATTAACAAATACTGAGCTTAAAGAGTTTACTGTAGAAATGGCAAAATAATGTATCCCTTTCTAGCTCAGCATGGATGCAACTCTGCTAATCCTATGCTTAAAAACGTTGCTAGAAAAACAGATATTTGAGGTGAGCAGATTCAGAGTGTCACTGGTGTTGCAGTGTGCTCTATATAGGAGCTGCTCTCCACCTAAACTTGGGAGCTACCTAGAGTTATCTGCTTCTTTTTTGCATAATTAACACAGCACTTTAAGCTTGAAATTATATATTTAATTCACAGAAAAAAACAAAGGGTAAGGTAATGTTATAGTTAGGCGAATATGTCTGTGACAACATTAATGTTTTCAACTACAACAAAACCACAGAAATTCACTAATTATAGCAAGCAAAGCTAATTATAATTTGCGTCTCCGCCGTGCCCTGTTTATGACCTCACAAATTACATCACTCATGACGTATTCTATGACATAATTTATGACAACACATTTTTTAAACATTGTATTGTGTGAATTAGTGACATATGCATGTGATTAAAGTTATTGGTGATTTGGGGATGAAGATGATACATTTGCATTATATATCTTGATTTGCTCACTACAGATAAAGCCAAAAGGCCCACTATTCATATTTTGGTGTTGTGACCCTTTGACAAAAATCAGTAAGTCTACCTAACTGCGGCCAGGCCATGCACCTAATCGCAAGCTGAGCATGGACCACGGCCATGCACAGTGAGGAGCAGGGTGCTCGCAGGGGGTTGAGCATGAAGTCTGGCTGCAGATAAGGCCTTGCACCCAACCCCACCCTGAGCACAGCGATGGACAACTTAGTTTGCATTAACAAATATAGAAATTTACACAAAAAAACAAAGGTTAAAGTGACATTATGGTTAGGAATTGTAATATTATATTACTTGACATTTAAGTCATGGCTTAGGCATCAGTTATATTTACTTAGGGAACCAGTTACAGTTGCTTGAGATAACGATAACTCAAATCTCAATGCTTTTTCATTTAAAACATGTTGTAACTGACATGGCATTTTCATCTAACTTAACATCTCTTAACTTTGCTTTCTTCGTGAATTTCTAAGGTTTTTTAAATGTAAAGTATTATATTATTGCAATTACTAGCTATAACATCACTTTAACCTTTTTTTCAGTGAATATACAGAAATAGATAGATAGATAGATAGATAGATAGATAGATAGATAGATAGATAGATAGATAGATAGATAGATAGATAGATATTACACAGTGGCGTTCACCACTGTGTAATTATAAAGTTATAGTTAGATCACACTTTTCTTAGGAAGAGCATTTTTTGTTTTGCTAATAACTTTCGCTCCATTTGACAAATCTTCACGAAACTATGAAAAAAAAAGTTCAGCCACCTCAGCTCTTTACTGAAAGGCTTTGTGGTGATCTGACAAGTGGGTGCTAATTAAAAAAAGGGAGGGGGTCTCAAAACACAGTTTCCTCATGCAATTTCCATTGGAAATGTTGCTATTTTAGACAGTGCTACAGCCAAAACGTCTGAACAGAATTACTCCATCCTCCTGCTGTAGGCTGTGTGCAGCAGAGGGTTGCTTAGACAAAGGTTAAAGTGAGGTTACAGTTAGGTACGGTAATAATATCTTACCTTACCCTCAAAAAAACCTAGAAATTTACAGAAAAAAACAAAGGTTCAAGTGATTTTAAAGTTAGGTGGAAATGTCAGTAAAAACATAACATTTTAAAGTAAAACAAACACTGCAATTCACTAGTTATAGCTTACTGAGCTCATATCCCCACCCTGCTCTGCTTTTGTCTTTACAGATTGCATCACTCATAACATGTTTAATGACACCATTAATGACGTCACTGATAACATCTTGAATGATGTGATTGATAACAACACTGGGCATGGTGGGGCACAATCTCTATACTTGTGAAATTCAGTGTTATTTTAGTTTAAAATTGTGTGTTTTAAATTACATTTTCAGTGAGTATATATATATATATATATATATATATATATATATATATATATATATATATATATATATAACCAAAAGCGTTTTTTGACTTGCCCATATCTTTGGCACCGTTTGACGAATCTTCATGAAATTTTCCCAAAAAGTGGCCCTGTGATTCTTGTTGAACATGGAAAGTTTTGGGTGATCTGTTAAGTGGGGGCTAAGAAAAGGGGGGGGGGTCAAAAAATGCTGCATTTACCATGTTACTTCCCATAGGACATTTAGACACGACTACAGCCCGAACTGCTTGATGGAATTACGTAAACTTTGGCAGAAAGCTATCTTTCGATACACAGATCACGCTTTCACGTATTTGGTGGAAATCCGTACAGTGGTTGTGGAGATAATAATGGGAAAATAAATGTGTATATCTTGGGATGCAATCCTTTGCAAATATATTGCGAAAAGTCACAAATATTTGTAAATGTGCATGCGAAAAGAAGCGTTGTGGCCGCCATTTTATTTCCCGGGGCACAGTCCCTAGGGGTGAAAATACTAATTGAAAGTGACATAAGGGGTCTGGGTGAAGGTACCCTGACCTCAGGGGTGTGATATAGGGGCAAATGATGGGTTTAAAATAATTTTGCATCACCATGTGCGATATTTGTGAAAATTCATACATTTTTGTGAATTATTTGCTAAATATTTGTGAAAGTGAAAACAATTTGGATGAAAAGCCAGTCTCATTCATACGCTAATTCAGTCACTCATAAATTCACGCAGAGACTTATGCACCCACTCACACACCCACTCAGACACTCATGCACCCACTGAGACCCACTCATAGACTCACATACCCACTTTCAGACCCACTCAGACACTCACCCACCCACTTGCAGATCCACTGAGAGACAGGCCCTGTGGCCAACCTGTGCTGCGGGGTTGGATGATTACAAGGGCTTGCAACCAACCTCCGCCGCACATGGATGGGGGTTGGAATAGCGTGTAATAATTAAAGTTACTTTTGCGTTACAAAACCATAGAAATTCACTGAAAAAAACAAAGGTTACAGGGACATTATAGTTAGGTTCTGAATTTACTCATACAAAACCATAGAAATTCAGCAGTTATAGGTATAGTTCTTTCAAGTAACTATAACTCACACGCTAAGGAAACTCTAACTAGCGCCTTTGCCATGCACAGCTAATTACTCCGTATATTATATAATTGATGAGCTCTTGAAGAGCATCTTTGATATTATCACTGCAACATTTACAATAAAATTGTTGATAAGAAAACTGTGCATGGCAAGGGCACGAGTTATAGTTACCTTAGGGTATGAGTTATAGTTACTTGAAAGAACTGTAGATGTACAAAATTATTTTTCCTTTATTATCTCCAGAACTACTGTAATGGATTTACACTAAATCACAAAAAGAGATCTTCTGCACCAAGATCTAGCTTTCTGACAAATTTGGTGTAGTTCTGTTCAGCAGGACAGGCTGTAGTTGTGTCTAAAATCCTTATGGGAAATTACATGAGGAAAACGCATTTCTGCCCCCCCTGTTTTCTGAGCCCCCACTCGATGAATCACCCTGATACTTTCCAGACAGCAGCTGAAGTGATCAGGACACTAGTTCTGAACATTTCATGAGGATTCATCAAATAGGGTAAAAGTTAATAGGTAAGCAACCATAAACTTTTCTTCTGGTTGAAACTAGGTCTTACCTATTATTACCTACTGGCGACTGCCATTAAGATATATATATCTATAGCTATCTCTCTCTCTCTCTCTCTATCTATCTATCTATCTATATATATATATGTATATATATATATATATATATATAGATATATATAGATATATTCTTTGCAACACTCCCTCCAATCTAAGGATAACCAGGACACCTCCGAAGTGTAGAATTACAATTTCGGCCGTAGCCTTTATCACGGATGGAGTACGAGTGTAACATACATATTTAAATAGCCAAAGAAAATTAAAACAAAAAATGGACAAACTAACATAACATTTAAATATTAACACAAAGGCGGCGGCGGCCATCTTAGAGCGTTCATATGATAATGTTTAGGCATCAACTTTTCAATATTGCCATTTAATACAGAGCCATATTAGGTTCTTATCTTACTTATCTTTAAAATTCAAATATTTTCACCACATCAATAATTTTTTAACATTCAGTAAAGTACTTTTTTCTGAAAACAATCAAAATTATAATATTCATAATCAATAATTAATGATTGGGTGCCTCAAAAAGCCCCAGTGGGCATAATTTATAATGCAATATTCAGATCTCGCACCACAATAAGTATATTACATAAAACCCTACAGAACACCTCATTGTTAATAGTTCAGCCCAGCCAGCCGCCCACAGTTTCTGCCTCAAGCACAGTTTAGTCCTTAACCCCCATTGTCAATATATGTGATGCCCTATAAAAAAACACCCCCACTCACTGTGAACTTTAAAAACAATCAACTACCCTTCCTCTACGCAGCTCACATTTCTTCCAATTAACTATTTATCCCAAATGGATACTCAGCTCCTCACTTGAATTCCATCCCGATTATTCAATTTGACCTGGTCAATCACTACAAACCTAAGTATATTCTCATTACCAAAATGTACTTCATAAAAATGTCTGGCTACTGGGTAGCTCCTGTCATGATTTTTGAAGGCTCGTCTATGCTCCATCACCCACGTCTTTGCACTATGAATCGTGCTCCCTATATAAAGTTTATCACAGTGATAAACTTTATATAGGGAGCACGATTCATAGTGGGGGGGCCCTGACCCCCCAGCAGCCCCAGGTACCACCACCTCCCTGGGGTGAAGTAGAAATAATGTATGGGGGTCGCACGGCCTCCCCCACAGCCCTGGGGACCACAACTGCCCCAGGGCAAATAAGCTGCTATGAGTGGGACTCGTAAAGCCAATGGTTTTATATGTTTAAAATGTGAGCCTAACTTATGGCCCCCCTCCTCTACACTGGCCAATAGAATGTGCTTGATTCGCTGCCTAAGGTAACTATAACTCGCGTCCTCGCCATGCACTGCTAATTACCCCAGATATCACAGCACTCACGACAACTTTTATAACATCAATTCATGGCAGGGGCGCAAGTTAAAGCCACGTTAGGCTGTCGGTCATATAATTACATGAAAGAACTCTAACTATAACCACTGAATTTCTCTGGTTTTGTTTAAGTAAATTCAGAAATAAACTATAATGTCCTGTTAACCTTTGTTTAAGTGAACATATAAAAAAAAATATATATATATATATATATATATATATATATATGGCCTGGGCAGAGTTCACGGAGTTGGACTGCGCTAAATTCTGTCTAGTTGCCTGTGGAATGAGATGGAGTTCCATGTCCCGCGGAGTCCTGATTGTGCCCAAACTTAGAGGCGCAAAGAAGGCCCGACCCTGCTTTGCGCTTCTGAGATCGGGCACATTCAAGAGAGGGCCGTAGGCAATGAAAGCTGCTGTTTCAAGCCTTTTGTGCACCTTCTGGTAAACAAGAGGCCTGAAACTGGATTTTTCAGGGCCACGAAAGCTGCCAGACCACTTGTGCACCAGCCTGCCCCGTGTGCACTACACACAGGACAGGCTGGTGCACAAAAGGCCTGAAATGGCAGCTTTCACTGTCTACGGACCTGGCGTGGCCTGGTGAAAGCTGCTGTTTCAGTCCCTCTTTGTGCATAAACAACAAAAAACAAAGAAAATAGAAGGCGAGGACATATCTGGGTCCTCATCGTCTTTCCCCCGCGGCCTGGCTCTCTCTCTGCTTCCCTCTGCCCCCCTCTTCGCTGCTTGCAGATAGAGGCCTGGCCCTCCGCTTCAGTTGCTGGTGCACACTGCAGGTCAATTCTGGACTACACAGCGTAAGCGTAGACTACTGTCTGCGATTGCGCTGAGTAGCCCATAACTGGACTACAGTGCGCACCGGATGAGCTCTGCTCTACTGGCAGGACTAGCAGAGTTTTTTGTGAACTCCATGCTCCAAGTGGAGAGCCGAAAGCTCCATTAGGTTTGCCAGCAGAGCAGAGCCTCCCGCCCACCCCTATATATATATATATATATATATATATATATATATATATATATATATATATATATACACAGAGAGAGAGAGAGAGAGAGAGAGAGAGCGGTTGCCACTGGGAGGTTATAGTTAGGATCATCAGCTCCTTCATGTTGATCCATCAAGCGACAGCTGAGAAAAAAGGGAGGGGAGCAAATTGCATTTTCCCAGTACAATTTTCCATAGGACAATTAAACACAGCCAAAATGGCTGAACAGTATTACACCAAATGTGGCAAAAAGCTAGATCATGGTCCAGAAAGCATGATTTCCGTGATTTGGTGTAAATCCGTTTAGTAGTCCTGAGGAATTAAGGTTCAAAATGTATGTATATGACCAAACAGATCAAAAGATAAGATCTGAATGTCTGCCACCACATCACCACAGATGTGGCGGCAGCCCTTTTGTGACTCAGAACACTGCCCCTGGAAAGTAAAAAAACATATAGGGAGGACAGAGTAAGGATACCCTGAACCCTTAGACCCAGCCATGGGATCCTAGACGGATAATTTTTTGCTGTCCTGTTTAAACCCCTTCCCACCTCCCTACCCCCCCACCCAATGGACCTGGGGGGACAGCACAGTGGTTGTAATTGGGATGGCATCCCCTCCACAAGCTTTCTGCAGGCCCCATGGACTGACACCCTCACCATGCACTGCTATTACCTCCCATATAACATCACTCTTGACATGTTCTAACATCATTGCAACATCTGAAATTACATCATTGATGTCAACATTGTGCATGACGAGGGCACAAGTTATAGTTACTTTAGGACACAAATTATAGGTAATTGAGCTAACTAGTGAATTTCAGTGGTTTTGGTAATTATAGTTAGATTACTTTTCCATACACAAGGCATTTAAAATATAAATAAAAAATAGAGTTTTCTGATTGGCTCAGGGAGATTGTTTTCCATTGAGTCAATTCATTCCAGCGGGAGCAAGTGCTCTGATTGTCTGCCAGCAACGTGAGAAAAATTTTGCTGGCAGCCATTACAGGACTCTGGAATGTAGTCCCCTGTCCTGAAGTTTGAAAGAAAATGTATAAGGCGGCAGGGTAGGGATACCCTGCCCCCTAGGCCCTGTGGACGAGACCCAGATGACCCCTTGGGCAAAAAATAAAACAAATCAGTAATTATTACCGTGATCCTGCAGGATCACGGCAATAGAAAAGGAAATGTTGGCCAGGTATGTAATTTAAGGAAAGGGGGGGCATATGGCTCCCCTCCCTGAGTCTTTGTAGGCCCTGGGGACCCCTTACTCCAGTGCCAATTATTTTAAAAAGGGAGGCGGGCTGTGCAGTCCAGCTCCCCAAGCCTGAAGAGGCCCTGGGAGCCTATCCCCTGGGGTCGAAATCAGTAACGTGTAGCCCACCACCCTGAGCCTTTAAAGGCCCAAGGAACCCATTTCCTGGGGCCGGCTCAGTGGCTTTATTCTCAGGTAGCCCACCTCCGGGACACAGTAGTTTCCCTGCCCACACTAGCACAGGCAGGGAAACATATGTTTGTTCCTGCCTGGTGGCGCCGTTCCCCTATTTAACTGTATTTGGCCACAGGGGATGGGGTGACAGGGGCCTTTTAAAGATCAAGGATGGTGTCCTTGAAGCCCCCTCCCCTTTTTATTGGAATTTGGCAACAAGGGAATGTGGTCCCCCAAGCCAGTTAAGGTTCTGGGAGGGGACTGCATGCCCCCTCCCCTTCATATATATGTCTTGGCACAGGGTGATGGTATCCCCGAGGCCCAAAGACCAAACCTATGCCACGCATGCTAGAGACAGCCTCCTGGGGGGTTGGTCAGATGGCCAAGTGGCTGACCAAGCCCTGGGCCTACCCCAGCTGTGCAAAGCCAAAGGTCATGAGCAGTGTGGCTGCTTGTGGGTTTCTAGATGCAGGGCAAGACTTCAAGACAAGCACTGTGGCCAACCCCATGCACTACCATAGACCATGTGCGGTGTGGGGTTGGCTGCCTCTGGGTGGCTGCCTGTGGGGAGTTGAACGCACATCCTGGCTGCAACCCAGGTCCTATGGCAAACCACACACCACCCACCACGAAAATCCGTGTGAACTATGGGTTCGGCTACCTCTGGTTGGTTTGGCTGCAGGCCCTGTGGGCAACTGCCTACTCCATTCGGCCAAAGGCCATGTGAAGTGTAGGGTTGGTTTCCTGTGGGGGTTTTGAAGCCAGGCCCTACAGCCAATCCTTCGCCATGCACAGCCAAAGGTAACTATAATTTGTGCTGTAAGGCAACTATAAGTCACGCCCTCTCCATGCACTGCTAATTACCCTATATATTGCGGGGTGATTGGGACCAGTCATCACTTATGCAATGAATGCTTCTGCTAAGCAGAATGAGTATGCTGTGATCAAGGAACACCTTTCATCGTACTGTGCAGAGATGTCATGTCCAGTGATTTGCCTCCTTATTCTAAGAAAATGTCTTATTAGGGTCGGTATTTACTTTAGGTATTTTATGTCTGGTCAAGCCATATTCCCATTTTCAACTTTCCCTAAGTATATTAGATATTTTAGAATTACTTTTATTTGAGATTTTGAGCCCGATTGTTTCCTTCAAAATGCAGTTGCTTTGAAAGGCAAGCTACCTGCTTCATTTTCAATTACCTTTCCATATGTATTGGGATGCTTTTTTGTCTTGTTGCTTTAATTGGGCAATTATTACCTCTTTCTTTGTGGAGCTTGGCTCTGCTGCATTCATCATTGAGGTTTTTGTTAGCTCTGTGGCTATTGGAGTGAAGCCACAATTTTCCTCTAGGAAGGCCTCGCTGTGGCTTTGAGCTACATGCAAGTTTTTTCTCCATAGGCTTCTTTCAATTACACTCAGGAGAAAGACCTTGGCCTGCTGCCGCCAGATTTCTGCTCCATATCTTATGGTAGTGCTTGGCTTGTAATATCTTGTCCAAATATGTCAGTGCTATGTTTTTTCTGACAAACCTCAATATTACTCTTGAATATTTCTCGGCGTTGGATCATTTTTAGGGTCGAGCCTGCGTCGCATGCGCTTGCGCATGCGTTTCCCTAAGCGAGACGCTTTAGGAATTAAAAAGGGCTCGGAGCCCTGTCCACGTCACGTCAGTGTCTTTCATTGGCTCGTGGGCTTGCCTGTTAGAATCTGCTTGATTTAATTAGTGGAAGGCATGCAGACATCATGCCTTTTCCGGTGGATAGCCCTCCTTGAGCTCATCGACCAAGTACAGAAAACATGCGAGGCTCGCTGTTTTCAGTCAGGCTCGTGGACTACCTTTTTCTCTATTTTCCCAGAGCGATTTTGCTTGTTTGTTGTTGTCACAAGTATTCTTGTGCCGCACTGCATCGCCCTGCCATCCCCTTTAAAATAGCCCCCTTTAATGTTTAACGTGCCTTTCTCACCACAATCTGGGACTGCGAGGCCAGCGCTGCCCACACAATGTATTTCGTATTAAAAACATTTTTGTTGCTCGTGAGTGCTTTTGTTAGAAGATGACAATTAACTTGGTTTATAAAATGGTCAGGCTTGAAAAGGTTGTACTGCCTCTGATTAGTAACACAAACAGTACGATGGAGTGTAAATTCAACCAGGTAGACTTTAGTCGCTTCCTTCCCAGTGGTTAAATATCTTCGGGTTTTTTGCATTTACGTCATGTCGCCAGGGGTTCTGTTACGTCCCTGGATAAAGTATGTTGGATCCCATTTTAAGAAAATAAAGACGTTCTCTTGAAGCAAAACGCAAGACCAACATTTGCATGTTGAAAAAAAAAAACACCATTTTGCACAATTGAAGGAACCAAGAGATCGGGTTGTGTTCGAGGATCTTCTTCAAAGAAGTGTGTTTTCCTGTCTCTTCTGCCAATATCCCCGTTTGCTAACTGAAAATGGACATGAGTTCATCTGCTTAGAGACACAGCCGAAGTTGTGTTTTTTTAGTGAAATATTTCATATTCACATGGCGCCGGTGGACGCCCATCAGGAATGGGACGAGACCGACCGACAATGTGACCATATCCCAATTGTCTACGTGAGGTAGAATTATTTATTTTGCGAGTATAAATGCTCCAGGTGCAACTACACAAACATGGAAAGCTCTTATTTTGAAAGCATCAATGTTTAAACATGGGCTTTAACCTCATTGTCGCATTCCTAGGCTGGGTTGAGCGTCCAGTCTTGCAGAGGAAAAAAAGTGAACAATGTTATTGATTACAAAATATGTGAAATGTTTTCAGTGAGCTCGCCTCGTGCCAGACATATAATTATCAGCGGGGAGATAAGTGTCATTTTCATGACTCATTTATAACGTGATGGGATTCTCCCATATCCCTGTTTTTTTTCATTCGGACATCAGTAGCAGATGTGGATACTGTACCGTGCTCCCGGGGGCCTCAATGATACCGTCACCTCGGTGCAAATATTTCTGTCAAGGGAAAATGCTAAAAAGTTCTTGGAAAAATAAGCAAACGTTGAGTGGAATGTCACTACAAGCGAGGTTAACTGAATTTTTTTGATTTTTGTCGTGTGTTGTACAAGCTCCACTTCATCATGTGTAGCAAATCCGCCTTCTCCTCAGGCGTCGGGTGTTATCTGGCAGCTGGATTGCATACTCTCTTTTGCAGGCATGCAAATGGTGCTGCGGTGTCTTCCTGCCCTCAAGCAGGCGGCATCCGTCCTTAGCCATGGTTTACCGGGGTCCTACGGGTGACAGTTTGCCTTTCTGCTGATTTATTAAAAAATATTATTTGTTTACTGCTTCCTCGCGTGGCTCTACTCTCCGGGACCTAGTTGGGTGACCAGCATAATGGCAATCTGTCTCTCTGTTAACCTTTCTCTAGTTTTCTTTTTTGTTTGATAAAGGGAGGAGGGTCTCTTTTGTTGGTATCAATATACTTTTTAACTCCATTTTTTGTGGTTCTTTCACCTCATTACCATACAGAGTTTATTAGCCAGTGCTGCCACTATCTTTACTCTGTCGTATGTTCCTGAGGTACAGTAGATATCACTTGTGTTGTAATTAATATGCACACCCTCTGCAATAATGAAACCAGCCGAGCTCCCCCACTAACTCCACCTTACCTTCATAATGAACTTACTGTAATTAGAAGCCACCACTGAATATTGTTTAGCTAGACAAGAAGGAAAGAAATCTAATAAGGTGCAATCATATTTATGAGCAGGTTAAAAAATGAATTTAATTAGTCCATGTTGAATTACATTTTGCGTTTGGTTAAAGTCACACCCCCCTGTCTAGTTTGCAGATTAATATGAAGAATGCCCCATTCGGCATTTGGAGACAGGTTGAAAGATTTCTTATGGTCCGCAAGAAAAACAAAATGTAGAAAAAAGAAAGTTGTGTGCGGTTTTGTGACACACCACACTTTCGTGTTTTTGATAAATCCACCCTATTTTGTGCTTCAAGAATTACTACATTTCAAATTACTTATAAAAGATATATGCTTTAGAGCTCTTTATAACATTTGTTTATACGTAAACCAGAGCCTATTTTCAGAAATTATCTATTTTTCCTTAGTGTTTTCAAAACTAAGATGTGGGTCTTGCAAGAATGGTGCTAAAATTAAACCTGCCGAGAAGAGCTTCCTGTTTTGAGGTTCTAGTAATGGTGTTTTTCTGCCTTGGTTGACGTGCTGTGGCAGGGTTGAGTAAATTATGCAGCAACAAAACGCAAATTATGAACATAATACAGCTCATTTTGTAATAGTGTTACTTCATTATTTCATAATTTTTAAACTTTGTAACACTGTCTGGACATTGGTTGCACCTGATTAGTACCATTTTGGTACCCACATGTAGCAAAAAGAAACAACAAGGTGACAAGTCCAGCTTCACAAACGGCCTCTCACTGCGTGGCAACACTTGTCGATGCGTTTTAAGTAACTTTTGAATAGTTTGAACTAAAAACACTTTTTTGGGCGAAAAATCTGCAGATTATGCAGCTCATGATGGATTATGTGGCAAATATGGCAAATCTATAATTGTGCGACAATCACCGTAGCTGCACAATCACATAATTCAAGTGACCCTGCCAGTAATACAGGATCACGCCCATTCATTAAGAGCATTTCATAGTCTGAAGGTCCGGCACTCTCTCTACAAAGTGCGTTTGGTGAGTGAGTGTAGGGAAGGCGTCAAAGGCATCACTTAAAAATCAAATTACTCTGTAGCTTTTTTCAGTCTACCACTTTCAGTACATATAAAATAATACACTGCTTAACTGAAAAATAAATGCAAGTTGTTAATCAATGGGAAATGCACTATTGTACATTATGAACTATTCATTAGTTAATGCACTACGGAGGTCTGTGTCTATACCCAAAGAACCACTGACTCTGGTTGGTGCAGTGGGAAATAGTTACTTGAAAATGTTTAGGTCCCAGTCTGTGACAGAAAGCACTGGGAATATGTGTCATTATTTTAAACTTGCATCAGAACAGTATAAGATAGGCTCTACAAAATGCGCAAAAAGGGTTCAAATTAGAAAAAAGTGTTCCAAACTATAGATTTCAGTAATTCCCATGGGCGTCCGAGGAGCATTGAAGCTGCTGCATATGAGGTGTGCACACCCAGCCGGCACCTGGCTGGAAATATGTGAAAGATGCACAGAGTACACAACATTGTCAGTCAAGAGCAGAAAGAGGTGACCACTTCTGAATTCAGTGACCAACAAAACAAAATAATAATAACAACAATTGTGTCCTGTGTTCATCACAGCAGCTGGGTGAAGTGCACTTCTACTCATCAAAATAATGTAACAGTAGGCAAAATATTAGCAGAATTGCGCAAGAAGAGTCATTCTGCATTTAGAGTTATTTCCTTAGGGCAAAATACCCTCTCACATCCAAAATGGATGCAAGAATGCATTCTGCGCTAAGAAAAAGTGCTAAATTCAACAGAACATGAACATCAGTTGCTCACACTTGCTAAATGTGCATTTACGGCAGCATTTTGTTTCCTTCAAATTACCGGACGCCCATAACTTTCACTCATTCATGGGCTTGCCTTTAAAAAATCCTCCATTATCACTGGTAAATGCTTTGTTTGTCCCTCCTTAGGGCAGTTTTGTTACCGCCTTGCATACTGCCCCTGGTACGTGGTTAATTGCACAATCGCTGATACGTTTGACTGCAAACGAAATTCTTTTTCTTTTTGTGTCTCTCCTTCGCGCTCATGCTCATGGCAGCCATGGCGCTTTGAATCAGCTCACTTATGTCAACTGTTTTACTTTTCATTTTAAATTTAAGTGATAAGAAAAGTCCAGTTAGAAATTTAAAATTCTAATAGCTCTAACTCGAGCAAATGCGAGACCCATTGCATTGCAAATGCTTGTTTTACTTGTGGTTTCCGGTCATTCTTTCATTTTTAGAATATAGAAGGAAATTTGTGATTTCTGTTTAATGTGACTCATCCTGGAAGAACTGTTTGATTTATAATGTATGATGAGGAAAGTTCTTCATCGATGATTTTCTATTTCTCTACATTGATTTTAATCTGATTTACCTCAAATGTTTGGTGCGGAATGTTATTTCGGATGTAGAGTGGGATAGGATTTAACTAGATCAAATGTTCGTCCTTATTCATCCAGTTTAGTTGTTGCAACAGAGGTGGGCCTTTACTGTGGCAAATACTCAATTATAGCTCTAGAAGCTAATGACCAGCCACCTTCACATGCTGATTGCAAATTTGTGAATGATGACCTGGAGAATGAAAACTTAATTTGCTTTAGGTACGCAGACTGGTAACCCACCTTACACAGGTCAGAATATTTTCTCCTCTTGAATTCATTCTTCTAGGCTCTTTATTAGCTCGGTGAAACTGTTGACCTCCGTGTTAGACGCTGATTGGCCTGTATGGTTTTGTATTGTTGGCTGTTCGTAATTGTACATGGGAGCCAGAATCCGCTGCTCCAATATGTTGGCGTACTGAAGCAGGTCTAGGTGGTAAATGGTCATAGAATAGCTTTAGATAAATGGGTTACCACCACCTTGAATAATCTTTAAAACCTCACTGTGTATCAACATTGAACAGCACCTTTTACTATTTAAAACATGTTATTGCCTCCTTTGTGGACTTTTTCCTAAAGACACCTATCTAAAGTGCTCGAGTGTTCCTGTGGACTGGAATTGCCAGTGCTTGCAGTGCCTAGGTCCCTGGAGCAATACCGGCCCTTTGGGTTTGTCCGTTTTTTCGATGTTGTGTATGTTGCCTTCACATTTAAGAAATATAAAGGCACAGAATGACCTAACAGTTAATGCAGTGTGCTGTACTTTCCAGGGGCGGTATCATGAAGGGTTTTCTGGCGCAGAGCCGAGTCGAGAGAGTGTTTTATGCACCAGCAGGTTGTAAAGTAAATTAATTTAACACGATATTTTTTTAAGTTCGTGCTTTATTTTTGGTCAATGAATTCACATTATGCCCTGAAGGCGCACAGAACAAGCGCTGGGCTCAGTGTTGTGCCAGAAAAACACATCATGATATGGATCCAAGAGTTTCACTAATGCCTATAAATAACTAGTGCATACCTACAATTAGATCAGCCTGCTTTAATGATACAGGCCGGTACAGCATGCCTTAGCAATATGCACATTCTTTTACAAACATATGTGCATGGGCATCGTTCACAAAAATGCCAGGGGTAGCGGAAGTGATATCACATAACCTTTTACCTTAATGGTATCACAGGAAGTTACATCATATGACATGAGTATTTCCTGGAGTGAGTGTTACATCACCCAAACATCACACTCTCTTGCACCCCCTTTCCCTCATTCTTAATCATTCTCACTCAAATGCATTCATTCTTTATCTCACTCATATTCACTCATAATTACTGAAACTCAGTTTGCTAATGCTTTGCACCCTGTTTTTGTCACTTTTGGGTTGGGGTGGAATTTATTATCCAAAACAAGTCCTGATACACTGCTTTGTGGCATTTTGCATTAACTGGGAGATCCATGGGTAGTGCATGGGCGCTCTCATGCAACCATCTATTTGTTTTGATGCAAATACCTATCTGCACACATTGGTAGAGGTGAATTTATGGCAAGGTCTTATGACTCTTCAAGGCGGGCATAATGAGTCGAAATGGTTTAATTTGTCTTCCTTTTCCAACTTTGCACATTTACTGCATTGTACAGCATGCATACAGAGTGGGAAAAGCTTTAAAGCATAGCTTTTGTACTGGAAGGACATTTTTCCAGTATAAAACCTATGCTTCAGAGAATCTGAAATGCAGCATACTATGTACCCAAGCTAACTTTCCAAGAAAAGCTAATAAAAATTATTTTAAAAATCTGTGCTTCAGAGAACGCACACACCCTTGTACTATCCCACAAGTGTTTGTGCGTTGGTGCATGGCTTCCAAAAGTGCACCACCACACAGGGAGGTAAACAATGCACCATCTGCTAGAACATATGGTTAATTTTTCTCTTTTCCGTTGATGCAAGGCAGTGCATCATGTTTGGTGTATCAAAGAATAATCTCACACATTCTCACTCACTACTTGGCACTGACTCTCGCTCACTTTCTCTCACACCCACATGCTTACACATACAGACATATGCTCACACATACACATGTTCTCTCTCACATAAACACACTCTCACCTGCAAGCATGCATACAACATATATTTACAAACGTGTACTTGCCACAGTTGCCACCAAAGGTCACATTCCAGTTATGTGAGCTTCTTTTAATTTACACTAACAGTGAACAATAAAATATTATTTGCTATAAGTATAAAGGAAAACGGGCTGAAAATAAGGAATGTGGCGCCCCCGCGTACTTAGCACTTATTCCGCCACCTCTGAAGTCAGGGGCAACCAAGGGAATGCATGGGGTCACAAGGGGCGAGCTAGGGTCTCTGCTGTGCCCCTTGCAGCCCCTAAATAACATCCGTGCTAATATGTGCCTTTTGGCACCAATTGTACAAAGGTATAACTGAAGAGCATGTCCAGGTAGAAACCCTTTATATAGGTCGTAGCCCCCAAAAAATGAGGCTGCCCAAAGCCTACTGACGAGCACATACAATAGAATACCTCAGAAACAAGTGAGCATTTGTGATTCTCTGGTAAGGGTTTTTTCCCTAGAGTTAAAGAAAGAATTAAGGTTGTAAGTAATGTAATACTAATATTGCAAACAACTAGACAAGAAAGTAAAATTAAATTATCAGGTAAAAACCCTTTTAATCCCAGGGTTCTTTCACCCTTTTTCAGACCAAGAAATGTGTAACTTCATTAACACTTTCACTGCCCTAGTGCTCTATATGTAAAACGTGATATTCAGATAATTAATGTAATATCTAAACCATTTATAAAAGAAGCCTAGGTGCAAACAGATCACAAACCCACCCCTCACTAATGGAATTGTAAAATACAGCCACAGTTTGGGTACTGAGGTCCCCAAATATTTCTGGGCCCTAGTGCCACTGCACCTGCTGCACTATTGATATAAATGACCCTGATATATGTATGCATGAGTAAACAAGCAAGGGCAAAGCTAATAGGTATGATATTGGCTCCCAGCCTCTTGGCTTTGGCAGTTCTTGTTTTGCTCTGCCATGGTTTTTGCAAACCTTTCTGATTGGAGAAGCTGCTGTGCCCTGATCAACTAAAAAAAAATATATATATATGAAAAGCTCACATTCCCATAAAAAACTCCTGACAATGAAAGGAACTACTTTGTTTGTGGATGTTCTCCTTGTCAAAGGGCAGCATGACGTAACTCATTGTGAAATGAGCCACTGGCTGAGTGGGCTGACCCACTGTCCCATGATACATGCTGAAGTGTGTGGAAGAAAAGTGCAAATGACACAACCAGAGACTAATGGAGAAGGTCTGACTGAAAACCCTTACAAGTAACTAAATTATATACATCTTTTTTATTAAAATCAAAAGGTCTTAGCTAACACCAGATGTAAAAATAAAAAGTCAATCGGTCTAGCTCTAGCTGTCAGGCTCTTTGCTTTGCTAGTGCTTTTGTTTGTAATGTTTTCGTAAATCTTTATTACAAATAGAGAAGGTGGAAAAGATAGAGAAATCTGTTTAGCTAGACAGGGGGCTGTGGTGATAGATAGATAGCACAGCTTCAGTTAGTAATATAATTATTTAAAATCAATATAAGAGCAACTTACAAGCACTCTGTAAGCAAACTAGAAAATCAGACAAGCAAGACATAGACTAAATTGGTTTACAAGTATAACTATAGTCCTCAGTTAAAATACATACCAAAATGACATATAGGAGTGTGGTTATATATGCACACCATTGTCTTTTATAAAGAACAGTTTCAACTAGACTCACTCTGGTATGCCGTGAAAAGGCCACTCCAAAAGGAATGTACAAAAACATTAGCATGCTACTTGAACTGATAAAGCTGGGATGTGCCCACTGCTCACATCTGGAAGAAAGCGCCCTGCTATCAAATCAGACTCTACACACAAGGGCAACACTAAAGTACTAATAAAGTAAATTTAAAAACAAAACAAAGCACTGCTAATGAAGGGAACTACCTTGTGTGCAGATGTGCTCCATGTGAAAGCAAAATGCAGTCACTCAAAGTGAAGTTAGCCAGTGGGTTAAGTAGGCTGACCTTTTGACCTTTGGACTATGCTGTTGGGGGTGAAAGCAAAATGTGAATGTCACTACAACTGATCAATGGAAGAAGAGAGTTGGTTGAAAGCCCATTTTGAGTAAGTCTATTATCCACATAATGTTCGTAAAATCAAACGGTCTTAGCTAATGCCAGACCTAAAAAGCAGGGTTCCAGCATTTGAAATATCACCCAGTTATGTTGCCTATCCAATTCTTCTATAGACTTGATATCTAATGAACAATTTCAATCTATGACACAGCAAATTAACTAGTGTTTTTTATAACAACTAGCTGTTCTGTAAATTAATGGGTATTGTTATCCAGAACCCCAGACGTGAAACCAACAAATCACATCATCATTTATGTAGTTGATGTTTATTAATTAGCACTGAATGAAGGACATACTTAGTTTTGATGTCATTTTCCTTATTACTTTTTTCTCTATTTTTATAAACTTGAAACTGTATTGTTGTGTCCTATGTTTTAAATGTTTTGGTATTTCTAAATGTGTTGCTCATTTTCTTTAAGTTAAGTCTGTGTGCTCAGTGCCATATCTACCAAGGGTTGAGCTCAGATTTAAATTACTGAAACTTTTTGCTGAAACAAACTGGTTAGTTACTTTATTGCATGTGGTAGAGTTCTATCTGTCCAATCAATAGTTAACTTTTTTTTACAAATTCTGTTCTGGTTACTGTGAAAAGCTACACTCTTTATGTTGTTTCTTTTTTTTTTAAACACATTTTATTAGTTTGAAATATAACAAGACAAAACAAGTCACTACATACTTTGAGCGCACACTCTTTGTGTCTCTGTTATATCATATTGATTTTTCATATACCCATAAACAGCTGTATCCAAAACAAAAGAACAATTAGATCAATTTTTCATGTTGCCCAGTTCCATATACAGCTGTGTTCTTGGGACTTATATGTCATATCTCCTATACGTGGTCTAACAGTGCGTATTTTTGAGGCCCTCTTCTCTTAAGGATGGCTCTCCCATATATGCAGTTATTCCCTCCTCCCACCGCCCCTCCCTCTTGTGTGCCTAGCTATGTCTGGACATCTAAAAAATTCAGTGTTCTTGTCGCTGAGATGCGCGTCCCCTGATCTGGCTTCGTACTCTTCTCCCTCAGCTCTGATACCTGTGCCTGTGTTAAGTGTTAAATGTTGGGGAATTAGGGCCAGATGTAGGAAACTACAATTTTGCGACTTGCAAATTGCGAGTCTGACCGACTCGCAATTTGCAACTCGCAAAATTGTATTCAGAAAGGTGTCTCAGACACCTTCTACGACTCGGTATGGGGTCGCAAAGACCCACCTCATCAATATTCATGAGGTGGGTCGCAGTTTGCGACCCCATAGCGAGTCCCTGCACTCAAAGGGATGGTGGCCTGCTGTAGTCAGCAGACCTCCATGTCTGTGACTGCTTTGTAAATAAAGCAGTGTTTTTTTTTCATTTTGCAGCCCGTTTTCCTTAAAGGAAAACGATCTGTAAAATGAAAACTAAACCGAAACCATTTGGTTTCGTTTTTTTCAGAGTAGGCAGTGGTCCATAGTACCTGCTCTGAAAAAATATTTTTTTCGGCATTCACAAAGGGGAAGGGGTCCCATGGGGACCCCTTCCCATTTGCGAATGAGTTACCACCAGTGTGACACTGGTGGTAACTGCGAGTTGGTTTGCGACCGCATTCGAGCGTCAAAAAGCAACTTTGAATGGCGATGCGGTCGCAAATAGGAAGGGAGCACCCCTTCCTATTTGCGAGTCGCATCCCCAAATTGCGAGTCGGTACCGACTCGCAATTTGGGGTTGAGCATCGCGTTCGGCCTTTTGCATGCCGCAAACTGCGTTTTTCGCAGTTTGCGACATGCAAAAGGCTTCGTACATCTGGCCCTTAGTCTCCAGGCTGTTGTAGGAAATGACAGTGTCTCAACTTATGAGGATAGTGTCTCTTCTCAGGGTGCTTCTCAGTCTATCCCAGTCATATACTAGAGTGCCCCACGCTTGTACCCTCTCTATCAGTCCCTGACCTCTCCTAGGTTCCCAGTACCCCACTGTCTCTTCTTCTCATGCCCATTTCAGCACCTCCCTTCTCCAATTTTGTTTCTTATACAAAAAGGTTAGAAAAAGGTTTAACACTCATCAGCTCACTGTAAATAAACCTATTTCCAATTGTGGCCCCTATACCCTTGACTGTAATCCCCTACATCCACATCACATACTAAAACATTAAACCCTAAACCCATAACCTTACAATTTATACCCTTTAACCCCTAACATGACTAGCCCTAACGTCACTGCCATATAGCTTTATTTCTATAACAAATACCCTTCATGCCTAGCCCGTAACTTTCAACCTTACCCCTCTACCCTGCAGCCTTTCCCCCCATTATATTACCCTTAGTACCCACCTCCTGACCCTAAACAAACCCTATACCACAAACTTAAAACCCTTAACCCTAATCCTAAAACGTTTAACTCTTTAACCTTAATACCCTAGGCCCTTAACCTTTTTCCTCTAACACATATCCCATTGCTTTAACCTCTATTTCCTCAACCTTATGCTCTAAACTCTAACACTATATTTTTAACTCTCTATTCTTAACCCCAGTTCTTAACCCAGCAAGTTTAAACCCTATTCCTATAACCCTACACCCCTTACTCACGTATCTCAAAGGGATGAAAAATAATTCATAACATCATTCCCGCATCGATGGAAGTATTCTTCCTTCCCTTCTACGCCCACACAATTTTCAAACTAATCGGATACAAAGATGTCACGACTGGTACCCCAACATACTGGGCAAGATGTTAACTATCTCATGTAGAGAGTGTCCCACCAGAAGCCAGGACATCAGCAGACTGGAAACAGAAGAGTACAAAAAGGAGAAATCAAGAAGGCAAGACTTCACATCTGTACTCTTGGGATCTGGAACAACATTCCCATCAACATCAGAACTACTCCAGTACTTTCGCCATCAAGAAAGAAACTCAACCTCTTCAGCAAGCACTACATCTACATTCAATAGAATTCACCTCCAACAAGCAGCCTGCTTCATTGTAAGTTTATCACACTACAAATACCCATGTAAACATATATACCTCATAGATTATTCAGGTTGCAGATTATACTTTACTACATTCCTTAGTTTAGGTCTCCAGATAGTTTCTATCTCTCCCACTGTCTTTTTCCCACATCTTCAGGGGCTAATTGCAGCCCCATCACAGCTGGATTTATGGAAGAATATTCTTATGGCAAGGATGTGAGAACTAAGGTCCTTATTATGAGTATGGCGGTCCCACGGCGGTCATCCCCCCTGAACGTATTACAATATTCACACCGGGCTGACCGGCGGGAAAATTGTAGTACACAGTTCTCGCTGGGCTGCCTGGCGGAACAGTACTGTGATATTGGTCTTGGCTCCCTCAAGGCCAATACCGTAGCCAATACTGTAGCACACAGCACCCTTGGAATGCGAGCAGACTGCAATGCAGACAGTGCGCAATCTGATGGTGCTGGGCAGGGGTGCCCCTGTACTGCTGATACCATGGACATGGGCACGGGCAGTGCAGGGGCCCCCCTGCAGCTCCCAGCACTGGCTTTCCACCAGCCTTCTCAGGGCGGGGACCCGCCATAAGAAAGCCAGCAGAAAGCTGAGTTCTAATCAGCTAGGCGGCGCTGAACCCAGTGCCGCACTGGCAGAGTACAACTGAGACCACAGTTGAACCGTCGGGAACCACGTTCCCAGTGGAGACGGTGGACCCCTGGTGGGTTCGCCCACCAGAATTGTAATGTTTTGGTCAGACTGCCACAGTTGCTGCGGACCAACCATTACCGGGAGGCTGGTAGTCCTTGGACCGCCAGCCTCATAATGACGCCGGCCCTGAGTCATGATATGTCAATGGCACAGTGTCTGTCAGCCTCATCTCACCATCTGGTTTGGGCCTGGATATCACCAGTTGATATTGAGCAATGTGCAATGGACGTTCTACAGAGACTGTTGCTTTCGTCAGTTCTGAACTCTGTTTTTTTATCCCTACCTATGATCCCTGTTGGGTTCTTTAACCTCTTTATTATACCAGCTCTGGCGGGATGTCTTCCCGTGGAATTTCTCTTTCTTAAGCAACTTGGACTTTTCCAGGTATTCCTGTATTTTATTGACAATTCAGTGTCATTTCGCAATGATTGATAAAAAAAAAAAAAACTGCATCCTTTGAATATTAACACTATTTGGTTTGAAGGATAAAGTTGATAACTAAATCATAGATATGTACAACTTGCTGTATGCTGATCATTAGGAATTTTCATAGAACCTTAACAAAAACATTTTTGGAATCATATACTCCTGTCCAATTCAGAAATAACAGACGATTTTGTACTTCACACCACAGCCTTGAGCATCATCCAAAAAGACATGTTTCACACATAAGCTGACATTGCTTTTTCTTATACAGTGTTGATATCATGTGTAATCGTGCCTTCCTAGACGATATGTTGGTGGAGCCATCATGTACCAATTCCGCCCTGCCTTTGCAACTGGGCAATGTCTAATAACTCAAGGTCAGTACCATTGAATTCCTGAAAACTGACAGATCCCAGCATGTCTTCCTTTTAATGGTCTCATGTCCTTTACTAGCAAGTAAGATCCAAAGCCCAAGGGACTTCGTAATATGAAATGTATTATTTTCTAATTATACTGAGTCTTGTGATTACAAGGCAGAAATCAATTTGGAATTTTTTGTCATGCAAGGATATCGGTGACAGTACTTAAGTATCTTTAAGATACTTACAGAATATAGGAAACTACAGCAACAGGTCCATATGCACGTTAATGGAGTCATTTAATTTCAGCATACTTTGGGAATATTTGGCATATTGAAATATTTTTAATTAGAATGGTCATTCACTTAGTAATTTGATTCTCCTATTCATACTTCTTTATAAAAAAAATAATTTTAATAAGACAATTTCTCTTCATGTATCTGCAGCTTGTCCTAAGGTGAAAGGAAAGACTACCTTTATTCTTACATATCTATCTGTTGTTTAGAGATGTTATTTTGTCGATCCAGTATAGTTTTCTTCTAAAACAAGCACAACTTGTTTTTCTTTTCAACTGCTTCACCTACTTCAATGTGCCCTTTTATGAATATTGCCTACTTCTGTATGTCATTGGGTTCAGACTGGTTAGAAATCATGATCTAGTATGCCCATATTTTTCATATCAGTGCTACTTTAGTATGCTTCACATAAAATAGACATTTTCTAAATTCGGTCTATTTTTAGTTAGCACCATAAGAGTGCACCTATCAGCAATGGAAATGCAGTAGGTGACACCGGAGCAAATCTCATTGCATCTGACTGGACTTATCTTTTCAGCATTGATCAATCAATTTAACACAGTGCTTGCCGATGTTTGATTATTTGGACAATTACGAGAACTCGAGCAACGTTAATCAGACTGTAATTTTAATACGCACATATTATTATGCAAAACAGGCCTAAAACCCAGGAACATCAGAAAACGGATTTTGTAATTCGGTGTTTGAAAATTATTTAAATAAAGGGATGAAATAAGATAAGGTGAGGAATGAACCACTCTATGATTTCATGTTTGTGTTATTATAAATGAGAGTATAAACAGACAAGAATGTGTTATTATTCACACCAGAATCAACAGACCAGCATTGCTGTCGGCATGCTAGCATTCACAGAGAGTGGTTCACTGCTTCGGAAGATTCAAGCACTAGTTAGAAACAACGCCAAACCTACAATGGTGGGACTTTACAATAGTTTTTGAAGCAAATGGAGACAAATGAAACACTTTTCTGATAACAATGGTATCCACTTGTCCATTTTGACTCCAATAATGCCCATTCAGGCATGTAAGTCTTCATTTGTGTTCTACGCCTACGCTAAGAGACACTGGGAAGTAAACAGGGGTCCCTGTATGTGGCAAACCTTTATATGACACCCATATCAATGAAGGGGCACTGCAAACGCAAGACCTGTCCGAACATTTATATCGTCTAAACTAGGTTTTAAAACGTGTTATCAGTTTGTTTTTTGGAATATAAAGCCTTTCTTATTGGAGCAAACATCTTCTGAATCAATGGCAATGCTTTTCTGCTTTTAGAATGTACAAATTTGCAGAAAATAGGTGTCTGACTTGAAGGGTTGATACACACTTTAAATTCTCCCTCAGATCCTCTTCCACATCTCACTTTCCTTATGAGACAAATCACACTTTCCTCCATGCTAATTTATTGCACAAGTTTCTTGACTAATGTTTTAGTCATAAACTGTGAAGACACTCAAACTGTTCTGAAATTCGATTTGTTTTACAGATTGCTCCGCATGAATCATTCTTCTTTGGCTTAATATTGTATGAGAGCAGTTGATGACTACAGCAGGGTATAGGATCAAAGAGGTAACAACATTCTCAAGAATAGTGAGAATGACACTGTTGCCCATTTTCCGTTCTTTTCTGAGTTATGACATAATTATTATTGAAAATGGGAAGTTGCGATTGTATCAAAAATATGTGTCCTCTCCGTGAGAATCTCAGTCCTGTGCTGGAAAGGACTTAAAGAGCGGACGGATCTCTCAACACATTTTAGTTGCTACTGTTTGATGTTTTTATAATGTGATGTTGACTGTCAGCGGCAATCTTGGAAATACTAAAAGTTGTTCCTGTGTGGCAACATGACATGCCTGCCTAAGCACTTCCGAGCACCTCATCACGACTTCTAAGTGCCACGAGTTTCATAAAGTCAAGAATATGTCAGCTGGAAAAAACAATGTGAGTTGTTGTTTCAGCTGAATTAGCTAAAGCTACCAGTTGGACATTGTGTGGTGGATTGAGTGGGGTGAATCCTACTCAAGCAAAAACCAGAACCCTCGTCAAGGTGGAAAAAGAAGCAAACCCCAAATTAACTTGTGTTACTCTCTGGTCGCTTGGCACAAAGCAGTCAGCCTTACTTTCGAGACAATGTGTAAAGTATTTATTCAGAACTACAAATAGTACTAAAGTGAAAACACAACACAATATAAATCCCACACCACAGCAACACAAATCCAATCAGTAGAAACAGTGGTATATAATTCAAAAGTTTTAAGTAAAAACAGTGCATCGACACACAAAGCGCCAACTGTGGTTATCTTTTCTCAGCAGACTGGAACAAAGTCATAAGTTCAGGCCAGCTGCAACAGTGCTTGGGCCCGGTACAGGGACCAGTTTAGCCCGCAGGAATCTGCACTCAAGATGTGTTGTGCAGAGGCGGTTCCAAGAAGCTTCAATGCAAGGTCCTTCGTCATCATCGAGGATGCTGTTAATGAGGGGCGTGCAATGCAAGGTACTGCGTCAAAGATGTGTTGCTTGCCAGCAGTTCCGAAAAAGTTGCAGTGATTGTTGAGGGTTCTGTCGATGAAGGGCTTGCTATGTGAAGGCCTGCGTCAAGGATGGGTAGTGCAACAGGGTTTCCAAAGGGGACCGAATGTCACATACTGCGCTGGACTTCTCACCTCTGGATTTCGGATTGGCGAATACACCAAGGCCCTCATTCTGACCTTGGCGGTCTTCTCGCAAGACCGCCGAGTTATTGCCGCGGTGAAGACCGCCGACCGCGGCGGTATGCCGCTGTGCGCATTCTGACCGCTGGGAGCGTTCCGCCGGAAAACCGCCAGCAGCCACACTGGCGGTCGGCGGGAAAGTGGAGACTGGTCAACCTCCACCGCCACGCCAGCAGAACACCGCCCCCAGAATTACGACCCACATTTCTGTGTGGCGGTCTTCTGTTGGCGGTCTTCTGTTGGCGGTCACGTCCCCATGGCTCCCGTCGCCTCCCGGAGGACCAACGCACAAGGTAAGTTGATCGTCCGTGAGGGGAGGGGGTAGGGGGGTGTTGTGTGATGTGTGCGTGCATGGGGGTGTGCGTGTGAGTGTGTAGAGGGGGTGTGTGAGTGCGTGCATGCGGGCGGGGAGTGCTGCTGTGCCTATGGGCAATGTGTTTAGTTCGGCGGGTGCGCATGTCGGCATGTATGTGTGCGGGTATGTGTCCCCGTTGTGTATGTGTGTGTGTAGGGGGTGTGTATATGTGCATGTTGGGGGTGTGTGCATGTCGGGGTGCGTGTATGTGCATGTCGGGGTGGGGGTGGGGAGGGGGTTCGTACCACCTCTGGGGGCTGGCAGGGGGGTGGAGGGTGTGGGGGGAGGACTCGGGGGGCAGTGGGGGGTGGGGGAGACCCCTATCAGTGCCAGGGAAGGAATTCCCTGGCCCCGATAGTGCCTACCGCCATGGTTCGCATGGCGGTTCCCGAACGCCAGAAACCGCGGCGGTAAGCAGGGTCATGATACCGTTGGCGGTCTTGGGTCGACCGCTGGACCGGAGTGCGCAGACTCCAGCCCGTCGGTCATGACCGCCGTGGCTGTCGGAGTGGGGAAGTGGCAGTCGGTCGCGGCGGTGACCGCCGCGGTCAGAATGCCATTTTTAATACCGCCGGTCTGTTCGCGGTCCGACCGCCGCCTCTCCGCCGACCGCCAAGGTCAGAATGAGGGCCCAAGTCTTCTACAGGTCCTGGATACTCCCAGATAAGGGCGACCCCTTCTAGTAGCCACGGTGCCGCTTGACAGGCTACGCCAAAGCAGACCATACCCTCCAGAAGGAAAACACTGGGGAAAAAACCTCTAACAGGAACTCCTGAAGGAAACAAGAAAACACAAGACTTGACAACAGGAAACAAAAATAGGCAATATCCAGGGTAAAAGGCAGAAAAAAAGGAACAGGCAAAAATATCCCAAGGCAAAAGCAGAAACAAAGGACAGGCAAAAATCTCCCAAGGCAAAAGCAGGAACAAAGAACAGGCAAAAATCTCCCAAGGCAAAAAAGCAGGAACAAAGAACAGGAGCGAACAGCACAACCAGAAGGAAGTGTTTGCAACGCAAGGAGGAACAAGACTGACTGACTTATATACTGAGAAAAGGGAAGTGACATCACAGGAAAAAGGAAGTAACACCATCTTGGATTGGGAAAAGCCCATAGACCAGTATAGAAAAAGAAAGTAGTATAAAAGAAAAACAGAGCATGCTGGGACAAAAACACGAAGAAGACAAGATGGACACAACATGGATAGAGACAGGCAAAAGGACCAACAAAAACCCACCACCAATAACAAAAGAAGAAAAAAGGGCTACAAGTAAGTGTAGAGCGACCAGGAGTGAAATATATGCTTCCCAGAAAGCATAGTCAAAAAACGCGAGGAACAGCGCTCCGAATATCGGTAGTGCGTTCCACCCGCGAGGACAGAAAGAGACGCCGCGTCAGAGCGCGGCGTTACAGTAGGTCCCCTCCCCGAGGCACCAGGTTTGTCAGGATGATTGTCAAAAAACAGGCAAACCCAACGGGGAGCATGGACGAGGAAGCATCCTCCCAAGAACAGTCACTGAGGGGGTATCCTTTCCAATGGACCAAAAACTGGAGTTTGCGTCGAAAAATTCTGGAATCACAGATCTCCTGGACTTCATACTCAGGCTGTCCGTTGATAGAAAGAGGAAGTGGATGTTGGAACTGGTGATGGTAAGGATCAGGAACAAAGGGTTTTAACTGGGACACATGGAAAACAGGATGAACCCTCCAGGTATGACGTAAGCGGAGACGCACAACTACAGGATTCAGGATGTGCGAAATTCGAAACGGTCCATAAAAACGTGGTTTGAACTTATTGGTGGAAAACTGGGATGGTAGAAATCTGGAAAAAAGCCATACCTTGTGGCCCATTTGATACAAAGGTGCGGCTTGCCGATAACGATCCGCCTTTCGCTTCATAGCTTGTTTCGAAGCTAGGAGAGTTGTGTGAAGTAGGCCCTGGATTCGACGGATCTGTCGTGAAAAAGAAGTGACTGCAGGCACAGAAGAGGATGTTCAAGAAACAGTAGTGAAAGTCCTCGGATGAAATCCATAAGTACAATAAAAGGGTGTGGTCTTGGTCGCACTATGTATTGTGTTGTTATAGGACAACTCGGCAAGAGCAATATATTCCGACCAATTGCTTTGTGTGGCATTACAGTAACATCTTAGATACTGCTGAATTTCTTGATTCACTCGTTCAGTTTGCCCATTTGTTTGTGGATGGAAATCCGAGGATAAAGAAATCTCAATGTTAAAGAAGGCACAAAAGGCTCTCCAGAAACGTGATACATATTGAGGCTCTCTGTCCGAAATGACCTCTTGAGGAAGACCATGGAGGCGAAAAATATCCTGTAGAAAAATGCGACTCATTTCTGGGGCCGTTGGTAGTTTCTTCAAGGCTGAAAAATGAGCCATCTTGGTGAATGAATCTACGGTCACCATGATTACTTGATTACCAGAGGAGGTAGGTAGAGAGCATATGAAATCCATGGATAGAGTACACTAAGGAGCGGAAGGAACCGGTAAAGGTCTTAATAAACCTGCCACCTTAGTTCGGGATGTCTTAGTCTGGGCACAGACTGGGCATGCTGACACATAGGTTTCAGTGTCGGTCTTTAGCGAAGGCCACCAAAAAGATCGCTGAATCAGCTCCTGGGTCTTCCTGATACCTCGATGACCGGCTATAGGAGAATCATGGCACATTTGCAGAGCTTCTGTCTGCACTTTCTTGGTAGGTAGGAAAAGAGCATGTTGATGATAGAAGTAGTTGTCCTTCTTCTGCAAAAAAGGAGTCACTCTATCCCATTCTGAAGCAGACAGAAACTGGTACTCGGATTGAATGTGTTCTTGAAAAGATTGAGTAGCTCCGATGATTCTGCTAGACACAATAAGATGTGGAGAGGAGTTTTGGGCTATGCCAGGATCTCTGCGGGATAAGGCATCTGCCACTAAATTCTGGGAACCAGGTATGTACGTGATCACAAAATTGTACTGGCTAAAATAGAAAGCCCATCGAGCCTGACAACTGTTGCCACACTGAAAGCTCCGAAGACACTGAAGATTACGATGATCAGTCCTAGCTTCAAAAGGCTCTCTGGAACCCATCAAGAAATGCCTCCATTCCTTACAAGCTACTTTGAGAGCGAGTAGTTCTCGTTCCAGTACATAATAATTTCGTTCAGCCTCTGATAGGATATGAGACAGATAAAAGATATGATGTTCCAATCCATCATTGTCTTGATTCTGCAGCAGAACTGCTCCAATAGCTCTGTCTGAGGCATCAGTCACGACGATAAATTTCTTGGTATTGTCAGGATGACGCAACACGGGTGCTTGGGTAAAGGCTGTCTTTAATTCTTGAAACGCGCGTTCAGCCTCCTTAGTCCAAATGAAACCCTTCTTCAGGTTCTCTTTCTTAATTGTTTGTGTTATGAAACTTTGTAGGTGGGCAAAGTTCTGAATAAACTGACGATAAAAGTTTGCTAAACCAAGAAAACATTGTGTTTCTTTAATGGACGTTGGAGAAGGCCAATCTATTATGGCACTGACCTTGTCAGGATCCATGGATATTCCGTGTTGATTAATACAGAACCCGAGATACCTTACTTCAGATTTATGGAACTCACACTTCTCAGGTTTACAAAACACAATGGTTTTTCTTGAGTCTTTCCAGGACTTGCAGGACATGATCTACATGGTGCTCAGGATCACGGGAATATATCAAGATATCATCCAAATAAATGACTACATATTGATTGAGTACATCAGAGAACACTGAATCCATAAATCGTTGAAAAACAGAAGGGGCGTTGGTCAGTCCAAAGGGCATAACACGGTACTCATAGTGCCCAAAAGGGGTACGGAAAGCTGTCTTCCATTCATCTCCTTCCTTGATCCGAAGGAGATGATAGGCACCCCGTAAGTCTAATTTGGTAAACATCTTGGCTCCTTGAATGGCATCCAATATATCTCTGATTAAAGGCAGTGGATATCGATCCTTAATCGTTATTCTATTGAGTTCACGAAAGTCCACACAAGGACGCAGATCCTTAGTCTTCTTTGGGACGAAGAAGAGAGGAGCCCCAGCGGGGGACGTGGAAGGAGCAATCAAACCGTTGTGTATGTTGTCGTCTAAATATTCCCTTAGCACCTTCTTTTCTTGGTCTGTCAGAGAATACATTCGACCGAAGGACTTCATCAGGAATTAAAGGAATAGCACAGTCATAACTGCGATGAGGTGGCAAAATAGGATTACTAGGTTTCTGAAAAATCCTGATATATTCCTGATAACAATCTGGAACCCCCTGGATAATATTGATAGAGTTAGTGTTATCCTTAGTTGACTGACAGGACCTTTTTGGAGTCCAATAAGAAGTAGTGGAATAACAATTCTGTTGACAAAATGAAGACGTTAGGGATATAGTTCGTGTTTCCCAATTGATATAGGGGTTGTGTCGGGCTAACCAGGGAATTCTGTGGTACTGAAAATTCTGGACCCGTGTTATAAACATCGTCGTATCACAACGATTTTGGTATCAGCAGACCGAGAATGATTAGAATAGTATGCACAAGCATTGTATTCATATTCGGGTAACGAAATCACCCGAATATCAGAGTTTCCGTCCTGAACCCTCGGGTTCCATTTAAACGACAGCCATTTTGTGATTGCCCTCACATAGGCCAATGTCTAATGCTAAAAACGAGTCTGAAGGACATGTACATCTTTGCTGACTCCTCTGTGACCTGGGCAAGCTGATTCCACTGCCTGAAGCCAAACCTGTTCGGCCAGTTTCTTTCCCAGTGGCCGAATGAGATTAGTATCAAGGCACAACACATCATAAACCTTTCATCACACACAAACCATGCCTAATCTTACACGCACTTGTCCCTGTTTCTTTCTTTATGACTTGCTTTACAAGGAGGAGGTGCCTGTTTATATTGGGGGTCTGTTGATATCTGCTGAAAGTACTGAGCCTTGCCGGGTAATTGATTGAGGGCTGGACAAACTGAAATATGGGCTTGTCATCATAACCCTGCTATTTCTTTGTAGTGAAAATATGTGAATGGTCAACTGTAAAATAAGGAATGTTTGCCCCAAGCATAATATTTTGTATAAAAGAGAAGGTTAGCTTTGCAAGAGGAGCAGTCTCCTGAGAATATACACTGTGTTGTACTTCTAGGATACCTGTTACTGGCTGGAGCCAATAAACAAGATCTTTGACTTCACCAAGAAGACTCTGTGTTTCTGTAGTCTGAAACAGGAAGGACTCGAAGTCTTAGGGTGTGTTCCCTGGCACCACTGGGTTCTGAAAAACCCAGTACTTCAGTTGGCGCCCAACGTGGGGCGATTTCAGCGGTACCAGTCCAAGCCAGAGGTTTGTGAGGAGCTTCGTGTGAAAATTCTGGAGGGAGGCCGCCACTTCATCGACCCCTGTATGTCGACGTGGTCCGAAAGTCTTTGCTGCGAGGTTCCCCACTTCTCGACGGCTACGAAGGACTGCTGCCCTGACTATCGCCCTGTTTTGGACCCTTGATGATTTGGTAGAGCGAAACGATAAACAAGTCTTCTGGTGACGTCATCGATACCTCAGTTAAGTATAAGTGGAGCGTCTCCCAGTCCTTAGTTTGGTTCTTAGTTTGGTATCCCCTTGGGATCTTTGATTTGGAACTTGCAAGTACCAAAGCCGAGGGATTCGTGTATTCACGAGACTATCGTATTCGATAATCCTTTGAAGTTTGAACCTAGACTGGAGAGCGAAGATGCCTGGTCTTAGCAGACATGGAAATTTGTTTTGTCTTGGTTATAATAGGGATTCCCGATTGGAGGACTCGTGTCCGGTTCCTCCGATTGGAACTCCAACCTATGAACTATATGTGAAACATGGCATAGGCCCCTCACATATAATGAAGTATGGATCGGATACACCAGGAAAGATGGTGTTTTAAAATGGCCCCAATATGGTAGTTTTGACACAGAGATTCTGGATAATCTGGAGGTTAAACTTTTTAAGAAGAAAGCCCAGCCGGCGATGTTTGACTCTTTCCGCCTATGGCGTAAGGAAGCCAAACAGAAGGAAATTAAATTAGCAAAGAGAAATAAGAGGGAAGAGGGTATCTCGATAATGCAAGCTGCCATGCAGTTTAAAGATGATGAAGAAGAACAGATGAATGAGCAGTTGCACAGGCAACGTAAATTGGTGACCAATAAATGTTATCCAGTTTTTCCGCTTCTTCAGCAAGATGCAGCAAAAGAACTTGAGAAAGATCCTTTAATGTCACACTTGTTGAGTTCGCCACCCCCTTATGCGCAGAATGCTACAGCACCCCCGCAACCTTTAGCTGTGCAACCTCCGGTTATTGTGCCTCATGTTCTTCCACAGCCGCCAGCTCCTCTTCAGTTGGCTCCTACTACTATGGCCCAGCCCCTTCAAGGGCCGCCGACTTTGCTACCTGCTCCATCTGTACCTCCTGCGACTTTATGTACTACATCGACTGCCTCTTCTGGTGTTCTTCCTGATACTGCCTCTGCGTCTGCTTCTGCGTCTGCCTTGCCTCCCTCTGTTTTTCCTCCTGTTCTTTCATCAACTTCTCCTTCTGTCCGACAGAGAATGACAGATACTGTTGCCAGCCTTATATTTCCTCTCTTTGGGTCGTCTGGTGTGACCCCAGATTTGGAGCGTAAGCAGTCACGTAGTCAACTGCCTAATTCTCAAGAGAGAGAAATGTTTGACCGTATGGCGCGTAAATGGGTTGTTTACCCTTTAAGATATGATGTAGAGTCTGTTATGGATGTCTTCCGTCAATGGGAAGCACCGAAACAAAGATACTTTACACTGTATGTCCATGAGAAAGAGGTTTGTGCATTGTCAGTGCTGACACAGTCTTTTGGAGACAAGCAGCGCCCATGCGCATATTTTTCGTCAACTTTGGATCCGGTAGCTAAAGCATTGCCGAGTTGCTTGAGAGCCACAGCGTCAGCAGCTGTTTCTATTCGACAGTCTGCTGGGTTAGTGATGAATAATATGTTGATTGTGATGGTTCCACATGCAGTGGACACGTTGTTAAACAGGACCAAGACACAGCATTTAACTAGTGCTCGATTCTCAGGTTACGAGTTGACACTTGTTAGAAATGGGGTCTTTGGTTGACAGTCTGGTTACCCCCTGTTCAAGCAAGGACCCTCACTCTAGTTAGGATAAAAGAGAATCACCCTCAGCTAACCCCTGCTTACCCCCTTGGTAGCTTGGCAGAGCAGTAGGCTTAACCTCAGAGTGCTAGGTGTAAAGTATTTGTACCAACACACACAGTAACTTAATGAAAACACTACAAAATGACACAACACCAGTTTAGAAAAATAGGAAATATTTATCTAGACAAAACAAGACCAAAACGACAAAAATCCAACATACACAAGTCACGTTATGATTTTTTAAAGGTTTAAAATAAAAAGAGTCTTTAGGTAGTTGTAACACCACACTAGCGCTGCTAGCGTGAAAATGTACCTGGTTTGCGCCAAAAAATAACCCCGCACGGGCGGTGTGCGTCGGAAGTAACCCTGCACGGCTGTGTGCGTCGAAAACAACTCGGCACGGCGGTGCGTGTTGAAAAAGCCAGCCACACGACGATCCGAAAGTCCCGCGGCGCAGGGTGCGATCTCTCAGCCTCCGTCAGCGATGCTGCGCGTCGTTTCCCCTGCTCCGGGCGTCGGTTTTTCGGTCGCGTTTCCTGCGGCGTCGTTTCTCAGCTGCGGAACCGGCGTCGCGTCGTTTTCTCAGCCGCGATCGGATTCGCGTCGATCTTTTCTCCGCACGGCGCTCGGTGCGTGTATTTTTGTCCTTAGGCTGCCAGCCTCTCCTTTCAGGGTCCCAGGAACTGGAAGGGCACCACAGAGCAGAGTAGGGGTCTCTCCAGAGACTCCAGGTGCTGGCAGGAAGAAGTCTTTGCTATCCCTGAGACTTCAACAACAGGAGGCAAGCTCTACATCAAGCCCTTGGAGATTTCTTCTTCAAGATGGAAGGCACACAAAGTCCAGTCTTTGCCCTCTTACTCTGGCAGAAGCAGCACTGCAGGAAAGCTCCACAAAGCACAGTCACAGGCAGGGCAGCACTTTTTCCTCAGCTATCGGCTCTTCTCCAGGCAGAGGTTCCTCTTGGTTCCAGAAGTGTTTCTAAAGTTTGTAAGTTTGGGTGCCCTTCTTATACCCATTTTAGTCTTTGAAGTCACCTTTCTTCAAAGGGGACTCACACCTTCTTGTGAAATCCTGCCTTGCCCAGGCAAGGCCTCAGACACACACCAGGGGGTTGGAGACAGCATTGTCAGAGGCAGGCACAGTCCTTTCAGATGAGAGTGACCACTCCACCCCTCCCTCCTAGCAGAGATGGCTAATCAGGAAATGCAGATTACACCCCAGCTCCCTTTGTGTCACTGTCTGGTGTGAGGTGAAAAACAACCCAACTGTCAAACTGACCCAGACAGGGAATCCACAAACAAGGCAGAGTCACAGAATGGTTTAAGCAAGAAAATGCTCACTTTCTAAAAGTGGCATTTCCAAACGCACAATCTTAAAATCAACTTTACTAAAAGATGTATTTTTAAATTGTGAGTTCAGGGATCCCAAACTCCACATGTCCATCTACTCTCTAGGGGAATCTACACTTTAATCATATTTAAAGGTAGCCCCCATATTATCCTATGAGAGAGAGACAGACCTTGCAACAGTGAAAACGAAATTGGCAGTATTTCACTGTCAGGACATATAAACCACATTACTATATGTCCTACCTTATCCATACACTGCACCCTGCCCTTGGGGCTACCTAGGGCCTACCTTAGGGGTGCCTTACATGTAAGAAAAGGGAAGGTTTAGGCCTGGCAAGTGGGTACACTTGCCAAGTCGAATTTACAGTGTAAGAATACACATACAGACACTGCAGTGGCAGGTCTGAGACATGATTACAGAGCTACTTATGTGGGTGGCACAACCAGTGCTGCAGGCCCACTAGTAGCATTTGATTTACAGGCCCTGGCACCTCTAGTGCACCTTACTAGGGACTTACTAGTAAATCAAATATGCCAATCATGGATAAACCACTTACATACAATTTAAACAGGAGAGCATATGCACTTTAGCACTGGTTAGCAGTGGTAAAGTGCTCAGAGTTGAAAAGCCAACAGCAACATGTCAGAAAAAAATAGGAGGCAGGAGGCAAAAAAGACTGGGGATGACCCTGCATAAGCAAAAGTCCAACACGACCCCCTACCAGCCTAAAGCCAGGGGAGAACAATCAATACCTTGATTTACTTCCCTGATTGGGGCGATAGAACAGGGACCCAGGCCCACAACCGCAGGGGCATGTTCCAGTTCTACGCCTTCCTGACTCCAGTTGGATCCCTCTGTCCATACTCTCAGGGCCCACTAAGCTAACCCATGGGGAACCCTTCTCCACATCTACAGACACCATCTGGGCAACACCTAACTTTACTTTGCTCACAGATGTATTGCAATGGGCAGATAGTACCACCAGGGCCAACACAGTGGTGTTGCCCACTCCACCCCCGGGATGTGACTCTCGTCCTCCCCCCCCCAGGGGCAACTCTGTCCACCAGGACAGCAAGCCACAGTGGCCCCAGACAACTGTCAGGGATGAGAGCCCGACCTCAGGCCTCTCTAACCACTGTGACTGTGGAGAGTGGGGGGTGGTAGCCCCAGGTGCCTGGCACCCTTTGACCACTCTCTCTTCCACCAGGTCAGGGATGACAACCTGACCCTGGTCCTCCCCTCTGGGGCTCTGTAACCTCCCTGCAGAAGCGGCACCCCCAGAGTCAAAAACTGTCAGGGTGCTTGTAGAAGCAGTCCTGCACAATTCTTCCACCAGTGCAGGGATGTTAACCTGCAACTGATCCTCCAACCTGGGGTCTGTACCTTCAGGTTGGACCAGGGCCAGGGGTGAGGCTTCCCTCCCCCTGCCCTCTCCTCTGGGGTCCTGAACCACCCAACTAGGAGTGGCCCCCCCAGAAGACAACATGGTAGGGGCACTGTTAGCAGTAGCCCCTTCCTCCAGGTCAGGGGGGACACCCTTAACCTGGCCTCCCAATCCAGGGTCTGTACCCACAGACTGGATCACTGCCTGGCAAACCAGGACTTCCTGGGGGGCATACCTACCCCCTACCAGGTCAGAGTTTACCCTCTGAACCTGGTCATCCAACCCAGGGTCACCACCCTGCGGTTGAACCACTGCCTGGCACACCAGGACTTCCTTGGGAGCACACTTACCCCCCATCAGGTCAGAGTTTACCCCCTGAACCTGATCATTCAACCCAGAGTCACCACCCTGCGGTTGAACCATTGCCTGGCACACCAGGACTTCCAGGGGGGCACACTTACCCCCCTCAAGGGACACACTGTCCCGAAGGGCCACACAAGAGTCTGGCTGGCGCAGGTCTCCTGACCTCTGCCCATCTGACAGAGTCTGGATTCCCCCCAACCCAGAAATGGTCTCACCAAGGTCATTCATGGGGGGCTCTGCTCTCAGAGCTGACCCCTGACCCTCCAGGTTCTCCACTGGGGTCCGCAACCCCCTCTCAACCCTCTGTCTGGACTTCTGCACCCCCTCACTAGGAGTGGTACTGCCAGACACCAGAACTGGTGGGACGCTGGCTACAGCCGCCCCCCCAAGTTCTCCTGACACTGTGGGGTCTCCCTCAACAGATGGCCCTATGGTACAGGCTAGGCTCCCCTCCTGGTGTTCCCGCAGGGAACCCTCCAGGACCTGGGACCGGATCTCGGGCACCTTGGGCCTCAACCCATCCCCATTCCCTCTCCTCTGAGACTGGACATGGGGTCCCTCACCCATCCCACTACACTGGGACCTACCTGGGACACTACAATCCTTCCCTACCTCACCTGGTTGGGAACTACCTAGACCACTCCTCTCAGGAGCACCCCCAAATGCCTCTTCAGACTCTCTGGTACTCACCCAGAAGTCTGCCTCCATTGTAAGCTCCCTGGGGTCAGAGAACTCACACTCCACCTGGTGTTGGCATAGCTCTGGAAAATAAGGACTAGACATATGCTCTCCAGCAATTACATCACTCAGCCCCTCACATGAATTAACCAAAGTACCCTTCACCCAACCATCCAGTGACTCTGCTTTGAAAAAGCACCCCACATCACCCTCCTGAGACTGGTGAGACAGTACCTGACTGTCCCTGACACTCAACCCACACTCTTCTGGGATGTTTTCACACTCCATAACCAGGACTTCTACCTGGGGGGAACCCCTCTCCCTGTCACTCTCACCTAGAGTCAGTAGAGTGTCCCTTCCACCAGTAGGAATATGACTCCCCATGTCAGTTCCCCAATCCACCTCAGGGACCCTGTGCATTACTGGAGCTACCTCATACCCCTGAACCTCCTGGCGTGTGTTAACTCCCTCCTTCAAGTAGGGCACCACATCTCTGGGCATGAGCACTTCTGCAGCATCACTGGATATACAATTGTTGCTGCCACCATTCCAGCTGGACTCAGCCCTCATGACTTCCAGCTCTTTCAATTTAAGCTCGTAAGCATAAATCATTTTTTTAATCTCTAAGTTCCTCCTCCTTTCTTCCAACTCCCAATTGAGCTTTTTCAGCTCCCATTGGTACTCCCTCTCTGCCTGTCTGTCCTGTAACTCTTCAGGAGTCAGACCCTTGGGTGACACCCTGCCATCCCTCCTGGGGACCCTCCCCCCAGGCGTAACAGGTTCCTCCACTACACCACTGTGTATCCTCTGCACTTCCCCACCCATATTCTCCTCCTCTGTGTGCCCTCCAGCCTTCTTGATTGTCACCCAAGCCCTCTGTGCCTGTTGTAGCTCCCCCTCCCTGGTGGAGCTCTCAGTGGGACAGTCAAGATCTTTAAGGAACTGTTTCAATTGAGCAACTGAGTACTCCTTCAGTTTCTCCATTTCAAACACAGCTCCAGCTGTTGCATCTCCAGATTGAGACATGATGGTCACAAGTGCAAAGTTCCAAAAGGCAGAAAAAAATAATTTCCCAATGAAGTAAAAAGAATCAGTCAAGGGATCAGCAAAATCATGGAAGTAGAATAAAAAGAGTCCTTAAGAGAAAAATCAAAAGATCACCAAACAAGTAGTATGTGGTCACGTAGTGGTCTGAGATCAAAACAGTAGTGTACACTTAATTACTGTATGTCAAGTACAAATACAAGTCCAAATCCCGACCGCTGGTCACCAATGTTAGAAATGGGGTCTTTGGTTGACAGTCTGGTTACCCCCTGTTCAAGCAAGGACCCTCACTCTAGTTAGGATAAAAGAGAATCACCCTCAGCTAACCCCTGCTTACCCCCTTGGTAGCTTGGCAGAGCAGTAGGCTTAACCTCAGAGTGCTAGGTGTAAAGTATTTGTACCAACACACACAGTAACTTAATGAAAACACTACAAAATGACACAACACCAGTTTAGAAAAATAGGAAATATTTATCTAGACAAAACAAGACCAAAACGACAAAAATCCAACATACACAAGTCACGTTATGATTTTTTAAAGGTTTAAAATAAAAAGAGTCTTTAGGTAGTTGTAACACCACACTAGCGCTGCTAGCGTGAAAATGTACCTGGTTTGCGCCAAAAAATAACCCCGCACGGGCGGTGTGCGTCGGAAGTAACCCTGCACGGCTGTGTGCGTCGAAAACAACTCGGCACGGCGGTGCGTGTTGAAAAAGCCAGCCACACGACGATCCGAAAGTCCCGCGGCGCAGGGTGCGATCTCTCAGCCTCCGTCAGCGATGCTGCGCGTCATTTCCCCTGCTCCGGGCGTCGGTTTTTCGGTCGCGTTTCCTGCGGCGTCGTTTCTCAGCTGCGGAACCGGCGTCGCGTCGTTTTCTCAGCCGCGATCGGATTCGCGTCGATCTTTTCTCCGCACGGCGCTCGGTGCGTGTATTTTTGTCCTTAGGCTGCCAGCCTCTCCTTTCAGGGTCCCAGGAACTGGAAGGGCACCACAGAGCAGAGTAGGGGTCTCTCCAGAGACTCCAGGTGCTGGCAGGAAGAAGTCTTTGCTATCCCTGAGACTTCAACAACAGGAGGCAAGCTCTACATCAAGCCCTTGGAGATTTCTTCTTCAAGAAGGAAGGCACACAAAGTCCAGTCTTTGCCCTCTTACTCTGGCAGAAGCAGCACTGCAGGAAAGCTCCACAAAGCACAGTCACAGGCAGGGCAGCACTTTTTCCTCAGCTATCGGCTCTTCTCCAGGCAGAGGTTCCTCTTGGTTCCAGAAGTGTTTCTAAAGTTTGTAAGTTTGGGTGCCCTTCTTATACCCATTTTAGTCTTTGAAGTCACCTTTCTTCAAAGGGGACTCACACCTTCTTGTGAAATCCTGCCTTGCCCAGGCAAGGCCTCAGACACACACCAGGGGGTTGGAGACAGCATTGTCAGAGGCAGGCACAGTCCTTTCAGATGAGAGTGACCACTCCACCCCTCCCTCCTAGCAGAGATGGCTAATCAGGAAATGCAGATTACACCCCAGCTCCCTTTGTGTCACTGTCTGGTGTGAGGTGAAAAACAACCCAACTGTCAAACTGACCCAGACAGGGAATCCACAAACAAGGCAGAGTCACAGAATGGTTTAAGCAAGAAAATGCTCACTTTCTAAAAGTGGCATTTCCAAACGCACAATCTTAAAATCAACTTTACTAAAAGATGTATTTTTAAATTGTGAGTTCAGGGATCCCAAACTCCACATGTCCATCTACTCTCTAGGGGAATCTACACTTTAATCATATTTAAAGGTAGCCCCCATATTATCCTATGAGAGAGAGACAGACCTTGCAACAGTGAAAACGAAATTGGCAGTATTTCACTGTCAGGACATATAAACCACATTACTATATGTCCTACCTTATCCATACACTGCACCCTGCCCTTGGGGCTACCTAGGGCCTACCTTAGGGGTGCCTTACATGTAAGAAAAGGGAAGGTTTAGGCCTGGCAAGTGGGTACACTTGCCAAGTCGAATTTACAGTGTAAGAATACACATACAGACACTGCAGTGGCAGGTCTGAGACATGATTACAGAGCTACTTATGTGGGTGGCACAACCAGTGCTGCAGGCCCACTAGTAGCATTTGATTTACAGGCCCTGGCACCTCTAGTGCACCTTACTAGGGACTTACTAGTAAATCAAATATGCCAATCATGGATAAACCACTTACATACAATTTAAACAGGAGAGCATATGCACTTTAGCACTGGTTAGCAGTGGTAAAGTGCTCAGAGTTGAAAAGCCAACAGCAACATGTCAGAAAAAAATAGGAGGCAGGAGGCAAAAAAGACTGGGGATGACCCTGCATAAGCAAAAGTCCAACAACACTGTTAGCGAGTCATGTGCACATAAAGAGGTGCAATACGTTGAATCCAGCCACGTTATTGCCGATTTCGGTAGAGACAGATGATGTTGAACAACATGATTGTTTTCTTAGGACAGAAGAAGAAACGAAAGGGAGAGTAGATCTTAAAGATACTCCTCTTGTAAAGTGTGATGGTACCTTATGGGTGGATGGTTCATGCTTCAAGCTTCCGAATGGTGATACGACTGCAGCATATGCTGTCACAACTTTGCATACGATTGTTGAAGCTGCACGTATACCACATAATTCAGCTCAAGCAGCAGAGCTGATTGCACTTATGAGAGCGTGTGTGTTATCGAAAGGAATGAAAGTGACCATATATACCGACATCCAGTATGCCTTTGGTGTGGCCCATAGTTTTGGACGATTGTGTAAAGAACGTGGGTTCCTGACTTCGCATGGAGCTAAAATTCAGCATGGTCAGTTGGTGAATGAGCTTCTTGAGTCACTGACCTTGCCATTACAAGTTGCGATTGTGAAATGCAGTGCACACAAGAAGGTTACTGATGATGTCGGTCGTGGCAATGCATTTGCTGACGAAATCGCAAAAGAAACAGCAAAAGATGTGATGAATCGAATGTATGTTGCAGGCCCCGCAAGATGGGTTGGTGACGTTGGAATATGTGAAGATACGATAGAGGGTGTGAAGTCTCTTCAAGCTGAAGCTTCAGAGAAAGAGTTGAGTGTGTGGAAAGAAAGTACGGGTAAATTGGATGAAAATGGTTGTTGGGTTGACTTGTCAGAACATCAGCGATGGTTGTTACCCGATGCGTATGTGATTGCAGTGGTGACAATGGCTCATGGAATGGCCCATATCAGTGTGAAAGGGATTTGTCAGTTGTTGGCTCCAGTATGGCAAAATGCTGGAATTCCTAAATGTGCAGAGAATGTGGTCAAGAATTGCATGGTGTGTCTGAAATACAATCCTGGTAGGGGAACCCCAACTCCAGCTGGTCATTTTGCGCCTCCAACGTATCCGTTCGAGGTTTTGCAGCTAGATTTCATCCACATGGAAAGGTGCAACAATCTGAAATACGTACTCGTTGTTGTTTGTGCTTTTTCAAGATGGGTAGAAGCATATCCCTTAAAAGACAACACTGCCGTGTCCACAGCTAAAGCCCTTGCCAAAGAATTCTTCCCTAGGTTTGGAATGCCGAGAATGGTCTGGAGTGATAATGGGAGTGAATTTGTGGGTCGAGTGATGAAAAAAGTATGTGAGGGGCTAGGTATCCAGCAAAAATTCCACGCTGCAAATCACCCCCAATCAGCTGGACTAGAAGAGTGCTATAATGGCACGCTAAAACTGAAGTTGGCAAAGATACAAGCGAGCTCTGGTCTTAAATGGCCTGACGCTCTGCCTCTAGCACTCCTATCAACAAGAATGACTGTGCATTTGCGAGTGGGACTTAGTCCCTATGAAATTGTGTTCGGCCGCCCGGCCAACATATGGGGAGTGCCAAGACCAACCAAATTCAGTGAGATCGAACACCCTGTACTGCTTGATTATTTGAATGAATTGACGGCTAAATTTAGTGTTCTACATCAACAGGTTCACGATACTCTGCCTCAGGTCTCTGAAGCTCCAGGACATCTTATCGATCCTGGATCATGGGTGCTGGTCAAGAACTTCCAGCGGACAAAGAATGACCAGCCCCGTTGGACCGGCCCCCACCTCGTCCTTCTCTCAACAAGATCAGCTGTTCGAGTGGAAGGGAAAAAGAACTGGATCCACGGCGTACACTGCAAGAGGGTCCCTTTTCCTCTACCGTACGACCGGTGGGTCCAGGAGGGGATCGCTGACTCTGAGACTGAGACTGTGACTCGTTTTTTGCCATTTAGCGATGCACGTGTAAAAGGAACTATTTCTGAACGAGAAAGTGACAATAATTTGCAAGAAGCTGTGCCACCGTCAATTCGATTGAACACTACAGAGCCTGAACTCTTGTTCCAGAACCAGACAGTACCTGGAAAAAGCCGTTATAATTTGAGACCAAGAACTAAGGACAAAGAATTTTTTCCCGTTCCTTTGCTATTTTTTTTAAAAGTGCGGCTCTCTCATCTGAGAAACTTTCTTATTTTTGTTTTTTTTCTTTTCGAACCGCCATCCGGGTTCAGCTGTAGGGTCGTGGTTGCCCAAGTCTTTGGAGTGCAGCTGAAGACGTTAGGTCGACAGTTCTGGTCGGTCTAAGGGAGTTGCCCTGGACTGACAGAAGCATTCCCTAGCATAGAACACCCTACCACCACGAGCAGCAATTAGAGAGGATGGAGTTTTTCAAGAATGAGAGACCTGCCAGACAGATGGACTTTAAAGCCAGAATGTGTATAATAATGACAAAGAAACGATTTTTGATATTATGTATTTTCATGTTGCTTAGTGTAATGACGTTTTTAATAGGATATGTTTTATTCTCTTTTCAAGTGACATTTGCACCCATTACACAGCCCATACCTCCTTCTACTGTTTCCTCGCATTCTTTTCACCCCCTGCCTGAACACGAGTCTGCCAGAAGATTAGAATTTGTCAACAATTCATTCATTCAGCTTCTACACCAACACCAATTAGTAGTGAACACAACTAACTGTTGGGTGTGTGTTCTTATGCCTCATACTACTGATAAAGGTATCCCTTATATCGTCCTGCCTTTCAGCCATAATGGTTCTGTATGGGCATATAGAACGGTGTTCATATACGCGTATGAAGCCAACCCCCTACGTTCTGTGAAAGATAATCCTAAGAATAGTGCTCTAGCTAAGGGTATAGTAGATATGATTAGGGAAGATATTTCCTATGAGACTATCCCGAGAGATGAGACACTAGCATATATTGGATGGAACATAACAGGATATGGAGTTACTCTGAGTGGGAACCAGCGAGCAAAGAGATCCTCCCCGATTTGGATTGTACCCCATCAGGGTCACCTATGTCTGCAAGGTAATGGCAAGAATCCCAGAGCTCAGTTAGGGAAAAGTATCTGCACTGAAACATATGTTTTTGCGTCTCAGACTTCTCCTTCGTTCTTAGCAGCTAAGGGTACCTATTTCATCTGCCATAATAGAGCCTATACATGGTTGCCCCCTGACTTCTCATGCACATGTTTTGTTTCGTTCCTGTTACCTCCCACCTACACGGCCGTGGCAGATTACCATAAAACAAGGATAGTTAGAGGTGTCATAAGTAAAGAAGACACTACAGGACAAGAATTTGGAGATTTCGTAAAGGGTATTCTGCCGTTTTGGGGTCCTATGGTTAACAGCAGGAACATAAGGCAATTGACAAAGGTGGTTGAATCCACGGTAGTTGAAACCGCCGGTGCCCTTGGTAATTTGACTGCTGAGCTCCAGTCGGATCGCCTTATGACTCTTCAGAACAGGGTCGCATTAGACGTCATACTTGCAGACCGAGGTGGGGTATGTAAAGTGATCCAATCAAGTTGCTGTGTTTTCATCCCAGATAACGCTCCGACAGTCTACCAGGCCATTTCCAAACTGCATAAGATCTCCGAGTCTATTCACGTGGATAAAGGAGATTGGTCATTGATGGGGTGGTTCTGGGAGCTGATATCCGCCTGGGGATGGAAGACTCTGGTAGTCATTGGGATGATCTTAGCCATTCTTTTCCTGTCCTGTCTGTGTGTACAGTGTACTCCTGCAATATGTGGCCTCTGTGCTACATCGTGTGTAAGGAAACCTGCATCAAAAGACGAGCTAAGTAATACGATGATGCTACAGCAACATCTCAACGACTTTATGAATATAGACCTGGACTCAGATTAGCGTGAGTATAGGTTATTGCCTATGTAAGGGCAAAAGGAGGGTCTGTGGTACTGAAAATTCTGGACCCGTGTTATAAACATCGTCGTATCACAACGATTTTGGTATCAGCAGACCGAGAATGATTAGAATAGTATGCACAAGCATTGTATTCATATTCGGGTAACGAAATCACCCGAATATCAGAGTTTCCGTCCTGAACCCTCGGGTTCCATTTAAACGACAGCCATTTTGTGATTGCCCTCACATAGGCCAATGTCTAATGCTGAAAACGAGTCTGATGGACACGTACATCTTTGCTGACTCCTCTGTGACCTGGGCAAGCTGACTCCACTGCCTGAAGCCAAACCTGTTCGGCCAGTTTCTTTCCCAGTGGCCGAATGAGATTAGTATCAAGGCACAACACATCATAAACCTTTCATCACACACAAACCATGGCTTATCTTACACGCACTTGTCCCTGTTTCTTTCTTTATGACTTGCTTTACAAGGAGGAGGTGCCTGTTTATATTGGGGGTCCGTTGATATCTGATGAAAGTACTGAGCCTTGCCGGGTAATTGATTGAGGGCTGGACAAACTGAAATATGGGCTTGTCATCATAACCCTGCTATTTCTTTGTAGTGAAAATATGTGAATGGTCAACTGTAAAATAAGGAATGTTTGCCCCAAGCATAATATTTTGTATAAAAGAGAAGGTTAGCTTTGCAAGAGGAGCAGTCTCCTGAGAATATACACTGTGTTGTACTTCTAGGATACCTGTTACTGGCTGCAGCCAATAAACAAGATCTTTGACTTCACCAAGAAGACTCTGTGTTTCTGTAGTCTGAAACAGGAAGGACTCGAAGTCTTAGGGTGTGTTCCCTGGCACCACTGGGTTCTGAAAAACCCAGTACTTCAATTCCCAAAATCATGGTGTGATCTGGTGAGGCTATGAGATCAAAGGCAACGTGTTCTTGATGCCCCCCAAATGTCAAACAAAGAGTAGGAGTTGAGGCCACCACAGGTCCTGAGGTTAACGGAGAGCCATCCACTGTGTGAACCTGCTCAGGAGTTTCTTTAGGAATGCGGGGAATTCCTTTACTCGTAGCCAAGGTCTCATCCAGATAGAGTCCACTGGTTCCACAATCAAGGAGAGCCAGAAGATGTTCTTCTTGATCTTGTGAACTTTGTAACTTGACTGAGAGGATAAACAGGGTGGACATGCTTTCTTTGGAGGAACATATTGATGGTACTTCAGCTCCTCCCGTCTCCTTCCTCTGTACAGGAGACGGGAGCTGGCGTTTCCTGCAGGCCTTGAGGGACGTACCGGACAACTACGGATCAGGTGGCCAGCCTTACCACAGTATGGGCAAAGTCCCCTTCGTCGTCGTTCCTCCCTTTCTGACTCCGTCAATGGCCCACAAACCAGATCTATCTGCATGGGTTCTTCATGGGGAGGTGGAGAGGCTTCAGATGGACTATCTTCCGTTCGCCGACTGCTAGCACGGAAGGTACCGGACTGGTATGGAGCTCTAGTTCTACGTCTTTCCATCTTGTGCTCTCGAAGTCTTTACTCGATGTTCATAGATTGATCCATTAATTCTCTCAAAGAACAAGCTGGAGAAGAGTGTACAAGCTCATCTTTAATTTCCTCATGCAGGCCTCGGCGGAAAAGGGTTATGAAGGTGCATTCTACCCAGGAGGTTTCAGCTGCCAGCTGTTTGAAGCGGGTTATATACTGCAGTACATCCTGATTACCCTGCTGAATGTCACATAAGTCTTCTTCAGCTGCTGCTTCTACCCCAGGTCTCTCAAACATTTGTTTGAAAACAGTCAGGAAAGCGGAATAGTTAGCCAGGACTGGGTCATCTGCAGAAACCAGAGGAGTCGCCCAAGCAAGCGCTGGACCAGACAAGGCGCTGATCAGATAGCCCACCTTAGCCTTATCCGAAGAAAACTGGAGTGGACGAAAGGCAAAGAAAACCGTCAGGGCGTCCAAAAATTCCTTCATCTTTAAAGGATCTCCGGAATATCGAGGAATAGTAGCAGATTCGGGTGGTATGTCCATTGATCGGGAAGACAAGACCTGACGTAGCGCAGTGTTCTCTGCCCGTAACTGTTGTAACTCTTGAGCTTGTTGTTGGACAGTCTGTAACATGGCTTGAGCATTTTCTGACATCTCTCCCTGTGGATCTTCCATGGCACTCTCGCAACGCAGAATCTTTTGGCGTTGCAATCTGACACGTACTGCGCTGGACTTCTCACCTCTGGATTTCGGATTGGCCAATACACCAAGTCTTCTACAGGTCCTGGATACTCCCAGATAAGGGCGACCCCTTCCAGTTGCCACAGTGCCGCTTGACAGGCTACGCCAAAGTAGACCGTACCCTCCAGAAGGAGTCCCAGAGGGAAAAAAGCCCAACACTGGGGAAAAAACCTCTAACAGGAACTCCTGCAGGAAAACAATAAAAAACAGGACTTGACAACAGGAAACAAAAATAGGCAATATCCAGGGTAAAAGGCAGGAAAAAAGGAACAGGCAAAAATATCCCAAGGCAAAAGCAGGAACAAAGAACAGGCAAAAATTACCCAAGGCAAAAGCAGGAACAAAGAACAGGCAAAAATCTCCCAAGGCAAAAAAGCAGGAACAAAGAACAGGAGCGAACAGCACAACCAGAAGGAAGTGTTTGCAACGCAAGGAGGAACAAGACTGACTGACTTATATACTGAGAAAAGGGAAGTGACATCACAGGAAAAAGTAAGTAACACCATCTTGGATTGGGAAAAGCCCATAGACCAGTATAGGAAAAAGAAAGTAGTATAAACGAAAAACAGAGCATGCTGGGACAAAAACACGAAGAAGACAAGATGGACACAACATGGATAGAGACAGGCAAAAGGACCAACAAAAACCCACCACCAACAACAAAAGAAGAAAAAAGGGCTACAAGTAAGTGTAGCGTGACCATGAGCGAAATATATGCTTCCCAGAAAGCATAGTTGAAAAACGCGGGGAACGGCGCTCCAAGTATCGGTAGTGCGTTCCCCCCGTGAGGACAGAAAGAGACGCCGCATCAGAGCGCGGCGTTACACCGGAGGCTGCAATGTGGGTTGCATCATGCAGCAGCAGTTCCAAATTGGAGCTGTGAGAAGATGCTTCACACCGCTTTGGTTCGGCCCCAGGACTACAGCTGGGCTGGCAGAGCACCTTCAGGTCCATTTCCAAGGGTTCAGGACTGGGGTGGCACCACTTAGGGGACATGGCTTACATCTGGCAAAGTCCAGGGGCTGACTACAATGTTGTTAGAGCCTGTTCTGTCCCTGAGGCTTTGATCAGGAGGCCAGCCAGCTGGCCCCTTGTGTCACTCTGGTGGTCCTGTGTTCAAGATGTAGGTCTAATCCTGCAGAGCATAACAGCAGTCCTTCTGAGGCTTCCACAAGTCCAAAGGTGTACTGAAGAGTTGTGCGTGAGGGTCCATTATTGATACCTGGTGCCCACTTTAAAGCAGGATAAGATTCTGGAGGTGTTTGGCTCCTCCCCCTCATCAGGTCAGAGATGGCCAGTACTAGCTACTATTTCCCTTTGTCTGTCATGGTGGCTTTTCCTCGGGATCTGCACGTCGCTGAACAAGAAGGCCCACCTCCCGGCGTCATCGACTCAGAAAGCTTTAATAGCACAGAGTTATGATGTAGTCAGGAGGGGGAAGGGAATTAGGGCAGGGAACAGCTGGAAAAGAGATCTGAAGGTTAGTACAAGCATACATATACTCATTAATGGCAATCTAATTCACCATCAAAGCCTTTGCGTACATGCATCTCCATAACTCCAGATTGAAAACTCTTTGTAATTAGACAATTAGTCCCTTCTGTAAATCACAAAACCAGAATGAACTGAGACCTCAGAGTCCCAAGAAAAACAGAGTTTTAGAAGATGGACATAATCTGAAATATCAATCATAGAACCACTAATGCATTGATAAAACTCTAAACATAAATCTCTTTTTAGAAGACTCATTAAACACTTAAAGAGGTCTCTTAAAACAATGTAAAGCATCTTAGTATGTATCTCACATATAATGCATCATAAAACAATGAACAATGATTTCCTAATATTCCAACCCTCTTTTAAACAAGATTCTTTTGTACATAAAAAGAGCTTGTACTGGAGCGCGTTGCTTCTGTGAATTGAAGCGCTTTACAGAGCGCGTCTTGCTGCGATAAAATGAAGCACTGTGCTGAGCGCTTTTACTATCATGGACTGGAGCGTTTTACTGAGCGTGTTTGCTGCCATGGACTGAAGCGCTTTACTGAGCGCGTTCGCTGCCGTAGACTGAAGCGCTTTACTGAGCGCGTTTGCTGCTGTGGGCTGAAGCGCTTTAGTGAGTGCGTTGGTTGCCGTGGACTGAAGCGCTTTACTGAGCGCGTTTGGTGCCGTGGACTGAAGCGTTTTGCTGAGCGCCTTTGCTGCTGTGAACTGAAGCGCTTTACTGAGTGCGTTAGCTGCCGTGGACTGAAGCACTTTACTAAGCGTGTTTGCTGCCATGGACTGAAGCGTTTTGCTGAGTGCGTTTGCTGCCGTGAACTGAAGCGCTTTGCCAATCGCGTTTGCTGCCGTGACCTGAAGCGATTTGCCAATCGCGTTTGCTGCCATGAACTGAAACGCTTTGCAAGCGTGTTTGCTGCCGTGAACTGAAGCGATTTTCCAAGCGTGTTTGCTGCCGTGAACTGAAGAGCTTTACTGAGCGTGTTGGCTGCCGTGGACTGAAGCGTTTTGCCAAGCGCGTTTGCTGCCGTGAACTGCACGCTTTGCCAAGCTCGTTAGTCTAGGAGAATGCTGAAAGTTAGGGAGAAACAACTCCCTTCTGCCTTGGGCTCTTTACAACCTTACTGCCCACGAGTACGACCTACTCGTGTCTGACTTCCCAAAAGGGAATAACTGGAACCTTCGAGTTTCTGCCAAGCTTCCTTTGAAGAAATTCTGCTTTGCTCCAGAGGAAGGTCCCTTGAGGTCTGCCTGCATCGAAGTCTTCAAAATAGTGAGCCACGAGGTTGGGTGTGGCTGGGTTTTATAGGCCAGCCACACCCCAAGATGGCTGCTGCCTCTAAAATGATGGGTAATGTAGTCCTTTCATAGAATAGCACTGATAAGTGCATCTTGACCACCAATGGCTAGAACCTTCTGCTATGTGGGTTTTCCCACAGGGCAGGCGACGTTGCTGGCCATTCTTAGAACACACGGGGATGACCAGTGGTGCGCATAATGCGCCGCAAATCCGCGCAGCGGATCTTCGGGTCGAACCTGGACCGCGCGCAGCCTTGATCCTGACATTACACCCCTCTCTGCGGCGCGATGCAGGACCTGGTTTTCCAGGATGGAGGAGGTGAAATCGCCATTCTTTACTGGTTCCCAAGAGTCATTTTCGGATCCAAATCCTTTCCAGGATACTAGATACCAAAGGAAAGACCCCGGATACTTGGAATCTAAGATAGATCGCACTTCGTATTCCCAATGCCCTTGCACTAAAAGAGGAGCAGGTTGTGTGACACTTGAGGGCAAAGCTCGCTTGAGAAGTGAAGTGTGAAATACGGGGTGAATCTTCAAAGACGTGGTATCTTCAATTTATATGTTACTGGGTTCACTTGTTGTAAAACTTCATAGGGCCCTATGAATTTTGGGTGGAATATATTTTTGGTTTTGAATACAAAGTTCTTTGTGGACAACCAAACTTTATCCTTGTCTGTATACTGAGGACCATGCTGGTGTTTTTTGTCATATTGTATTTTATATTTTTTCTTTGCTTCATGGAGACTTGTTTGCAGTTGTGAGTGCACCTTCTTCAAATGTGTTAGCATGTCCATACCTGCTGGCGTGGTTTGTGTTGAAGACGGTACCGTGACTGGCAAAATATGTGGATGACGACCATATAGCCCGTAGAAAGGTGTTGAGTTTATTGAGGAATGATGAGAGTTATTATAAGCCAGTTCAGCTAGCCACAACAGATCCAACCAGGTTTTTGGAGATTTTGATGCAGAACATCATAACTATTGTTTCAGGGTTTGGTTTAGTCTCTCTGTTTGACCATCCGTTTGTGGATGATAGCTAGTAGACAGGTTGAATCAATTTGTAAAGCCTTACACCATTGTTGCCATAAGCGTGCAGAAAATTGTGGTCCTCTGTCAGAGAGGATGAAGCTTGGAATTCCATGAAGGCGAACATAGTTTTCTAGAATAATAGTTGTAAGGTGTCAGAGGTTGGGAGCCCTTTACAAGCGATGAAATGAGCATATTTAGTAAGGCTATCCACTACCACTAAGATGGTTGTAAATTGTTTTATTTGCGGAAGACCAGTAATGAAGTCCATTGAAATATGTTCCCATGCATGATTGGGAACAGGTAGAGGTATTAATAGGCCTTTAAGTTTGCTATGTCCGCTTTTGCATCTTGCACATACCTCACAGGATTGTAACATTTGCTTGAGATCGTGAACGAATGTAGGCTACCAAAAATACCTATTCATCAGTTCTATAGTTTTTTGAGGACCTGGGTGACCTGCCAGAGGATGACTATGTAACCAATGAAAAGCTGTTTCTCGTAACTCCTCAGTAGGCAGGAAAACTCGAGATTCATGCAGTGGTAAACCTTGTTGAATTGACCTTTTAGTGTCTTGTTGTAACCACTCTTGCCACTTGGTGATATGAAAATTTTTACAAATAAGATCAAATAATTTATCGGCTACTAATAAACACAGTACTTTTGAAGGCGTTATAATAGGCATTGGTTTTTGTTCGGTATGAGTAATCGAAGAATCCTGTCTAGACAAAGCATCTGCCTTCCGATTGTCAACACCAGGTCTAAAGGTCACTAAGAAATCAAATTCTGCGAAGGATAGCATCGATCTCCATTGTCTGGGAGTCAATAGTCTGGCAGAACTCATAAATAGCAAATTTCCATGATCAGTTATGGTGTGTTTTGCTCCCAATAAATAATGTCTTCATTCCTTAAAAGCATTCCGAATTGCTAATAGTTCTTTTTCAGCTATGGTGTAGTTCTTTCCTGCTTCATTCAATTTCCTTGAAGCCGAAGCGATGGGGTGCAACTGTCCTGTTTTTTTATGGCGTTGAGATAAGATGGCTCCCACAGCAACATCGGATGCATCAGCTTCTACTATGAACGGTTCCTCCACATTGGGGTGAGCTAGGATGGGAGCTGTAGTAAAAGCCTTTTTCAATTCTTGAAATGCTTATTCCGTTTCTTGGGACCAATTGAAATTGGCCTTCTTTCTTAGCAATTTAGTGATTGGTGCCACCTTTTGGGAAAAATGATGTATGAAACGTCAATAAAAATTTGCAAATCCCAAAAGGCATTGAGGTACTGATTTTGGTGTAGGCCATTCTGATAATGCTTGAATCTTTCTTTCAGTCATTTGCATCCCTTTTGGTGTTAGGAGGACTCCTAAAAATTCGACTTCTTTGGAATGAAATTTACATTTACTCAATTTACAGAATAGATTGTGCTTTTGCAGGGTTTTTAATACCTTTTTCAAGTGTTCGTCATGTATTTCCCCTGAGTCTGAGTAAATCAATATATCGGCTATGTAAACGTTAACAAAGATGTCTAAATACTCTCTCAGGACATCATTTAAAAAGGATTGTACGACGAAACAACGACTTCAAAAACAACTACTGCCTTAACAACGAGGTCGGAACACCGACCTCGTTGCTACTACTAATGATTTTACCACGAATGCCTTAACAACGATATTTCGTTGTAAAGGCATTCCTGATAAAATCATTAGCAATAGGCACCATTCACCCTACATCCCTCACCCACACCCCCAGCCCACCGTAAAACCTAAAACCCCCTGACCCCCCACCCACTTCCCAAAACCAAAAATGCCCCACCCCCCCAACCCTACCCAAAAACCTAAAACCCCCTGACCCCCCACCCAATCCCCAAAACCAAAAACGCCCCACCCCCCAACCCCACCCCAAAACCTAAAACCCCCTAACCCCCACCCACTCCCCAAAACCAATAAACGCCCCACCCCCCAACCCCACCCTAAAACCTAAAACCCCCTGACCCCCCACCCACTCCCCAAAACCAAAAACGCCCCACCCCCCCAACCCCACCCCAAAACCTAAAACCCCCTGACCCCCCACCAACTCCCCAAAACCAAAAACGCCCCACCCCCCCAACCCCACCCCAAAACCTAAAACCCCCTGATCCCCCACCCACTCCCCAAAACCAAAAACGCCCCACCCCCCAACCCCACCCTAAAACCCCCTGACCCCCCACCCACTCCACAAAACCAAAAAAAAAACACCCCCCACCGTAAAACCTAAAACCCCCTGACCCCCCCCACCCACTCCCCAAAACCAAAAACGCCCCACCCCCCCAACCCCACCCCAAAACCTAAAACTCCCTGACCCCCCACCCACTCCCCAAAACCAAAAACACCCACCCCCCCCAACCCCACCCCAAAACCTAAAACCCCCTGACCCCCCACCCACTCCCCAAAACCAAAAACACCCCACCCCAAAACCTAAAACCTCCTGACCCCCCACCCCCTCCCCAAAACCTAAACCTTCGCCAACTCCCTTCTTTGTACCTTAACCACGCATGTTCGTTGTTCAGAACATACGTAGTTAAGGCACAAAAAAACGGAGTTGTGGTTAAAAAAAGCATTGTTGCGCTTTCGTTAACCACGACTTTCGGAAAAAAAAAGTCGTAAAAAAGGATGTTTCTCTTTAAAAAGTATTGAAAGGCTTCTGGAGCATTACATAGACCAAACGGATTCACTAGATACTCGAAGAGGCCATAGTAAGTTTTGAAAGCCGTCTTCCACTCATTTCCTTCCCAAATTCGAACCAAGTGATAAGCTCCTCGTAAATCAAGTTTGGTATAGATAACAGCAGATTTTACTTGATCTAACAAGACTGGAATAAGAGGCAGTGGACATTTATTCTTGACTGTGATCTTATTGATTGCTCTAAAGTCAATACAGGGCCTCAAATCACCATTAGCCTTGGGTATGAAAAATAGGCGAGAAGCTGCTGGAGATCGTGATGGCCGAATTAACTTGTTGGCCAAACATTGGTCAAGATATTCTCGTAGGACTTGGTTTTCTTTCTCAGATAACGCATAGATTCTGCAATTTGGTATATTAGCGCCAGTTACTAAGTCGATCTGACAATCGTACTGTCTATGAGGTGGTAAGAAACTTGCTTTCTTCTCACTGAAAACGTCAGAATATTCTGAGTATTGGGATGGCAGATCAACTTCCTTTTCGGATGCAGTAGCAATGGAATGTTGAAACTCTTCTTCTTTGTTTCTCTTCTTTTGAAAAAAATGTTTGCACAAGAAGAAGAAGAAAAACGTAAAACCTGGTTGCGATAGGCATGGATTATGTAACATTAACCACGGCATTCCAAGGATAAAACCATACTGGGGTGCCTGTATTATATCGAAGCGAATGATTTCACAATGGTTCTGGTTTTCATTATCCTTACAAATCATTTGGATTTGTGAAGTTTGTTTAGTAACTGGGCCTCCAGCCAATTCGCTACCATCAACTGCACAAACAACTTTGGGAATCATTTTCCTCACACTGGGTCTCTGTAAATTTAATGCAGTCTGTTGATCCACAAAATTTCCTGTTGCCCCTGAGTCAATTAAAACTTGTACTTTATGTCTTTTTCCTTGCAGAGTCATTTGAACTGGAATTCGAAAATGTTTGACATATCGGCTTGTGCATGAACACACCAAAGGGATTGTTAATTTGCCCAAGAGGTCCCCTTAATTTTTTCTTGGGCACTTTAGTTTTCCTGTGAATCTTCCAAAGCAATAGCTATATTTTTCTTGGTTTCAAAAGTTGGGTCCATTTTACCTTTGAGTTTCTTTTGACATTCTTTTATAAAATGACCCTTTTTCCGCAATAGAAACACCGACCATTTTTTAGTTGTTTGTCCATTTCCTCTTTGGTCAGTGATGGGCGGACAGTTCCAATATCCATTGGTTCAATTATTGAATCTGAGGATGCTTGAAGATGTCTGGGCCTTCCCAGACGCCAGTTGCCTTTTTCCCATCTTTCCTTACTCCTTTTCTCTCAGAGAGTCTGTGATCTAACCGTAGAGTTAGATTAATCAAATCAGAGAAAGTTTCTGGTTGTGGTTCATCCTGGGCCAATACATCTTTTAGTTTGTCTTTTAACCCCTGACAAAATACTGCTGACCTTTTTTCCTCAGGCCAAGCAGTTTCCACAACTAGCCGGTTGAAATGGGACAAATACGTTATCAAATCTCTATTTCCTTGGCGCAATTCTAGCAACTCTTTGTCTGCAGACATAGTTATAGCATGCCTATCAAATACTTTTTTGAATTCTTTCCCAAAACGGCGCCAATTATACAACAAAGGACTGTCTACTCGAACTAAAGGTACAGCCCAAATAGCTGCATCACCACTCAGATACGAAATCAGAAATGCAATTATAGATTGTGTGTCCGGAAAAGCACTGGGACGACATGTAAAATGTAATTCCACCTGAGTGAGAAGAATTTGAACCTTATTAGGGTCGCCTGAAAATCTTTCTGGTGCAGATAAAGGAATTTGTGGTGGAACATTCACAGCTATATTAGTAGGTGTGGCAATCATAGGGCGAGTAGTAGAATCAGAACCATCCACCTGACACTGTAACTGAGTTACTTTGCTAACCAAATCAGCTGTGACACTTTTTGAGTCTGTCAGATCTTTTGCATCTGAGCTACTGCTTGCATAAGGGTGTCTAAGGTGGATATTCTTGTGCAGCTAACGTACAGACCAAGAGGAAAGTATTAATTTGTGGGCTCACTATTCTGTCACCGTGGCTTTTCCTCGGGATCTGCATGTCGCTGAACAAGAAGGCCCACCTCCCGGCGTCATCGACTCAGAAAGCTTCAATAGCACAGAGTTACGATGTAGTCAGGCGGGGGGAAGGGAATTAGGGCAGGGAACAGCTGGGAAAGAGATATGAAAAGGAAAAGGTTAGTACAAGCCTGCATATACTCATTAATGACAATCTAATTCACCATCAAAGCCTTTTCGTACATGGATCTCCATAACTCCAGACTGAAAACTCTTTGTAATTGGACAATTAGCCCCTTCTGTAAATCACAACACCAGAATGAACTGAGACCTCAGAGTCCCAAGAAAAACAGAGTTTTAGACCATGGACACTCTCTGAAATATCAATCATAGCACCACTAATGCATTATTAAACCTCTAAACATTAATCTCTTTTTAGAAGACTCATTAAACACTTAGGGCCAGATTTAGCAAAGGGGTTTACCCGTTCTGTGTCTATGGGAAAATGCGTTGGTACATATGACACTTAAAGAGGTCTCTTAAAACAATGTAAAGCGTCTTAGTATGTATCTCACATATAATGCATCATAAAACAATGAACAATGATTTCTTAATATTGCAACCCTCTTTTAAACAAGATTCTTTTGTACATAAAAAGCGCTTGTACTGGAGCGCGTTGCTTCTGTGAATTGAATCACTTTACAGAGCGCGTCTTGCTGCGATAAAATGAAGCACTGTGCTGAGCGCTTTTACTATCATGGACTGGAGCGTTTTACTGAGCGTGTTTGCTGCCATGGACTGAAGTGCTGTACTGAGCGCATTCGCTGCCGTAGACTGAAGCGATTTACTGAACGCGTTTGCTGCCGTGGACTGAAGCGATTTGCTGAGTGCGTTTGCTGCTGTGAACTGAAACACTTAGCCAAGCGTGTTTGCTGCTGTGAACTGAAGCGCCTTGCCAAGCGCGTTTGCTGCCTTGAACTGAAGCGGTTTGCCAAGCATGTTTGCTGCCGTGAACTGAAGTGCTTTACTGAGCGCGTTGGCTGCCGTGGACTGAAGCGTTTTGCCAAGCGCGTTTGCTGCCGTGAACTCAAGCTCTTTGCCAAGCACGTTAGACTAGGGGAATGCTGAAAGTTAGGGAGAAACCACTCCCTTCTGCCTTGGGCTCTTCACGACCTTATCGCCCACGAGTACGACCTACTCGTGTCTGAATTCCCAAAAGGGAATAACTGGAACCTTTGAGTTTATGCTGAGCTGCCTTGCTCCAGAGGAAGGTCCCTTGAGGTCTGCCTGCATCGAAGTCTTCAAAATAGTGAGCCACGAGGTTGGGTGTGGCTGGGCTTTATAGGCCAGCCTCACCCCAAGATGGCTGCTACCTCTAAAAAGATGGGTAATGTAGTCCTTTCATAGAATAGCACTGATAAGTGCATCTTGACCGCCAATGGCCAGAACCTGCCGCTATTTGGGTTTTCCCACAGGGCAGGCGACGTTGCTGGCCATTCTTAGAACACACGGGGATGACCAGTGGTGCGCATAACGCGCTGCAAATCCGCGCAGTGGATCTTTGGGTCGAACCTGGACCACGTGCAGCCTTGATCCTGACATTGTCTTACTGTCTGGGAGTAAAGCACAAAGACAAACTGTCAGCTTCACTTTTAAAAAGTGCAATTTTCAGAACTGTGACTTAAAGTCCAAATTTATCGTTAAAGAGGGTTTTAAAATGTTTAGACATCAAACTCAACATTCTCACCTTCTTGCAATTGAAAGTTATCACTTATTAAATGTAATAAGTTAAACAGTGTTATGCTATGGGAGAGCTAGGCCGTGCAGTAGCGATAAACAAATTTAAGAGTTTTCACTACCAGGAATAAAAGTATATGCCCAACTTTTTTAACGGGTACAAAGTTCAAACACTGACAATGAGGTTCGAAGCCTTGCAATTGATAATTGTAGGATCTCAAAAAATACTGGCAATTTAACATGAAATACAATGTAGATAACAAAGGTCTTGTCAACCTATCAAGATAACTCAATATAGTTAAGCATCTGAATAAGGTTGTAAGAATGCAACAAAACTAACACAACACTTAACTAATTAGCATGGATAAATCGGCTGGAGAAGGGGTTTCTATCAGTGTGAGTCTGTTTGAGGGGGATTTATTATATGAGAGCGTATAGTTCCTGAAGAGAAGGTGCAGGGGGATTATTATGTCTGGAATAGATTAAGTACCTTGTGTGGGGATGGCAGGAGAAGAGAGGAAGCCCGCTGGAGAAGAAATGTTCCAGAGGTCCCCAGGTGTAAACGAAGCCTGTCTTATTTTCTACTAGTATGTCAGCCATATTCCATGGAAATGCCTGCCAAAGTCTTGTATGCCATTGGGATATAGATGGGGCCTCTGTTTTTTCCAAGCAGCCGCAAGAGCCATCTTAGCAGCTCCCAAACAGAGCCACATGATTAAGTGATCCCCCACTGTCTGATGTGTCAATATGGGGTTGCGGAGACCCAGCAGCACACACTCCATATTAACAGGAATGGGGTAGCCTTTTCTTAAATTTTTGACAGTATTTGTTCCAGTAGGGACGGATAGTCGGGCAGTCCCACCATACATAGTGGAAGTCTCCCAATAACCCACATCCCCGCCAACATGAATCGGGCATGCCTGGATATATCCTTTTGAGTTTCTCTGGTTAAAAGTACCAATCATAGAGAAGTTTATAATATGCCTCTCTGAGACCAATGGATCTATTATATTTAGGAATATTTCTGTATAGTTTGGTCCAGAGCCTGTCTCCTATGGTGGTACCCAAGACTCAATCCCAAAAGGCGATGTGGTTGTTGGGGGGTTGGTAGCCTCCTGTAGTAAGGCACACAGAGCTGAGATACAGCCATGGGATGTCCTAGCATGTCATGCAAATTGCTTAATTGGCGTCAGGTCCCTAGTGGCTGCTAGATTAATGTTTTTTTTGGATGAAAAAACTCAGAATCTGGTAGGTTGAAGTCCCTACAGCAATTCTCAAAACATCAAAAGGTCTGCCTCATGGAACATGTCAGAGGTCGTTAAAAATCCTCTCTCCCACTATTTGTCAAAAGGGCCCAGGAGAAGCGCCTGGGGGGAAACCTGCATTATGATAAATAGGGGTATGAGAAGGTGGAAAAGTTGTTAAGTCATATGTCCTAGTCACCATGTCCCAAACCCTAAGTGTGGAGGCCATGGGTTCAATCAGATAGACATTCCATGAATGATCTTGTTGGGGTTTCCACAGCACATCCCATTGTGTTTGCTTCACTATTGCTCGATCCATGTGGAGCCATAGTTTGCCTGACTCCCTGAGACCACTCTGATATCATGCAGAGTTATGCCGCTCTATAATAGTTTTGGACATCTGGCAGTGCCAAGCCCCCCAATTCCCTAAGGTGTGTCAGCATTTTATAGGAGAGGCATGCTCTGTGGCCCTGCCCTATTAACTTTGTTATCATGGGACATAATTCTGAAATAATGTCTCTAGGTACCTCTATTGGGAGTACCTGAAACAGGTATAGCCTGAGTGGGAGTACTGCCATTTTAATCACATTTATGCAACCTATCCAGGTAAGGCAGCTTGTGGCCCATTGTTTAAAGTCTGCCCTCAGGCGCGGCAGCAGAGGAGGATTGTTCACCCTACATAGGTTCTCTACCTTAGGAGTGAGGTTAACCCTTATATTGGTAATTTCTTTCTTGGCCCATTGGAAGGGAAACTGAGTTGCGATGCTCTCCATTTCGGACAGGGGGATTGTTAGACTTTTGATCCTTGGCGTGGTCTCCTTTAACTTTTTGCCTCTGTTCCCCAGGTTGTTGATGTGTGCTGGACTCTGATTTTACTGTTTTTGTAACTCTGGGCACTTTATCACTGCTAACCAGTGCTAAAGTGCAAGTGCTCCGTAACAGAATGTGTATATAATTGGCTTATCCATGATTGGCATATTTGATTTACTAGTAAGTCCCTAGTAAAGTGCACCAGAGGTGCCAGGGCCTGTAAATCAAATGCTACTAGTGGGCCTGCAGCACTGGTTATGCCACCCACATAAGTAGCTCTGTAATCATGTCTCAGACCTGCCACTGCAGTGTCTGTGTGTGCAGTTTTAACTGTAAATTCAACTTGGCAAGTGTACCCACTTGCCAGGCCTAAACCTTCCCTTTTCTTTCATGTCAGACACCCCTAAGGTATGCCCTGGGTAGCCCCAAGGGCAGGGTGCAGTGTATGGTTAAGGTAGGACATATAGTAATGTGTTTTATATTTCCTGACAGTGAAATATTGCTAAATTCGTATTTCACTGTTGCAAGGCCTGTCCCTCTCATAGATTAACATGGGGGCTACCTTTAAATCTGATTAAAGTGTAGATTCCCTTTGGGAGCGGATGGACATGTGGAGTTTGGGGTCTCTGAGCTCACAATTTAAAAATACATCTTTTAGTAAAGTTGATTTTAAGATTGTGTGTTTGAAAATGCCACTTTTAGAAAGCGGGCAGTTTCTTGCTTATACCACCTCACACTAGACAGTGACACAAAGGGAGATGGGGTATAGCCTGCATATCCTGATGAGCCATCTGTGCTAGGAGGGATCGGAGGATTGGTCACTCACATCTGAAAGGACTGTGCCTGCCCTCACACAATGCAGTCTCCAACCCCCTGGTGAGTGTCTGGGGCCTGACATGGGCAAGGCAGGATTTCACATTCAAAAGAGACTTTACTTTAAAGTAGGCCTACTTCAAAGGAGAAATTGGATATAAAAGGGCACCCAAAACCACAGTCTTTAGATCACTCTTGTAAATCAAGAGGAACCTCTGCCTGGAGAAGAGCTGAAGAGCTGAGGAGAAGTGCTGCCCTGCCTGTGACTGTGCTTTGTGGAGCTATCCTGCAGCTGCTGCTTCTGCCTGTGCAAGGGGACAAAGACTGGACTTTGTGGTGTATTCCTGCTTGAGAAGTACTCTCCAAGGGCTTGGACTGAGCTTACCCCCTGCTCTTAAGTCTCAGGGCCCTTAAAGACTTCCCTTACCAGCACCTGGACTCTCTGCTGAAAATCCTGCCCTGATAACTGGTGCCCTATCCAGTCCCTTGGCCCTTGAAAGAAAAAGCTGGTGAAAATTCAAGTAAATCAACTTCGGATGACTCCGGACCGACGCCGCTGCTGAATCCGGTGACGCCGCCTGCATCCGACTCTGTAATCTTCGCTGGAACGTGACGACCTTCACAGGCCCGACACCGCTGCAGCCCGGCCGAAGTCCGCAACTCCATGGAAGTCACTGCACCACGTCATGACCGACGCCACCTGAAGGGCGCGGATTCAACGTTTCGCACGGACGCCGCGATCCCCGACTTTGTGCATCGGCTTGTTTTCATTCTTCACCAAGGTACTGTACCTAGGGGGTCCGCGTGACTCCGTGGCCGGCGCCGCTGGTGTCAGATTGTTGGGAACGACTCTGACACGACGGCACGTTAAAACCTCATCGAAGCATTTTTTGCGTCTAATTGCTATTTTTTAATTTAATCTTTAGAAATTCATAACTTGACTTGTGTATGTCAGATTTTTGTTGTTTTGGTCTTGTTTTGTTTAGATAAATATTTCCTAGTTTTCTAAACCTGTGTTGTGTCATTTTGTAGTGTTTTCATTAAGTTACTGTGTGTGTTGGTACAAATACTTTACACCTAGCACTCTGAAGTTAAGCCTACTGCTCTGCCAAGCTACCAAGGGGGTAAGCAGGGGTTAGCTGAGTGTGATTCTCTTTTACCCTGACTAGAGTGAGGGTCCTTGCTTGAAAAGGGGGTAACCTGACTGTCAACCAAAGACCTCATTTCTAACAGGGATCGTTAACTTAAGTAGGTAGGATTTTTGGATATTAACACAAATCTTTCTAATTTCTCATACTCCAATAGTTCGCATTGAGGACTAGGAAGTGAGGTCTGGGGAGAGGTGAGAGCCAGCAGGCAACATCTGTAAATAGGGAGATTTTATGTTCCTCAGTACCAAAGTACACTCCCTGAATATCCGGAGTAGCTCTGATCTTAGCAGTGAATGGTTCTATACTGAGCGCACAAAGGAGACAATGGACATCCGTATTCCCTCTCCCCCCCCCACTTTATCTCAAAAAACTCTGAGGCGGTACCATTGAGAATTACCCATGAGCGTTTGCGGGCATTGATGGCCATCATTATGGTAATAAACAGCACACCAAACCCAACCCGGTGAAGTGTGGCAATCAAGAATGACCAGTCTACCTGGTCAAACGCTTTCTCAGCATCCAACACCAGCAAAAATGTTCTTGTTCACCTTATCTAGCAAATGGGTCACATGTTGTAGGTTGTCATGGGTTTTGCGTCCTTTAATAAAACCTGACTAATCCAGATGGATCAGTTTGGGCAGAACAGTTTCCACTCGTGTGGCCAAGATTTTGGTGTAGATCTTTGCATCAAGTTTAAGAAGGGATATTGGCCTGTAAGATGCGCACAGTTAAGAGTTTTTACAGGGCTTGGGGAGGACCGTGACCAGAGCTTCGCTCATTGAGTGGGATATTGCTACTGCTTCCCCTATGTGGTTAAATAGCGTAGTCAAATGAGGCATCAAATCTGAGCTAAACTCTTTCTAAGGCCATCCAGACAACAAGATTTGTGAAGTTTGAGAGAAGTGATGGCTACTTGCACTTCATCTCTATTGATGGGGGTTATTCAAGCCTTCTGCAATGTCAGGAGGAGCCTATGGATGATTCACTACGTGGAGTAGAGTTTACCCCCATGACAGGTGCCAGCTACAGTGTATTGTGGTGTGTTACCTGAGACTGGTGATGTAGAAGTGATATCTGTTGTGCCCAGATATGCTTATGTGCTTTGTCTCTTACCATGCCTAATATCTCGACGGTGTTTGATACTGACTCTGGTGTTTGGCTGTACTAGAGACTCTCTTACATCTACCCTGGGACATATCTTTTGTATTGTGCCTCCTGCAGAGGATGCATCCCTCTGCAGTCCATTACACTGCCTGTTGGAATAGGGGGCCATACCCACATGACATTTTGCAGACCAAACATTTGTATCTGTACAAATAAAGTCACAAATGCAGTATCTGTGATCTATAGTGTTTATTGTGCATACAATGGCAAACAGGTGATGAGTGGGGTTATGTCAGATGGAATCATCCTAGTAGGTGTCACAGCCGTATGTAGCACAGGTCCAGGGGCCATTGGGAAATGGAGTAATGTTAATGACCAGTCAACAGGGTGTCTCAGGGGCACGCAAGGGAGAGTAATCAAGAGAGGTTCACTTCCTTGCAGTGAGTTTGGGTTTGGCATCTGCTCCAGCTGGATACATGGATGGACGTCCACATTTGTGGAGGGGTTCTTCAGCTACAGAGGGAGGGGTGCCTGAGGCCTATGGTTCTTCTGGAAAGGCCTCCATTCCACTAGCAGCCACGGATGTTGAAGGCTCTGATGTGATGTGGCTATTGGCAGGGGCATGCTGGTGGATGGAGGACACACAGACGATGCTGGTGAGAACCCTGAGCACCCCTTCAATGGAGACCATGGTGGCATTGTGGGCCTGCCACTGGTGCATGTTCTCCTGGTGGTTTGATGTGGGCAGGGAGAGGCAGGGAGTGGTTGACTGACCAGGGGTCCCTGATGGGGCAGGTAGGTCGTCAGTGTCCAGACATCCAGCGGTGTTATCCTCACTGGGGCCTTCATCCTGAGGAGGGCTAGCTGTCTCTGGTATTCTCTCCGTGGAGGCAGTGGCAGGCGTACCTGAGGATGGAGTGAGAGGGAGTTAAATGGTGGGGGGGTGATTAGTTGTCTGTCCGATGCATGCAGTGGCTTGACTTGATTCCCAGCAGTGGCAATGACAGGTGGTGCAGCTGTGTTAACACAGTTTGTAGATAGTGGATTGTGACATGTGTACCGTGCTCCATAGGGGTTGTTGTGTATCAGGCTTGGTAACTTTAGCTCGGTGGGTGGGTTCTATTCCAGAGTAATGGTTGACTTGACAGGTGTGGCCTCTTAGCAGGTGGCCATTCTGGATTCCTAGATGTGAGTGGGAATGGCTGCACATTGCAGCATGTTGCCCAGGTGGGAGGTGGGTATGTGTTTAAGCAAGGTAGCTCCTCCTGTCTGTGCATGGAGTGTATCATCTTAGTTTAATGTGCATGATCAGTCCATTTCAGGGTTGTTGATCTGGATACGTGGCCCTTATGTTTGGTGACAGTGCTGTGTCAGGCTTTGTTTAGCATTGTGTTGTGCAATTCCATTGCTGTCATTGCCATGTAGAAATCCTCAGTCAAAGCATCCAATTGTTGTAGCTAGTGCAATAGTCATACATGCAAGTGATGTGATGTGAAGTGCACATTGCAGGTTTTGATGTAGATGGGCTGGTGCATTGTGCGAGTCGCAGTGATAGTAATTGGCTGTGCTATTCGTGCACTTGGCAGGGAGTGTGTGGGCATTGGGTCAGGGTGGTGGTGTGGCATGCAGGAGAGAGGCATTAAGTGATTAGGTGGGCAGTGTAATGGGAGATGTGGCGTATTAGGGGTGTTTGGGTGGTGAGGAAGCATGCTGGACAGGTGGAATTAGTGCCATGGGAGTGTTAGTTACCAGAGTCCAGTCCTCTGGGTATTCCAGTCAGGCCCTCAGGATGCAGGATATCCAAGACTTTCTCCTCCCATGATGTGAGCTCTGGGGGAGGAGGTGGAACTGCCTTTTTCACGCCCTCTTGAGTCCTGGCGGTGTTGGATTAGTGGCTGTTTTTGGGTGGTCTTCAAAGTCTGACTCTTAATACAGCGGTCAGATTACCACCAACATGAAGGTCTTTTCTTCTGAAAAGACCGCCAAACTCATAATGAGGCCCATAGTCACGAAAAAAAAGCACCTATATGAAGGTAATAAAGTAAATTGTCTAATTTTTTTGAATTTAACATCTACTGAATAAATAGTCTTCTGCACACCTGTTGTTCATTATTGGTACTGCACCAAATATGTATACATAATACAGTAGAGGTCAGTAGATATGATCTAAACTGAATGTTATGGCGGTATGTTTTCTCCTTTATGCCCACCCATTCCTTTGCTTTTATTTTTTAAATTGCATTATTTGAGCATAGCGCGCTCCTGGGCAGGGGGTGTCGGTATTTGTTACGGATCCACAAGCAGTCCCATGATTTATAAAATGACATAGTGGGGGTCATTCTGACCTCGGCGGTAAAAGGCGCCTACCGCCGGTCAGAAATCCTCCATAATCCCGCCGCGGTCGCGGAAACCCGCCACGGTCATTCTGACCCGCAGAAGGCAAACCTCCGAAAATCCGACCGCCACAACAGACCGCCAGACCAGCGGTCGGCGGAAAGGTGGAGGTGACCAAACCTCCACCGCCACGCCACCAGAAATACGCCCATCCCATTACGACCCACGAATCCACGCGGCGGTCATTCAAACGCGGTATTCCATTGGCGGGACACACCGGCGCGGTCAGAATACCCACCAACGAACAAAACTCACCCACATTGGACGATTTGAATCCCACACACCTGATACACATACACACACCACTCCCACACACACAATACAATATAAAACACCCACCCACATCACCCACAAACCCCTACGCTTACAAAATCGTAAAGAAGGCAAGAGCGAGACACCAGCATCCAAAACATAACAGCCACAGCCACTCAACACCATCACCCACACACTATCCACACACAAAACAACACACACCACCACACTCAACTCACTTAAATACACATACTCCACCCCACACATCATACACACCACCCCATGGCACCCCAAAGACAACCCCGCTTCACAGACGAAGAACTCAGGGTTATGGTGGAGGAAATCGTTCGTGTAGAGCCCCAGCTGTTCGGCACACAGGTCCAATACACCAGCATTGCCCGGAGGACGGAGCTATGGCAGAGGATTGTCGACAGGGTGAACGCAGTGGGACAGCACCCCAGAAATCGGGAAGACATCAGGAAGCGATGGAACGACCTACGGGGGAAGGTGCGTTCCATGGTATCCAGGCACAACATCGCCGTGCAGAAGACTGGCGGAGGACCCCCACCTCAACCCCCACAATTCACATCATGGGAGGAGGAAGTCTTGAACATCCTGCATCCTGACGGCCTCGCAGGAGTCGGCGGAGGAATGGATACTGGTAAGTTGAAGCTTCAATACTGCTTCCCCCCCACCTGCATGCCAAATCAGACCCCAACCCTCACCCCCATCCTCGAACCCCACCCTCACCCCCACCCCATCCTCACCCCCACCCTCACCCCCACCACCATCCTCACCCCCACCCTCACCCCCACCACCATCCTCACCCCCACCACCATCCTCACCCCCACCCCCAGCACACCTATTCCCCGCCAATGTCTCACCATCACAACCCACACATCCCAAAACCTAGGCCTGCATGCGTCCACTAAGCATGGACACCCATCACCAAAGCAAGCCCAATGCATATACACATCCCCCCCACAAGCCACCCTCACCAAAGCCCCCACACACGAATGCCAGCACTTGGGGACACGGGAACCCACAGATACACCCATATGCCACTCATTGAAACTATAACCATACCTCTATACCCCTGCAGGACCCGACCGTCAACACACCGCGGCGGAGGGGCCAGAATTATCCACACCCCCCACCCAAGAGGCCGTCAGCGATGACAGCAGCTCTGTCGATCTGGACACCGATGACCAGCCCGGACCATCGGGGACCTCTGGACAGTCGGTTCCCCTCACACAGGCACAGGCCACTATAGACCCTAACCCCTCTGGGAACACCAGCACAGCTCCCACCCAGCGGGCCCATGCCTCTGTCTCCAGGGCGCGTCAATCTGCGGTGTGTCTACCACTACAGGGCACCCAGGATAACCCACCACCCCAACAACAACAGGGACCTGGGTGCAGTGGTAGTGGGCACACCGGCCAGGGGGCAGAGGCCCAGGGAAACAGGGCAACTCGGCGGGCAGCTGTGCGACAGGGGGGGGAGGAGAGGCCCAGGGAACCCACTCTCCACGAGGTCCTCACCACCATCATGGGAGCATACAACCGCTCCCAGGAGACGATGGCGACGGTACTGGCCCGGTTCCAGGAGATCCAGGTGCTGCAGGAGGAACACTATCGGGGGTACAGGGAGGACATCCGAGCCATCAACACCACCCTGGTTACCATGGTAGGGCTGCTGCAGGACCTCGTAAACAGCAGGGCGGACACTGAACAACACCCAAGGGCCCCTGCCACTAGCCGGGACCAAGAACAGCCATCCACCTCCGCCGACGCTAGTGGACAGGAGGCCCCCGCACAGCAGCAGCCCACCAGACCCCCACCTCCTGCAGGAGAAGAACCACCCCGCAAGAGGGCCCTGAGATCTCGCAAGACAGAGTAGGATGTCAAGACCCCCGCCAGCAATGGATACCACCTGATGTCATCCCACTGTCCCACATTGTCACCCTGTCCATCCTCGAACTGCCCATGCTCCATCTCTCCACAGGCCTCTGGACAATGCACCTGTGTGACTGTTACTCTGGACTCTGCCATGGACATTCCTTCACCATAGCCCCCACCCACTTGAAACCACCCATCCCATTTTGAGCACTTCAATAAACACCTATTTTGCACCAAAATATCAGGAGTCTGGCTGTGATTTCAATAGATTGTAATTGACATGACAGTGCAAATATGTCCTTGTACATGGTGAAGTCAACAAACAGCTGCCACAAAGCTGTAGTCCATGGGGAAACGAAGCACAGGACTCGTACTGGGGACCCCAGATCTGAAATAGGGAGGGAAAAGCCAAAACTCAGTCATCATACACTGGGGCAAATAGACAGGCAGCAGAGATGCTGCAGAGTAGTTAACTTTTACTAAATTATCTTTGAAATGTTACCTGTGTCCTATTGGAAGTACTGTTCAATGATTCTGTCCCTGTTGTCTGTTTCAGCCCCGTCGTCTTCCTCCTCGTCACTCTCCTCAGGTTCCACCGCTGCCACAACACCACCGTCTCGACCATCCTCCTGCAGGAAAGGCACCTGGCGTCGCAAAGCCAGGTTGTGAAGCATGCAGCAGGCCACGATGATGTGACACACCTTCTTAGGTGAGTACATTAGGGATCCACCGGTCATATGCAGGCAGCGAAACCTGGCCTTTAGGAGGCCAAAGGTGCGTTCGATCACCCTCCTAGTACGCCCATGGGCCTCATTGTACCGTTCCTCTGCCCTGGTCCGGGGATTCCTTACTGGGGTCAGTAGCCACGACAGGTTGGGGTACCCAGAGTCCCCCACTAGCCATACACGGTGTCTCTGTAGCTGTTCCATCACGTAAGGGATGCTGCTATTCCTGAGGATGTAGGCGTCATGCACTGACCCTGGGAATTTGGCATTTACATGCGAGATGTACTGGTCAGCCAAACACACCACCTGGATGTTCATTGAATGGTAACTTTTTCTGTTCCTGTACACCTGCTCCCTGTCTCTTGGGGGAACCAAAGCCACATGGGTCCCATCAATGGCACCAATTACGTTGGGAATATGTCCAAGGGCGTAGAAATCACCCTTCACTGTAGCCAGTTCGCCCACCTCAGGGAAAATGATGTAGTTCCTCACGGATTTCATCAGGGCAGACAACACTCTGGATAACACCTTTGAAAACATGGGCTGAGACATCCCAGAAGCAATTCCCACGGTTGTCTGAAATGACCCACTTGCCAAGAAATGGAGTACTGACATGACCTGCACCAGAGGGGGAATCCCTGTGGGTTGGCGGATGGGGGACATCAGGTCGGGCTCCAGCCGGGCACACAGTTCATGGATAGTGGCACGGTTAAGACGGTAGGTCAGGATAATGTGGCGTTCTTCCATTGTCGACAGGTCCACCAGCGGTCGGTACACGGGAGGATTCATCCGTCTCCTCGCCCAACCCAGCGGACGGTGCCTAGGAAGGACAACATGGAGCACACAGTCAGGCAACCCACAGGTACGTACTCACAGCTAGCACAGTATACGATTCTCTATGCAGTGAATGGCGTGTATGAGTGGCTATGCAAGGCCTAGGCCTGTGTGACGCAGTTGAAATTGAGCCATGTGGGCCCTGGAAATGGCGGCTGCCTGACCTGTGAAGTGTGACAATGGGATGTGAGGTCAATGCGCTGGCGTGGCACACCGCGGCGGGCGGCGGGCCAAGACCGCGGCGCGAAGCCGCATTGGTTAACATTGAAGCCTATGGGTTTCAGGAGCCAATGGCGAAGGGCGCCGGCGGTGGCGGGACGCACCGCCGCGGTACGCCCCGCCACGGACGTGACCGCCATTTTCTATCTACTTATCCACTTGCGACTTGAACTTTCACAGGAGAGGACCTATACTGCAAGTGTTGCTGTGACCTCGGTCTGGAAGGGACAATGGCTGCTGCGACTGGGGAAAGGGCCCCTGCCTTCACTGGAGAGGAGTTGGAGAAACTTGTGGATGGGGTCCTCCCCCAGTATGCGCTACTCTACGGTCCTCCAGACCAACAAGTGAGTTTAATTCTATCTGGATTTGGGGCCACTGGCTGGCTTGGGGGCCTGGCGGGGATGGGGGGCATGTTGGGGCTGGCGGGGGGCCTGGCGGGGATGGGGTGCATGTTGGGCATGGCGGGGGGCCTGGCGGGGGGCCTGGCGGGGATGGGGGGCATGTTGGGCATGGCAGGGGGCCTGGCGGGGGGCCTGGCGGGGATGGGGTGCATGTTGGGCATGGCGGGGGCCTGGCGCGGGGCCTGGCGGGGATGGGGGGCATGTTGGGCATGGCAGGGGGCCTGGCGGGGGGCCTGGCGGGGATGGGGGGCATGTTGGGCATGGCGGGGGGCCTGGCGGGGGGCCTGGCGCGGGGCCTGGCGGGGATGGGGGGCATGTTGGGCATGGCAGGGGGCCTGGCGGGGGGCCTGGCGGGGATGGGGGGCATGTTGGGCATGGCGGGGGGCCTGGCGGGGGGCCTGGCGGGGATGGGGTGCATGTTGGGCATGGCGGGGGGCCTGGCGGGGGGCCTGGCGGGGATGGGGGGCATGTTGGGCATGGCGGGGGGCCTGGCGGGGGGCCTGGCGGGGATGGGGTGCATGTTGGGGCTGGCGGGGGGCCTGGCGGGGATGGGGGGCGTTGGGCCACTGGAAAGGAAAATGCTGAGTAACTTGAACGTGGTATTTCTCCCTCCCTGTACGTGTCACATAGGTCCGCGCCCATGAGAAGATCGGGATTTGGCGTGCCATCGCCAAGGAAGTCCGGGGCCTGGGGGTCCACCATCGACGGGGCACCCACTGCCGCAAGAGGTGGGAGGACATCCGCCGCGGGACCAAGAAGACCGCCGAGTCTCTGCTGGGGATGGCCTCCCAACGTAGGCGGGGTGCCTGCCGTCAACTGAGCCCCCTGATGTTCCGGATCCTGGCGGTGGCCTACCCTGATTTGGATGGGCGCGTGAGGGCAGCACAGCAGACACAAGGGGGTGAGTACAAGCATCATCTACTCTGTTGTCGTGCAGTGGAGGTGTCTGGGTGGGGGAGGAGGGCTGTGGGTCCCCCTAGGCCAGGGCGATATCTGTAGGCTGGGCACCCCCGTAAGCCCCTGTGTCCCCAGCCACCACCCTCAGTAGTGTGTCAGTACAGCCATCCCTGTGCCGTGTCATCCATGGGTGCAGTTGACAACTCTAGGCGTGTAGGGCATGTTCCACGGAATGCGTAGCGTACCCCAAGTGCGCAACTTAGTGCAGGGGGCATCTGTGTCTGTCATGTCCGCTAACTGTACCGGAGATCCATGTACTCAATATCCCTTTATTTCTCTCTCCCCCCCCCTTTTTGTTTGTCTTTCTGTGCTTGTGTGCATCAGCATCATCAGGCGGAGGAGAAGTGGCATCGGGGCAGGAGGGAGCTGCATCTCACATGGCCCAGGAGGGCCATGCCACAGAGTCAGACTGGACCAGTGAGACGGAGGGCGAGGGGAGCTCCACGACGGGGACGACTGGAGCCTGCAGCGACACGGACACGTCCTCGGAAGGGGGCTCCCTTGCGGGGGTGGCACCATCCGTGCCCCCCGCCATTACAGGTACAGCCGCCACCCAGCGCACCATCTCCGCCCTCCCAGCAGCCCCTCCGCGTTCGCCCCGTGCCCGCTCTGCCAGGAAGCCGGGCATCTCCTTCGCCCCAGGCACCTCAGGCCCTGCCCCTGTTACCCCCGCTGCCCTCAGTGAGGAGGTCATTGACCTCCCCTGAACGCTCATTGTTGGGCAGACTACCCTTTTGAATGCCATCCAGGGGGTGGAGAGGGAGGTTCATCGCAGCAATGCGTACCTGGAGGGCATTCATTCGGGTCAGGCTGGCCATCAGCGATCGTTCCAGGCTCTGGCCTCAGCACTGACGGCAGCCATTGTCCCTGTCTCCTGCCTGCCTCTACTAACTCCCTCCTCCCAGTCTCCTGTTCCTCTGCCTGTCCCACCCACACCATCAGACCAGCCTGCACACACCTCAACACCCAAGAGAAGCTCATCCAAACATAAGCACCACAGATCACGCAGACATTCACACACGCAACATTCCGATGCAGACATGCCAACAGTCACTACCACCTCTGTTACCCCCACCTCCTCGTCTCCCTCCTCCCTCCCTGTGACGTCTACACTCACACCTCCATTCACCTCACCATCAGCCAGTGTTTCCATCACCAGCACACCCTCCACTCCAGTCCGCACACGTGCAGTCACCATCCCCACTGCCATTTACACGTCCCCTGTGTCCTCTCCCACTGTGTCTGTCACCCCCTCTTCCACACCACACAAACGCAGCCACCCACCCACCCAACAGCCATCCACCTCACGACAGCCTATCCCTCCTGCACCTGCACCCAAAGACAGCAAACGTGACTCACCTACAACCACATCCTCTCCCTCCACTCCCATTCCCACTGTACCTACCACTCTCCATTGTCCCAAGAAGCTCTTCCTCGCCACTACTAACTTCTTTCCTGACCCTGAGCCCCCCCTCCTTCTCGTCGGGGTAAGAAGAGCACCTCAGCCACCACCAGCCCTGCAGCCCCCTTGACAAGGGTGCAGGGGTATTGGAGCCCGCCAGCCCGCATGTCTGGATCTTCGCCCAGCAGCAAGGGGACAGCCAGCCCACCCCCTGGGAAGAGGAGCAGAAGGCGGAAGGGGCGCCGCAGGAGCCCGCCTTCTACATCCCCCCCGGACACCACCCAGAGACAGTCACCAGCCACAGCTCCAAAGGGAGGCAAGGGCCACAGGCCGACGACTAAGGAGGGCAAGGGCAGCAAGTTGGAGAGATCAGGCAGCAGGCCTGCTGCCCAGGAGGAGCCCACAACCCCCATAGCCGCTGCCCCGGGAGGAACCGGCACAGCTGCCCCGGGAGAGCCCACCACCCCCATAGCCGCTGCCCAGGGAGGACCCAGCCCAGCTGGCCAGGAGGGCCCCACCACCCACAGCCCAGGTGGGCAGTGAAGGAGCACCATCCCCGCTGCCCAGGAGGGCACCACCAGGCAATTAGCAGTTGGCCATAGACCGTCCGCCGTCTCAAGAACCGCTGAACTGGGCCCCGCCGTCTCAAGAACCGCTGAACTGGGCCCTTCAAGGCAAGAAGCGCTGAACTGGGCCCCGCCGTCTCAAGGACCGCTGAACTGGGCCCCGCCGTCTCAAGAACCGCTGAACTGGGCCCCGCCGTCTCAAGAACCGCTGAACTGGGCCCTTCAAGGCAAGAACCGCTGAACTGGGCCCCGCCGTCTCAAGAACCGCTGAACTGGGCCCTTCAAGGCAAGAACCGCTGAACTGGGCCCCGCCGTCTCAAGAACCGCTGAACTGGGCCCTTCAGGGCAAGAACCGCTGGCCCTTTGGCAGACGTGGCAGGGCAGGATCTATCTCGGGCAGGGCTGCAGGATGTCCTCTGGCCAACTTGCCTCCTCCAGTGGCAGTGGGGTCTGTTATGGACTGTATGGACTGTGGCTTTGCTCTCCCCAGGATGGCCCAGTGGGCAGGCCACCCACTGTATGGACTGTATGGACTGTGGCTTTGCACTCCCCAGGATGGCCCAGTGGGCAGGCCACCCACTGTATGGACTGTATGGACTGTGGCTTTGCACTCCCCAGGATGGCCCAGTGGGCAGGCCACCCACTGTATGGACTGTTTGGACTGTGGCTTTGCTCTCCCCAGGATGGCCCAGTGGGCAGGCCACCCACTGTATGGACTGTTTGGACTGTGGCTTTGCTCTCCCCAGGATGGCCCAGTGGGCAGGCCACCCACTGTATGGACTGTTTGGACTGTGGCTTTGCTCTCCCCAGGATGGCCCAGTGGGCAGGCCACCCACTGTATGGACTGTATGGACTGTGGCTTTGCACTCCCCAGGATGGCCCAGTGGGCAGGCCACCCACTGTATGGACTGTATGGACTGTGGCTTTGCTCTCCCCAGGATGGCCCAGTGGGCAGGCCACCCACTGTATGGACTGTATGGACTGTGGCTTTGCACTCCCCAGGATGGGCCCGTGGTCATGGAGTCCCCTCGTGGATCTGGCGTCGTGTACTCAAGTGGCTGAGGTGCCCCCCCTTCCCTTCCCCCTGAGGTGCCTGTCCTATTTTCTTTCTGATGCCCCTGCAGTGTTCTCTCCGTGGAGTTCTTGTCGTGGGACTGGGCCTTGCCCCTTTGCACAGGACCCCTGTGATCCACGGACAGTGGTTGGACTACATTTAGTAGCTGTATATATTTTGTACATAGTTTATTTATTTATTTGGATTACTGGTGTCCATATTTCAATATATCTGGCCGTTTATGATCTCTTCTTTTGGTCTTTGCATTATTTCGGAGGGGGGTGGTTTGTGGGTTGTGACAGTGATCTGTGGGAATGCATTGATGTGTGTGTTGTAGTGGGTGTGGGTGGGTGGGTGTGTGCCGGTAATCTTTTCCCTCCCCTGTGTCGTAGGTGCAGTACTCACCGATGTCTTCCGCGCCGCCGGGCGTGCTCCTGGTATATGAGGAGGAATAGGAGTGCGGGGATGACCTGTAACTCTGGCTCCATAATGCCGGAATCTCGCGTGGAGTGCGTAGAGGTGAGCGTTTTCCCGTTCGTAGTCTGTTTCCGCCGTGTTCTTATCGGCGGTGCTCCCGCCCCGGAAAAGGTGGCAGATTGGTGGGTCGTAATAGGGTGGGCGGTACTTTGTCTGCCGCCGGGCTGTTGGCGGGAACCGCCGCGCTGTTTGTTTGTACCGCTGTGGCGGTCGGAGTGTTAAGTTGGCGGGCTGTGTTGGCGGTTCCCGCCAGGGTCAGAATGCCATTTTTAATACCGCCGGTCTGTTCGCGGTCCGACCGCCGCCTCTCCGCCGACCGCCAAGGTCAGAATGAGGGCCAGTTTGTTTTTATAAGTTGGGCTGTTTCACTGTGACCTAAGCAATAGGTGTTGATACAGTATGCTCAATGGAGATCAATTTATTGACTTATAAGGAGGAATAACTATTTTTCCTTGCTGGGATTTGGACCTGTGTTCTGCCGGTTGCTCACACAAATAAGTTGCATGCGTATATATATTCTTGAGCTGCTTTACACGCTAGTACAGCTCTATAGAGCCATCATCCATGCATACATTGAATACAGCAGTCACTTTGTATAGATAGCAGCCATGTTGGATGTGTTTAAACGAAAACGATTGCTAATAAGAATCAAGCAGTGGCTGACATCACTGACATCGTGTATCTTACAAGCAGTTATTGATGATAGATTTGTGGACTATATTGATCCACTGGCATGCAATTTCTATGCTTTTTCAAACCTAATGAGAATTCATATCCTGTGACTAACTTGGCAATCCAAGAGAATGTGGAAGTTACATGTCTATTTCCTTTTTTAATCAGTATTCGCATGAGAGCATGCACATTACACCGAATGGAAGGCAATGCAATCAGCTGAGTAGCGTGGCAGATTTAAATCTGTAATAAAAGCCTTCGGGAAATTAACAAGACAAAACATTAACCACAGACTAAACATTAACATTTATTTGCATTTTTATTATACCTATTGAAATGTTGAGAGCCCATGGTTACTGCTATTAAAAAGTTTATGTTCTGTAGTGCCTAATTTCAATGTACATTTTTGGCTAGTCTGTTTTTTTCAAAGCTTAATTACAACAAACCTTGTAACAACAAATAAAACACACTGAGGGCACGTTATGACTGTGTTGATTTCTAAGGCAGATTTGATAGCCAGGAATGACATTTTATGATCCTTGTCATACATTACACTGACCACGTTGGGGCTCATAAAATAGATGAATGTATTTTTCAGTGACAATATTTTAGGAACATTTGTTGTAATTCAAATCGTAAAAACTAAGGTTAAAATTCTGATCATCACTTCGACATAAAGTTGGGTTTTCGCTTACCCAAACAATGGTAGCAATCTATATCTATCAACAATTACTTGACAAGTTGTCGAGTCCTACACAGGGTGATCACATTTCATTGCACTGTTTAAGAAATTGTGAACTATCGAATGCTCGCACTGTTTAGGAGTTCACTACTGGTGCAGCAGTAGTGCAAAGAGTAATTTGTCGTGCACGAGGTCCACTGCAGGAGAAGGAAGGGATCCGTTGGACTGGACTTAAATGACATTAACCATTTAAAGACACATTGATATCTATTGTAAATGTTATTGTATTTATGTAGCGCTTATTACTCCTGACGAGGCACTGAAGCGCCTTTTAGTCATGAAGCACAAGTGTTAAACCTCAAATTAGCTATATTATGCCTGAAATGACTTCCATTGTGAATTCATAAGGGAATGAGGATGATTCAAAGTTTGCGTGACCAATCCAATGCTTAATTTGTAAAAAAGAAAATAATGTTCCAGGGCCCCCATCAGGAGGCCACTGCACCTTGCACCACCCATTGCCCTTGCCGGCGCTGCCATGACCGTACCAATACAACTACTAACCTCACACTTGTACAAGTGACAATTCAGATTATTTTTTTATACCACCCTTAGCTGTAAAAATGGTTTGGGTAGTAGACATTAGTCATTTTAGTGTGTATTAAATTATTAAACAACTGTTGTGCACATTTCAAACTTAGGCAAACAGTGCCACTGTTAGGATTGGGGTCTCTGGTTAGCAGTCAGTTTGCACTCTGTCCAAGCATGGACCCTCACTCTAGTCAGGGTAAGGGAGATACACAGCTCAGATAACCAATTCTCACCCACTTGGTAGCTTGGCACAAGCAGTCCTGCGTATCTTAGAGACAATGTATAAAGTATTTGCTCCAACACATACAGTAACACAGTGAAAACACCACAAAAGCACTCAACACCAGTTTAGAAAAATAGCCAATATTTATCTGAATAAAACAAGACCAAAAACAACAAAAATCCTACACAAGCTAGGTTATAAATTTGCAAAGATTAAACTGCAATATAGCGCTTAGAAACACAATAGCTCCAGCTTGGGCTATTGTGACGTCATTGACGGAGTCATTCCCAACAATCTCATGCCACTCGCGAGGAGGGCGGCGCCAGTCACAGAGACGCACAGATCCCCAGGTACAGTACCTTTGGTAAATGAGGAAACAGGCCAGTGCACAGAGTCGGGGATGTGAGGCGTTGCCGGATCCGGTGAGGCATTGGTTCCTTACTGCATCGCAGGGGAGGTGATGCAGTGTAGGTATGAATCATTGGTTCCTTTGCGGTCGATGTCTGGCAGGTCAAGCCACGGGGCGACCTCACGGGGTCACAGTCACGCCACGAGTCGGGAGTCACGGACATTGGTGACACGGTACTCGGGACTCACAAAGTCACAGGACATCAGTGGGGCTGTGGCAGTGTCAGGCCAGCAATGTCAGACGGGGTCGTCGCACTCCAGCGGGGTCAATGGCTTTGGTTACAGGTCGCATCGTGGAGTCAGGCAGTGGCATCAATCCTGACATCGTCCAGAGTCAGTGTTACTGATTTTTCTTGTTTTTCAACCAGCTTTCACTCCCACAATCCCAGAGACTAGAGTAGGCATCACCTGGCGAGTTGGGATCCTCAGAAAGTGAACCCAGAGGCTGGTAGGTGAAGTCTTTGTTGTCCCTGAGACTTCTTACTAGGAGGCAAGCTCAGTCCAAGCCCTTGGAGACACTTCTGAAACAGGATTTCAGTAAGCAAAGTCCAGTTCTTTCCCTCTTCAGGCAGAAGCAGCAGGCCAGCACAGCAAAGCAACAGGCAGACTGGCAGGTCCTCCTTAAGTATCAAGCTCTTCTTCTTGGCAGAAGTTCCTTCTGATCCAGAAGTAATCTAAAAATTGGGGTTTTGGGTCCACTACTTATACTCCTTTCTGCCTTTGAAGTAGGCAGACTTCAAAGGAACGTCTCTGTTGTTCACAAGATCCTTCCTTGGCCAGGCCTGGCCCCAGGCACACTCCACGGGGTTGGAGTCTGTATTGTGTGGGGACAGGCACAGCCCTTTCAGGTCTAAGTGTCAGCTCATTCCTCCCCACTCTAGCCCAGGAGACTCATCAGGATATGCAGAACACTCCTCAGCTCCCTTTTTATCACTCGAGGGAATTCACAAACAGCCCAACTGTCAGACTGACCCAGGCGTGGATTCCACAGGTAGGCAGAGGCACAGAATTGTTAAGCAACAAAGGGCCAGATGTACAAAGGCTTTTACGAGTTGCAAACAGCGAAAATCGCTGTTTGCGAGGGGCAAAACCCACAACGCGATGGGACTGCGAGTCGCAAATAGGAAGAGGTGTTCCCCTTCCTATTTGCGAGTGAATCGCGATGTAGGATTGCTTTGTGACCGCGAACGCGGTCGCAAAGCAATCGCAGTTACCACCAGTGCCACATTGCTGGTAACCCATTCGAAAAAAGGGAAGGGGTCCCCATGGGACCCCTTCCCCTTTGTGAATGGCCTTGAAAACATTTTTTCAGAGCAGGCATAGGACTACTGCCTGCTCTGAAAAAATGAAACTGAAACGTTTCATTTTTCATTTTGTAATGCATCTCGTTTTCCTTTAAGGAAAACAGGCTGCATTAAAAAAAAAAAAAAAAAAAAAATGCTTTATTTAAAAGCAGTCACAGACATGGTGGTCAGCTGTCTCCAGCAGGACACCATCCCTGTGAGTGCTGCGACTCGCAAGGGGGTCGCAAATTGCGACCCACCTCATTAATAATAATGAGGTGGGCCTTTGCGACCCCCTTGCGACTCGCAGATGGTGTCAGGGACACCATCCTGCATCCGGCATTGCGACTCGCAAATTGCGAGTCGCAATGCCGGAATTTCGTACATCTGGCCAAAAGTGCCCACTTTCTAAAAGTGGCATTTTCGAGCAAACTATCTAAAAACTAACTCTACAAAAATGTATTTTTAAATTGTGAGTTCCAAGACCCCTAACTCATACCTCTATCTGCTACCAATGGGAAATTGGATGGGAAACTGCACTTAAAAGATATTTAAAGGCAGTCCCACTGCACCCTGCCCATGGGGCTACCTAGGGTCTACCTTAGGGGTGACTTACATGTAGTAAAAGGGAAGGTTTAGGCCTAGAAAGTGGGTACACTTGCCAGGTTAAATTGGAAGTGCAAAACTGCACACACAGACACTGCATTCACAGGTCTCAGACATGTTTGCAGGGCTACTAGTAGCATTTGATTTACAATCCTTGGGCACCCATAGTGCACTTTACTAGGGACTTACCATTAAATCAAATGTGCCAATCATGGAAAACAAATTACCAATATCCTTTATATAGAGAGCACTTGTACTTTAGCACTGAGCAGTGGTAAAGTTCCCAGAGTATCAAAACCAGCAAAAACTAATTACAGCACAGGGTCCAAAAACAATGGGTCAGAAGCAAAAAGTACAGGGAAACCACACCAAGAGACAGTTAAGGGCTGGTGCCGAGCACCAGAAAACACAGTCTCAAATTAAGCACTGGACCACTTATGACCAATGTGTACCAACATCTGCAATAAAAAGAAAACTTAGGGTGCTAGAAACAATAGTGTGGGTATGGTACCTTATAAATGCAGACAAACATAGAAATTGAAACATATGGACACACAAAGTGGCCCTATTCACAAAAGTATTTTTGTCCACAGGTACAGGATTACAGATGAAAATTCCTAACAGAAGCCTGCCAGGAATTCACGGAAGGAGTCCTGGCAGGTGTAAATGGATTTACTGCTGTAGATTTCTCTACCACAATTCACAGTAGTAAGTTTCATTTAAGGAATGAGAAGTGGACGTTCCAAATCGTGGTTTACTATGTAAATTTGGAAACCCCCTACAAACATCTATGTATGTGAGCATTCTCAAACTTTGATCCATTCTCTTCAGACACTGAAAATGGTTTGAAAATTACTTCAGGCAAATGCTCGAGAAACTCCCCTTCCATGACGAGAACATGGATAAATCAACTCCAGATATTCTGGGAGTTTAGGGGAAGAGCTTCAGCGTGAGGAAAAATGTTTTCACCAAATAGAAAACAATTACAAATACATGTTTATAGAGGGCCCAGAGGGTATTGCAGGTGAGCTAAATTGTCGACAGTGTTGTCAATCTGACAATAATTCATCTGTACTGAATCATATTCTTTTTAAGGGAATGCAATTCAAAATATGCATAGTTGACGTTCCACCCTTCAGTATGGCGCTTTTTGGATCTTCATCAGGAAAAGTCAGAGACATTTCATATTAGCAGCTGTTTAGCTATATGTCTTGGAGAGAACAGTAAATGTCACGAAGAAAATGTCGCTGATATCAATGCAGCAAGTGAAAATGTGTCAAAACATCAACCGGTTCTAAAGGCAGCAGTAATTTCAAAATAGCAGAGCACCATTCCTGCCCTCTCCAATATGAGGTCTCATTAATCTCAGTACAAGCAAAAAGAACGCTTTAAGCAATCAAGCAGTGTTTCAGATACACTACGAGTAGTTAATTGCTTGGTACTGGTGTATGTCTGTGTGCGAGTGACCTGTCACTAATTAAAATCCTGACTAGAGCTATGGAAAATGTTTGATACACAAGCATAATTTTGTAGAAATCCTTAGTACTGGATTTTGCACACTTTTTCTTAGTGACTGTTTCTCAAGCGCTTCCAGTGTGTATAATTTATTTGTTTGCTGGAGACATGGTTTGAGTAGAAAATATCTCATAGAGACTCTAAATCTGTTTGTGCGCTGCATTTGCCGGAGCCTTTCTAGCAACATTCACAATGTGATTTTTGAAACTGTATTCATAATACATTGAACTCATCTCTTGACTGTTTTCGTTTTTGAGTGCAAGAAACAGTGTTTTCTAAGGTATCACAGTTATGCACAAGTGAGTTTGTTAAGTAATCTTCAGGGTGCTAAACAATCCAACTGAGTGATTTAATAATATTTGAAGTGACTCAAAGATCAGAATATGTTAGTAACTTATCATATGATCGTTCTCAGTAGTCACTATATACTCATCAAAGCCTGGGCCCAGTGAACAAGTAAAGGGACCTAACCACATTGCTGGAAACTTCCAGGACACTATTTTTTACCACCTTCGACAACTTCCAAGTTGACAAGCCCACACCAGTCCCCTGGACAGACCAATCCCTTTTCAGGTTCAGCAACCTCTGCCTGGTCCAACACACCAGTGTACCAGCAAGTGAAAACTGGAAACATCATTACCGACAAGGACTGGAACACCGCTCTCAACACCCACCAATGCAAATACATCAACACCCTCCCAAAAACCATCAAGAATTTCAACAACTGGTTTACCTTTTGTAAGGACTCCCTGCCTCCTCAAACATAGCAATAGAACAAGATTTAGACCCCAGGCCATCCTGGACATGGAGAAACTTAGACTGGTAAATCACCACTGCAAGCAACCAGACCACAAATGGAGAATAATCTAGACAATGCATAGGGAAGCATGTTCAAATCTACTCTAAAATGCTACCACCAAATCATCCAGACTATCAAATGCACTGCTCTAGTGGACAGCATTGAAGCCAACACCAACAGATGCAAAGTCATCTTTGCCATTGTTAAAGATTTCCCCTCACCAGAGACCCCGTCCAAATCAATCACCACCTCCCAGGACCACTGTAAAAATCTTTCTCAGTTCTTCAGCAACAAAAACACTGCCATTTACAGCAACTTCAACTTGAAATCAGACCAGACAGACCTCACCAAATGACTCCTGGTCTTATCCAAAGAACCAATGCTAACTGCATGGCCATTCATCACCCCAGAAGATACATTTGACACTTTTCTATGTTTGGACTTAGTCACTTTTTTGGGGCTCAGATTCCTCCAGGGATGCAAGGCTGCAAGTTGCAGCTAAACAGGGCTCCATAAGGACAGACACTTTTTTATTGACATCCAGCTGAAATAGATTTTCTGCTGCTACAGAAAATCTCTGACTTGGAGCAACCTGAACTGGCCCAGTGGCCACACACCTTTGTTGGATTAAATTTGCAGGGTTGTCTCAGTCTTCTGTCAGTTCTTTAAGCAAATGTTTCCACATTTTAGGGTTAGGAAGGAGGAGTACACTCCGACACCAGCCAAGGGTTCCAGGTCCTCAGGCACAGCACATAAGGGTCAATCTTCTGTGTTTCACAGGTACAGCAATGTTTTGAAGATGGTATTGGGGGTGCCACGTTTGTGTCCAGTGCCAGCCTGTGGGTGAGGGAATCTTCTGCCCACTTCCCAGCCAAAGAGTTAAAAGTTCCAAGGGGTAACCTTACTTACTTTTGGAACACTTCCTGTGTTTTTTACTCAAACTATCCCACAGTTCCTTTCCTTTCCTGTGCAAAGTTCCTTGTGCCCACCCATAGTCCTGGCCCCTTGATATACCTTCGTAAAAAATGCATTGTCCAAAGATTTGCATTTTTTATTTGTGTTTTTGTATCATTAGGGAAGTAATTTAGCTTGGTTAGACATTGCTAATACGGGCCGCTTTTTCTGGATGACATTTTTAAAAATGGCGAATGTGTAGCAGTGATGATGTAATATTTCAGGAACAATGAGACCTATATACTTCATTTTGGTGTAGAAACATAGGTTTTGTGGGTCAAGTAGTCTTATAGAGACAGAAAATAACTCCTCGGAGTAACTCTGCTGCCATTTTCCAAAAGCGGCCCTAATAGCGGAAGAAGAGACACATAAAGAAAATAAACAAATAATAATAGTTTTTAATCTTTTTCTGTATCCACCAAACAATGTTTATGATCTGAATATGAAAAAATTATGTTTAGCACTCCTGTTTCACACACATTTTCAGAGTTCACCTTATTAATTTGTTTCGGCAATTGCTTGTGGTACATTTGCAGAATGTTGAACATTTGAGAAGAGCATATCAACAGAGAAATCTTTTTGTAGCACAGGTTTTGCAATTACAGGTACTTGTAAGTTTTGTGGGTAAAGGCTTTAGAAATTTCATAGGTTTTAGCACCCCATCTGTATCTTCCCAACCAAATTCACACTGATTCTTCTCTGCATATGCATGGTCCAAAATAGTTACACATCTTCTGATCAAGTAGAACACTCCTTTAATGTGTCCATTCACAGAATATGATGATGGAAGGTCACTTAGCAGGTCTGATCTCTTGAACTCACTGTACAAAGAACTGTTGGCATCTTTTCGTACGCGGAAGAGACAGAAACGAACGCTTACCTGATTAAAGTTATTTCTTCACTTTGATGAGGTTCTTTCTCCAACAGCAGCAACAGACATAGAAAGTGGACTTGTTTTTTTTTCTTTCCAACATACGGTTCGGCCATCTTGGATTGGGATTTTTCAAGTGCAGTACTTAAGGGATTGAAACATTGTTAATTTTTTTTTTTCTTTTCTCTCTCCAGCAAAGTTTCCTTCTCTACTCTTAAAGTAATTTAATAATAATGACACAGTAGGAAGCTTATATTTCTGATTCTGAACAATTATCACTATCCAGAATGTGTCACCTCCAGCACCTTTTTTACAAGATCCCGGGGAACCTGTTCTTGAATGGAAACTTTGGCTACGCTCTTTTAAAGCTTATTTAGGAGCTATTGACGGTCACAAGTTTAGACCTGAAAGAAAGAAAAGCTTAATGTATTACTATTTGGGAGTTGAAGGTCAAAACATTTTTGATCACTTGCCAGCTTATGAATTGGGTGAGGAGGAGGAACTGGATGTGTTTGAAATGGTGATTGCGCAATTGGACAAGTATTGTATTAAAACAAAGAACATTGTTTACAGATATAAATTCTTCACCAGATCACACTATCCTAATGAGAGTATTGACACGTTCATTACAGCACTGAAAGTCTTAGCAGCCAAGTGTGAGTTTGAGAATTTCACATCTCAACTTATTAGAGATCAACTAGTAGCTAGGAGTCATTCTAAAAGAATTAAAGAAAAAAATATTAACATGTAAAGATCCTTCATTAGATAAAGCTATTGACATAGCGAAAAGCATTGAATGTTCTTTAAAAGATGCTAAAAAATTAGAGGTATCTTTGTCTAATACTACAATTTCTGGAGCTGTGACCAGTGTGCAAAATGGTGATAACAGGAAACAGTTACACTCTGAGAAGAAACAAGATGCATCTTCTAGTTTGAGAAGCACTAACCTATTCAAGTATAGTCAGAGGATCATTTGCTCTAGGTTTGGTTCGTCAGCTCATATTTCATCATTTAAGAACTGTCCAGCGGCAAATCAACTGTGTAGAAACTGTGGTAAAGTGGGAAATGTTTCAAGGGTCTGTAGGAATGCTAAAAAAAATAATGTCCGTTGTGTACTCAGTGAACCTGTAGAGAGTGATCTTGCAGATTGTGACAACAATGAATATGTGTCAGGTAGATCCTGACACTGAGGTGACAATTGATGGGGTGATGGGGAGCTCGCATCACCTTTGTGTCACAAGAAAAATGTTATGAATTTTGGGTCTCCAAGACGCTTCTACCTCCTGATGTGTCTACTGTTGCTTTTGAAGGGAGCAAAATTGACTTGATTGGATATTTTTGGGCATCATTGAGTATTCTGGATGAAACTATTCAAAGAAAAGTTTATGTAGCAAAGAGGTGTATGAATGTTTTAGGTTTGATTCAACAAGCTGAATTTAACCTGATCATCAAACCGGGAAGATATGAACCTGTTTCCATTGAGAAAAATAATGCAAATTTTGTCCAGTCTGCATCCACAACGTGTATTTGGTCACAGAAGTTTCAAGAACATTTAGGAAAAATGTCTAATTTCACTCACATGATAAAGTTAAAACAGAATGCAATTACTGTGAAACACAAATTGAGAAATGTTCCACTAAGTATTAGGGACTGACTTATCCAAGCTATTGAAGAACATCTGTGAACAAGGTGTGATTGAAAAGGTGGAAGCATTTATGGTTGTCTCCCATTGTTCTAGCTAAGAAAAGATCAGGAGAGCAGAGAATGTGTGTAGATTTGAGAAGATTAAATGAGGCAATTTGGGTGGATAGTTTTCCTTTACAGAGAATTGATGATTTGATTACGAAAGATGGTTCATTTAGTTGGTTTACAAAGCTTGACTTAAAGTCTGCTTATCATCAAGTAGAATTAGATGTTGATTTTAGACATTTAATGGCTTTCATCACCCCTGATGGAACTTTTCAGTTTTGCAGGCTACCTTTTGGCCTAGCCTCAGTGGCTGGAGTTTTTCAGAGACTCATGTTGGATATGTTTATTGACAATCCCAATGTTGTAGTATTTAAGGATGATATTTTGGTTTTCTCAAATAGTAAGGGAGCACCCGATAAAATTCTGGAGGAAGTGCTTGGCAAGCTTGAAAATAGAGGTGTAACTTTTAGCAAAGATAAATGTACTTTAAAATCTAGGAAAATCGAATATCTAGGTCATTTTTGGTCAAGGCGGGTTATTAAACCAAGACCAGGTTTAGTAAAAAGCATTTTGGAGGCTCCCGCTCCAAAAACTAGAGAACAATTATCGTCCTTTGTTGGTTTGTCTGAGTTTTATGCCAAATTTTTTAAAGATTTTGCAAACAATACAGAATGTTTCAGATCGCTCTTAAAAAGAAATTATACTTTTTTTGGTCAGATGAGTGTAACAGAATGTTTGAATTAATCAAACATGAAATTGTTAAAGCCCTGGCTTTACCACATTTTTCAGAAGAGAAGAGCACATTTAGGACAGTTTAGGTGCCGTATTGTCACAAGTGTCAGTTGAAGGAAGTGAGAGCACAATAGGATTTGCTTCAAGAACATTGCAGCAGGTTCATCGTAAATACTCTGTAATCGAAAAAGAACTTTTGGCTTGTGTGTGGAGTGTAGAGAAATTTAAACAATATCTATGGGGTAGACATTTTGGGAGGCCGCCCGCCAGAGTTCCCCCCTCCAAAATAGCGCTCCGCGGTCGAAAGACCGCTGAGGGTATTTTGGGTTTTGCACTGGGCTGGCGGGCGACCGCCAAAAGGCCGCCCGCCAGCCCAGTGCAAAACACCCTTCCCACGAGGACGCCGGCTCAGAATTGAGCCGGCGGAGTGGGAAGGTGCGACGGGTGCAGTTGCACCCGTCCCGAATTTCAGTGTCTGCAAAGCAGACACTGAAATTCTTATTGGGGCCCTCTTACGGGGGCCCCTGCAGTGCCCATGCCATTGGCATGTGCCCAGGGGCCCCGCGACACCCCATACCGCCATCCTGTTCCTGGCGGGAGAACCGCCAGGAACAGGATGGCGGTATGGGGTGTCAGAATCCTCCATGGCGGCGCAGCTTGCTGCGCCGCCATGGAGGATTCATTTGGGCAGCGGAAAACCGGCGGGAGACCGCCGGTTTTCCACTTCTGACCGCGGCCGAACCGCCGCGGTCAGAATGCCCAGCAGGGCACCGCCAGCCTGTTGGCGGTGCCCCTGTCATTTTAGCCCTGGCGGTCTTGGACCGCCAGGGTTAGAATGACCCCCTTTGTCTTGCAAACTGATCATCGTCCTCTTGTAGAAATTTTATCTGGAAGAAAAATGAAATGGTCCAGTGCTCGCATTGCAAGATTGTCAGCTAAACTATTAGAATTTAACTTTTCTGTAGAGTATATTCCTGGTGGAATTAATTTCAGAGTGGATTGTTTGTCTAGATTACCTATTGAAGAGGAGGAATAACAAGAGTGGGAAACTGAGATTGAGGAATGTTTTGTTGCGTGTGTTACTGGGAATGAAGTCATGATAGATGAAAGGAGATGGATTGATTTAGTACAAAAAGATAAGTTGTTATGTCAAGTAATGTGTTTAGTCAAATCTGGTTGGCCAAAAGAGAAGAGTTTGTCATCAGAGTTACAACCATTTTGGAAGGTATCTTATGAGTTATCAATTGAAAGTGATAAATTGGTTAGAGGTAACAGGCGTATTCCTCCAGAGTGTTTCAGAAAAGATTTGATTGTTAGGGCCCATCCTGGCCATTTGGGTGCTACTATTACTAAGAGGAATTTGAGACCTAATTTTTGGTGGCCCAGGATGGATAAAGAGATTCACGAGTATGTAAGCAAATGCACAAGATGCAGTAGTAGTGATAAAGTTTTGATTACTGAGGGTGTCACTGATACTTTTGTTCCCACACCGCCTAGAGCTTGGCAAAAAATGGTATTAATTTTCTTGGTCCTTATCATATTTTACCACCTAATTTAAAATATTTTGTGGTGATCATTGATCATTGGTCAAGATGGGTTGAGGTTGAACCTGTGAGTTTCTCAACCACTCAAACCGTAACTGTGTTTAAAGAAAGTATTTATGCGTGAAGGGTTTCCAGAACAGATATTAACTGACAATGGAGTCCAATTTGTTTAGACAGAAATGTTTCAGTTTTTAAGCAAAGGTGGTATTAAACATATTAGGACTCCTCTTTATCATCCACAAAGTATTGGAATTGTGGAACGATTTAATTGGGTGTTAGTAGATTGTATTCAAGCCACATATAGAAATAATATGTCTGTGGAACAAGCAGTCAATGAACTTGTTTGATCTTATCGCACCACACCACATGTGGCTACAGCTAAAAGTCTTTTCAAACTTATGAGAGGGAGGATAGCTTCTACTGAGTTATGTCCTTTTTGGATGGTTAAATTGTTGCCTGAAGGGAGTAATTTGAAAGAGATCTGGCAAGAGGCTAAAGACAATTCTAAGTGTGTGAACAAAGGGAAGTTAAGTAGTGTTCATGGCAATGGTGGTAGGTTGAAGGTCGGTGATTGGGTGAGGGTGAAGAACCCTGTGTTAGTGAGGAAAGATTTGTCCAAGTTCAAGGATCCACAACAAATTTGTAATATACGTAAGAATGCTGTGAAATTGCCCAATGGGAGTTAGTGGAGTACTTCCCGCATTGCATTAGACACAGGTGCACAAGTACAGTCAGGTTACTTTTGACCTAACAAGAAAACTGATAGAGACATAGATGAAAAACAGAAGTGCAAGAATAGGAGAAGTGTGAGAATTTGTTCTAAACCAAAAAGATTTCAAGATTTTGTCATGACTTAAATGGATTTGAATTCTATTTTTGTTATTTCACTATTATGTTTCTTTTGTGAGCATAAGTTTTGAGGTTTTGTTGTTTTATGGTTATAAGCATAATTTAATGATACTTGTTTAAAGAGGGGAGAAATGTTGTGATGTTGCTGAGTGACGTTTGTGGAGGCTGCATGGAATCGTGTCTTTATGATGTTCTGAAGTTCCATGTACATTTCTGTTTCAGTTATTTTCTCTGTCCCCCGCTTACTTGGATGTTGTCTTTTTCGCAACAAAAATAATGACATGAAGCACTAGGTAAAAAGTTATTTTCAAATATCAATTGGTCGACTGTTCACCATTCAGTGCAATTTTTATTATAATGTTAAACACCACAAGCGCTTAGTGCAGATTACTGTTGTGGCAGAGGCTGATGTTGGCTACAAAGGACCAAACAAGTTTTCCCTTTCCAAGTACATTATGTAGATTTTAAATAACTCTGCGATCTTGATGAACTTAAAAAGCTACAATACAAAAGTAGCGATTGAAAGCTCTCAACAGTAATTTTGGGAGACACTGCAAAATAGACAGCCTTCCTTAATCTATTGTAAGCAGCAAAAAATGTAACAGTTGGCAATCTAAGAAAATATCTCACACTAGTTTGAAACTTTACCAAAAGATACTCAATCCCCAAAGTGAATCCTAAAAGTTATGAGGAGAAAACGAAAATCAATAAGGACTGGAAAAACAATTCACATTTACAAAGCAGGTCCTGACAGAGTGTAACCATATTTTTTCCATTAAAAAAATCTGAAGCAATGCATTTGTTCCTTTCAGCATATATTGTAGGTGTCAGTTTAACTTTGCATTTAGTTCTATTTTTTGTTAAAGGAAAAAGCCCAAGATGCACTGATCTATGCAGCAGACGCAATCAAAATTTACATTCTCATCCAAGTATTAAAATTATTTGTATAAACAAGAGAAAAAGACAGGTTGTGAATGGTACAAATTGGATGTAATTTGTTTCTGGAGTTACCTTCATGAAGTTGGAGACACACAAGCCGGGTAAAAAAAAGTACAGTTGACCGTGAAAGAACGCTAGTCACATGCAACAAAGTTGATGAGATCGAAGGGGTGAAAACAGCTGAACTCTAGGAAAGGTGTACCTGGGCTGCTTTCATTAGCTAGACAATGGCAGGTGTATGATGCATTATGGTGGATCCGTGGACATGGATACAGAATATAAATGTCTAGGCATTGACCGTGTCTAGCAATGTGTGATTGTGGCAGTTCACGTCTGCGGAGATGCAGGCGCTCTGCCACTGCTTCTTGGACTTGCAGTGGTCTCCAGGACAACAAATAAATAACAATGGATGGTGTGAAGTCATAGAATTGCAGGAGTTTCTTTTAGCTTCCTGATCAGTTTCTTGGACAACAAATGCTGACAACATACATAAACAAGCATTTTCAATGCAACGGGACTCGCATTTGCTCGAGTTACAGCTATTCGAGTTGTAAACTCCTAACAGGACTTTTCATGCCACACAAATTAAAAGAAAAAAAAACGCAGCGCAATCGCGCTGCGTGGAAAATAGACAGATAAAAAATAGACAGATAAAGTAGTCCAAATACCATGCTGAAAACATCGAGCCTCGTATGTTTTTAGTAGTTTACTGGTGCTGTGTAAGTGGGCTAAACACCGGAAAAGGCATGACGTATGCATGCCTTTCACAAATGAAAGCAAGCGGATTTTAAAAGGCAAGACCACGAACCAATGAAAGTGACTGACGTAACACGGGTGTGGCTGGATGTCAAAAGAGAGATTACAGCATGGGATGGAGCGATTTGCGCTCACCCATAATAAACAGAAAATTGCGCCACCAGAAATGTCTGTTGAGTTTAGATGAGAGGTTAATTCCGAGAAGGTTGCAGCAAAACAATCCCTTGAGTCTCTGTGCCCGATCACCCCATTTTTGGGGTGGATGTGGGGCGAACAAGGGAATATGTATATGATAGCCTCACATTACCTAACTACAATTGAAACGTGCATTATAAGCACATACATAATTAATCTCAGCATTCCTATAAAACAAGTGTTCTACCGGGGAAAGATGCCTTGGCCAGGATGAAGAGGGAGACAAAACAAAAGACTATAGTTGCAACAGTTTTTAACAGAATTCAACAGGCTTTGAAAAGATGTCTCTGTGCTGTGATGTTGTAATTCAAGAGCCATGGAGCACGAGAAGGGTTTTTACTGTGAGGGGAAATTAGATAATAGGGGAGCTGTAACTTGTGACTAAGTTTTAACAGCATCTGATTGTCTAGAATTGATGTACTTTGAGCTTGTATCCTAGAGAGCTATGTCATTGTTGAGGGTGACAGACTGTGGAGAACTACATTTCCTGAGGCCTCTTACCTTCCCATTGCCCTTCACCCTTCTTTCAGGTGTGGCTTTGGGAGTTTTTGTTCTAGTTTCAGTTCACCTGGCTATGTATTACTAAGGCGGTCATTATGAACATGGCGTGTGGCCCGCCATGCCGGAGGTGGCGGGTAAAACCGCCAGCCGGCATGGGGGGCCCCACAGCCACATAATGTACCCCATAAGGGCCGCCATTGGCAGCCCTCACTCACCCCTAGGCTGCCTCCGTCAGGCAGCCTGGTGGCGATCGGAAACTTTATCCGACAGGGCAGCGGAGCTGCCCCTCGGATAATGTTTCCTCAGCCACCAGCCTTTCCCTGGCGGGGTTCCCATGGCATGGGCAGTGCAGGGGCCCAGTGCAGTACCCCATCGCGCAGGTCACTGCCCAATTTTCAGGCAGTGATCTGCGCGACGAGTGCAGCTGCACCTGCTGCACAAAGGCATTGGCGCCGTCAGTGTCCCGGCCAGGCCTTCCTGTGGGCCGGCGGGCGGAAACAATGTTTCCGCCCGCCGGCCCACAGGAATGTTCATAATGCGGCCGGCGGTGATTCGGGGACACTGGCGGTCAGTGTTTTGACCGCCAGCATGAACACAGCAGTTTTTACCGCCGTGTTCATAATGAGGGCCTAAGTCTTTTGTTTTATATCGTGGTGCAAACTCAAGTGACAAATATATAAAAAAAGACAAAAAGGTCATTGACAAAGCAAAGAGCTGGCAGCCAACGCCAGAACCATCGCCTTTACCAATGCCTGTTTAGTCTGAAATTATTGTCAACCTTTGCTGTACTTGCACTACTCCCACAAATCAAGCCAAGGATACCAACTTTATTTTAAACCTCCAATATCAAATTCATTCATGTCAATCTTCAAATGTGTGGCAGTCAGAACTCGTTTTCCACACAAACACAAGGTATTTTTCTCTGTCTTTAAAGTCACATTCTTCTTCTGTTGCAGCAAATCCTTTTAGAAACTTCATAGGTTCAGTAGTTAAAGCTACAACCTTTGTTCCAATTTTGCTCATAGTGATAAGAATATGTGCCTTGATAAGAACACTGGGCCATGTTTCTTGTACAGAATATGAAGTAGGATTAAGTGTCTTTTCTGGCCTGTTCCATAACATATCCATAACTCTGACAATCCTTCACTTGCGAACATTGCAACAGATCTAGATAACACAATAATAACATATGTGCCATTTGACAGTACAATGACTCAATTGGAACCATTTTGAACAGCCCACTTAACATGTGGCACAACATGAAGTTTAGCTTCCTCCAATGTTAAGTTCTTGAACAATATGGCCCGTACCTTTTGAATATATCTCTGCAGGCACCAACTCCTCATTGACAATGTGGCTATGATAATGGGCAAACCCTGGTTGTGGTCACTCAAAATTGGTTACGGGTACAGCTCCTCTCCCACTGGTATTGGGGCATGGCTGGCTTGTAGAAAAGCAGGGCAACACAGATGTGAGCTACAGCTGTCAGTAACAGGATAGGCACCTTTTGAAGTTAATTGAATTCCTGTGAAAAACCCAGATAGCCATCCTGTCAGGGTAAGGCCATCCCCTCCCCCTTTGCCTCAGGTCTTGGAGCCACCACACATAATCAAGTAGCCATTTAGACCTTGGATGACGATGAACAGTGGCAGAAAGACGCACTTGACTAAGGCAAAAAAAATGACAACTTGCTAAAAGTGTCAATTCAGAATAGTAATATGAAATCCTACTTGACCGTTGTTAGACTTTTGAGTTTATGCAGGGTCATCGCCAATCTTTTTGCCTCCGGTCTCCTATTTTGTTTTACCTGTTGCTGTTAGCTTTTGAAATCTTAGCACTTTACCACTGATAACCAGTGCTAAAGTGCATATGCTCTCTGTGTAAACTGTATTGTTGATTGGTTCATTCATGATTGGCATATTTAATCTACTAGTAAGTCCCTAGTAAATGTACTAGAGGTGCCCAAGGCCTGTAAATCAAATGCTACTAGTGGGCCTGCAGCACTGGTTGTGCCACCCACATAAGTAGCTCTGTAATCATGTCTCAGACCTGCCTCTGCAGTGTCTGTGTGTGCAGTTTTAATTGTAAATTCGACTTGGCAAGTGTACCCACTTGCCAGGCCTAAACCATCCCTTTTCTTACATGTCAGATACCCCTAAGGTAGGCCTTAGGTAGCTCCAAGGGCAGGGTGCAGAGTATGGTTAAGGTAGGACATATAGGCCCTCATTACAACATTGGCAGTATCTACCGCCTACCACCATGGCGACGGCCACCAACAAACCGCCGCTATGGCTACCAGCCGTCTATGCGTATCATGACTGCTGACGGTATACCACCAGAATGCTGGCGGAACACTGCCAACGGTCCTGGCGGTGGACTGCGGTAAGGCAGTGCTGCTGACTGCAGCACCGACACGCCAGCAAAACACTGCCAACCATATCATGACCAATGATACGGCCTGGAGGTGTTTTGCTGGTGGACACTGCTCTGGCAGCAGCGCCGCGGACCGTCTCAAGCCGGAGGACCCCCTTCAAGCAGGTAAGTCGGGTTCTCCGACCGGAGAGTGGGGTTGGGGGTGTTGTGTGTATGTGGGGGAGGGGTGTGTGTATGTTTTGGTATGCGTGCATGCGGGTGTGAGATGCATTGGATGCATGCCTGAATGAGCGATTGGGAGTATTGTATGTCGTGAATGCATGTGTGTCACAAGGTATGTTGGTGTGTGTTGCGGTGTGTGGGTATGTATGTGTGCATGTGTGGTGGTGGTGGGTATGCATGTGTGCATGTGTGTATATGGGTTCGCGTGTGGGTGTGTATATTTTTGCCTCCGGTCTCCTATTTTGTTTTACCTGTTGCTGTTAGCTTTTGAAATCTTAGCACTTTACCACTGATAACCAGTGCTAACGTGCATATGCTCTCTGTGTAAACTGTATTGTTGATTGGTTCATTCATGATTGGCATATTTAATCTACTAGTAAGTCCCTAGTAAATGTACTAGAGGTGCCCAAGGCCTGTAAATCAAATGCTACTAGTGGGCCTGCACCACTGGTTGTGCCACCCACATAAGTAGCTCTGTAATCATGTCTCAGACCTGCCTCTGCAGTGTCTGTGTGTGCAGTTTTAATTGTAAATTCGACTTGGCAAGTGTACCCACTTGCCAGGCCTAACCCATCCCTTTTCTTACATGTCAGATACCCCTAAGGTAGGCCTTAGGTAGCTCCAAGGGCAGGGTGCAGAGTTTGGTTAAGGTAGGACATATAGGCCCTCATTACAACATTGGCAGTAACTACCGCCTACCACCATGGCGACGGCCACCAACAAACCGCCGCTATGGCTACCAGCCGTCTATGCGTATCATGACTGCTGGCGGTATACCACCAGAATGCTGGCGGAACACTGCCAACGGTCCTGGCGGTGGACTGCGGTAAGGCAGTGCTGCTGACTGCAGCACCGACACGCCAGCAAAACACTGCCAACCATATCATGACCAATGATACGGCCTGGAGGTGTTTTGCTGGTGGACACTGCTCTGGCAGCAGCGCCGCAGACCGTCTCAAGCCGGAGGACCCCCTTCAAGCAGGTAAGTCGGGTTCTCCGACCGGAGAGTGGGGTGGGGGGTGTTGTGTGTATGTGGGGGAGGGGTGTGTGTATGTTTTGGTATGCGTGCATGCGGGTGTGAGATGCATTGGATGCATGCCTGAATGAGCGATTGGGAGTATTGTATGTCGTGAATGCATGTGTGTCACAAGGTATGTTGGTGTGTGTTGCGGTGTGTGGGTATGTATGTGTGCATGTGTGGTGGTGGTGGGTATGCATGTGTGCATGTGTGTATATGGGTTCGCGTGTGGGTGTGTATATGTGTGGGGGCAGGAGAGGGAGGGAGAGGGTAGGGAAGGGCTGTGGGGAGGAGGAGGGGGGTAGGGGAGACCCCTATCAGTGCCAGGTAAGGAATTCCCTGACACTGATAGTGCCTACCGCCATGGTTTTCGTGGCGGTAAGTTTGGCACGAAAACCATGGCAGTAGGCTGGGTCGTAATCCCAAGGGTGGGATTGTGGCAGCCGCCGGGTTGGAGACCGAAGTCTTCAGCCCAGCGGCCATTACCACCATGGTGGTCGTTGTGTTAAAGTGGCGGTTCCCTGTCCCTTTCATAGGTTAACATGGGGGCTACCTTTAAATATGATTAAAGTGTAGATTCCCTTTGGGAGCGGATGGACATCTGGAGTTTGGGGTCTCTGAGCTCACAATTTAAAAATACATCTTTTAGTAAAGTTGATTTTAAGATTGTGTGTTTGAAAATGCCACTTTTAGAAAGTGAGCATTTTCTTGCTTATACCATTTCTGTGACTCTGCGTGTTTGTGGATTACCTCTCTGGGTCATTTTGACAGTTGGGCTGGTTGCACCTCACACCAGACAGTGACAGAAAGGGAGCTGTGTTGTAGTCTGCATTTCCTGATTAGCCATCTGTGCTAGGAGGGAGGTGAGGAGTGGTCACTCAATTCGGAAAGGGCTGTGCCTGCCCTCACACAATGCAGTCTCCAACCCCCTGGTGAGTGTCTGGGGCCTGGCCTGGGCAAGGCAGGATTTCACATCCAAGAGAGGCTTTGCTTTGAAGTAGGCCTGCTTCAAAGGAGAAATTGGGTATAAGAATGGCACTCAAAACCACAGACTTTAGAACACTTCTAGAAACCAAGAGGAACCTATGCCTGGAGACGAGCTGAAGAGCTGAGGAAGAAGAGCTGCCCTGCCTGTGACTGTGCTTTGCGGAGCTATCCTGCAGTTGCTGCTTCTGCCAGAGTAAAAGGGCAAAGACTGGACTTTGTGTGCCTTCCATCTTGTGAAGATCTCCCAGGGCTTGATTTAGAGCTTGCCTCCTGTTGTTTGAAGTCTCAGGGACAGCAAAGACTTCTCTCTGCCAGCACCTGGAGTCTCTGGAGAGACTCCTACTCTGCCTTGTGGTGCCCATCCAGTTCCTGGGACCCTGAAAGGAGATGCTGGCAGCCTAAGAGGAAGAAATCCATGCACAGAACGCTGTGCGGGGAAAAGATCGACGCAACGCCAATTTGCGGCTAGGAAATCAACGCACCGCCAGCTTCATCGCTAAAAATTGATGCTCGTCTGTAACACGACCGAAGAATCAATGCATGGATCTGGAGAAACGACGGGCAGCATCTCTGACGGAGGCTGGTGAGATCGCAACCCGTGCTGGGTGGTTTTCAGAACATCGTGCAGCTGGATTTCTGAAGCAAACACAGCTGGGTGTGTAAAAACAGTGCTAGGCCTGCCCGGACCCAAGAGTGCTGACCGGATCGACGCATCGCTCTCCTGCGGAGAGTAGAAATGACGCGCCCCGACCCGATGAAAGTAGAAATGACGCAAGGTCTCGATTGGGAGTGAAATCGACGCATCGCAAGCCCTTTTTGATGCACACTCGCCCGTGCGGGGTTATTTTTGACACACCCAAGTTACATTTTCACGCTAACAGTGTTAGTGTGTGTTTAAAACTACATGAAGACCCTTTTTGCTTTTTAATTGAAAACTTGACTTGTGTATGGTGTATCTTTGTCGTTTTGGTCTTGTTTTGTTTAGATAAATATTCTCTATTTTTCTAAACCTGTGTTGTGTCATTTTGTAGTGTTATCATTAAGTTACTCTGTGTGTTGGTACAAATACTTTACATCTAGCACTCGGAAGTTAAGCCTACTGCTCGTGCCAAGCTACCAAAGGGGAAAGCAGGGGATAGCTGAGGGTGAATCTCTTTTACCCTGACTAGAGTGAGGGTCCTTGCTTGGACAGGGGTAACCTGACTGCCAACCAAAGACCCCATTTCTGAGAACCATTAAGTTAAGTTTTTAAATTACTATTAAAATGAGTCCTTGAATAATTTTTCTAGTTACTTCCAAACCGAATTTGAGCGGTATAAGATATTATAATGCAACCCGGTGCTTTCCTATGGGAGAGCCAGCCGTGCCACAGTAAAAAAAACAACACAGCTTTGGAGGTTTTTTACTGCCAAGGCCATAGAAAACAGAGAATACATGTCCTACTTTTTAAATACAATGCACCATATTCTATTGGCATTTAGGGCCTACCTTGAGACTGACTTATAAGTAATAAAAAAATGAAGGTTTAGGCCTGGAAAAGATTTATTTTGCCTGGTTGAATTGGCAGTTTTAAAAATACATATCCAGGTTGCAAGGACTTGCCTGGGCGCATGCTTTGCATTGTCAGTTTGGTAGTTGCACAATATATGTTGCAGCTAACTAGAGATAAAGGCCCTGAGTACTCATTTGTACCATATACTAGGGACTTCTAGGTAAGATTAATTTGCCAACCAGCTGTGTAACCAGTGTTAACATGTTTTAGGGGTCAGAGCAAATGCACTGCTGGGCCTGGTTGGCAAGCTAAAAAAAAACAGCAGTATTCGTCCAGGAAAATTGGGGGTGTCCATATGTTTTCCTACAGCCATCAGAAAAAAAAATATCAAGTAAGTAGACTCTCGTAGACATCTGATGGTGTAAACCTCATGCAAAAGATTACTGACAAAACCCTTTCCCAAACACACACATATACACAGTCGGGCAGTGAACCTATCTATTCTCCTCACTGCTCAACTTGTCAGAATTGTCATTTCAATGACATGGCTTGCAGAACAAAAATCCTGTGATAAGGCCACTGGCTGAAAGTGATGAACGTTCGCCTGATAATTATTAAAAGACTCGGGTTAGCCTGCTAGGAACACAACGTGTAATGAAAGGTGACACAAATTCTTAGCATCAGTAATAGTCACCTACTGGCATATCTTCACATATACTATTTATTATTACATACATCACCATTAAACACAGGTGTTGCCGTCATCTAGTGATCCCTGAAAAAATAAAGGTTGTGGATAATGTGAAATGTTGGCGAGAATAACAATAGCAATTATAATGTTGCACAAAGAAGCAGTCAGCTTGAGGCATCATAGAGTACAATGAAAGAAATCAGTCTGCTAAATGTCTTTAACATTATTAAGTCCACTGGAGCTGAACTCATAGCATCTCAACGGGGATGTTCCAGTCAGTGATAATGTTTTGCAAATGCATAGATAGCTGTTGGGATGTTAGGTGAAAGGATATGCCATCAAGGTGAGAGGTAGAAAGCCCAGGCTGACAGATTCAGAGAGGTCTTAATCAGGAGTTAGGGTGGCCTGAGGGCACAAAAAGGGGTTGTCACCTTTGCCTCATAGAAATGTGTGGTGGATTTTGTTGAGTGGTTATTTAAGAGTTAAATGGCTCGTTAACAGTTGGCATAAACAGCTCACAGGGAGCATGCTTCACTGGGTTCCTTTACCACTACCTCCTCTCTTTCGTAGAGCCTGGCTAGCCACTCTCTGCCATATTTAATGGAAACAGCTGAACAAGTATCCACAATACCACTCTGCCACTCACAACTGGACCCAAAGAAAGTTTCCACATTTTCCATGACTGTGCATCTCTATGGCCCAATAGGATGCAAGAACAAGTCGTAATTTATCCTTCACACCCCCTACAATGCTCAAGAGGGTTACTTCCCTGGCACAACAATGAATATGTTGGAAGTGTTTGATCATTCAGGGTATAGATACCAATACATTATAGTGAAGTGCAGGGCACATGACATACGTATTTTACCAATAGTTAGACCTTTTGATGTTTCTTTCTTAAACATCTGGTGTCACCGTGAATGCTTTAGTCATCTCAGTGTTGTCAAACATTGCATTTACGCATACTAGGTTCGGCCCTGCCACGTAACTAGTACATCATTATATAAATACATGCTTTAGTGTTTGTTAGTATTTTACTCCCATCTCGTCACGTTGAGTAAGCACATTGTTGTCGTCAGTAGGAGCTGCACTTCTTCAAACAATGTACAAAGTTCATTGATCAATATCACTGGGCTGTGATGGGGCAAACGTAGAAGAGGCTTGACTCTCTCGGAAACCCTTGTAGAGGTAGGAGCACAATCGTCTCCAAACCCAGCTATCAGGCTAGACCTAGCTCACCATTGCAGGTGCAAATGTGACCCTGTGCTACCAGTCCTGTGCTACTAGTGGTGGCCAGTAGCCATTGAAAGATGATGCACGACATACCTATCTGCCACGAACCAGCCACAAACCAGACATGAACCCGATTGAGTCAGTTTTCCTGATGTCCTTCAGGGGCCTACGGTGTCATTCTCCCTCCGAGAACATTTTAAACAGACGGCCCCAAATAATTCATTTTACAACAAAATGTGCATTTAAATTTGCTAAAAGCTATACTTTCTTATGATGAACATGTGACATATTCCAGAAGTTCCACTGCATTTTAACGAAACATAACCCTCCCTCACTAACTCATCTCAATACAGTTTTGAGAAAAGAGGTTCAAATATGGAGCATTGTTTAGCACAGCATCACAAACATGCCATGCTAGGTGCTATCAGTAGTTCTCAAAATGCAATTTAATATTTCTTATCATTTTTCATAGCATATATCTTCACAGCTACATGTCATTTCTCTGGTCAGACAATCGAAGTACATTTTCAGTCTAATCAAGTCCTTCAATCTCAATAGAATACAGCAGCATTAAATGGATTTTACAGGCTCGTGGAGCTCTTGATCAGATTAAAGAAGGAATTACAGTTTTGGGTGGCAGATGGATTACACTAATTGTTTAGACTAGGGTCTGACTTCAGCATTGATTGTCACTGAAGTATCAGATGCACATACATATTTAGAAATTTACTCATTTTCCCCAGAAGGATCAGCGTGGTACACCATGACACTACTCACCGTTAGCTATTAGTTTCAAGCTTTTCTTTTTGGAAAAATAAACAATCCCTCAAAATACGAAGCATTATTTTCATGAAAACACAACGTTGTCCTAAATTACCATCTTTGCTTTTTAATGGATGTATCTTTGGTGTCGAAACATCAGTCTGTTTATTTCATCAGGTGCTCCCATGCACTACTGTCATATCTGCTTTCGGGCCCTTGCATCAAAATCGTCACCCAGTGGATTACCCCAATGTACCTTGAATTATCATCATTGTGCCATAGTTTTCAGTATACTAAAGGAAGGGAATGGTGATATTGCGATTCCATGGATGCCAGTCATGTAACACGAATTACCATTAATAAAATATGGTCATTACTATGTCTGTGATAATTATATCATGCCCAAAATGTGTCCAGAGCTGCCACCATTGAACTAGCAGTACTCCAGTGATGGACACCATCACTGCATGAATGCGCACAATAGCCCAGGAATTACCACCTTTATGCCAGGACCACCATGGCATAGATGACTAGAATACGCAAAGAACGAGTGAAGGATTGCCGCCTTAATCCCAAGGCCAGCATTGTACCACAGATGGGCACCATGATGGCATAAAACCCCACACAACGCTAGAAATAACCACCGGTACGCCATAATCAACATTCTACGTCAGCGTTTGCACAAGTTCAAATACTACCTCGCACAGATGTGCAAGGAGACATGCACACACGCGCACACACAGGCGCACACACAGGCATGCATCACACACAACACTAAGCCAGTGACAATAAATGCATTTCTGTATCATTTTAAAATAGCTACCTTCTGATTTGCTGGCTGCACACATTCTCATCTGACTCACCTCTCCCTCATGATCCTTGGATCCTATCAACCCTGAGTCATGTTCCAACTGCATGGCAGACCATATGTCACATCTAAAATGTAATTAACAGTTCATTCATGATTGGTGACCCTGAGATGTCAATTATACTTTCGGAGTGGCTGAGGACTTCTATTTATTGGAAAGCTGGCGTAGATTGCTGAGCTGGAGAGCTGTGAGACCCCTAGAAGAGCAAACCTGTGCATGTCCGATGGGCAGACCCTGGACTAACAGCCCTTCAGACATGTTTAGTTTGTTTATTTTCCGCTGTCATGACAGGCTCTGTGGATGTGCGATTGAGACAACACTGCACACCTCTGACGCGACAATGTGATGGCGCAAAAGTGGTGAGGTGGCACTCGAATTTCCTCATGAGAGAGCCCATCGTGTGCTTAACAGATGCAATGTTCCCGCCCCACTTAACCTTTGATGTGCGTTGATTTTTCCGTACATATCGAACAATGCTCATTTGAAACAGTTGTGCTTTTACATATCATTTATGGCAATACATTCCTCATTTCAATCTGTGTTCCGCATGCACATTCAGGGTCGGACTGGGACCAAAAATAGGCCCCGGGCACCAAGATAAAAGTGGCCCCCATTAGCTACAAGATAGCTAAAAAACTTGGCCACGTTTGGAAATCAGACCAGTTTTGAACTTATAAAGGCATGTTGCATAGGTATTTTGCTAAGATAGAAGACTGCATTGCATTTGTGTTTGCTGCACGCAATATTTGTGGTAATATTAGGGAAATCAATAGTAAAACCGGTCCGTCTGGTCATAAAAACAGGCTCACACACTCCTAAACACCGGCCCACACACTGATCTGGAAGCCCAGCCCATCAGGCACCATCTGATTGTCCTATAGGCCAGTCCGACCCTGTGCATATTTCTGTATTTAATACCTTGAAAGTTGTGCAAAGTAAAACTGCGAGGTACAACATTACCACACAATATGTAGTCCAGACTGGGGCACAGTTTCTTTCACCCGTGCCCAGATTCACCACTGTTAGAAATGGGGTTTTTGGTTGGCAGTCAGGTTACCCTCTGTCCAAGCAAGAACCCTCATTCTAGTCAGGGTAAGTCACACACAATCCAAAATTATCCTGTGCCCACCCTCTGGTAGCTTGGCACGAGCAGTCAGGCTTAACTTAGAAGGCAATGTGTAAAGTATTTGTGCAATAAATCATATAATAACACAATATAGCACCACAAAAATACACCACACAGAGTTTAGAAAAAATATATAATATTTATCTGGATAATTGCAGGTCAAAACGAATAAAGATGCAATATGAAATTGTAGAGATATCACTGAAAAGTGATATAAAGTGTCTTAAGTCTTTAAAAAGCAAACAAAGTCTCTTTCAAGCACAAAGTACCAGGTTCAAAGTGGAAAATCTCCACAAAGGGCCGCAGAAGAAGAGATACGTGGAAAAATGGTGTCTGCGTCGATTTCTCCCCTGCACACAAGGACTTGCGTCGTTATTTTTCATGCGGGGAAGTCAGTCGTCGTTTTACGGCGCGCGGACAGTCTCTTTCTGTGGTTCGCGGGATTACCAGATGTCCGGGGGCTGTGCGTGGAATCCTAGGCTTGTTTTCCGGCTGCTCGTCGTTCCGGTGGGCTGTGCGTGGAATCTTCTCCCTCACGGTAGGCGTTGCGTCGATTTCCTTTCTGGAGTGGGGCGGCGTTGTCCAAGCGAGGCCGTGCGTCGAAGTTCCGGTCGCACCGCAGGCGTCGCGTCGAGGGGCGTCTTTCCGGATCGGCGTGCAGTGAATTTTTCACAGCGGAGCAAGCTGTGCATTTAATTTTTCGGCGCACAAGGCGTCCAAATGAAAAAGAGAAGTCTTTTTGGTCCTGAGACTTCAGGGAAGAGGAGGCAAGCTCTATCCAAGCCCTTGGAGAGCACTTCAGCAGCAAGGCAAGAGTTCAGCAAGGCAGCAGGGCAACAGCAAGGCAGCAGTCCTTTGTAGAAAGCAGTCAGGTGAGTCCTTTAGGCAGCCAGGCAGTTCTTCTTGGCAGGATGCAGGTTCTGGTTCAGGTTTCCTCTCCAGCAAGTGTCTGATGAGGTAGGGCAGAGGCCCTATTTTAATACCCAAATGTGCCTTTGAAGTGGGGGAGACTTCAAAGAGTGGCTAAGAAGTGCACCAGGTCCCCTTTCAGTTCGATCCTGTCTGCCAGGGTCCCAGTAGGGGGTGTGGCAGTCCTTTGTGTTAGAGCAGGCCCTCCACCCTCCCAGCCCAGGAAGACCCATTCAAAATGCAGATGTATGCAAGTGAGGGTGAGTACCCTGTGTTTGGGGTGTGTCTGAGTGAATGCACAAGGAGCGGTCAGCTAAGCCCAGCCAGACGTGGATTGTAAGGCACAGAAAGATTTAAGTGCAAAGAAATGCTCACTTTCTGAAAGTGGCATTTCTAGAATAGTAATATTAAATCCAACTTCACCAGTCAGCAGGATTTGGTACTACCATTCCGGCCATACTAAATATGACCTTCCTACTCCCTTCAGATCAGCAGCTACCACTTCAATACTGTATGAGGGCAGCCCCAATGTTAGCCTATGAAGGGAGCAGGCCTCACAGTAGTGTAAAAACGAATTGAGGAGCTTTACACTACCAGGACATGTAAACTACACAGGTACATGGCCTGCCTTTCACCCACACAACACCCTGCTCTAGGGGTTACCTAGGGCACACATTAGAGTTGACTTATATGTGGAGAAAGGGGAGGTTTAGGCTTGGCAAGTACTTTTAAATGCCAAGTCGAGATGACAGTGAAACTGCACACACAGGCCTTGCAATGGCAAGCCTGAGACAAGGTAAAGGGGCTACTTAAGTGGGTGGCACAACCAGTGCTGCAGGCCCACTAGTAGCATTTAATCTACAGGCCCTAGGCACATATAGTGCACATTACTAGGGACTTATAAGTAAATTAAATAGTCCAATCAGGTATGATCCAAGGTTACCATGTTTAAAGGGAGAGAGCATATGCACTTTAGCCCTGGTTAGCAGGGATAAAGTGCGCAGAGTCTAAAAGCCAGCAAAAACAGTGTCCAAAAAGTGGAGGGAGGTAGGCAAAAAGTTAGGGGTGACCACCCTAAGGCTGTCAGGTCTAACATGTGTCCCCCCCAGCTGAAAGTGGAGAGAGCTACCCAACCTCCTGGGAGCTCTCATCGCTAAGGCGGAAGTATCTGGAGAGGCCATCAGCATTGGCGTGGTCAACCCCTGGGCGATGCTCCACCGTAAAGTCCATCCCCTGTAGGGAAATGGACCACCTCAAGAGTTTCGAATTTTCACCCCTCATCTCCATGAGCCATCTGAGGGGCCTGTGGTCTGTCTGAACCCGGAAGTGAGTTCCAAACAGGTATGGCCTCAGCTTCTTCAGTGCCCAGGCCACAGCAAAAGCTTCTCTCTCAATAGCACTCCACCTCTGTTCCCGTGGTAATAGCCTTCTGCTAATAAAGACTACTAGTTGGCCTAGGCCCTCCTCGTTTAGCTGTGCTAGGACCACCCCTATGCCATGCTCTGAAGCGTCTGTCTGCATGATAAATTCCTTGGAGTAGTCAGGGGCCTTGAGCACGGGGGCCGTGCACATGGCTTCCTTCAGAGAGTCAAAGGCTTTCTGACAAGCCTCTGTCCAATTCACAAACCTAGGTTGTTTCTTGGAAGTGAGTTCTGTCAAGGGTGACACAATGGTACCATAGCCCTTGACAAATCTGCGGTAGTATCCAGTGAGGCCTAAAAAGGCTCTCACCTCAGTCTGTGTTCTAGGTGGTTGCCAGGCCTTGATAGTTTCAATCTTGGCCTGGAGTGGCTGCACCTTACCACCACCAACTAGGTGTCCCAAGTACACCACGGAACCCTGCCCAATCTGACACTTACTAGCCTTGATGGTCAGGCCTGCCTGTTGCAGGGCCTGAAGCACCTCCTTGAGGTGGAGCAGGTGTTCCTTCCAGCTGGAACTGTAGACAGCTATGTAGTCCAGGTAGGCTGCACAGAAGGCATCCTTGCCAGCTACGACCCCATTGACCAACCGTTGGAAGGTAGCGGGGGCATTTTTCAACCCAAATGGCATCACCCAGGACTGGTAATGGCCATCAGGTGTGGAAAATGCTGATCTCTCTTTAGCCCCCTCAGTCAGGGCGATCTGCCAGTACCCTGAAGTAAGATCAAACGTACTTAGGAACTTGGCAGCGCCTAGTCTGTCAATGAGCTCATCAGCTCGGGGGATGGGGTGAGCATCAGTCCGTGTGACTGAGTTGAGACCCCGGTAGTCCACACAGAACCTGAGTTCTGGCTTCGCACCTGGGGCAGTAGCCTTAGGTACTAACACCACAGGGCTGGCCCAGGGGCTACTGGATTTCTCAATAACCCTTAAAACTAACATCTTGGAGACCTCCTCCTTGATGCTGGCCTTCACCTTATCCGATAACCTGTAAATTTTGTTCTTCACAGGAAGACTGTCACCTGTGTCAATGTCATGAACACAGAGGTGGGTCAGTCCAGGAGTAAGGGAGAACAGGGGGGAGAACTGCTCCAACAGCTCATAGCAGTCTCCTCTCTGGTTTATGGTCAGGGAGTCAGAGAGAATGACACCTCTCACTGACCCATCACCTTCTTGGGCAGAGAAGAGGTCGAGGAGAGGTTCACTCTCCTCTTCCATTCCTTCATCTGTGACTAGAAGCATGTTGACTTCAGACCTCTCAAAATGAGGCTTCAGTCGGTTGACATGGAGCACCCTTGGGGGTTCCTAGGGGTTTAGAGGTCCACTAGGTAAGTGGCCTCCCCTTTCCGCTCCTTTACTTCAAATGGGCCAGACCAGCGGTCCTGGAGAGCTCTAGGCTCTACTGTCTCCATTACCCACACTTTGTCTCCAGGTTGAAACTCTACAAGGGTGGCCTTCTGGTCATACCAGCGTTTCATTACCTCTTGACTGGCCTCAAGGTTACTTTTGGCCTCTTTCCAGAAGCGGGTCATCTGGTTGCGGAGGGCCAACATGTAGCTGACCACATCCTGAGGGGGTGCCTTTGGAGCTTTCTCCAACCCCTCTTTGACAATGCTTAAGGGTCCCATGACAGGGTACCCATAGAGAAGCTCAAAGGGACTGAACCCTACCCCCTTCTGGGGTACCTCTCTGTAAGCAAAGAGAAGGCATGGTAAGAGGACGTCCCACTTATGCCTCAGGGCCTCAGGGATGCCACCAATCATGCCTTTCAAGGTCTTGTTGAATCTCTCCACAAGACCATTAGATTGGGGGTGATGGGTGTGGTGAACTTGTAGGTTACACCACACGCATCCCACATAGACTTCATGTATGCAGACATGAAGTTAGTGCCTCTGTCAGACAGTATCTCCTTTGGGAAACCCACACGGGTAAATATCCCCATCAGAGTTCTGGTCACCACCGGTGCAGTTACGGCCCTCAGAGGGATTGCCTCTGGGTAACGGGTGGCATGGTCCACCAAAACCAGGATGAACCAGGATGAACCTGTTGCCTAGGGCAGTTTTGGGGTCCAATGGACCAACGATGTCGATGCCCACCCTTTCAAAGGGGGTGCCAACGACAGGAAGTGGAATCAGTGGGGCCTTAACCCTTTTTCCTGTTTTACCACTGACCTGGCAGGTAGGACAAGATCTACAGAACGTATCTGAGTTTGTCCTTATTCTGGGCCAATAAAAGTGGGTGACAAGCCTGTCAAAGGTCTTGTCTTGCCCCAAATGTCCTGCCAGGGGAATGTCGTGAGCCAGACCCAGTAGGAAGGTTCGGTAACACTGGGGGACCACCAGCGCACGCGCTGCCCCAATGGCCGGAACCTTAGGCTCTCTGTAGAGGAGATCATTCTCCCAATATATTTGGTGATCGCCAGAGGCTTCACCTGCTGCCTGGGCTGAGGCTTGCTTCCTCATACCCTCTAGAGTGGGACATTCTTTCTGCGCCTTGCAGAATTCCTCCATGGTGGGTCCACCCTCAACTTGCCAGCCAGCAAGCTCAGGTAGATCACCTAGGGTGGCAATGTCTTCCCCAGTTGGCTCGGGGCCTCCTCCTCAGGAACCCCGTCAACCACTGCGGGAACTTCTGGGACCGGTTTCCCTTGCCCCTTGCCCCTCCTCTTGGCAGTTGTCTGGGCCATTGTTCCAGGCTCCAGACACCCTTGACTTCCCTCTCGGTCAGCCATGGACTGTGTGGTCATGCAGACCCACTCAGGCAATCCTAACATTTCAAAGTGTGACCTTAGCTCTACTTCTTTCCAGGTAGTGTGCTCAACGTCGTTGCCTAACAGACAATCTACAGGCATGGCAGGACTCACAGCTACTTTCAGAGTACCAGAGACCCCCCCCCACTCAAAGGGAACCAGAGCTACCAGTAGGTGGCTCTCACAATTGTCAGCAACTATGACCTGGTGAAATGTATTGGGGATGACCTGCTCTGCTGACACCAGCTGACCCTTGACAGTAGTCATGCTGGCTCCTGTGTCACGTAGAGCCTCCACCCTTTGCCCATTGATGGTGACCCACTGTCTATACTTGGAAGTATTGGCAGGCATGTGGGCTTTTGGCACCATCTCTGCATCCCCCAGGGACACTAGGGTTACCTCTGTCTGTACTCCAAAACTGTCTGGGACCATCTCCTCCCCGAGCGCTATGCTAGCCAACCCAGGTGTCTGCCCTCCTTGGGGGGGCTGTGCTCTCTTGGGACACTTGGAGTCGCCCGCAGGGTGCCCATACTTATTGCACTCTGAACAGTGGTGTACAAACCTCCCTGTCTTATGGTCAGTGAAACCTTTTTTTTGAGAATCAGACCGGGACTGGTTACCATTACTCCCTTGGGAACTATTTTGGGGGCCTTTTGAGAACTCCTTGTTTTTAAGTTTTTCTCCCCCCTCTTTCTTCTGATGGGAACCCTGACCACCTTTGTGGGTGTCCCCCCCAGATACCTTCTTGGACACTCTGGTACTAGTCCAGAGGTCCGCCTCCTCAGCAAGCTTCCTGGGATCAGTCAGCTTACTGTCTACTAGGTGCTGGCGCAACTCTGTAAAACAAATACCAAGCATATGCTCTCTCAGAATCAAATTATATAATCCTGTGTAATCATCTACTTTGCAGCCCCGCACCCATCCATTCAGTGCCTTACTGGAAAAGTCAAAGAAATCTACCTATGTTTGTGTGGATAGTTTGTTGCTGTCCCTGAACCTCTGACGATATCTCTCAGGGGTCAGCCCAAACTTGGCAAGTAAAATGGCTTTCTGAAGTGGGTATGTGTTTTGATCCGGTTTGTCCAATGTGAGAAGTGTGTTCCTCCCCAAAGGCGGCACATAACCCCACATAGCTACCCCCCATTGCCCTTCAGGAACCTCATGAGCCCTTAGTGCAACTTCATAAGCAGCTAACCATTTATCTATGTCATCTCCCACCACAAAACTGGGCACCACATTTTTGGGTATACGAACCTTCTTTTCTCCAGCAGGTCCTGTCTGTATGCTGCCACCATTACTGCTGGATTCAGACTGCTTTACCTTGAGATCCAGCTCCTTGAGACTCAGTTCATGAGCCAACAAAAGTTTCTTTTCAGCCAAGGCTCTCTCAGCTGCAGCTTCAGCTCTTTCAGCTTCAATCTGTTTGGCTGCTCTTTCAGCCTCAGCTTGCTTGGCTTCTCTCTCTGCCCTTCTTTCCTCCTGTTGAGCCTCAATTTTCAGTTTTGCCATTTGCAATTGGACCTCCCTTTCCTCTCTCCTTTCCTCTGTGGTCAGGCTTTGCACAGAGACACTGCTCCCTGGTCTGGAAGGGGGCACAATTGCAGTGGTAACATCACCCACTGATAGCAACAGATCCTCTGAGGGGCCATTTTCTGGCTCCTCTTCCTCATCATCCTCCTCTAAATGGGCTTCTGCCCAGGCCCTTAGCGCCACTTGAAAGTCCTCCTTTTTGGAGGCCCCTTGGGTGGGTACTCTCATCACCCTGCATAACCCTCTTAGCTGTTTGACAGTATATATATCCAACATGGCTAGGTCAAAGTCTCCTACCTGAGACCCACCCAGAGACATGTTGAGTGAGGATTTAGTTTTTGAAAATTGTCAGGAAAAAAACGAATTTGCAAAAAAGAGATAAAAATCAAGTTGACCTTCAACTGTGGGTAGGTAGTGAAATACTTAGCTACTGTATGTCACTGCGCAAATACAAGTCCTATCCTCACCGCTGATCACCAATGTTAGAAATTGGGTTTTTGGTTGGCAGTCAGGTTACCCTCTGTCCAAGCAAGAACCCTCACTCTAGTCAGGGTAAGTCACACACAATCCAAAATTATCCTGTGCCCACCCTCTGGTAGCTTGGCACGAGTAGTCAGGCTTAACTTAGAAGGCAATGTGTAAAGTATGTGTGCAATAAATCATACAATAACACAATATAGCACCACAAAAATACACCACACAGTGTTTAGAAAAAAATATATAATATTTATCTGGATAATTGCAGGTCAAAACGAATAAAGATGCAATATGAAATTGTAGAGATATCACTGAAAAGTGATATAAAGTGTTTTAAGTCTTTAAAAAGCAAACAAAGTCTCTTTCAAATACAAAGTACCTGGTTTAAAGTGGAAAATCTCCGCAAAGGGCCACAGAAGAAGAGATAAGTGGAAAAATTGTGTCTGCGTCGATTTCGCCCCTGCACACACGGACTTGCATCGTTATTTTTCACGCGGGGAAGTCGGGCATCGTTTTCCAGCGCGCGGACAGTCTCTTTCTGTGGTTCGCGGGATTACCAGATGTCCCGGGGTCTGTGCGTGGAATCCTAGGTTTGTTTTCCGGCTGCGCGTCGTTCCGGTGGGCTGTGTGTGGAATCTTCTCCCTCACGGCAGGCATCGCGTTGATTTCCTTTCTGGAGTCGGGCGGCGTTGTCCAGGCGAGGCCGTGCGTCGAAGTTCCGGTCACACCGCAGGCGTCGCGTCGAGCGGCGTCTTTCCGGATCAGCGTGCAGTGAATTTTTCACCGCAGAGCAAGCTGTGTGTCGAATTTTTCGGTGCACAAGGCGTCCAAATGAAAAAGAGAAGTCTTTTTGGTCCTGAGACTTCAGGGAACAGGAGGCAAGCTCTATCCAAGCCCTTGGAGAGCACTTCAGCAGCAAGGCAAGAGTTCAGCAAGGCAGCAGGGCAACAGCAAGGCAGCAGTCCTTTGTAGAAAGCAGTCAGGTGAGTCCTTTAGGCAGCCAGGCAGTTCTTCTTGGCAGGATGCAGGTTCTGGTTCAGGTTTCTTCTCCAGCAAGTGTCTGATGAGGTAGGGCAGAGGCCCTATTTTATACCCAAATGTGCTTTGAAGTGGGGGAGACTTCAAAGAGTGGCTAAGAAGTGCACCAGGTCCCCTTTCAGCTCAATTCTGTCTGCCAGGGTCCCAGTAGGGGGTGTGGCAGTCCTTTGTGTGAGAGCAGGCCCTCCACACTCCCAGCCCAGGAAGACCCATTCAAAATGCAGATGTATGCAAGTCAGGCTGAGTACCCTGTGTTTGGGGTGTGTCTGAGTGAATGCAAAAGGAGCTGTCAGCTAAGCCCAGCCAGACGTGGATTGTAAGGCACAGAAAGATTTAAGTGCAAAGAAATGCTCACTTTCTAAAAGTGACATTTCTAGAATAGTAATATTAAATCCAACTTCTCCAGTCAGCAGGATTTGGTACTACCATTCTGGCCATACTAAATATGACCTTCCTACTCCAGGCCTCACTGTAGTGTAAAAACGAATTTAGGAGTTTTACACTACCAGGACATGTAAACTACACAGGTACATGTCCTGCCTTTCACCCACACAGCACCCTGCTCTAGGGGTTACCTAGGGCACACATTAGAGGTGACTTATATGTGGAGAAAGGGGAGGTTTAGGCTTGGCAAGTACTTTTAAATGCCAAGTTGAGGTGACAGTGAAACTGCACACACAGGCCTTGCAATGGCAAGCCTGAGACAAGGTAAAGGGGCTACTTAAGTGGGTGGCACAACCAGTGCTGCAGGCCCACTAGTAGCATTTAATCTACCGGCCCTAGGCACATATAGTGCACATTACTAGGGACTTATAAGTAAATTAAATAGTCCAATCAGGTATGATCCAAGGTTACTATGTTTAAAGGGAGAGAGCATATGCATTTTAGCCCTGGTTAGCAGGGATAAAGTGCGCAGAGTCTAAAAGCCAGCAAAAACAGTGTCCAAAAAGTGGAGGGAGGCAGGCAAAAAGGTAGGGGTGACCACCCTAAGGCTGTCAGGTCTAACAACCACCATCAAGAACTGAGGGCACAATACATTTTCACAAACCATTTTACTGACCGGTTGTTTTCTGGTTATTTGCTGGAGAGTTATTAGTAATAATATAGTCAATAGTGCGACTATCTCGAACAAAGAAATTAATGAAAGCTAAATCAATGGGTTCATAGATCTCCAGGTAACATACTATGCATCTTATTATTACAATCTCTTTCTATGTATAAATCAGAAGCGATATTGTGATAAAGCGCACAGGCGCAGAAAACTGCTTGGTCGTCAAGCATGTGGTAACTCACTAACTCTACAAGGCAACACAAGTTGTACACAATTCAATTATTTACAACTCAATTCCAGAGTTCCTTTGAAGGATGTGAGTTTGACGGTGAATGCAGCTTTTAGACAAAACTGGCTTGTGAAACCTGTCTACACACAGGCGAGTTTAGTAAAGGGATCTCAATGCAGCTTTACTGCAGACATGAAGACGTGAAATTAATGTGGATGATATTGGTATGTAATCTTGTTTCCTATTGTAAACTGGTCATTGATAATTGCACGGAGAAGGCCTTCCAAATATGACCTTATGATGAAGGTGGATGTGCTAGTCTCCTCTAGTTTTTAGGTTGAGCGTAAGCGTAGGACCTCTTGTATACCTTTAAGTATACTTCTATTGTGGACTTCTAGCTATTTCATTTGTTAGCTTCAGTGTCATTTGAAAATCCTTGCTTGTTAGTGGTCAGTTATGCCTCTTTGTCCCCCCTTCTTCTGTCTGGGAGCAGGGAACAACTACTGTACAATTATGCGTTGTCCTAGTTATCTGGTCTGTAGGGGAGGTTTTTTTTTTTTACTTTGTTTCCTGCTCCTCTCCAGGGAAGCTTCCCTTTTCATTTGCAGAGTACTCTTCCTCTGTTCTTAGCTGCGAACAAGGCTATAAATCAGGATGTTAACTTGGTCACATTTGGCCTTTGTGAGTTCTCTGCAACCTCTCTCAGCTGCCTGGCTTCTGCTCTTTATTGTCCTGGATTTTCTTTACCAAGTGTGCCTGCCGGTGTGCTGAGAGCAAGGGCAGAGGATCGCTTGTGATTGCTTATGGCCTAGGCACCCAGCTCTACCAGGGCTCTGCAGTCCTTAGAGACAGTGCCCACTTCTTCTCCATACTGAGATCCCACTCGCAGCTCCATCAGAGCACCTCAGTTCACACACTCCAAGCCCTCAGCCGTGCCAGTGCCAGTAACACCACAAACACTGCCTGCCAGCGCACCTCAGTTCTTGCAGTCCATACACTCTGCTGCTCCAGTGCTGGGACTTCAGGCACAGCTCCATAATTGCACCTCAGTTCACATACTCCAAGCCCTCAGCTGTGCCATTGCCAGGAGTCCCACACACGCTGTCTGCCAGAGCACCTCAGTTCTCGCAGTCAGTACACTCTGCTGCTCCAGTACTGGGACCTCGGGCACAGCTCCATCAGTGTACCAAAGTCCACACACTACAAGCCCTCAGCTGTGTCAGTGCCAGGAACCCCACATACGCTGTCTGTCAGAGCACCTCAGTTCTTGCAGTCTGTACATTCTGCTGCTCCAGTACTGGGACCTCGGACACAGCTTCATCAGTGCACCTCAGTTCACACACTCCAGGCCCTCAGCTGTGCCTGGAACCCAACACATGCTGTCTGCCAGAGCACCTTAGTTCTCGCAGTCAGTACACTCTGCTGCTCCAGTACTGGGATCTCTGGTGCAGCACCATCAGTGTGCCACAGTTCACCCACTGCAAGCCTTCAGCTGTGCCAGTGCCAGGAACTCCACACAGGTTGTCTGCCAGAGCACCTCAGTTCTCGCAGTTAGTACACTCTGCTGCTTCAATACTGGGACCTCGGTGCAGCTCCATCAGTGCACCTCAGTTCACACACTACAAGCCCTCAGCTGTGCGAGTGCCAGGAACCCCACACATGCTGTCTGCAGAGCACCTCAGTTCTTGCAGTCAGTACACTCTGCTGCTCCAATACTGGGACCTCGGACACAGCTCCATCAGTGCACCACAGTTTACACACTCCAAGTCCTTGGCCGTGCCAGTGCCAGGAACCCCACACATGCTGTCTGCCAGAGCACCTCAGTTCTCGCAATTAGTACACTCTGCTGCTCCAGTACTGGGATCTCGAGCACAGCTCCATCAGTGCACTGCAGCTCACACACTCCAAGTCCCTCAGCCATGCCTGTAACAGGACCCCACACACAGTGTCTGACAGAGCACCTCAGTTCTTAGTCAGTACACACTGCTGTTCCAGTACTGGGAACTTGGGAGCAGTCCATCAGTGTACCTCAGTTCACACATGACAAGCCCCTCAGCCGTGCCCATGCCAGAACCCCACACATGCTGTCTGCCAGAGCCCCTCAGTTTTTACAGTCAGTACACACTGCTGTTCCAGTACTGGAACCTCGGACGCAGCTCCATCCATGCACCTTGGTTCACACACTCCAAGTCATTCAGCCATGCCAGTACCCCACACACACTGTCTGCCAGAGCACCTCAGTGCTTACAGTCAGTACACACTGCTGTTCCAGTACTGGTACCTCGGGTGCAGCTCCATCAGTGCACCTCAGTTCACACACTGCAAGCCTCTCAGCCATGCCAGAACTCCACACACACTGTCTGCAGAGCACATCAGCTCTTACAGTCAGTACACACTGCTGTTCCAGCACTAGGACCTCAGGGGCAGTTCCATCAGTGCACTTCAGTTCACACACTCCAAGCCCCTCAGGCGTGCCCATGCCAGAATCCCACACACACTGTCTGCCAGAGCACCTCAGTTCTTACAGTCAGTACACACTGCTGTTCCAGTACTGGAACCTCGGGTGCAGCGCCATCAGTGCACCTCAGTTCACACACTGCAAGCCTCTCAGCCGTGCCAGAACCGCACACACTCTGCCTGCAGAGCACATAAGTTCTTACAGTCAGTACACTCTGCTGTTCCAGTACTATGACCTCAGGTGCAGCTCCATCAGTGTACCTCAGTTCTACCCTAGCAAGGTCACTTCCTTTCATATAATGGACCCCGCTCACATACAGTTCCATTACAGGAGCTCAATTATAATATTCAGTCCCACTGCCAAGCCAATACTGGACCCAAAAGAGCAAAACACAGCTCAGCCAGTGCACTTCGAGTCTAACATCCAATGTCACTGTTGATGGGAACCACAACAGCTCTGCCGGAACCCATTAATTCTAACATTCAATGCACATTTCTCCTTAATACTAAGGCTCACACACACGCCCTTCAGGACTCCTCACTTATGTGGTTCAGAAGCAATGCCACTCTCTTACTGGGCCCCACTTACAGCTTCACCAGGGCACCTCCAGGCTAACACTAGGCAACACTGGCACGCCAATACTAGATTCCACGCATAGGTCCATTAACATACCCCACTTCTGACCTTGTGTGCCCATTACTATTCCAGCACTGCAGCCCACATACAACTTTGTTAGTGCACCTCAACCCTAACCTGCAGCACCCGATTATTCCATTACCAGGAATTACAGGTGCTTCATTTCTCATTCCTCACCCGCTGCCTTTCTCTTATTCCAGCGTTAGGCCAGAACACAGCTCTGTCTATACCCCCATCCTGATCTGAAGTGCCCCAATATTGCTGCGTTGGGGTTCACATACAACTCTGCTAATGCACATCCTGCTTTTTTTTGCAGCACCCCATGCTGTTCGACACTCTGACTTTTGTTTGAGGATGTGGGGGAGCCAATTAAATCCACTCCTAGCTGCCACCTTTGTTTGGGAAGGTCTGTTCCACCTATCTAACTCCGTCTTTCCTTTACTCTGTTTACTTTCAATGTTTTCTTTCTCCCACACTTTTCTCTTTCCAGCTCCTAAAATCCACACATTAACAGTTTTGAGCTTTCTTATAACTCTACTCCTCTTCCTTTTTTTATTTCCCTCTTCCTCTTGCTACCTCCTCTTTCAAACTTGCAAAAACTTGGTTATTTCTTTCCTTGTTTTATTCTGCTCTTTTTTTCTTCATCGGGCATACAATCTTTCACTATTATTTTCTCTTCTCTTCATTCTTTCTTTGCCTTTTTATATGCTCTTTCCTTTGACTCTATATGCGTCCTTCCCCCTTTTTTTTTTTTAGATATTTCTTCCTTCCTTTCTCTGGTGTTTTTCTTATCTTTATCTGTCAATTCACGTTTGACTATAAATCCCTCTTTTTTCCATCTGATGTGGAAGCCACAAGTTACTTGTCAGGATCCGAAGTGTCAAAGTGGTTTTCCCATTCTTTGTCTGTAGGATATGTGTCAGTACCTACATGCCCCCGTTCTTTCGCTGCTTGTTTCTCTCACCATCTCTTTTTCTCTCTAATGTTTACTAGCTTCCTTGCCTTTGTTGTTGTCTTACACCTTTGCTCAATTACTGTTAGTTGTGTTTTCATTTTCTCATTGTTTGTTTTATTTCTTTGTGACCCCTTCTCTTTCTTCCTTTTGTCTGTTGTATTCCTTTCACTCCTCTTTTTTCTGCTCCCTCCGCTTTCTCGCCTAAGGCCTAGTTATCAGTGGAGCAACATGTGCAGTGGCACCGGGGCCCAGTGACCTATGGACCACACTCAAATATAATTACTACTGTATTTTCCTACCAAAATTGCAGTCAACCATTTTGCTTTCTTACTCCAGAACCCATGACACTGTTACTTCGCCACTTGTCCTCCCCATCTTTACTCCCAACTCCCTCTTTCCTTTCACCCTCCAATCCGTCCCAAATTATATTCTTGTTATGGTTTTTGGAGCATTACACTCTAATGCCAAAACAAAAGTTTACTTTTGATAATTGTATATGTTTTAGGATAGAGGAAGAAGGTAAATGGAAGTGCCTAAGTTAAATGGAGAGCCACTGGAATTATATAGCAGAAAAAGACGAAATTACGAGGCAGGGTCGACCAATTTATTTGGCAAGAAAAGTCCATATATGAATGTACAGTGCCAACTCAAGAAAATGCGAGACCTATTGTATTGTAAATGCTTTTTCTTCCTTTTGGGCGGGACGTGGTATTTTGAGAAGTGCAGCCACTGGAGGTCTTTTTACAAAGCACTTTCTTGTTATTTCACTTCATATCTGGACATACTTGCTTTTTTGAGCACTGCACCGTAATATTTGTAATAAAGATCTCCTTATTGATACTGTTTAAAACATTCTTTTTTATTGTTATTTTTGTGGTGTGTTTTGTTGTATCTATTTCTCTTTCATGAACATCAATATTTTGGATGCTAATTATCAATCCCGAAGTCCGAAAGAACCATTGTTCACGATTTATGGGTGCGGACAGCATACGGGTCCATCCCATACCGAACCAAGCGGGGACCTTTTTTTTCCCAACACAAGTATATCACAATCGATTGCTAACCAATAAATCCAAGAGTGGCTTATGTGTCTGCAGAGGGATGGTAACATTACTTACTGTTTGCAAAGGGACTTTATAGAAACTCTTATTTACTAATGTTTGGTTGTTTGTTTCCTATCATGTTTTGGTTCTGATTCTTCCTATGTCATCTTGGGATTTGTAATCCTTTCTAATGTGAACAAGAGCAAAGCATATTAAAACTAGGGTTCGGCAATGTATTACGCTGTAGTGGTGGAAGTGACAGAATTTTGACCACTCCCCGTTAAACTTGTAACGCGACTTCCAGCCAAATTCCAAACACTGCTTGGTGGAGTTTTCTCTCATGCGTGGCTTGAAAACAGTAAGCTGGTGAGCTTGATCGAGATTTGGCAGAGATTTTTGGTTGCTAGAAGGGCAACTGGTGAGATTTCTCTAACGCAGGCAGTTGGAAGTGATCACGGTCAGAAAGCTGCTCCTTGAGTGGAAAATCTACTCGAGCAGCAACAAAATAAACTCGAGCAGTTGCACGCTCTGGCACTCCGCGTGTGCCACTCGCGCTGATTTTCCACCATAAAAACGAGCTCCTGGTCCTAAATCACAGCACAAACAGTACAGTGTGCCTATTTCGGCCCATTGGCGGAAGTCCGGTGAATCTCGCTGAGTTTTTTTTTTAGAACTCCGTCAAATTTCGCAGAATAAAACTCTGTGAGTTGGTCCCAAGCCTAAGTAGATACTGTGGTCTTGCCAAAACAAGTGAGTCAAAATATGATTATTCTCTTTTCAAAACCATGCTTGTCAGTTTAATTTAGAAAAACATATGTAATTGTATCCATGCATTTACTGTTGAAGAGGCATGTTTTACCCAAAACAATCTGCAAAAGAAACCGCCAATTATGAAAATTTCACGACGAAAAATGAATATGGTAACAACATGATAAAAATGTCGTTTCGATTTGAAAATGTTATCGGTCCAGAGGCTGCATCATGATGACGTTTTTTGCACTGCCCTGTACAAAAGGGGACTGTACCTTCACTTCGGCGTTAACACGTGTGTTTTTGACAGCAGATCTCGGAAACACAGAGACAATCAATTCCCAGAGTTTTATAGCTTTGCTGTCAGCAAAGCCTTCATTAACTGTGAGATATTTTGAATTAAGGCATGTGCTAATGACGCTAAAAAGAAGGTAATGTCATCATGATAGGGCCCATGTTCCCTAGCCTGTTTTCCATTTCAGTATTGCCATCTTTTGTCACTTTTGGCTGATCTGCAAATGTTAGTCTGAACTATTTCATATTCCATTCCTGGCAGAGTGTTCCTTGAAAGCTGCAGTGATCAGGCCGAGTCCCAGCCTCCATATAAGGAAGCATTTAATGAGTGAGATGACGATAATTAATTCTCACAGGGTGGCGCACAATTAACAAGTCTGCCTACTGACAAATGTTCAAGTATTTTTTTCCACTTATTTTACATCCCAATGAAATTATGCTCTATTCTTTGATGGGCTCTGATATGTCTTTTAATTGTCCCCCATGGGCTATTGAGCCCCTGTCACCTGTAGCTGTTTTAAGAGAAGCGGTAGGATATCCCATTACCATAGCTGTGTTTTTTATTCCAAGGCAGCAGAAGGGCTGCCGCAGTTCCTTAGTCAGCTGGTCTAAAAGATACATTTAAATACGCATTGATCTAAAAGAAGTGAGAATTGTTATTATTGTAGATAGATATGCATTATTTAAAAATCACTCCGACGCTTTCAAGATTCGATTTTATCTACATTTTTAACACGTGTTTAGGTGGCCGAACCTCAAGCCGCATGAAAACATGTTTAATTACTTGCTGCTATTTCATTGCAGACACCAAATGGAGGTGAGCCCGGAATTCTAATAGCACTATTTTTTTTTTTTAATATATAAAAATAACTGGTGCTCCTTCTCACCGCATGCAGGTGAATATAAGGGCAGTAGGGAGAGAAGTAACAATTGCAGTGAGGAAGAATGAGTTCAGGGTAATAGAAAGGCTAGTAGGTAACGTTCCCTACTTGTCCACTAGCTCAGTATCAATGCATTAAGTATAACAAAGCAAAACTGTCCACAATTCGTATGCAATGCTCAGGACCGCACTCTTGAATGTGACCGAGTCGGTTTCGAATAATATAAATGCTCTTGTATATCAGATTACATATCACAATAGAGTTAACAATAGCAATGTGACAACTATGAATACATTGCTATTTATTAGTTTCAGTATAATTTTAATTTAATGACGTTCGAATTTAGATGTTGTTTCTTATTGGTATTTTATTCTGTCATTATGGACCATGCTTTTGGGGTGAAAGTTATGGTTTGTGAAAGGTATACTCTGGACCTATCCATAACTTGCAAATTTCTGTGGATTTGAGGTTTTGTTTTGTCAACCACAATTTCAGTTTAACTGCGTTCTTAGTTTAAAAGTATGGTCAGGTGTTAAAACTAATCTAAACCATAACTACAATTTTATACTGGCCTATATGCCGAGCCCGAAGATAATCAGGTACAACCTGTTGGAATTTTGAGTCCAGGTGATGTTATGGCATGCAATGAATCTACACCGGAGATTACAGTACCCCGGGGTGCCTACTCAACCATTTGGCTGTCCCTTATTAGGAAATCAGGAAATCAGACTGGCTATTAAAACAATTGTACCCAACAAAGCTCCCAGTTCAGATAAAATCCCCGGGGATTTGTTTTTGGATTAGCCCTTCCGAGATGGGTGCATTAAGGAGGACTCCTTGGGGCATGGAACTCCAGCTTGGCGGAATTCCACTGAGTATTTTTTTCAACTCCGCAGAATTCCACGAAGCCGGACTCTGTTCACACCACCCAGGACTACATAAAACCTCACTCTTCAAGAACCTTATTCGGCCCACCACTAAAGAAAGGTGTTAAATCAAGGTAATAACTAAGGGTTTCAGAACAGGGTGTTTAATCATTGGACAAATGTCATATAACCGTTTTCGAATTCCTGCATTAAAATTTAACAAATTTATACACATCAATAGGCTACTTCCAATTTAATAATGGTGCCCAAAACTTCCCCCGCCTCCTATTCTTTCCCCCCGTCCTGTGATCCAGGTCTGCTGTACAAAACACATCCCTAAGCCATTCAGCGTGGTCTGGAGGGGCCTTTGACATCCATTTTCTACATATTTCCTGCCTCCCCAACAATATTGCATAAAATACAAACTTCATGTCTAAAGCTGTATCGCGAGCAGGGCGCCCCTGCTGATCCTGAGATTGACCAAAGATTAATAACTGTAAGGAGTGCTCAATTTCCCGATTCAATATGCCCGAGATTGTTGCACATACTCTTTCCCAAAAATACTGAACATCAAAACATTCCCAAAACATATGAATGTCTGTTGCTTGAGTTAAACCACACTTTAAGCACTTCACCTCCTGCCCTCCTTTCATTTTGGATAACTTCTCAGGAGAAATATAAACTCTGTATCGTGTAGTAGTGATTTTTTCTCAAGGCAGCAGGTTTAACAATACCATAAAGCAATACTAACGACTCTTTCCACCACCTCTCGACTAATTCTTCTGGGAAAAATTCTCCCCATAAATCTATGGGAAGTTTAAACTCGCCCTCTACCCCTTCTAAAATCCCCCAATACCAGGCTGACACTCTATGAGGACCTACTAGTGGGCACGGAATGATCTCATTCAAAGGATTGGACATACCAACACCTTCCTTAATCCCCTTAGCCCATTCTCTTATTTGCAAGTATTTCCACCTCAACAGAGTGCCCCCCGTTTTCAACACCAATTCTTCCTAGGGGAGGAGAACACCCTCCAGAAACAAATCTCCCCAGTGCTCTAAAGCAGCTTGTCTTATCGGTAACGCTAAAATATCTTGAAAGCATTCTGGGGTACCCGGGGAATCCCAGATAGGTGCATTAAGGTAATAATAGGTGAGTTTTGCCGATTGCCTAACCTGATACCAGCATTCTGCCAATCCCTGCATAATTTTCAACCTTATCTTTTTGAAGAATTTGGGGTCCCCGAATTTAAAAATAAAATTAGTTGAGGCGCCTTTGATATTGGCAGCCATTGTCTTAAACATTAAACCCGTAGTCGTGGAGTCTGAAGCAAGGAGGAAAACTGTAAAATTTTTCAAAAGAAAAGCCCAAGCATAATATTGCAGTTCTGGTAATGCCAAACCACCCATTTGCTTACACCGGCGCAACTTCCTCCGAGAAATTCTAACCCCTTTAGAATTCCAAATAAAGTCATTTATAAGGCGCTGCATTTTCTCTATGTACTTCTTCTGCATGGGGACTGGAGAAGTAGAAAACAAAAAGTTCCACTTAGGCAGGATAGACATTTTCACCAGATTAACCCTACCAATAATCGATAAAGGGAGATGGGTCCAACCTTGTAATAAGCTCTTACATTCTAGCAACAATTTTACCTGGTTCCTCTCTGCTAACTGATTAATATTTTGAGGTATAAAAATTCCCAAATATCTAATTTCCTTCTTGCAATACACTGATTTATAATCCATATTCCAAGCCATAATCTCTGTTTTTTCCACATTCACTTGGTAGCCAGAGACCTTGCCAAACTCTTCAGCCAGCCTAAGAATCTCAGGAAATGCGGTTGATAGGTTGTCAGTAAAAACCAGGAGATTATTGGCGTACAAGGTGAGTTTCCTCTTCCAACCCTGACAACAGAAGGGGGAGATCACCCCATTCTGCCAAATCTTTCTCGCAAAGGGCTCCATGTATAAATTAAATAATACTGGAGATAACGGGCAGCCCTGTCTAGTACCCCTGCCAATAACAATCGGTCCAGTAAGATTCCCATTCACGAGTATTCTAGCTGTTGGAGCCCTATAAATCTGATTTACCACCCCGCAAAACTTACTTCCCAGTTTAGCTCTTTTTAACAGAAACTTTAAATAGCCCCAACTTACTTGATCAAAGGCTTTTGCGGCATCGATAGTAGTGATCCCCATAGGGAAGTCAAAAGATACTGCCATATCTATAGCCCCAATCAATTCATATGTCAGCTCATGAAGGTATCTACCCTTCGAAAAACCCTTTTGGTCCGAGTGTATTAAGTTATTAACTACTCTATTTAGTCTATCCGCCATAATTTTGGTGAACAACTTATAATCGCTATTTAATAATGAGATAGGTCTATAAGATGTATACTTTGTCGGGTTTTTACCAGGTTTCAGGATCAACGTAATAACTGCATCGTTCCACGAGGAAGGCATATCTATTTCATTAGTGAAGACTTTGCCAAACAATTCAATCAAAATCGGGATAATTGAATCGCCTAAGACTTTATACACCTCGACCGGAATGCCATCGGGGCACGGGGCTTTCCCTTCTTTACCCCCAGCTAAAGCCGCCCGTACTTCCCCAACCGTGATGGGGGCATTCAAAAATTCCTGGCTTTGTTTTGAAATCTCTGGTAACATATCTTGAGCAAGCCAGCCTTCCACAAATTCTTCTCGCCCCTGCACATGTTCCGTATACAAAGATGAATAGAAGTCCTGAAACCCATGTTCAATATCCTCACTACGTGTCAATTTTACACCTGTATCCTCAACCACTATTTCCTTAATATGATTCCTAACCTGGTCTGATTTGGCTTTCCAGGCTAACAATTTCCCTGAACTTTCTCCATATTCAAAATGTTTTAGTTTGCTAACCTCCCATCTTTTAACAATACGCGCCTGTAGGATATTAGCCAGTTGTGTTCTTAGCTCGACCAACTCTGCTCTTCCTACCTCCTCCTCCTGAATCCCATCTCCTTTACCAACCAATTTTTCAGTTTTTATTAACATTTCCTGTTCTAAGACTCTTATTTCGTCTTTAAGCACTTTATGTTTGTAGCATGAGATACTCTTAACTACCACCCGTATTGCAGCCTTAAAAGAGTCCCAAACCACTGATAGTGAAGTCGAACCTATATTAATGTTAAAAAAAGTCTCAGTTTCTCTACGTAATTGTGCTACAACATCCTCATCTAATAGCAACGCACGCTCCAATGTCCATCTCTTAAACATCCTTCTCTGAGGGAGAGTCAACTGCAATACTACCGCTGAATGGTCTGATAAATGTGAGGGTAAATATTCAATCCCATCAACATTCTCCACCAACCTCTCGTCAACTAAAAAATAATCGATGCGTGAAGCATGGCTATATTTCTTATTAAAAAAGGAAAAGGCTCTAGCCTCCCCTTCCTTCCTTCGCCAGATATCACACAGGCCATGATCTTTCATCATTCTCTTTAGAAAGTGTTGTGATTTTGGCGTACCTAAAGATCTCCAAGAGTCGGTTCTGTCCAATCTGTTATCTAACATCACATTAAAATCTCCCGCCATAATAACCAAGTCTGAGAATTCAATTAGCTGAGAGAATACCTTCTTAAAAGATTCGGTATCATCGCAGTTCGGCCCATAGAATCCAACCAACACCAACACTATCCCATCAATCTGAACTCTTGCTATAATCCAACGACTGGCTTGATCCGCCCTTAATTCAAGAATTTCTGACCTGGCTTGGAGACCCTGCTTAACCAGGATAACTACTCCCCTTGTATGAAAATTATGGGTGGTGCAGCAACACATTTGTACCCATTTTTGGGTCTTAAATAAGACTTTACACTCATCTGCTGCCAAGTGGGTCACCTGCAAAATTAGGATTTGTGTCGGCGAAACCCTTAAGTATTGTAAAAAATTTTTGCGCCTTGACTTAGTTCTCAAACCATTAATATTCCAAGATAAGAATTTTATCGTAAGGTTCCCCTCCCCCTGGCCTTTACCAATTCTAGCCATTCCAAGATAACCCACCAGCCCTCCGCCTAGGTGAATGAGGAACTATTTCCATGCTCAACCCAAAAAACCAACCCCCTAGTGCCCTTCCCTCCCTACTCCCTCCCATGGAGAACCCCCCCACTATGTCGACCACCATGGGCCTAATTTTAGCGTGCACTGCCTACCTGGGGTGCACAAAATTACAAAAATTGTTACAACTTATTACACATGATCGGCCTGTTCCTTCTTTATCACATCTAACAATTCGTCCGCCCTGTCTATCTCCCTTATGTTGTACATTTTATTATTGTACATTATTCGCAAGAATGCTGGAAATTTCAGCTGCACCGTGACTCCAAGCTTTTTAAATTCATCCAGCCGTTTTCCCAATTCCCACTGTCTGTCCATTGTAATTTTAGTGAGGTCGGATCTAATCTCAAATGTCACATTCTCCATCCTTAATGATTTCTGTTTTAATGCGCTAGTCAATATTTTCTCCTTTAGATGATAAGTTAAAAAGTTAACCAATATTTTTCTCAGTCTTGTGCTGTTTGGCCGTCTCGTAAAGGGATCGCGATGGACTCGCTGAATGTCTTTTTCAATCTCTTCGTTACTCTCTTCCAGCTCGCAAACGGACTTAATTAGGGAGACCACATATGACTTAAGATTTGCGCCTTCAACCCCTTCCGGCACCTTTAACAACTTTATATTGTTCCTACGTGAGTAGTTTTCCAATTGCTCAATCCTAACTTGTAATCCTTGCTTTTTTTCACCTAAACCTTGGATCTCATCTTTATGATGTTTCAACTCCTCCTTCATCCCCCCACCGTCTCCTCCAATGTCTGAATCCTCTCCATCAAATTATCAAAAAAAAATTCTAACGCTTCACAGGCCTCTCTAATTTCCCCTTGGTTACACTCCGAACTTGCAAAGCCCTTTTTTATATCCTCCGAAATGGAGAGAATCACCTCCTCCATAGAGGGGCTATATCTTGAGTCGGGGACCAAATCCTGGTCACGAGAGGGGCTGACAACTGACTCAACCAGCGGTTCTTCCTCCTGTCGGAAAGAGGACAAATTGTCCCCTGGACTTGTCGTAGAAACATCAAGCCCGGCCTGTATCTTTTCTTGCAAGATTAAATTATCCCCTGGGGAGGGAGAGTCGTCTTCAACCCCCTTACCAGAGTCTGCTCCGTTTCCAATGCCCTTAACCACATAGGTGTCCATTTTCCCTTGCCCCGGCACCAACACAATATCCTCTGGTCTAGCCCTAAAGTAGGATTTTAGAGAAGGTGCAAGTTTGTGCTTTATTTTTAATCTCCCCTCAATACCGTCTTTCTTCTTTTTTTTTAATAGATAATTCGGCTGGTTCAAAGTTTTTCCCTTAGATTTCCCTTGGATTCTGTCGGTCGCCTTATCCCTTTCCTCCACCCTTGACCCCAGCCCCCCTACCTGCCAGACGCTGTCGGAGGACTAGGGAAGGGAAGGGCTCTTTCCTTGTTCTTGAGCACTTGTTGTACCCCCAGCACTGCCCGCTGCCTTATTTGTCGTTCTGAGGCTTTCCGAAAAAGCGTGCGTAGCCGCGCTACCAGGCTCCCGGGACACCTTCCCGGGAACCTTGCTAGTGCTGGCGCTGCCCGGATTCCCCCAAAGGGGAATCCTCGCCGAGCCTCTCCGCGCCCGGCGGAGCTCCAGCGCGGCATGTCCCCAGTGCCGGAGTCTCCCGCCGGGTGCATCGCCTGGTTTCCTGAGCGGCTGGTTCCCCAGAATCAGCGCGGGCGGCAAACACATTCAGCCGATCGCTGTGTGCACGCGACACGCCCCCCTGGAACGGCAAAGGCGAGTCTAACGAGCTGCGGCCGTGACGCAGCCCGCCATGTCCTCCTCCTCAACCTCAAGGTAATAACTCTTGTCTGCAAAGCTTTAAACGAGAATGGTTCAAAATGTTTTCTGACACAGTCTATTTATTTTCAGACAAATCTCAATAGTCCATATTTTAAGATTTTCATCCCTGCCACCTAAAGAATGAAGTCAGAATACAACCTCTGAAACTCTATCACACCACCAGTGAGTTATTATGGGCAATTATGAGAATTTTAAACGCCTTACTCTCCAATAAGCATTTGTCCAACTATGGTGATGGTGTTGTTAGATGTTTGTGATATGTGTGCCTTACGAATGCCCAAAATAAAACAAATGTATTTATTTTGAACTGTATTTAGTTGTGCATTTGGAAAAGGGCAGGCCCTATTTGCAGTGACAGTTACCTAATGGATGATACAATTTAATTCAGCAAGCGTTTAGCCCAACTCTGTTTTAGAGTAAATTAAGAAAGTGTTCTTCAAACTGTAGAGTACAGCTTGAAGGTGTGGGTGGTGGAGAAGGGCAAGAGCTTAAGGCAAGGAACTCCTGCCACTGCTTTGGGTCTCCAGCCAGGCTACAAGAAGGTCAGGCATTGTGCTGCCTTGAATAGGTGATATAAATCCATTAACAAATGACACCCAGACTAAGCAGAAAACAAGATTTCTCTCTCCCTGATCACTTAAGAAATTGTCCATGACTACAGAAATGAAAATGTTTTTGCGACAATTGAATCCAGCAGCTTAGTGTTTCTGCCTCGTAGTGCTTTACTTTAAGTTAAAGTCAGGAGTAATTTTTCAGTGGTGACCTTAAGCAGCCGAGTTAAGCAAGGCCCTCCCATGCATCTCAGTAGAGTTTGAAATGTCAAAATAAGAGCTCTGCCCTTCTGTTGAAGTTCCTGCGCATGTGACTGAAAAGAGACTGTCTTTGAATAGGACACCAAGATATTCCTAGTCCTTCACCCATTCCTGCTGTTTTCCTTGTAAAATCTCACTTAACTTTTTCTGCATTTTTTTCTTACAGCCATGGCTTTAGTTTGTTAAAAATATATCTCCATGTAGATGTTTATTGAGTAGCTGGATAGTTTATCAATAAGACGCTGTAGGACAACTTTTGTTTGGCTGAGAATAATGATATTATCTACGTACAAACAAATTTGAAATGTGAAGACCTCCTAACTTAGGACCATGAGAATTTACCCAATCCAGAGCTGGAGACATATTGGCCAAAAATAAATTAAATAGGTATGGTGCAGGCACACACCCTTGCTTTAGACTTTGATTGGTATATATTTTCTTCAATAGTGAAGTGCCATCACCAATTTTATTCTAATACAGGTGCCAGTTT